>NC_135354.1:3890396-4558225 GCF_023851605.1 Tamandua tetradactyla
ATGATGTAGGGGATCATGAAATATCAAGTAGATGGTGTAATAAAATGTTGAGTTACAAAATAATGTAGAAAATAGGGCAATGCAATGGTGACTCAGTAGCAGAATTCTCACCTGCCATGCCAGAGACCCAGGTTTGATTCCCTGTGGCTGCCCATGCAAAAAACTAATAATAATAATAATAATAATAATGGAAGTTAGGATAAAAATTATGTTAGATTCAGATTATAAAGAGATTTGAATGACTGTGTAAGGACAGTTTAGACTGTAAAGAACCATTAAAATTATGCTTTGATATGTTTGCATTTCATATTTCAATGTGGTTTACTTTTCAAAATGGATTTTATACTTAAAGACACAGACTATAATTCCAAATATATATTTTTCTTTTTCATGGGCAAGCACTGGGAATTGAACCCAGGTTTCTGGCACAGCAAGCAAGACATCTGCTACTGAGTCACCATTGCCCGCTCTAATTCCATATATTTTGTGTCAACATATTGATCTTCAAATTCCAAATGGGCAGTACAGATCAACATATCCTCCTTGAGTATAATGATGAATGAATAAGATTAAGTGCAATGTTTAGAAAATTGACAGTACTTAGTGTAACATATGTTCATCGTTCTAACAGATTTTAATTGCTAAAATGAAACTTTAATTATTTTTATTTATTTAAATAATTTACTGTAAACACAACCTCATTCATATCATATTAAATACTAAATAAATTCAGTGATAAAATTAATATGAGGGCACAATATATTTTTATTACTAAATAGATGTTTTTGTAAGGCATGAATAGATTTTGTCCAAGTTTGTTCTTGGGAGAGAGTTAATAGCAAAAGCATTTATGAAATACAGTTTTCTTTCTCTGAGTTCCAAAGGGTGCACATTAACATTACTTACTATAAACACTTTCTGAATTAATTTTGAAAAGTTAAAAAAATGAGCACTAAGAAATGCTTTTAAAAATTAAAAAAGTATTATCTATCCTTCACTACAGAGAGTCAATATTTATAAATCAACAGACATAGTTTTCACTGACTGGATTCCTGAGAGTTTATTGGAATTCATTACATAAACCTTGCCCAACTGAACCTTGAGAAAACATTTGAAGCACTGACACTGAAGATAGAAGTGACCTATTAGAGAATTTTATAACACAACTTGGCCATTCCATTTTTTCAAGGGTGTGGACAGGCCAGGTTCTCCTGGGACATTGGGGGAAGAGTCCCCAGATTAGTTGATTTGTTGGAAATTGTCATCTGCTTCTAGGGTTAACTATATGGGTCAGTCATTATGTCTCACCTGGAGTTGTTAGTCTGGGCTGATGGATGAGCTGTGTCTAGAATTATCAACATGTTCAAACTGATCAGATTATCTAAGCTTAACTATTGGCAATGGTCAGTCTTTGCTGAAGGTTTGTCAGTTAGGACTGGTTGGTAGTGCCTGTAGAGTAAATATATATTAAATTACAACTAGATATTCAGAATTCTCAGGGATGTTTCCTTAATGGTTCAAGTAGGCATGATTTATGTGATACAGAATCTTGCATGTTCATTGATGGAATAGAATATTATATATCTAGGCATAGAATATTATGCTTACTTGAACTTAGGGAGACATACAGTACTGTTTCATATAAATGCATGTTTATTCAAGTCTTTTGTCCATCAATGTCACTCTGCTAAGTTCCCAGAACACTTTCAGCTTGAAAGGTTATGTGTAAATGGAACTACATACATAACATTCACTATGAAAATGCCTGCTAATAATAACAACAATAGCAACAGTTTATTGAGCCTTACTTTGAATCAGGTGTCAAAGAGAGACTCAAAGACAAAGGCATTTAGAAAAATAATGAGTTCCCTGCAGGAAAATTTTCATTGAGAATAGATTTATTAGAACTAGCGCTTTACATTAAAAAAAAGATAGACTAGGTATCAAAGTGACCCGTTTGTAGTGAGTTTTGAGGTGGAAAATCAGTAACTTTCTACAGGATTATCTTATTCACACATACAAAAAATTGTCAGATATCTCCAGACATCAACATTGTAAACATCAGCAAAACATTGTTTTTGCTAAGTTGTCAGTAACTCACAAGAAAAACTCAAAATTTTGTTTAATTTGGGCACTATAGAAATGAGTCTGTTTTTAAATCATTATTGCTGATTATGTGTTTTGTTTTTATCTAAGTATGCAAAGTGTATTGTTTTTTTCCCTTTTTATCTGATTGAGGCATGTAATGTGAAGACTTGTGCTTAAAATAAAGCAGGGCAAATTCTCAGATTTTTGCTCACCAGCATTGCAGTGGGCACATTACTACACTTAATTCCAATAAGACTATGATGCTCATTGAGTGTTGTTTACTCATCAAATTTAAAATTAAACTGGAGGTGAAATCCAATTTGAATTAGTAGTACACTAAACTTAGTAAATAATTTAGTGACTCCCTTGAGAATGATCTAAAATGTCAGCACACACTTGTACCATATGTATGGTCAGTATTATTTTCTGTTAGAGACTCATGATGAGATTATGGAGAAATTAGAAACTAATTAAGCAGACAGAACTAAACTTTTCACCCCCCATTCCATTATGTGCAGCCTATTACTCCTCCAGGAGTGTCTTATACTTCACTTTAACAAGCTGAAAAGACATTATGAAGATGAATGTATCAATAGTTCTATTCCGTATTTGCATATGATTAACAATGCAGGAATAAAACACTCTCAGATCTATATATGGTAGGATGTTGGGCTTTTCCTTTTGAACTATTTCTTCCATGCTTATTAATTGATGAATGATAATGTAACTTTATGTTGAAGTCTCTACACTATTGACATATTGATTTTGAGAAAGTCTCAATTAAAATAGAAAAGCAGCCTGCATTTAAAAAATTCTACATTTTTCAAAGATTCAATTTATATTTCTTTAAAATATAATCAAAGGGGTGCAAAGGTAGTTCAGCAGAAGAATTCTTGCCTGCCATGCAGGAGACCTGGGTTCTATGCCCAGTCTATGCACTTCTCCCATAAAATGCAATCAAAACAAACAAACAAAAATTCAACAAACAGTGCTGCAATAATGGGATACTCACAGGGAAATATAATGAAATGTGACCCTGTCATACAGCATACAATAAAAAATACGTTCAATAATGCACTAGATAACATAATATTTTCAAGTAAGGCCTTCTGCACTTACAATGTATGAATCAAATTCAAGTGTAATTAGCACCCATTTGTGCATCAACAGTTAAACCACTAACATTGTTAAAAATAGTTTGTAAGTGATATAAGGTCTAATGGAACGAGTACTCCAATGATTACAAATAAAAACTTAACTTTAGCATTGCTCAGCTTTGATGACACATTTTTCTTTATTATACTTGGTAACACATCACAAAGTCAGGGCAGGAATCGAGGTCTGGATGAGTTAAAATTAAAGTGGGAACCACAGAAAGGATCAACACTAGACCAAGGAAATACTAATTCCAGCAATTCCCACTGCCTTCTGGAGTGTCTTATATTCATCCCTCTTCTCCATTTTCACTAACTCTAGTCTCATAGTGCCACCTCTCAACTGAAATATCATAAGTAAACTTTTCTCTTTCTTGAAATATCATAAGTAACCTTTTCTCTTTCTAACTAGTCTCTATCTCTAGATTCTTCCCGCCCCACATCTGTTTTCCACACTAACACCAAGAGTTTTGTTTGTAAAACACAGATAAAATTAAATTTCACTTTTCACCCTAAAAAATCACACATTGGCTGAATGATAGATGCCTGATTTAACGTGACTTGTGAGGCAGTAATTGCATTTCCACTTTAAGGCTTCACCATCTGTAACCCCATCCACTGCCCACCCCCACCTCCACACCTTGCCTGCCCACACATATGCTACCTCTGTTCCCTAATCTCAACACCTTTCTCCCAGTTCTCCAGCAGCCACATGGCTCAATAGCCCCAACATTCGCTTTTCTCTGCTTAGGATAACCAAACTTCATCCCCACTAGTAAATCTTCATGTTTTTTAAGAAACAGAGACAGTCCCTTGTTTTTGAAGCTTCCTCTAACTCTAGGAAAAATTAATAATATATTATGATCATGCATATTAATCATACATATGTCCATCTTCTTCTCTCTGTCTCTGTCTCTCTCTCTCAAGAATGCTAGAAAGGATGAGGCAGGGATAGTCATTTTCTAAGGTCATTTTTCTGTTTGAAGAGTTAAGGACTGAATGACCCATACAAAATTATAAGACAAGAACACTGACATTTGTCACAAGGGCAGAGTGATACAGCATCAGTGGTAAAGAGCTCTGCCTTTGTTGTCACTTCTACTTCATCTGAGACCAATTTATTTCATACTAGGTGAGGATTTATTCCCATATCTACAGGTGGGAGCAACTTGACCCTATAAAGGGTTAAACTGATTTGAGTGAAATGCTGAATTCAATTTACCTGCCATTCTCGTCCTTTCAAACTAGTAAAATGTGAATTGTAGGCATTCCAATTGTGAGAATTGTGTCTTTTCTATAAAATGAGACAATGTGAGTGAAGCATTTAGTTCTGTTTCCATTGTGGTTACCATCAATTTCATTATCTCTGCTCTTTCTGATGCTGCTTAGCTTTTATTCCCTATAGGCTTAATCTATGCACTCTTGGCTTAATTCTATATCAGAAGTTGCTTGGTAAAATAATAGATTTGCTGAGTTAAAGAATTTATCAGTTAGCTACTGCCAGAATGATGCTGCATAATGTCATACCAGAGCTCCATGATATTTAACAGCAAGCATGTATTTCTCACCTGGCATAGACACATCATCTAGGGTTTGATTGATCTGAGCCAGGCTGACTTGGAAGTGATTTTAAGCTGAAGACTGTTTCTCAGTCTGCTCCAGTGTGTCCTCCTTAAGCCATCAGCTACCCAACACACCTTCTTCTTAGGAAGAAAGGCCAGAATGTGAGAGGGCCAGGCAAGTCCTCTTTCAAACCAGATTTCAAGGCCTTGCTTGGGTCCTGTGTAGTGATATCACATACTGGGTCTTAACCAAAGTCAGGCTGCAGGCAGCAAAATTCCTGCCATGGAAAGGTAAGCATTTGCTAAACAAGGAGATGATTTGACCCAATGAAGTTGTCCACATCCCCTCCCCAAACCAAAACTGCCACTGTAATATAATGAGCCAATAGTCAGGCAATCTGTACTTTGTGAATACTCAGATTTCAAAGGACTTGTACATGTGTACCACCTCTTCAAGTATCCACATGCTGGGAACTTTTCCCTTGCTCCTGATTTTAGAAATAGTCAGTTGCAGAATCTTCCCTCCTCCAGTGATCTGCTCTCCTCTACTTTGGCAACAGTCTGCTAACTTTATCTCTGGGTCAAAGTGATGCAAATTTGTTCTCAAGTTTTACTGGTCTTGATTTTGCCATCATAGATATTTGTATGCCCATTACTCGTGTTTTGAAATGTTTTCATCTCTCAATACTAAAAAAAAAAAAGTAATAGAAAAGATCAATAAATAATATTATATTAATTCCATCTGTCAAACCTTGACAGCAACTTATCTTCTGGTTTTCTAAATCACTTCTCATTTTATTAAAAGGCACACATAGCAATCTGTTTGAGGTTTTTTAGGACTCCTTTTATTCATTACCTAGAAAATTAAATTTGTATGTAATAGTGTTATGTTTACATTCTCATTTTTATAAGTAGGCTTAGTATCCTTTAAATGACACTATAAGAAACACAAGCAATAGTCTTGAACCTTTAATTTTGTTTAGATGTTCTGCATAGTTCATTGTAGCTAAAGAGCCAGAGATTAATCAACATTTCATCAGTTCAGAGAATTAAATATCCCAACTGAGGGGAATCTATCTTCCAGATCAAAGATCAAGTAAGTTACCATGGAAAAAATTTTAACAACCTCATTCAGCAGAATTCCAGACACTGAGCTATGCTTAGCAGGATTATCAGCATAATATGGCATAAGGATACTCAAGAAGATTATATGATTAATGTTTTTTTTTTGCAGCTGCAGATAGTCTCTTGCAGTTTATTCTGAGAAATTTGCTCCACTTAGGCATGAATTGCAATGAGGCTGTGTTTTAGGTAGAAAACCTGGCAAGTAAAATTAGTACACAAGGATATAGTCCTGTATTTGTCTCTAACATTGTCTGCTCTTCAGCAAAGTAGCTGTAAAATGATGAGACTAGGTGGAATATTTTCTGCATCAGATTTGGTGTTTCAGCTGAAAACATTATTTTAAATTTAGCTATTCTTCAAATGGCTGAATACATTCTTATTTGAGATTTAAAATTCAATGTAAAAATTCATTAATGTTAAAAAGAAATATAAAGTTATCCTAACTTAAAATGTATTACTGGACATTAAAAAAACTACATTCTACAAAATTCTTCTTACTGTTGACATAAATAAAATTATGTTCAGATTACATTTTATCCTGTTCTTCAATAATGAGTTGCCCAGTAGGAATTCCTAGGAGTAAATGGATCAATGAATTTCAAACACACTGAAATGTTTCAGGAAACAGACTTGCTTTTGCTTTAAAAAGTGAGCTCTTTAACCCTTTTCATTGGAGGTAATGGATCTTTGAAAGGATAGAACAAATTTTTTTAATTCCTTAATACCTGACTAGTAGTGCCATTCTCTTCATAATAACCATTTTTATTCATCATGAATTATTCATGCACCTACCTTAATTTTAATTACCAACCCAACGAAGTTAAAATCACATTGTACCTGAAAATATAAATACTATCATACTGAAGTTGAGAATGCATTATTCTTTATACATAATTGCTACCATGCTGAGGTTGGGTTGCCACCTTTTCCTGTGAAACCACAAAGAGGTCCTGTACGTTACTGTCTTCAACATATGTGCATGCTAGTTTCTTTTATGCTTGTTAAAAACAGACCCTTTTGGCAATTTTCCTTTTTTTAAATGAATTTCATCCTAGAAGGTTTATTAGTTTTGCTTTACAGAACCGTTCAGCAGGCATCATCACTGAAAGAAAACTTGTCTCACCAAATATGTGACTCAGTATTTCATAGGATTGACCAAAACTGGGCTCCAGAAATCCCAAATTAGTGTAAGTCCTCTTAGGAGGCATAATTTACTAGAAGCAAAATAGATTCATAGAATTTACCTTCTGTGGGGTACTGTCTCTGTGATATTGCATCTAACGAGGGTAAGGAGTATTCATGTGTGTCATCCATGGATCAATGACACAACTTTCAAAATATTATGCATCAACTTTCTATGAAACAAGAAAATATGACTGCTTATTACATATTCCAAACACCTTGTATTGAATTCTCCCAAACACATCCAAGTGGAAACAAGTGCAATACTGATTATCCATTTCTTGGTAATAGCATATTACAAACCTTAAATTTCTAGTTAAAGTGCAAGTACAAGATTAACAATTAAGTAAATGCCATCTTTCTTGATAGTATTCAAAAACTGTATAAATTGAATGTTCAAATACATCAGACTATCAGAAATTAAATCACAGGATTTTTAAGTTGGAATGATGATGTCAGCACTGTTCATAAAAGAAAATGATTGGAAAAATTCACATCAAATGCAAGTATTGTGTGTTTTTTAGAAGGTATCAGGTGGACATGACAAAATGAAATTTATTAGTAAGGCAGGGAAAGCAAATTTCAGAAGAGTATTTTTAGCATGCCTACTTTTGTTAAAGGATATATGAATGTAATTAATATTCACAACAACCATAGGAAATAGGTGCTATTATCATAGTACCTAATTACAGATGTGGTAACTGAGGCACAGAGAAGATAAATAAAACAAACACAAACTTCCAAGGAAGTTTGATTTCAACGCAGGCAGTCTGGCACTAGAAGGCAATTTTCCTAGGCCTGTCACTACTCATTATAATTGTTTTGAAGAGATATTAGGTAACTAAAGGAAATAAAACAGAATATATATACATGTGTATGCAAATTATATATGCTTTGAATGATTTTGATTATATACTATATCATATTAATAATAAAATAAGCACTTTTACTTAAAACACAGAAAGATTTGAAATGGCATGAGCAAGGAAAATCTACTCACTGCATACCAAACTATAAACATCTCCTGTCAGTCTTTTTTTTTTGGCATGGGCAGGCACCAGGAATTGAACCCAGGTCTCCAGGATTGCAGGCAAGAATTCTGCCTGCTGAACCACCGTGGCCCACCTCTGTAAATCATTTTTAACATAAGGGTTGTATTCTAGGGAAACAGATCCTGGATCCATCAAAACAATATGACAATATAAAAAGTGCTACCTGTTCTGGTTTGGTTTTAGTTTCTTGTTTGTTTGTTTTTTGCTTACTCATTATGTAGAAGGAGATCTTCATAGAATATTATTGTGAAGCAGAAAATGAAGCACCCCAAACCCCTGGAATTAGATCCATCTGTTCCATTTTAAAGGATCTGAAGACTTTCAGGTGCTTTATAGTTTACAATTCTTACTAATTCTTGCATTCCTTCTACTCCAGGTCTTACATGCCAACAGCTCAAAATATGCATAGCTATCTCATGCTTCCCATTTCCTCCTAAATTTCATTACACAAAGAAAAGGGCCCAGTAAAATCAAGAGCTGAATTTAGAAGAGAAAGCTATTCAAAAGGTGAGATTTCCCAGTTTCCTACTATAATTTTTATTATTATATATTAGGAAAATTTAATGGATTTTTACCTCTGTTGCTGATTTAAACTATCACCTCTATTTGCAATCTTACTTGTCTTTTTGAGCTATTTTAAATACTGAAATTGTATGGGAATTTCTTATTAACATAATCTAACAAACATTCTTATTACTTCGTGGAAAGCAATAAAAATCCTGTGAACCAAATACCTTTTATTTGTGTTCTCAAGACCATTATGAGGAATACCATGCTGATTGTATATTTATATTCTTTCCTGTCATGGCTTTATAAGACACTCATTCCATCCCAAACATGCCTGCCACAAACCATTAATTGTACCATGTCCAGAGGTGAACTGGGAACTGCTCATTTGAGGCTTCAAGAGCTGGTGGGTAAATATTCTATAATTTTTCAAGCATGTTATTAAAACATTGATAGTTTCAAACTGTCCAGGGTGGAAGTATTTACATCACAGAAATCTGTAATCACTACCAGTCAGGGTCTTTTTTCCCCCAGTCTGTCACTGGCTTTATCAGATATGGCAATTTTTTAAAATGCTCTTATTCACTTTATCGAAATTAAGGAAATTGTGAATCTTATATAGGCTGTCACCTGTATAAGAATATACAGCTGACATCATTATTAGAGGTAGTTGGAGAAAATTGTAAGGGAAGATTTGCTGCAGTGGTGGATAAGGAAATTAATTTTTGCAATATTTGCAGGTTTCTTATTGCCAAGAGGTCTCTCCTTAGGAAGAAATAGGAGATGGTATCACTGGCTTGTAAATGATCTGATATATAGGTTTCTCTTGAGTTTGTTCCTTCTGTTTTAGCTGAGGTCCTATTAATCCATGGACATATTCAAGATGTTGCCTTGTCTGCTGTTTCCTCATTTATACCCCCAGATTTATTTTTTTTCATTAGGCACCATGAAACAGAATAATGTACCTTGCTGCTCAGGGAAAGTTAACAGGGGACTCACGTGTTCTTACACAAGATCCAGGGAGCAGATAGGCCAGTAAAGCAGGGCCATGATGACCAGCCATAAAAGAGTTCCTCCCTGGGGTCTTAAAAACAGCTGAAACATTAGAGGAACTTCCTCTAGGGCCATCTGGTGTTGGTTAGCTGATGGCTGGGGGTAAGCGGCCATACTGAGTCACACAGGATGCACAGCACACAAAGCACACACAGCACATGACTGAGGAGACAATCCTCAGGTGTGAGTGGAAGGCGTTCACTTTATTGAGGAAGTGCACAGGCTTATATAGGCTGGGAGCATGCAGGGACATGTGTCAGATGGGGATTGGTGGCCATAATTGCTAGGGCAAAGGGCAGATTTCTGGGATTGGTCACCATTGTTGCTAGGGTGGAGGGCAGATTTCAGGTTAGCCATTTTGTGTTGCCTTGCATCAGCCACGGCAGCCATGTGAGCAATATTTTATGGCTTCTCCAACAATCTGGCTTTTTTTTTTTAGCAATTTCTTCTCTGGGCAGACAGAGCCACAAAGTTAAGGAAGCAATAATTCTTCACTAGTTACGTAACTGCTAATGCAAAATCACCAATCTTTCTAAAGCTGTCCATAGAGCACAGGGACCCATTTCACAAAAGGATGTTCTCATGTGGTGAAAAGACCATGTTATTGAACAAAAGTGTGGCTCAAAGTGACCCTGTGGTTTAACATCAGTGTCTGTGTTCATTAGGAATTCTTATGACTATAGGATGACATGAATTAGGATGTTGTATCCCAACTGTAGTTGAAGATCCCATTACTCATACAACTAAAAAACTTTTATTTTAAAAAGTGAAGTAAAGCAATGGTGCACTTTTGGAAAATCATTTTTTCCCTCACCCTGATACTTAATTTGATAATATTGAAATAGGTTTTCTGGTACTTAGGTAAAGCCTTGAGATGTCATTTCTAAAATTTTATTGAAGTTCTGATTAGATCCTACATCACAGTTAGAGAAAGAATCTCAAATAGAAAAACATTTAGAGGGTCAGGAAATTAATTAGCAGAGTGGAAAGTAGAAGTAAACAAAGAAGTATGGGAGTGTTTGCAATTTTTTTATAAATAACTGGGGCCAGATTAGATGTTACATATGATTATAAAGACAGAGAATTGATAGTCAATGACAATATTGGTGCCATAGAAAAACAAAAGGAGTTGCCAACCGCAGAGGTCACTCTTAAGGTATAGGGGTTTCAATTAAGAGATTGCATTTTAGAAACAGTAAATCAAAAGACTGAGAATGAATTGTGATCCATAAGATTATTTACATGTCACTGAAGAAATAAAATAAAGCCATAAACAGGAAAAATGAGCATTTTAGAATGTGGGGAAAATGATATCAGATTATGATACTGAACACAGGTTGGGTTTGGCAAAAGTTGGACCAGAAACTGTGAACAATATATGAGAACCAGAGGTCCATTTTTCTATAATGTGCTTCCTGTATTGCCCAAGTATTGGCCTCTGGCTTAAAAGACTAAAGCAGGGACAGAGCAGTGATGCTGGGGCAATGTTTCATTTATCTTAATTTTGTGTAGCTGCTAGGCTCTTCTTTCTGGTTGTAAAGTAGCAGCCTGATTGTACTGAGGCTTGCATTTATTCTAACATCATGTACTGGCTTTATATTGTTCCTCAAAGGACCAAAATGTCAGGTAGGCAAGAAGAAGTGATGATGGCTTCAGTCTGGTTTAGTTTCTCTTTATTTGAGACTATGGGCCTTGAAATGATATCATGCCAAGCACTTTAACTGAGTGGGAGTATTTCTATGGGAGAATGAGGTAATAATTAGCTTATTAAACAACTGTTCTGAAATCTGGGAGCACTAGTTGAATCAAAGACAGTAAAGTATACTAATAAAATGAACTAAAGGCTTTGAGATCCAGCAAAAGTAATTCAATGAAATTTATGAGTCACTGAAGCTGATATTCTTTTTTTTTTATTAATTAAAAAAATTAACTAACACAACAATAGAAATCAATCCATTCTACATATGCAATCAGTAATTCTTAATATCATCACATAGGTGTATGGTCATCATTTCTCAGTACATATGCATCGATTTAGAGAAAGAAATAGCACTACAACAGTAAAGAAATAAAGTGATAACACAGAGAGAAAACACAAATAAAAATAAAAAGTACAAAAATATATAAGAGAAAAACAAACAAACAAACAAAAAAAAACTATAGATCAGATGCAGCTTCATTCAGCGTTCCAAGATAATTACATTACAATTAGGCAGTATTGTGCTGACCATTTTTTTTTTTAGATGTCATACCATTCTACATATGCAATCAGTAATTCTTAACATCATCACATAGATGCATGATCATCGTTTCTTAGTACATTTGCATCGGTTTAGAAGAACTAGCATTATAACAGAAAAAGATATAGAATGTTAATATATAGAAAAAAAATAAAAGTAATAATAATAAGAACAAAACAAACAAAACAAAACAAAACAAAAACCTATAGCTTGGATGCAGCTTCGTTCAGTATTTTTTTTTTTTTTTTTAAAGGAAAGACAGAGAGAAGGAAGGAAGGATAGAAGGAAGGAAGGAAGGAAGAAAGGGAAACATCTTTAAACATTTTCTTGTTTTATTGTATTTTGTTTTTCCGTTTTTTGTTACATGGGCTGGGGCCGGGAATCGAACCGAGGTCCTCCGGCATAGCAGGCAAGCACTTTGCCCGCTGAGCCACCGCGGCCCTCCTTCGTTCAGTATTTTAACATGATTACTTTACAATTAGGTATTACTGTACTGTCCATTTTTGAGTTTTTGTATCTAGTCCTATTGCACCGTCTGTATTCCATCAGCTCCGATTACCCATTATCTTACCCTGTTTCTAACTCCTGCTGAACTCTGTTACCAATGACATATTCCAAGTTTATTCTCGAGTGTTGATTCACATCATTGGGACCATACAGTATTTGTCTTTTAGCTTTTGGCTAGACTCAGTCAGCATAATGTTTTCTAGGTCCATCCATGTTATTACATGCTTCATAAGTTTATCCTGTCTTAACGCTGCATAATATTCCATCGTACGTATATACCACAGTTTGTTTAGCTACTCGTCTGTTGATGGACATTTTGGCTGTTTCCATCTCTTTGCAATTGTAAATAACGCTGCTATAAACATTGGTGTGCAAATATCTGTTTGAGTTTTTGCCCTTAAATCCTTTGAGTAGATTCCCAGCAATGGTATTGCTGGATCGTATGGCAATTCTATATTCAGCTTTTTGAGGAACCGCCAACTGCTTTCCACAGTGGTTGCACCATTTGACATTCCCACCAACAGTGGATAAGTGTGCCTCTTTCTCCGCATCCTCTCCAGCACTTGTCATTTTCTGTTTTGTTGAAAATGGCCATTCTGGTGGGTGTGAGATGATATCTCATTGTGGTTTTGATTTGCATTTCTCTAATGGCCAGGGACATTGAGCATCTCTTCATGTGTCTTTTGGCCATTTGTATTTCCTCCTCTGAGAGGTGTCTATTCAAGTCTTTTTCCCATTTTGTAATTGGGTTGGCTGTCTTTATGTTGTTGTTGAGTTGAACAATCTCATTATAAATTCTGGATACTAGACCTTTATCTGATATGTCATTTCCAAATATTGATTCCCATTGTGTAGGCTGTCTTTCTACTTTCTTGATGAAGTTCTGTGATGCACAAAAGTGTTTAATTTTGAGGAGTTCCCATTTATTTATTTCCTTCTTCAGTGCTCTTGCTTTAGGTGTAAGGTCCATAAAACCACCTCCAATTGTAAGATTCATAAGATATCTCCCTACATTTTCCTCTAACTGTTCTATGGTCTTAGACCTAATGTTTAGATCTTTGATCCATTTTGAGTTAACTTTTGTATAGGGTGTGAGAGATGGGTCTTCTTTCATTCTTTTGCATATGGATATCCAGTTCTCTAGGCACCATTTATTGAAGAGACTGTTCTGTCCCAGGTGAGTTGGCTTGACTCCCTTATCAAAGATCAAATGACCATAGATGAGAGGGTCTATATCTGAGCACTCTATTCGATTCCATTGGTCGATATATCTATCTTTATGCCAATACCATGCTGTTTTGACCACTGTGGCTTCATAATATGCCTTAAAGTCTGGCAGCGCAAGACCTCCAGCTTCGTTTTTTTTCCTCAAGATGTTATTAGCAATTCGGGGCACCCTGCCCTTCCAGATAAATTTGCTTATTGGTTTTTCTATTTCTGAAAAATAAGTTGTTGGGATTTTGATTGGTATTGCATTGAATCTGTAAATCAATTTAGGTAGGATTGACATCTTAACTATATTTAGTCTTCCAATCCATGAACACGGTATGCCCTTCCATCTGTTTAGGTCTTCTGTGATTTCTTTTAGCAGTTTTTTGTAGTTTTCTTTGTATAGGTCTTTTGTCTCTTTAGTTAAATTTATTCCTAGGTATTTTATTCTTTTAGTTGCAATTGTAAATGGGATTCGTTTCTTGATTTCCCCCTCTGCTTGTTCATTGCTAGTGTATAGAAATGCTACAGATTTTTGAATGTTGATCTTGTAACCTGCTACTTTGCTGTACTCATTTATTAGCTCTAGTAGTTTTGTTGTGGATTTTTCCCGGTTTTTGACGTATAGTATCATATCGTCTGCAAACAGTGATAGTTTTACTTCTTCCTTTCCAATTTTGATGCCTTGTATTTCTTTTTCTTGTCTAATTGCTCTGGCTAGAACCTCCAACACAATGTTGAATAATAGTGGTGATAGTGGACATCCTTGTTTTGTTCCTGATCTTAGGGGGAACGTTTTCAATTTTTCCCCATTAAGGATGATATTAACTGTGGGTTTTTCATATGTTCCCTCTATCATTTTAAGGAAGTTCCCTTGTATTCCTATCCTTTGAAGTGTTTTCAACAGGAAAGGATGTTGAATCTTGTCAAATGCCTTCTCTGCATCAATTGAGATGATCATGTGATTTTTCTGCTTTAATTTGTTGATATGGTATATTACATTAATTGATTTTCTTATGTTGAACCATCCTTGCATACCTGGGATGAATCCTACTTGGTCATGATGAATAATTCTTTTAATGTGTTGTTGGATACGATTTGCTAGAATTTTATTGAGGATTTTTGCATCAATATTCATTAGAGAGATCGGCCTGTAGTTTTCTTTTCTTGTAATATCTTTGCCTGGTTTTGGTATGAGGGTAATGTTGGCTTCATAGAATGAGTTAGGTAGTTTTCCCTCCACTTCGATTTTTTTGAAGAGTTTGAGGAGAGTTGGTACTAATTCTTTCTGGATGTTTGATAGAATTCACATGTGAAGCCATCTGGTCCTGTACTTTTCTTTCTAGGAAGCTTTTGAATGACTGCTTCGATTTCTTTACTTGTGATTGGTTTGTTGAGATCATCTATCTCTTCTTGAGTCAAAGTTGGTTGTTCATGTCTTTCCAGGAACCCGTCCATTTCCTCTAAATTGTTGTATTTATTAGCGTAAAGTTGTTCATAGTATCCTGTTATTACCTCCTTTATTTCTGTGAGGTCAGTACTTATGTCTCCTCTTCCATTTCTGATCTTATTTATTTGCATCCTCTCTCTTCTTCTTTTTGTCAATCTTGCTAAGGGCCCATCAATCTTATTGATTTTCCCATAGAACCAGCTTCTGGCCTTATTGATTTTCTCTATTGTTTTCAATTTCATTTATTTCTGCTCTAATCTTTGTTATTTCTTTCCTTTTGCTTGCTTTGGGGTTAGCTTGCTGTTCTTTCTCCAGTTCTTCCAAATGGATAGTTAATTTCTGCATTTTTGCCTTTTCTTCTTTTCTGATATAGGCATTTAGAGCAATAAATTTCCCTCTTAGCACTGCCTTTGCTGCGTCCCATAAGTTTTGATATGTTGTGTTTTCATTTTCATTCGCCTCGAGGTATTTGCTAATTTCTCTAGCAATTTCTTCTTTGACCCACTCGTTGTTTAGGAGTGTGTTGTTGAGCCTCCACATATTTGTGAATTTTCTGGCACTCTGCCTATTATTGATTTCCAACATCATTCCTTTATGGTCCGAGAAAGTGTTGTGTAAGATTTCAATCTTTTTAAATTTGTTAAGACTTGCTTTGTGACCAAGCATATGGTCTATTTGTGAGAATGATCCATGAGCACTTGAGAAAAAGGTGTATCCTGCTGTTGTGGGATGTAATGTCCTATAAATGTCTATTAAGTCTAGTTCATTTATAGTAATATTCAGATTCTCTATTTCTTTGTTGATCTTCTGTCTAGATATTCTGTCCCTTGATGAGAATGGTGAATTGAAGTCTCCAACTATTATAGTATATGAGTCTATTTCCCTTTTCAGTGTTTGCAGTGTATTCCTCATGTATTTTGGGGCATTCTGGTTCGGTGCGTAAATATTTATGATTGTTATGTCTTCTTGTTTAATTGTTCCTTTTATTAGTATATAGTGTCCTTCTTTGTCTCTTTTAACTGCTTTACATTTGAAGTCTAATTTGTTGGATATTAGTATAGCCACTCCTGCTCTTTTCTGGTTGTTATTTGCATGAAATATCTTTTCCCAACCTTTCACTTTCAACCTATGTTTATCTTTGGGTCTAAGATGTGTTTCCTGTAGACAGCATATAGAAGGATCCTGTTTTTTAATCCATTCTGCCAATCTATGTCTTTTGATTGGGGAATTGAGTCCATTCACATTTAGTGTTATTACTGTTTGGATAATATTTTCCTCTAACATTTTGCCTTTTGTATTATATATATCATATCTGATTTTCCTTCTTTCTACACTCTTTTCCATATCTCTCTCTTCTGTCTTTTTGTATCTGACTCTAATGCTCCCTTTAGTATTTCTTGCAGAGCTGGTCTCTTGGTCACAAATTCTTTCAGTGACTTTTTGTCTGAGAATGTTTTAATTTCTCCCTCATTTTTGAAGGACAATTTTGCTGGATATAGGAGTCTTGGTTGGCAGTTTTTCTCTTTTAGTATTTTAAATATATCATCCCACTGTCTTCTAGCTTCCATGGTTTCTGCTGAGAAATCTACACATAGTCTTATTGGGTTTCCCTTGTATGTGATGGATTGTTTTTCTCTTGCTGCTTTCAAGATCCTCTCTTTCTCATTGACCTCTGACATTCTAACTAGTAAGTGTCTTGGAGAACGCCTATTTGGGTCTAATCTCTTTGGGGTGCGCTGCACTTCTTGGATCTGTAATTTTAGGTCTTTCATAAGAGTTGGGAAATTTTCAGTGAAAATTTCTTCCATTAGTTTTTCTCCTCCTTTTCCCTTCTCTTCTCCTTCTGGGACACCCACAACACGTATATTTGTGCGGTTCATATTGTCCTTGAGTTCCCTGATACCCTGTTCAAATTTCTCCATTCTTTTCCCTAGAGTTTCTGTTTCTTTTTGGAATTCAGATGTTCCATCCTCCAAATCACTAATTCTATCTTCTGTCTCTTTAAATCTATCATTGTAACTATCCATTATTTTTTCTATGTTTGCTACTTTATCCTTCACTTCCATAAGTTCTGTGATTTGTTTTTTCAGTTTTTCTATTTCTTCTTTATGTTCAGCCCATGTCCTCTTCATGTCCT
Source organism: Tamandua tetradactyla (assembly GCF_023851605.1). Taxonomy (NCBI): domain Eukaryota; kingdom Metazoa; phylum Chordata; class Mammalia; order Pilosa; family Myrmecophagidae; genus Tamandua; species Tamandua tetradactyla. Next base: position 3,907,663 of record NC_135354.1, read on the forward strand.
CCCTCAATTTATCGATTTCATTTTTGAAGAGGTTTTCCATTTCTGTTCGTATATTCAGGATTAGTTGTCTCAGCTCTTGTGTCTCATTTGAGCTATTGGTTTGTTCCTTTGACTGGGCCATATTCTCAATCTTTTGAGCATGGACAGTTATCTTCTGCTGCTGGCGTCTGGGCATTTATTCAGATTTCTCTGGGTGTTGGACCCAGCAAGGTTGTAAGATTTTTCTGTGAAATCTCTGGGATCTGTTTTTCTTATCTTGCCCAGTACGTGGCGCACATGGCACACGTTTGTCTCAAGTGTTTGTAATGGGTCTCCCCCAGTCACCGATCTCCATGGCCTGGGGCTTTCGGATCCAAATCTCTCCATTGGTTCAGGGGCCGCGCGTGGTGGGGGTGTCAGCTGCCGCGGCTTGAGGGGACCCTGTGGCTGGGTGCGGGCTGCAGCGGGCCTGGGGAATTCCCCACTGGACCAGGAAGCTTCCCGTGGGGGGGTCTTCCGCGGCTTGGATAGTCCTCCTATCTGATACTCGTATCCGCGGACTCGAAGCAGAGACTCGAATCTGCCCGCAAAAGAGGGGTGCCACCTGCCTCGGCTTGGGAAACTTCCTTCTCCAGTACTCTCAGCTGGCCCAGAAAGGGGGGAGGGAGTAGCTCGGACCACCGCAGCTGCCGCTGATCGGGAGATCGCATGCCGCTCGGGGGTCCCACTGCAGCCAAGTCTCGCAGTCAGTCTAGCCAGCCCAGACTTTGGATAGCCCTCTGATCCGGGACTCGTAGCCGCGGACTTAAAGCCGAGACTCGAAGCCGCCCGCAAAAGAAGGGCGCTGCCTGCCTCGGCTTGGGGAACTTACTTCTCCGATACTCTCAGCCGGCCTGGGAAGGAGGGAGGGATTAGCTCGGACTGCCGCAGCTGCGGCCGCTCGGGGGTCTCACCACAGCCAAGTCTCGCAATCAGACTTGCCAGCCCAGACTTTGGATAGCCCTCTGATCCGAGACTTGTAGTCGCGGACTCGAAGTCGCCCGCAAAAGTGTGGCGCCGGCCGCCTTGGCTGGGAAGCTTGTCTCTCCGAGTCTCTCAGCCAGCCCTGGAAGGAGGGAGGGATTAGCTCGGACCGCCGCAGCTGCGGCTGCTCGGGAAATCGCCCGCCGCTCGGGGATCTCACTCACCGCAGCTGAGTTTTGCAGTCAGACTAGCCAGCCCAGACTTGGTTACGCTGTGTGTCCATTCCCTGCTGTAGCCCCGGGAGTCGTTCTGTACTGTTTCTGTTCACCTATTAGTTGATTTGGAGTCGGAGGAACTAAGACGCATGTACCTTACTAAGACGCCATCTTGGATCTCTCCTGAAGCTGATATTCTGTTACTATCTGTGAGAAAATGACAGGGAGCAGAATTTAGGACTAATAGTTTAACAAAGAACTGCTTAACTGAATTATGAAGTGATTGATTGATTCTGAAATTATCTTTCATTTCACAAAAGTATAAAACAACTACTTATGAATAAAATGATGGCTTTATAAAGAAAAGTATTTGTTTTAGCACCACACACTCTGCTAACATTTTTGTTAGTTGATGTAAAAGAACAAAAGTGTTACCTATTGATTTAGTGGCAAAAATATAAGGCACTAATACATAAGACACTAATATTCCCACATACATCTATCAATTTCAAGTGATTTCAAAGGATATACCTTTTAAATTTTGAGTAAAATATTTCAATCTTATTCTTCTCTATCTAAAAAATAAGCACACAGGAAGAATAAGACAAATAAAAAATGAAATAAAATCATTTTCAAAAGACTAAGATAATGGTCATAAGTCAGAACTGTGGCATTGGAAAAGCTTAAGGGCTAAACTTAAATGGATATGCCTAAGGTACTAGAGAAATGCCTTGAAACTGTATTTATATAGAGCCAGGTCCCTATTTTTACTGAATTTGTATCTGATGCATTAGATGGGGAGTGTTATGCAAGCCATCAATTGCCTCTGCACTGATCCTGAGCCACAGACTATGAGAAAAGCTGCCAAGCATGGTTAAAATTAGAAGCTGTATATGATGCAGAACATTCAAAGTGGACTCACAGTTATATACACTTGCAGACTTCAGGCAGAGTGCAAAATACTATTCAAGAAAGCAGCATTCCTTGAGCTGTATAAAGTATGCCCCCTTCTTTAGAGCAACCGGGTCTTAAATCTCATGGAATGTGTGGGTTAACAGAGTATGTGGGACTGAATGAAGGTTAGGACAGAAATGCTATGTTTGCAGGGTGCAGCTGTTGGTTTTTAAGGAAAATAAGAAATGATGGGGAGCAGTAAGCTATATAATTATAGATCTAAGTCAGCTGAAGAGAAGCAAACACATAGCGCACAATAAAGCTTGAGACCTGGGACATGCTGTTAGTTTATGTAAACATTCACCATCTTAAAGAAAAGATAAACTCCAAGGTTATAGTTTTGAAGAGAAAATGTTTGCTCTCAGTTGATTCTCCAAGCTTCTCCCAGACAACATATTCCAAAACATAGCTTACCCAGAGAAAATCATCTGATGCAAGATGAGTAACTATCAGAAAGTGACCAGCAAAGAAGCTCCATAAGGATATTGAAGAAGAAAATGGAAGAAAGATATAAACAAGTGACAAATGGAAAATAGAGAATAGAATAATTATACCATGAAAGAAATGAAAAAGAGAAAATATTTCCCAATAAAATCAAAGACAGAAGAAATATGGCCTCTTTGAAACAAAGAAGACGTGATAAGATAATGAAAAAGAAAATTGAGAATATCTCAGGAAATAAATGGAAGAGAAAAGGAAAGCCAGTGTGAAATTGAGAGCTAAATTAAAGGTATTAAAATATGAACAGGTAGGATTCTGTGGGGAAATGGTGGTATAGGGTGATCCAGGACTCAGTCCTTCCACAAAAACAACTATTAAACAAGCAGGGACAGTTTGAACCAACTATTTTGAAACTCCAGAGGCTAGAAGAACACAGAACAGCATCCAAGAAAGAGAAGAAAGAATAGACTGATAAATTGAGGTAAAGGACAATAAATTGCTCTCTCGGCAAAGCAGCTATAACCTACTGTCATAGCAGGACACATTAGGGTCCAGCCCCTGGATGACTCACTGGTGACAGAAAGGGACATGAAAATCCCATTCCCCAAGGGCAGGGCAGATGCAGTGATCATTGAGTATGACTTTTTTTATGCTATATGCTTGGGGTCACATTTCATTCTTTTTCCACATGAGGATCCCATTATTGCAGCACCATCTGTTGCATTTTTGTTTGCTTGGTTTTTTCTTTGTTTGCTTGTTTGTTTGTTTTTTGGGAAGTGCATAGGCTGGGAATTGAACCCAGTCTCCTGCATGACAGTCGGGAATTGTACCACTGAACTACCCTTGCACCCCCTGAGTATGGCTTTTGATTGGTGAATTTAAATCATGGGGGCTGGCTATGAGGTGACATCAGCCATTGTTTCAACTCTCCCCATGTAGGGGCTGTAGTGGAGGGGATTTAAAGATGCTGTAACCCCCTGTCAGGGATGCAGGGGATAGTTAGTTGAAGGGCTGCATTTGCTGGACAGCCTAGGATAGCTCAGTTTTAGGGGACCCTTTCTGATCCCCTCCATAGGGAAATTTGGAACCAGTCTGTGACTCCTTCCTGGGTTCCTGGCCCTGTTTTGGCTGGGAAGGACTGACTTGAGAAAACCCTCTCCAGCATGCCACTATTCTGAGAATTTTCCCTCCAAGCAATGCCAGCTTGACACAATGAAAGCAGTATAAAAAATGATGGATCAAAGACTACTAGCACCAAACACCTGGGCAAGGGAGACATGTCTCCAGGGAAACAGAAGGGTAGCTAAAATCCCTGTAAATAAAGAAACTCCAAAACAAATAACAATCAAAATTCCAGCACAAGGCAAAGACCCAGAAAGACAGAGAAAACTTTGCACATGCATTTGCCTTGGGCAGACCTTTCTGATAGTAAGGCTGAAGTTGAGAAAATCTCCATCTTATTACTAGCTGGTTATAAAATCAGGAATAAGACATCATAGAGAATAAATCTTAGATTTAACATTTTAAATTATTAAAATGTACAGTGTACAACAAGGAGTACATGACAAACAAAGAAATAGTATATGCTGGCCCACCCAAAGGAAGATGATAAAATTCCAGAAAGCACCAGTGAAGAAGTTGAGAATGTGGACTTACTGAACAAAGCCTTTAAAAAAAACTCACCTCAGGGGAGATGCAAGGGGAGTTCAGTGGTGGAATTCTCACCTACCAGGCAGAAGACACGGGTTTGATTCCTGGCCCATGCACTTCCCAAAAACAAACAAAAATGCAACAAATGGTGACACAATAATGGGATACTTCAAAGGAAAAAGAATGAAATGTGACCACCATATAGTGTACAAAGAAAATTACCTCAAAAAGCTCAAGAACATGAAGAAAAATATAGGAAAAAGCTAAAGAATATCATAATGCATGAGCATTATGAGTGTCTAATTAAAGACAGAGAAATTTACAAAGGAATCAAACAAAAATACTGGAAAGAAAGCCAACCGTAACTGAAATGAAAAATTCCCAAGAGGGTTTCAATAGCAGATTGGAGCTGGCAGAAGAAAAAAATCAGTAACCTTGATGAATAGATAATTGTGATGAATCAGACTGAGGAGCAGAAAGAGAAAAGAAAAATTAAAACTTAAAATAGCCTAAGACACCATCAAGTTCACTGATATATGTCTTATGGGAGTTGCAGAAGGAGAAGAAAAAAAGGGGCAGAAGGGATATTCAAAGAAATAATGACAGACAACTTTCCAAATTTAGCAAAGAACATGAATACACATTCAAGAAGCCCAAAGAATATGAAGCAGGATCAACAGAAGAAAAGTCCATCCTTTTATATGTCAATCTCACTGTCATATGCACAGGACAAGGAAAGAGTTCTAAATGCTGCAAGTTTTCCACTTTTCCCATAGGTGCTAAAATGGAAATGCATAAAAAGTAAACCTGTGCTTTTGGACATGCAATATACATGGATATAAGTTTTAATAAGTAAAAGAAGTGGGGAACAGATGTGTATAGGGAAAGCATATATGCATACTATTTAAGTTAATTTTGTATCAAACCAAATATTATTGTTTTATATTTAGCAAGTTTTCTAGCTTGCTAGCTGCCAGAATGCAATAAACCAGAAACTAAATGGCTTTTAAAAAGGGGAAATTTGGGCGGGCCGCGGTGGCTCAGCGGGCAAAGTGCTTGCCTGCTATGCCGGAGGACCTCGGTTCGATTCCCGGCCCCACCCCATGTAACAAAAACGGAGAAACGGAATACAATAAAACAAGAAAATGTTTAAAAATGTTTCTCTTTCCTCCTTCCTTCCTTCCTTCTATCCTTCCTTCCTTCTCTCTGTCTTTCCTTTAAAAAAAAAAAAAAAAAAAAAAAAAAAAAAAAAAAAAGGGGAAATTTAATAAGTTATGTTTATAGTTCTAAGGCCATGAAATTGTCCAAATTAAAGCAAGTTTATAAAAATGTCCAAACCAAGGCTCCATCAAGAGGTTACCATTACTCAAGAAAGGCCAATATGTTCAGCATTTCTCTCTCAACTGGGAAGGCACGTGGTGAACAGAGTGAAAGCCTACTAGCTTTCTCTCCAGGCTTCTTGCTTTATAAAGCTCCTTGGAGAGGCGTTTTCCTTCTTCATCTCCAAAGCTAACTGGCTGGTGGATTCTGTAGTTCACTAATTGTTCTGTCATGGCTCTGTGGCTCTCTCCTCATTCTCAAAAGGAACTCTGTCCAAAATGTCTCATCTTTTATAGGATTCCAATAATTCCAATAATCAAGACCCATGTAGAACAGATGGAGACATCTCCATCTAATCAAGTTTAATATCCACAGTTGATTGAATCATATCTCCGTGGAGATAACCTAATCAAGTCTCCAACCAATAGTACTGAATAGGGATTAGAAGAAACTGCTGCTCCCATAGGATTGATTAGGATTAAAACATGACTTTTCTAGGGTACATAAATCCTTTCAAACTGGCAGAGGAGGTTAAATTTTATCCCCATGGTAACCACAGGGAAGATAAATGAAAAGTATATCCAGATAGAAAAAATAAGGCACTTAATATGGTACAACACAAGAAATCAAACAAATATAAATAGGCATCAGTGGAAGACTTGAAGGGTAAAAAAAAATAAAAGATATACAAAGGCTTAATAGCAAAATGGAAGAAGAAAGTCCTGCATTATGAATAATGACTTTAAATGCAAACAGATTAAACACTCCAGTCAAAAGGCAGAGATTGGCAGAATGGATAAAAAAGCATGGCTCAACTATATACTGTCTGCAAAGGACTCACCTTAAGTTCAAAGATCCAAGAAAGTTGTAAGTGATAGGCTGGAAAAATATACCATGTAAGCAGGAAACAAAAGAAAGCTGGGGCAGCTATACTAATATCAGGTAAAACTGATTTTAAGTTAAAAACCGTTATGAGGGACAAAATTAGTTATTGTAAAGTGGTAAAGGGTGCAACTGAACAAGAAGACATAATACTCTTAAATATGTATTCTCTAATAACAGGTCCCTAAAATACATTAAGCAATATTGAATGAACTGAAGGGAGAAATTAATGGCTTACATTAATAGTAGGAAATCTTAAAACACCACTCTCTGTAATAGATAGAACATCCAGTCAGAAGATCAAAAGAGACATAAAGTAATTGAATAATACACTAAGCCAATTAACCTGTTATATTTCCATACAGCACTTCACCCAATGAGATTTACATAGAACACTTCACCTAATGAAAGCAGAATATATATATTTGGGGTGGCCATGGCTCATTCGCCAAGATAGACCAGATGTTGGGTCAGAAAAAAAGTCTCAGTAAACTCAAAAAAATTGAAATTATGCAATGCATATTATCCAACCAAAATGGAATGAAGCTAGAAATCAATAACAGAGGGAGAAATGGGAAATTCACAAACATGTAAATTAACAAAGACATACTTTTAAGCAACTAATGGTTAAAAAGGAAATCTGAAGTGAAATAAGTAAGTATCTTGAGGTGAATGAAAATGAAAACACGACATGTTCATACTTATAGGATGCAGTGAGTCAGTGCTGAGGGGGAAATGTATAGATCTAAATAATTACTCTAAAAAAATCAAGACTTCATTTCGGAGACCAACTCAAAACTGGAAGAACTAGAGAAAGAAAAGCAAATTAGTCCCATTGCAAACATAAGAAAAGAAATAACAAAGATTATAGCAGGCATAAATTAAATAAAAATCAAGTCAAAAAACAATAGAGGGAATCAACCAAACCAAAAGTTATTCTTTGAAAGGATCAATATTGACAAACCTTTAGCTAAGTTGACAAAGATAAAAATAGAAAGGATATGAATAATGAAAATCAGAACTGAAAAGTGAGACATTACTACTGACCCTACTGAAATAAAAAGGACTATAAGTGGATGGTATGAACATCTGTATGCCAAAAAATGAGATAATCTAGATGAAATGGAAAATCCCTAGGAACATGAAAACTACCTGTGCTGACTCAAGAAGATAAAGAAGATGGCAACAAACCAATTATTAATAAAGAGATTGTATCAGTAATCATAAACCTCCCAACAATGGAAATTTCAGGACCAGATGACTTCACAGGGGAATGCTACCAAATATCCCAAGATTTAACTTCAATCCTGTTCAAACTTTTCCAAAAAAATTCAAGAAGAGCTATCACTCCCTAATTAATTCTACAAGGCTAACATAACTCTCATTAAAATGTGCCACAACCTGCATGGCTCAGTGTCAGAACAGAAGGGAGATGATGGGGAATTAAGAAAGAAAGACAAGAGACAAAGATATAGCTAAAGTTGGGACCAGGTGGGACCCTGAGCTCTGATGGAGACTCAAAGACCCCAAGAGGTTCAGCATTGTTTATTTTATAGGGCTGTGAGGTAGAGAAAGTAACAAAATGTAACCAAAGAATGGAGAAGGAGGAAACACAGTCTGAACCATCTGCTTCCCTGTCCTGGGATGAGTCAAAAGTTACACTTGTTTCCCAAGAGTCAAAAGTTACATGGTTCCCAAGGTCTCCTTCTGCCCCTGACTCAAGCAGCTTTGCAGCACTTCAGTCTTTTCAGGACATCAGGTGCCTATTCACACAGAAACAGCTTTGCTATATCTCTGCAGGAAGCATGTGACCTCAGTCTTATCCACTCCCAACAAAAAAGCCAGATGAAGATCCCACAAAAAAGAAAAAAAAGACCAATATCTCTTATGACTATAGATGCAAAACACTAGCATCTATAGTCTCAACAAAATGCTAGCAAAATGAATCCAACAGCATATTAAAAGAATTGTTCATTATGATCAACTGGGATTTATCTCAGATATATAAAGTTGGTTCAACATAAGAAAATCTGTTAAGTAATCATTGCATTAAAACAGTGAAGGAAAAAAAATTGACATATTCTCAACAGAGGCAGGAAAGGCATTAGATAAAATCCAGCACACCTTCTTGATAAAAGCACTGAGGAAACTAGGAATAGAAAGAAATTTCCTCAAAATGATAAAAAGGCTTATATGAAAAGCTGACAGCTACCCTCTAAAGTCAGGAACAAGACACTTTTACCACTCTTCTGCAACATTGTACTGTAGTTCTTGCCAGAACAATAAGGCAGGAAATAGAAATAAAAGGCATCCACTGGAAAGGAAGAGGTAAAACCTCCCCTATTTGCTGGTGATATGATCCCATATACAGAAATTCCTGAATAAGGTACAACAAAAGTCCTGGAGCTGATAAGTTAATTCAGCAAAGTGGCAGGTACAAGATCAATACCCTCCACATTAGTAGCATTTCTATACACAAATGATTGATAATCAGAAGAAGAAATATTTAAAAATTCCATTCACAATAGACATGAAAAGAATCAAATATCTAGGATTAGATCTAGCCAAAGGTATAAAGGGCTTGTACACAGAAGCCTAAGAAACACTGCTAAATGAAATCAAAGAAGACCTAAATAAATGGAAGGGCATTCTGTGTTCACAGATTGGAAGATCAAATATTGTTATGATGTCAATTCTACCCAAAGAAATTTATTAATTCAATGTAACTGAATCAAAATTAAATAGCATTCTTTGCAGAAATGGAAAAGCCAATCAGCAAATACATATGGATGGGCAAGGGGCCTGGAATCACTAAAGGCATTTTGAAAAGAGAAATGAATTTGGAGGACTCACACTTCTTGATCTTAAAATATATTAGAAAGCTGCAGTAATCAAAACAGCATGGTACCAGCACAAGGACACACATATAGACCAATGGAATCTAATTGAGGGCTCAGAAATCAACCCTCACACACAATGAGATACCATTTCAAACCCATTAGAATGACTGCTACTTTTAAAAAAATAGAAAATAAGTTTTGGAAAGACTGTAGAGAAATAGGAATACTCATCCATTCTGGTGGCAACTACCTGGCTATTCCACTCCTTAGTATAAACACAGAAGAACTGAAAACAGGAACTCAAACATATTTGCACACCAAAGATCATAGAGCATTGTTCACAATTGACAAATGATGAAAGCAACCCAAGTGCCCATAAACCACTGAATGGATACATAAACTATGGTATATCCATGTAATGGAATATTATATAGCCGTAAAAAATTATGAAGTCCTAATCCATGCAACAACATGTATGAACCTGAAGACAGCATACTGAGTGAAATAAGCCACACAAAGACAAATCTCTACTATGATTTCACTGACTTGAAACCATTAGAGTAACAAACTCATAGTGTCAAAATCTAGAATGTGGGTTCCTAGGGGATAGGGTTGGAATAGGGAAAGGGGAGTTAAGGCTTAAAATGTACAGGGTTCTTATTTGGGATGATTGAAATGTTTTGGTAATGGACAATGGTATTGGTAGCACAATACTATGAAGGCAATTAACAGCCCTGAAATATCTATATGTGATTAAAAGGGGAAATTTCAGATTAAAAAATCTATGAACACATTACACAGTGTAATGTTAACCAGACCACTGACTAGAGTTAATAGTTCAATTATTAAAATGCACTACCAACCATTGTAACAAATGTCCCATCCCCATGTATGGTGTTGGTGATGGGGTGATGTATGGGAATCCTGTATTTTATGCATGATTGCCCTGAAAATCTGCAACTACTCTAATAAAATACATACATACATACATGGCCAATAAAATTTTGATTAATCACAAAAGATCTTAAAAAAAAAAATGTTTACCAAACTAAAAATGAGACCTAAAATATACTCTCCATTTCCATTGTTATCACTGGGAGAACTAAAAACAAGGCAATGAAATAAAACAATATCAAAAAAATGTAAAGAAGAATCATTTTCTGCAATAAGAAGGCTTTATTGTAAGGAAAAATGCAGAGGAGAATTTCAATAGGGAATTATGCCTATAAATTCTTTCAGAGCAATAATTAATAGTTCAAACAACAATAAGAAACACCAGGTATTAAATAACTTACTAATATACCTCTGAACTTTAGAATTTACTGTGAAATAAAAAAATAAATAAAAATTAAAAATGAGTTGGCTGGTATTGGATTACCTAAAAGCGAATCAACAGTCTATAAGAAGCGGCAATTAAAGTGGCAATATTCCACATTGGTGAATTCACAGATTATAAAGTAAATACCTGGAAGCTGGACTTCAAGAGGAAGTTGTTAAAAAGAACTAAGAATGATTGTTTGAGGCTGTTGATGCTCTGGAGAGTAATGGGCATTGATTTCAATTCCCGCATAAGGACAGAAACAAAACATGGAGTTTGTGTGAAGAGTGACTATGAGTAATTTGGTTTATCCCTACATCTGGTTCTCAGAAAGATGAGATGATTCTGCCCCCTGAGAATTCTGAACAACAAGAGACTTGGAGAGGAAGTGTACCATTACCAATTCGGGGTTAGATTATATCATCGGCATGACCTAAGAATATTCAAGCACAGAAATTTAAATTTACCTTTAACCAGCATTGCCCCAGGAAATTTGTGTACAAGCATATACAAAACTACTCTGGAAAAGATGCTCATAAAAAGTAGTCACAATGATTGTCACTCACACAAACATAGACACACACACACACACACACACACACACACACACATCTTCCATAAAGATAAATCCAAATTAAAAGTATAAAACTAAAAAAGATGTGCTTGGTCCATCTTTATTCACATTTAGATGCATTTTCACATTTGTTGATATCTGAACCAATGGAGTATTAAAATTATAATGAGAAGTTGTTTTTTTTCTCTTATGGATACAGAAAGATTACTTTCATCTTACAATTGTTGAATATAAAACTAATGGGATGAGATGATTATTTTTAGAAAGTAATTGGTACAGTAAGAAGAAAACAAGAGATTATGATACAAGAATATGAAAATTCTAGAAATAAAAATAGGCTAAAGACATAAAAATAATGGATAAATAACTTAAAGAGAAAATCGAACAATGATGAAGACAGAAATTAAAAGTTATAGTATACATCAGGGAAAATTTCCTAGAATGAAATGCAGAGTATGCAAAGAAAATATGAATGTGAAGTTAAGACAAATGGGAAAGTATATAACAAGGCTAACATCCATCAAATTGGAATTCCAGGAGGGGAAAATAGAGAAAAAGAGATGAGAGTTGTGGTTAATGAGGTGAAAGCTGAGGATTTATTTGAGTTGATAAAATATATTAATTCTCAGTTTCATAAGCACGATGGCCTACAAGTAGGTTAAGTAAAAACAAAACCAAATTGTGCTGCATTGAAAATGTTATGTAACTCAGAAAAGCCATGTTCTCTTAATCCTCATTCAATATTGTTTAGGGTGGAATTTTTTGATTAGATTGTTTCCATGAAGACATAATCCACTCAATTGTGTGTGCAACCTTTTGATTAGTTGGAGTTCTACCTCTGCCTACTTAAGGTTGTCTTGATTAGTTTACTGTGGTCCTTTAAAAAGGGAAATATTTTAGAGAATTCAGAAGCAACAGATCCAACAAGATTCCCAGACATTTGGAAATGCAAAAAGAAAATGTTCCTGGGGAAGCTGTTTGAAACCAGAAGCCAAAGGAACAGCAGATGCCAACCATGTGCCTTCCCAGTTGACAGAGGTTTTTTTGAGTTAAGGAATCTTTCTCTGGATGCCATAGTTTGGACATTTTTACAGCCTTAGAGCTACAGACTTGCAACTTAATAATTTCCTTTTATAAAAACCAACCCTTTCTTAGATATTGCATTTCTGACAGCATTAACAAACCATAATGCAGATCTAAACAGTAAACCAAACCCAAAGAGAAAGTCTTAAAAGCTACCAAGTCTAAATGGTAATTTTTCTACAAAGGAACAGTGACAATTACACTAGTAACATACTTTTCAATGCCAACAACTAGGCACAACAAATTAAATAATTTTAAATTTAAAGTGATGAGGGAAAAAAAATAAGATTTAAAACTATTTTTCAAGATCAGGAAATAAAGATATTTGTGACATACAAATTCTAGAAAATTTACCCCTTACATATTTTGGCTGAAAGAATATTTACAAAATATATTTCAAGAAGAGTGATATTCTCACAAAAGAAAGAAAAATGAGCAAAGAATTTATAAAGACATAGACAGGTTAAGGTAGCAATAGCTAGATAAACAATATACTAGGAGTGAATAAATCAGCATGATAATATATAAAAAGTACAGCTAAAATTGTAGAAAACAACAGTATGTTTAGAGTACATGATCATAGATATATAGTTCTGAGGTCGTTGGATAGTTGGAAACATTTTAAAAATTAGGTACAGTCAATAAATAAAGATAGAATATATATAGAGAGAGAATATAGAATATCTATATATAGTTATATAACTGAAATAAAAATAGAAAGTAAAGGGATCAAGGAATATTTAATCATATAGAAAGCAGTGAGGGAGTATTGAAGAAAGTACCAAATTGCAAGGGAATTAACTTAAAATATAATGGTAATCACAAATATAAACAGATCAATGAGTCCATGTTCTCAGATTGAATTTTTAAAACTCAGCTCTATGTTGTTTACAGGAGATATAGCTAAACTATTATGATATACAAATATTCAAAAAGGGGGATAGAAATTATATATCTGTTTATATGTATATACATATCTATACACATTAGGTAGCAAGGAAATTATTAGAGCTATAATAATATCAGATAAAATGGTTTTGTAATAGAAGCCATAATGTAAACTCTAAGTATATTAAAACAAAATTTAAAGAATTGTACAGAAGAATGATAAACATACCTTCAACATAAAAGGTTTTAAGAAATCTTTTTCAGTGATTGATATGTCAAGCATAGAAATATTTTTAATACTACCAATTTAAACAATAAAATTGAAAATCAACCAAATATTTCTAAAATACAAAGTCTTGTTAAGGAAACATGAAATATTCAAAAATAGAGCATACTTGAGCTCACAAAATAAGAATAAGTGCTAATTAATCAGTTTAATATACAGCACATTCTCCATCCAAATTAAATATAAATATAAGTGAAAAAAATGGACTTAAAATTCATGATATATCTTCCTAAACCATAAGGCAAAAATGATAATTAAGTAAACTTTAAGAAAACAGAAGAAGGGACATAAAACATGTAAAAGGGGAAATTACTAGAATGGAAAACAAAAAATAAAAAGGATCAAAACAGCCACAATTATTTTTTTGGAAAGACTAGTAAAATAGATGCTCCTCCGGCAAAATCCATGGAAAAATAGGGAAATAATAAATAGTAATAAATTTAGAAATGACAAAGGAGACAAAATTATGGAAAGATTGGTATGTTTTTAAAATATGTACTATGAAACACTAACATTTATGAATTGTAAAACTTTGTTGAAATGAACAATATTCAGAAAAATATTATTTACCCAAGCTAGAAGAAATGGAGAATTCCAATTTAGAGCCATTAAGAAAATGGAAACAGTATATAAAACCTACCAGCGGCAAAACAAATGCAGCAATAAGCAGATACATAACATCTCCTTAATACAATCAATGACAAAGGAATAATTTAAGATTAGCAAATACTGGAATATCTAATCATGTATTTCATCATATTACATAGAATAAAGACAAATATATATTTTCATCTTAACAATTCAGAGAGAAAGAGGTTTTGATAAAAGTTAAAATCCATTTGTCTTAAAATCAAATAATTTTTTTAAAAAATGAACAAATTGAGGCTATATGGATCTGGTTCCAGGCCCCTGCATCCAAAATATAAAATGCTAAATGGGAGTTTTCTTAGCCAAATAGTATATGAATGAAAATCTTGCATAAAACAGCACACCCTAATGATGCAGCTTTATGAGCATTGTACCAAAAATCAGAAAGAAAACAAAGGTTTGCAATATCAACACTTCTTTTCAACATTGTTTTGGAGGTCCAGATAAATATCTTGATGCAAAGAATGTGTGTTTTTAAAGTTATAAGAAAGGAAAGCAAGAAGAAAATTGTCATATGCAGAAAACATGACATTATTACCTACATAGAAAAACTAAGAGAAAGAGTAGATAAATTATTGGTATGAAGAAGATTTCAGTGAGCTTAACCTAATCATTCACACCATCAAGAAATAATTAGAAAACAAATTTTAATTGATAGAATTTATCAGAACAAACCAGATTATAAGGCACTTTGGAATAAATATAGCCAAAAATATACATGATTTCAAAGGAAATCATTACACTTTGTTAAAAGATATAATAAGGCCCTCTCCACTCCCCCTCCTCCCTGGCTGGGTTCTGTGAATGACGCTCTGTGGGCTATGTGGGGTGCTAGCTCAACTTGGTGTCCAGCATGCCTGAGCGGACTGAGCGCTTGGTCCGCCAGTGGCGGACAATGACCCAGTCGCTCCAGACCTCCGTGACAGGTTTGGGACATTAGCATCTTCCAGAAAGCAGCAACCACAAAGCTGGTTCCATCTACACCCCATTCAAGTCTCCCTGCAAAACTGGGGTGCTCTTGGAAACTCTGATGCTGCAACCCCAGTGTGGGAGAATGTAGGATCAAGATGGCCATGTGGCAGGGACTTCCGGAGAAGATGGCGGCTTAGTAAG
Organism: Tamandua tetradactyla; assembly: GCF_023851605.1. Classification (NCBI taxonomy): domain Eukaryota; kingdom Metazoa; phylum Chordata; class Mammalia; order Pilosa; family Myrmecophagidae; genus Tamandua; species Tamandua tetradactyla. The sequence goes on from NC_135354.1 coordinate 3,922,817, forward strand.
ACATGTGGATCTTAGTTCCTCCTCCAGAACAACTACTAGGGGAGTAGAAACGATACAGAACAGCTCCCAGTGCCATGAGAGAGATAAAAAAGACAGCATACCCCATTCTGGAACAGCTGACTGGCTGAGAGAACCAGCTCTGGTGAGATCACCGAGGGGTGCGGGCCTCCCTGGGTGGGGTGGCAAGTGGCCGGAGTCCCTCCCTTCCTCCTTCCCAGGCCAGCTGGCAGAATTGGGCAGGCGGTCCCCTCAAGCCATGGTGGCTGGCGCCCCCACCACGCGCGGCCCCCCAGACCAAATGAGAGAATTGGATCGGAAATCCCGAGGCTGTGGAGAACAGTGACCGGGGGGGCCCCTTCCAAACATGTGACTCCCCGGACTGGCTGGGAATGGTGCACTCTCCTGGGCCATGGCGGCTGGCGCCCTCCCGCAACACTTGGCGTCCCAGGCCGACTAGGAAATTTGGACAGGTGCTCTCATGGGCTGCGGCGGCTGGTGACCCTCCCATCGTTTGGACCCCTGGGCCAGCTGGCACTCTTCCAAGTCACTTAGGCTGGCGAACCTCCCCCAGGGTGAGAGTTTTCCAAAGTTAAAGGACCCACAGTACCTTTTACTGGTGGCACCCACAGACAAATGTGTGCCACGAGCGCCACCTACTGGGCAGGATAAGAAAAACAGAACCCAGAGATTTCACATAAAAATCTTTCAACCTGTTGGGTCCAACACCCAGGGAAATCTAACTAAATGCCCAGATGCCAGCAGAAGATAATGGATCATGCTCATAAAATTGAAAATATGGCCCAGTCAAAGGAACAAACCAATAGTTCAAATGAGATACAGGAGCTGAGACAACTAATGCTGAATATACGAACAGAAATGGAAAACCTCTTCAAAAACAAAATCAATAAATTGAGGGAGGACATGAAGAAGACATGGGCTGAACAAAAAGAAGAAATAGAAAAACTGAAAAAACAAATCACAGAACTTATGGAAGTGAAGGATAAAGTAGAAAAGATGGAAAAAACAATAGATCCCTACAATGATAGATTTAAAGAGACAGAAGATAGAATTAGTGATTTGGAGGATGGAACATCTGAATTCCAAAAAGAAACAGAAACTATCAGGAAAAGGATGGAAAAATTTGAACAGGGTATCAGGGAACTCAAGGACAATATGAACCGCACAAATATACATGTTGTGGGTGTCCCAGAAGGAGAAGAGAAGGGAAAAGGAGGAGAAAAACTAATGGAAGAAATTATCACTGAAAATTTCCCAACTCTTATGAAAGACCTAAAATTACAGATCCAAGAAGTGCAGCACACCCCAAAGTTATTAGACTCAAATAGGCGTTCCCCAAGACACTTACTAGTTAGAATGTCAGAGGTCAAAGAGAAAGAGAGGATCTTGAAAGCAGCAAGAGAAAAACAATCCATCACATACAAGGGAAACCCAATAAGACTATGTGTAGATTTCTCAGCAGAAACCATGGAAGCTAGAAGACAGTGGGATGATATATTTAAATTACTAAAAGAGAAAAACTGCCAACCAAGACTCCTATATCCAGCAAAATTGTCCTTCAAAAATGAGGGAGAAATTAAAACATTCTCAGACAAAAAGTAACCGAGAGAATTTGTGACCAAGAGACCAGCTCTACAAGAAATACTAAAGGGAGCACTAGAGTCAGATATGAAAAGACAGAAGAGAGAGGTATGGAGAAGAGTGTAGAAAGAAGGAAAATCAGATATGATACATATAATACAAAAGGCAAAATGTTAGAGGAAAATATTATCCAAACAGTAATAACTCTAAATGTTAATGGTCTGAATTCCCCAATCAAAAGACATAGATTGGCAGAATGGATTAAAAAACAGGATCCTTCTATATGCTGTCTACAGGAAACACATCTTAGACCCAAAGATAAACATAGGTTGAAAGTGAAAGGTTGGGAAAAGATATTTCATGCAAATAACAACCAGAAAAGAGCAGGAGTGGCTATACTAATATCCAACAAATTAGACTTCAAATGTAAAATAGTTAAAAGAGACAAAGAAGGACACTATATGCTAATAAAAGGAACAATTAGACAAGAAGACATAACAATCATAAATATTTATGCACCAAACCATAAGGCCCCAAAATACATGAGGAATACACTGCAAACACTAAAAAGGGAAATAGACATATATACCATAATAGTTGGAGACTTCAATTCACCACTCTCATCAAGGGACAGAACATCTAGACAGAGGATCAATAAAGAAATAGAGAATCTGAATATTACTATAAATGAGCTAGACTTAACAGATATTTATAGGACATTACATCCCACAACAGCAGGATACACCTTTTTCTCAAGTGCTCATGGATCATTCTCAAAGATAGACCATATGCTGGGTCACAAAGCAAGTCTTAACAAATTTGAAAAGATTGAAATCATACACAACACTCTTTCGGATCATAAAGGAATGAAGTTGGAAATCAACAATAGGCGGAGTGCCAGAAAATTCACAAATACGTGGAGGCTCAACAACACACTCTTAAACAAAGAGTGAGTCAAAGAAGAAATTGCAAGAGAAATTAGTAAATATCTCAAGGTGAATGAAAATGAAAACACAACATATCAAAACTTATGGGATGCAGCAAAGGCAGTGCTAAGAGGGAAATTTATTGCCCTAAATGCCTATATCAGAAAAGAAGAAAAGGCAAAAATGCAGGAATTAACTGTCCACTTGGAAGAACTGGAGAAAGAACAGCAAACTAATCCCAAAGCAAGCAAAAGGAAAGAAATAACAAAGATTAGAGCAGAAATAAATGAAATTGAAAACATGAAAACAATAGAGAAAATCAATAAGGCCAGAACTTGGTTCTATGAGAAAATCAATAAGATTGATGGGCCATTAGCAAGATTGACAAAAAGAAGAAGAGAGAGGATGCAAATAAATAAGATCAGAAATGGAAGAGGAGACATAACTACTGACCTCACAGAAATAAAGGAGGTAATAACAGGATACTATGAACAACTTTATGCTAATAAATACAGGAATTTAGAGGAAATGGACGGGTTCCTGGAAAGACATGAACAACCAACTTTGACTCAAGAAGAAATGGATGACCTGAACGAACCAATCACAAGTAAAGAAATTGAATTAGTCATTCAAAAGCTTCCTAAAAAGAAAAGCCCAGGACCAGACGGCTTCACATCTGAATTCTATCAAACATTCCAGAAAGAATTAGTACCAACTCTCCTCAAACTCTTCAAAAAAATCGAAGTGGAGGGAAAACTACCTAATTCATTATATGAAGTCAACATCACCCTCATACCAAAACCAGGCAAAGATATTACAAAAAAAGAAAACTACAGCCCAATCTCTCTAATGAATATAGATGCAAAAATCCTCAATAAAATTCGAGCAAATCGTATCCAACAGCACATTAAAAGAATTATACATCATGACCAAGTACGATTCATCCCAGGTATGCAAGGATGGTTCAGCATAAGAAAATCAATTAATGTAATACACCATATCAACAAATCAAAGCAGAAAAATCACATGATCCTCTCAATTGATGCAGAGGAGGCATTTGACAAGATTCAACATCCTTTCCTGCTGAAAACACTTCAAAAGATAGGAATACAAGGGAACTTCCTTAAAATGATAGAGGGAATATATTAAAAACCCACATCCTCAATGGGGAAAAATGGAAAACTTCCCCCCTAAGATCAGGAACAAGACAAGGATGTCCACTATCACCACTATTATTCAAAATTGTGTTGGAGGTTCTAGCCAGAGCAATTAGACAAGAAAAAGAAATACAAGGCATCAAAATTGGAAAGGAAGAAGTAAAACTATCACTGTTTGTAGATGATATGATACTATACGTCAAAAACCCAGAAAAATCCACAAAAATTACTAGAGCTAACAAATGAGTACAGCAAAGTAGCAGGTTACAAGATCAACATTCAAAAATCTGTAGCAGTTCTATACGCTAGTAATGAACAAGCTGAGGGGGAAATCAAGAAACGAATCCCATTTACAATTGCAACTAAAAGAATAAAATACCTAGGAATAAATTTAACTAAACAGACAAAAAACCTATATAAAGAAAACTACAAAAAACTGTTAAAAGAAATCACAGAAGACCTAAACAGATGGAAGGGCATACCGTGTTCATGGATTGGAAGACTAAATATAGTTAAGATGTCAATTCTACCTAAATTGATTTGCAAATTCAATGCAACACCAATCAAAATCCCAACAACTTATTTTTCAGAAATAGAAAAACCAATAAGCAAATTTATCTGGAAGGGCAGAGTGCCTCGAATTGCTAAAAACATCTTGAGGAAAAAAAACGAAGCTGGAGGTCTTGCACTGCCTGACTTTAAGGCATATTATGAAGCCACAGTGGTCAAAACTGCATGGTATTGGCATAAAGATAGATATATCGACCAATGGAATTGAATAGAGTGCTCAGATATAGACCCTCTCATCTATGAACATTTAATCTTTGATAAGGCAGTCAAGCCAACTCACCTGGGACAGAACAGTCTCTTCAATAAATGGTGCCTAGAGAACTGGATATCCATATGCAAAAGAATGAAAGAAGACCCATCTCTCACACTCTATACAAAAGTTAACTCAAAATGGATCAAAGATCTAAACATTAGGTCTAAGACCATAGAACAGTTAGAGGAAAATGTTGGGAGATATCTTATGAAACTTACAATTGGTTTTATGGACCTTAAACCTAAAGCAAGAGCACTGAAGAAGGAAATAAATAAATGGGAGGTCCTCAAAATCAAACACTTTTGTGCATCAAAGAACTTCATCAAGAAAGTAGAAAGACAGCCTACACAATGGGAGACAATATTTGGAAATGACATATCGTATAAAGGTCTAATATCCAGAATTTATAAAGAGATTGTTCAACTCAACAACAACATAAAGACAGCCAACCTAATTACAAAATGGGAAAAAGACTTGAACAGACACCTCTCAGAAGAGGATATACAAATGGCCAAAAGGCACATGAAGAGATGCTCAATGTCCCTTGCCATTAGAGAAATGCAAATCAAAACCACAATGAGATATCATCTCACACCCACCAGAATGGCCATTGTCAACAAAACAGAAAATGACAAGTGCTGGAGAGGATGCGGAGAAAGAGGCACACTTATCCACTGTTGGTGGGAATGTCAAATGGTGCAACCACTGTGGGAGGCAGTTTGGCGGTTCCTCAAAAAGCTGAATATAGAATTGCCATATGACCCAGCAATACCATGCTGGGAATCTACTCAAAGGAATTAAGGGCAAGGACACAAACAGACATTTGCACACCAATGTTTATAGCAGCATTATTTACAATTGCAAAGAGATGGAAACAGCCAAAATGTCCATCAACAGACGAGTGGCTAAACAAACTGTGGTATATACATATGATGGAAGATTATGCAGCTTTAAGACAGGATAAAATTATGAAACATGTAATAACATGGATGGACCTAGAGAACATTATGCTGAGTGAGTCTAGCCAAAAACTAAAAGAAAAATATTGTATGGTCCCACTGATGTGAACCGACATTTGAGATTAAACTTGGAATATGTCATTGGTAACAGAGTCCAGCAGGAGTTAGAAACAAGGTAAGATAATGTGTAATTGGAGCTGAAGGGATACAGACTGTGCAACAGGACTAGATACAAAAACTCAAAAATGGACAGCACAATAATACCTAATTGTAAAGTAATCATGTTAAAACACTGAATGAAGCTGCATCTGAGCTATAGGGTTTTTTTTTACTATTATTATTATTACTTTTATTTTTTTCTCTATATTAACATTCTATATCTTTTTCTGTTGCATTGCTAGTTCTTCTAAACTGATGCAAATGTACTAAGAAACGATGATCATGCATCTATGTGATGATGTTAAGAATTACTGATTGCATGTGTAGAATGGTATGATTTCTAAATGTTGGGTTAATTTCTTTTTTTCCATTAATTAAAAAAAAAAGAGAGAGAAGGGGTAATTGGAGCTGAAGGGATACAGACTGTACAATGGGACTGGATATAAAAACTCAGAAATGGACAGCACAATACTACTCAATTGTAATACAATTATGTTAAAACACTGAATGAAGCTGCATGTGAGGTATAGGGTTTTTTTTTCTATTAATGTTTTAATTCTTATTCTGTTGTCTTTTTATTTCTTTTTCTAAATCAATGCAAATGTACTAAGAAATGATGAATATGCAACTATGTGATGTTATTAAGAATTACTGATTGTACATGTAGAATGGAATGATTTCTAATTGTTTTGTTAATTCTTTTTTTAATTAATAAAAAAAGATATAATAAAAGAAAGCCTAAATAAATGTATAGCTCTACTCCCTAACAGAAATTATGTGCAAAACATGACATCTATCTCTCTATATATCTGCACATTCATCCCAATAAGAATCAAAATGATAACAGTGTTTCATGACACTGACAAGCTGAGCCCTAAATACAGAGTTGTAAGGAACTAATGCTAATGTAGCCAGATTTTAAGGAAAAGGGGAGAAAAGTGGTGCTAAGAAGGAGGAAGGGAAAGAGGAGGGAAAAGGGAGTGAATATTTTGTTTAATGGTAAGAGTGTCTATACAGCTATTTTTAAATACTGTATTATGGAAGGAAATATTTCAAATAGATCAGTAGAGTAGAATAGTAACTCAGAGATAATGAGATGTATAATGGGAACTTAGTATGTAACAAAAATGACAGTCTAACCAGTGGGGAAATAATGGAATATTAAATAATACCTGGGAGTTGTATGATGAGTGGGATGAAAGGGATGGTTGGTTAATCATATTTTGAAATGAAAAAAATAAATAGCTACATTTCAGTATACATGAGTAAATTGCAAATGATTTAAAAAGCACATATAAAATACAAAGCTATGAAACTTCTAGAAGAAAATATTTGAGAATAATTACAAGGGAGGAGAAGAATTTCCTAACTAAGGCTTAAAAGGAAAATTTATTCTTGACAAAAGATACATTGAAAACTGAATGGAATGGAGTCACTGACTGAGCAGAGATATTTGTAACCTAAAACATTGTTATTAAACATAACCAAAATAGCATCTATCGATCTTTAAGAAAAATTTTAAAAAATATAACATGAACAAAGAATATGAATTGGGAATTCACAGAGGATTAAATCCAAATGTCCCATAAACATATGACAAGAAAAATTGAAACCAAATAAAATATTATTTTCAGTGGACCAGTTAACAGGCCCTGTAGCAATGGCCACAGAAATGGCAGTGGCTGCAGAAATTCAGACAGGATTCTGAGAGGGACCAGCTGGACATAGAGAACCTTGTCCTCCAAATGTTGAAGTGGAGGGTGGAGGCTGGTCTGAGAGACACTCGAGGGACCAGAATGGGTGGCAGCCTTCTTAGAAGCAGCATGCTCTGCTCACCACCAGCATCCACAGGGACTAAAGAACCAGGGCAGCTTTTTTTTTTAAAAAAAAAAAGGTCTTCTGTATATGGGTATCTCTGGCTCTGGCAGATACCAGGGAGCCACTGCTGGCCTCCCACCAGAATGCACCAGGATATAAAGAGCCAGAGCGCCTTTTCTTCCTGTTTTTTCTGTCTTCTGTGTGTGGGTGTTTCCTGGTCTGGCAGATACCTGAGGCCAAACTCAGACACTGGCCTTGGTTTTGGTCTCTGGGCAGCTGTGAATTCAGGCTCGCATCACCATCTGGCATCTGGTTTTTATGTCATGGTGCTGGTGTTGGCTGGCTTTTACCTTTCTCTATTTTGTGAATTTTGGGGGATGAGTGGCCTCTTGGGTATCATAAGGATAAGCACTGACACTGACCTAGGTTTCACCCTCAACAGCAGCAGCTTCTGGCTTCCGATGGCACATAACAAGACACTTGGAGAGGCCTTGCACCTTTTCCTACTTGTTGGTTTCATTTCTCAGTGTAGAGGTGAGATAGGGTGTGTTTTATATATTGTTTCCTTTTGTATCTTCTTTCTTTCAATTTTTTTCCTTTTACTTCCCTCTTTCTTTGTCTGGTGGACTAAAGGGTAGGAGACCTAGATTTCCAGAGTGACCCAAACCAAACATACTATACAGAATATATAGTTCTCAACAAATCATACTAGGGGACAGGAATGTATGACTCAGTCACAGAAAAAAAAAATAATTCAGTGTGAACTATTCTGAAGAACCAAATGGAAATTATATTGCATATAAGAAGAAAAGCTGATGCATATTTTAAATATTCCCAAAACAATAGTATATTTTGTTAATAGATACATATATATAGTATGAAGAAACATGCATGGGAGAAATACACACCCTCTTTAGTACAGTGGTTGCCTATAGAGAAGAATTAAGGAAGAAAAGATAATGGTGGGGTGGGACTGTCACTGTTTCAGTAACATTTATTTTTTTATATTTTTAAGAGAACTTACTACAGGAAAACAATAACCTTTAATTATAGAATATACAAAGTTATATAGTGCTATGTGGCAGTCACTGTTGTACATTCCTTACAAATAGTAAATAATTTAACAATCATCATAATATATATCATATATATTATGTTTGAAATATAAATTTACAGATCAAGAAAGAATAACAGCTCTCAAACTGAATTAGTGCAAAAATATATGATGCACACATCACAGGGAAACTGCAAAATACCCAGTCTGAAAAGAAGCCCTTTAAAGTCACTATGCAAGGCAGATGAAAGACAGGCCTTGTGCAAAGGTAGAGAAATTTAGTGTAACAATCTACTTCTCATTAAGAAGAAGGGAAGTAATAGAACACTGGAATATTATCTTCAAATTTTGGAAAGGAATTTACAACCTAAAATTATGTACCAAAAATGACTTTCAAGAATGAGGATGGAATAAAGGTATTTACAGTCATACAAAAATATAATTTACTTCCCAGAATTTGGTACTAAAGGAAAATCTAATGGCTGTAATTCAGGAGGAAGCAAATAATTGCAGAAGTACATTCTGAGGTTCAAGAAGATTTGGTTGGCAAATATACTGGCTAACACATATGTAAATCCAAATAAATAATGTTTTTATAAAACAATATTGAAAATATATAATTTCTAGACTTATGAAAATAACAGAAATAAAATGCTGGACCATAACAGCATGTATTTCAGAAGGGCCAATTATCAGAATTAAAATATGATGATGGGAACTTAGATTACATTAAGTTATATTATACAAATGGTGATCACTTTAATAATAACACAATGAGTGAGATAAAACACATGAGGTAAGGAAATCAACAATAAAACATAAAAATCTAATCAATTTATGCATCTAATCAAGTGGAAATCTTTCAGGCAATTTGATAGAAACAAATGTCAACATGCCAATAATCAAATAAATGTAAATGGCCTAAATTCACTAATTAAAATTCAGTCAACTTTTTTTACAAGAAAGAAATCTGATGCATCAATACCTGGGGATTGAAAGTATAACAGTAAAAAAAAGGTATATAGAGTAACAGTTTATAAACTAGCAGTTTCTATAGAAGTTAATTAATATTAATTTATATAAATTAACATAATTTTGTGTATTTATGTTAATTTTAGACAAAATAGGATTTAATACAAAAATTATTGTTAGAAACAGAGAGCCACTGTATCATGGACAAAACTTCTATTCACCAAAAAGATAGTTATTGAAACTTATGTGAAGTTAATAAATAGCCACAAAATACATAGTCAGAAAACATAAAACTTTAGTGATAAATTGAGATAATCATCCTCTGTAATGGAAAATTTCAAAAAACACTTCTCAGCATTTAACAGGAAAAGCTGACAAATACTAGTAAAGAAGTTTTGAGAAACTCAAAAAATGAACTTGTTCTAATGGATATATATTGATCTCCACATGCAACAATTTGAGAAGATATTCTTCTCAAGAAGGAATAGAACACTTACAGTTGATCATTTATTTAAGCTAGTTTCTAAAAATGTCAAATAATGAGCATCATAAAAACTATCCTCTCTGACTTCAATGCAATTGATATTTAAGTCAGTACCAAAAATATATTTTTAAATATCCAATCATTTGGAAAATTGAAAAGCCTGGTAAAGCATTGTCCTCATGGTCTTATGGATCCATTGATAAAAAATAATAAAGATTAAAATATTCAGACATACTTACATATCTAAATACAAGGATTTCATTTAAATATTATTTGTCACAGCAAAAGCATAGTGGCATATATGCCTATCAAGAAAGAAGGAACCATTTATAAAAAGTATTGTATATCTTGACAACATTGTGTCATAGACCAAGCTATTAAAGATAAAGCAGTTGCTATTTTGTTTATATAGAATTATAGGATAAATAAATAAGCATAGAACAGTAGGTATAGTATGCACCCATTTTGTGTAAGATATATGTGAATGTCATATATATTAGGAAAAATTAAACAAAATTTTTTGTATGTCAGGAGAATTAAGTATATGCGATAAAATGGGAACTAGTGCATGCACTCTTTGATGCTGTCTATTCTTTTTTCTTTCCTCTATACTTTTATGGTTAAATAATACTAGTTCAAATGCATAATATATCTAAGAATACCTGTCCAAAATATCTCCTCCCCAATGTGTCAAAGGGCTTGAGATTCTTCCATGAGTAATTTTACTCTGGCTAAAATATTAAAAAATGCATTGGAATATTTTTCAATAGGTTGTACCCTCATGAAAATATGCCATACATGTCACCAGAATGTAAACATAAAAAATTGAAATTATTTCTTAAACTACATTTCTCTGAACTGTCTAAAGGCACTAAGTTTCCAGGGGAAAAAATATAGACACCTGGAAGGAAAAGGTGCATCAAGGACTTCAAAGGTCAAATTTATATAACTCACAGTTTCTTTTATGACATAATTGTTAAGAATTCAAAATATTTTAATTATTCTAAATTTTATTCAGCAACCTATTTTTGTAGATAAGTTTATAAAGCTTGATAGTGTTCTTAGTTGAAATATCTGGTATGAGAAAGAAAGACTGAGATTCTGGGGAAAGTGGGAACAGAACTCTCTTGGATGAAAACAGTGCTATGACAGCTTTAAATGGAAGAACTTCAAATTCACTTACACTTAATTTTCTTAAAAGGCTGCATAATTTCAGCATTCACAACTGCCAAAAGACAGAAGCAACCCAAGTGTCTATCAACCAATGAATGGATAAATAAAATGTGGTATGAACATACAGATATTATTCAGCCATAAAAAAGAATGAAGTCCTAATACATGCCACAAAATAGATGAACCTGGAAGACATCATGTTGAGTGAAATAAGCCAGACACAAATGACAGATATTGTATGATCTCACTAAACTGAAAGAAATAGGATAAAGGCAATCACAGTCATAATCTAGAATATAGTTACTTGGGGATGGGATCAGGATAGGATATGGGAAGCTAAGGCTGGTAATGTACAGAGTTCCTATTTGTAACAATGGAAACATTTAAGTAATGGATGGCAGTGATGGTAGCACAGCATGATGAATGCTGAACTGAAATATACATCTGAATACAACCTAAAGGGAAATGTTAGGATGAATATATGGTAACAGATTAAAATTAAAGAAAAATTCATGGAACTACACTATACAAACAGGGAAATCTAAATGAAACCATGGACTTGAATTAATAGTACAATTATGAAAATGTCTTATCCTCAATTGTAATAAGTGTTCCAGACCAATGCAAGGTGTTGGTGGTAAGGTGGTGTGTGGGAATCCTGTATTTTATGCATGATTGTTCTACAAACCCACAATGTCTCTAATTTAAAAAAATGCAAAATATTAAAAATAAAAAGGGCTGCATAATTTCAATTTTGCTGTAGTCATCACCTTTAGACTGAATATTTAAGAGGCAATCACAGAAACCTAAAATCAAGGTCTGATGAGAATCCCTAAATAAACTACATTCCAGAAGCCCAAGGTATTTTAAATATAACAGCCCAAATTCTGCATTTCTTCTGTACTGAGGATGTGATGTTGCACATCATTAAAAACAGAAGTGGTAAAAGTAAAATCAGATACTTGTAAAACATAATATAGGAGACCTAGAGATACACAGAAGCTACTGATGGGTGAAAGGTTACCTAATGAAGTTGAACTCAAATGTAAGGGAACAGATGGAAGTGAAGGCAATTCACTAGTGGTCTGTAAGTAATATTATCATATTGAAGATGAACATGACTGAAAGGGGTTGTATGGACTCATGTGTCCCACTGAGTAATGCTACAAATATGAATAAGTCTTGCATGACCTACTTCATGGGTATGAGTCTTGTACAAAGAGAGTATAAGTGAGGTATAAGAGGAAAACTTAATGCATCCTATGGGGTATGTTTAACAGGAAAACATCAGCACTACCACAGCAACACTGGGGGTAAATAGTGGGTTGAGGGATAAGAGTTAAGGGAAAGTTTAGAGGTTTTTTTTGGTAAGAGTGTGTTTATTGGTTATCTTTCTCTTGGGAATGATTAAATTATCTAAAATTGAGAGTGTTAATAGACAGTGACTTTGGATAATATGCATGATGGCCTATGAACGGAGGTGGCTGAAGGATTCACTGACTGAGAAGTAGATTGGTGAATGATGGTGTATACTTATGAGCAAGTATTGCACTGCTACAAAAAGGAAGGAACTTTTGAGGCATGCAACACTGTGAATGAACCTGTGGGACATTTGGTGAGGCAAAATAAGCCAGAAACAAAAGAATAAACATTGTATGGTCTCATTTAGAAAATGCTTTTCTATTAAAAAATTGGGACCTAAAAAAAGAAAAACTGGCACCTAAATTGTAAGCTCTTATAGCAGCCACATTTAGTCCAGAGCAGTATTATTATTTCTAGGTTTGAAAAGGCCATGCTATGTATGTATTACCTGGTATTTAGAAATAAGTATGAAGTCATCAGGTCAGGATTAAGGTAATTCAGAATTACCTTAGGTAAGGAAGGGGTAGAGAAGACATTGTCTATATTTTAGAACCTCATCTACTCTTTGAGACAAAAGGAAGAAAGGTTTATTTCCCAGAATCTTAAATTCTCTGTAGCACATAATCTAACTCAACCTGTCTGGAAAGATCACTTAAACAATCCAAACACAGGGAGCCCAGAATAAGAATGAGGGCCTCTAATCCTGTATAGCTTTATATAATGCCTGATACATCCCAGAGTATATTAAGCAGATAATCAAAAAGTATTGACAAGGTCTCTTGAGGGAAGGGAGAAAAAATATGGAAGTATTCAATTTTACCACTGGGGAAAGCCCTGAAACTGTGTCAAACATTAGGGACACTGAAATCAATAGGTCAAGCCCTTAATCTTGAGGCTTACTTTTGTGATGCTTATGCATGTAGTAGAGAAGCTTAGCCTAAGAGTTATTTCTGGAACTCAGATGTGTTCTCTCTCTCTTTAAGGTCAACTCTGCAAGTGGAATCATTGCCCACCCTTCTACATGGGACATGACATCCAGGGGTGAAAGTCTCCCTGGCAGCATGGGAGATGACTCCCAGGGATGAGTCTGGTCCTGGCACAATGGAATCAACAATGCCATCCTGACCAAAAGGGGGGAAAGAAGTGTAACAAATAAGGTATCTGGGCTGAGAGAGTTCAAATAGAGTTGAGAGGCTACTCTAGAGGTCACTCTTATGCGAACCACAGTTAGACATTGCTACCTATCATAACTTGACAAATCCCAACCAAAACCATTCCTGCCAAACCTAAAGAATGCTTAGGGCATTACCTAAGATTGTACAAAGTTTCTGTGCACTAGGGCAACTTTCCAGAAACCTCCAACCTCCAGGTGGGTACTTGGACCAGGTAAAACCTGAAATGTAGAGGGACCAGCCTTTCCAGAACCCAATGAGTTCCATCCCCCACCCCATATTAGCAACAGCCCCTTCCAACATGAAAATGGGCATCCCAAATACCCTGAAAGAGTGGAAGAAAGATCAAAGGTTTTGGTGGGTACATTCAGAAAAGGTAGGGCTTAACAAACAATTATGATTGCTGAATCAATCCATTGATATTTCTTTTAGTCTCCAGTCTCCAGTATCTTAGAGCAGCTAGAAGAAAACCCTAAGATTGTGCAATTGTAACCCACACCAAACTATGAAATCTTTTCTACAACTAAGTCTTGTGCTGTGCTTTGAAATTTATTGCTTTTTTGTATACATGTTATTTTTCACAAAAAAATAAAAATAAAAATCTTCTAGCTTCCAGCATCGTGGAGCAGCTAGAAGGATAAATCTGAAACAATGAAATAGTAACCATAACAGATTCTGAAATGAGTTCTGTAAGTACTTGTTGAAGCGTACTTTGAAAATCATTGCTTTTTCTTTCTTTCCTTTGTATATATGTTAAACTTAACAATTAAAAAATGTTAAAAATAGAGGGAAAGTGTTAAGTTAAAAAATTATTGAGTTGAGGGAAGTAATTTTTTAATGTTAAAATGACATACAAATATATTGCATAGAAAAGTGAGGGAGGACTTGAAAACACATTTTAGCATAACCATTTCATTTGTCTCTATAAAATTTTGTAGTTGTATATTAATTGAAAAGTACATAAATCTATAACTTATTCATGAAATTTCTTTTCTTCTCAAGATTATGCCATTGAAAACTTTGCTTATTCTAGCTTTTGTTTTCTAGTAGACTTGCTGAGAAGTCTAAATGCTCAGAAGTAACATTTCTAATTATTTTCTAATATTGTGGACTTATTAATTCCCTTAATTTTATGTCTTATATACTAATTCAATCTGATATCCATAGAAGAGTAAATATCTAGCATGTGAAGAAATAAAAAATTCTTCTCCCCAACTCACTTTAATGAAAATGTGGAGTACTGGAGAGGTTAACTGATCCTACTTTAACACTTATGCCCTTTTCAAAATTTACATCCTAGCTCATTTTTCTATTTGTCATTTTTTATTCTTGATATATATGTTTTACTATCTATTTATAAATATTGTGATTGACATCATACCTGTCTTTAAACACACACACACACACACACACACACACACACATAAGCATTTCTTCTTGTTTGCAGATGTGCATTGTTTCTTCTATTCTACCTAAGTAAGGAAGAATGGGTAAACTCAGAAATTTGAGAATAAACTTTTGTTCCAGGAAGACTGGGAAAAGGAAAGCCTTTTCCCAATTATTAGATTATAAAAAACAGTTAGATTGATTCCTGGTGCATGCCCATGAAAAAAAAAATTTTTTAAAGCAGCAAGAGAGGATTATAAAAGAGCTAAAACTCTCAAGAAGACAAGACTGTGCTGATGAAAACCCCTATCTCCAGCAACATAATGCATTAAGAAGAGCCTACCATTCTCCTGGTGGTGATGACACATGAAGACAAAATCAGTAAATCAAGACAGGACCCAGGAAACATGATTTTGATGGGCATAGTTGGGAATGAAATGAGCCAATGTGGAAAAAGTTGGAAGTGGGAGGAGGAGAAGAGTAAGAGGATGCTTAAGACTATCATTTAATTCAGTGGGCTCCATTTGATAACTCATTCCCTCCTGAGGAATGGAAGCCCTGTCTTTGGCTGTCTTTTTATTTTTTTAACTCCATCTTTTAAGAGCAAATATGTTTTTAATTTGATTAAACTAATTTTGCTTATTTAAACAGAGTGCTTAATTGTCTTTCTACATATAGGACTGAGCAAATAGAAAATAAAACTTAAAAATGACTCCTTAAAAGTAGGAACAAGAATGAAATGCTTCAGAATAAATTAAACCAAAAATTTTCAGGAATCAAGCATTAAAGCTATCAGACTTTCTTGAGGAAAACTAAAGACCTAATAAACTGAAACACACATTATTTTTAAGACTTAGAAGACACATTAGTATTAAGACATCAATTCTTCCCAAATTGATTTATAAATCTTTTGCAATCACATAAAAAATCCTGGCAGATTCATTTGAAGGAACTTAAAATCTTATGTATAAATTGTCTACAGGGATTCCAAAGATCTGGAATTTGTAAAACAATTTTGAGAAATGATTGGAGGACTTGGTATATGATGTTGAGACTTAGGAAGGTGCATAATGAAGAATGTTATGGTGCTGGTAGAAGGATGGACATATGGATGAATGGAATAGAATAGAAGGCCCAGAAGTAGGTCAGCAATAAGGTAGTTGATTTATTTTCAACAGAACTACCAAGAAAAGGGGCAGTCTTATCAATACATGATGCTAGAACATCTGCATATTTATTTGGAAAAAAACTTTAACCCCTTCACCTCATGCCACATGAAAAATTAACTTGATAAGATTAATACATCTAAACATAAAAGCTAATATTATAAAGCATCTCCAACAAAATATAGGAATAAAATTGTGATATTAGGTTAAGCAAGGATTTCTTAGAAAGGGCAGAAGAGGCATGAGCTACCAAAAGTTGGAAATTTTGACTTATCAAACAGATAAACTTTTGTTCTTGAAAGCCACAGTCAAATAAATGAAAAAGCAGCCACAGACTGATAGAAAGCATTTGCATAACATATATCTGACAAAGGACTATTATCCAGTATATAAATAGAACTCTTCTAACTAAATAAACAGTCTATTGAAAAATGAACTAAATATATGAACAGACACCTCACAAAGAATGATATATGAATGGACATAAAGCACATGGGTTGATGCTCAACATCACTAGCTATTAGGAAAATGAAAATTAAAATAACAATGTGATACTGTCCACCTAGGAAAATGGCTAAAATTAAAATGACTACCTAGATCAAATGTTGACAAAGCTGTGATGTACCTGGAACTTTCATACATTTTTGGTGTGAATGCAAATTTGTACAGCCCCTTTTGTAAGACAATATATCCTCTAAAGTTCAACACACAGTTCACAAACAGTAATCCCACTCTCAGGTCTTTACCCAAGGGCAAAAAAGTAAATAAATACTTGTCTACACATGTTTATGGCAGCATTATTCATAATAGCCAAAAACTGGAAACAGAGGCAAAAGTCCCGCACTGTTGAAGTGATGAGCAAATTGAGATAAATCCATACTCAACTATAAAAATGAGAAAACTATTAATATAACAGTGATAAATCTCAAAAACATTAAACTAAGTGAAACACAAAAACTTCATACTCTGTGGCTTTTTTTAATTAATCATAACACTATAATGACAGAACAGAACTGTGGTTTCCAGGGGCTGAGGATTGGTGTCAGAGAAAAAAAAGAAAACAAGGATGAACGGGAGTGAAACCTCTCCTCTGTCCTGGTTTCTGTCAATCAACACTCTCAAGATTAAGTTCACTAATTGTACTGTCAAATACTAAGAATTGTACATTTCTTTGATTGGCATTAACTTTATAATTTGGTTGTGTTTAAGTCCTTTGCACAAGATTCTGTTATTTCTAGAAAAAATCCATCAGTATATTGCTTTTTGATTTCCAGTTTCATCAATAACAAATTTAAAAAGCACTTCATGTATTTATGTGTCATTGGTGAGTGGATTCTTTATTTTACATTTGGATACCTGATCAAAGATTCTCTAAAAAACTTTTCCCCCACAATGAATCAATAGCTAATTGTCTCAATTGCCCTTTACTAATAATGTGTCTTTCCCCATAAATTTGAAACTCCAAGTTTCTGTGCATTTTGTTGGCTTCTCTAAAATATCTAGATGTCAGAAGTGTTCAGGCCTCAGTCCCACATCCTCTGTGCTTTCTCTCTGGGTACAGGCATTCTCAGGGCTTTAAAATCATTTTTATATTGACCACTCCCAAATTTGCATCTCCAGGCCAGATCTTTGCCCTGACCTCCTGGATATTTCATATCTCCATCCACCTATAAAAATCAGATCCTTTATTTTATACATTAAATGCAGTTCCTCCTGCAATATTCCTCTATTTCAAACATACCAGTTGTTTGTGCCAGACGCATCTGTGTGGTAGCCTTTTCTCCACAACACTTCAGTGCAGGCCCTATGTCCTGCTTGAAAATTATGTAGATTTTCACTTTTTAAAAGTCATGTCTGTTTCTTTACAGAGCAGCTGGAGGGCTAAAAGTTGATGTTGGAGAATCTCTAAGTACCATACTCCTTTAGAATAGCAATTTTTAATCATTAGGAAACTTTGTCTTAAAAATACCCAATACAGAGCTGTACAGAGGAATTGCTAGCTTGTTCATTTTAGTAAAAAGCATGAAGAAAATGTAATCAATTGCCATTTTTTTAATATAAACTTTACAACTCTCAGGTTGTTAACTAACTTCTCCAAGAACAAAACTTTGTTGTCTGAATACAAAACTGGTCTCTCTCCACAATATTCTGTTGTTCTGTTTAAAAACCTACTGGACAATCAATGAAGAGGCAGAAATATCCTTTTCTTAAAAATCTTCCTGCTGAGTCAAGGTCTAAATTTCTTGTGGTGATGTTACAACATGCAATCTCACCAAAGCTTTATGAATTTAACTACAGCTATGCTTCAGTGGCCTACCTCTTCATCCAACACTTGCACACCTGCTTTAATGCAAAACAACTTAGAAGTTAATAAGAGTAAAAAAAAACTCTTCTCATTATAGCCTCTGACATCTCAAGCTGGTTTCCCATCTCCTATGAATATCTGAAATTCAAAATGTCAGTTTCTAAATTTTCAATATAATTTTAGTTGCAGGGGAATATATACAGAATGTAATTTTGCCACAGTGGTGAAATATGTTTATTAAATACTGCCATTTCATAGTAAGAAATAAGTGACATAAGAGCATTTAACCAGAAATTTTACCTTCCCAAGGAAAATGTTCTCTCTTTGCTAAATTGCAAACGAATAAATTTCTGACTTCTATGAAATGCTGGATAACTGAAGCAGCATTTATGAAGACTGAAAAAGAAAATGAAGGCAGATGATTTGGGAAGGAGAAGAGTAAGAAGGATAAAAGGATTTATTTTTGTCTCTAACTGGCTTCCCAATGTTATTTTCTTCTCTGCATCAGTCCTATAGCAGGACAGAGTTTCCCAAGCTTTCTAAATGAAAAGAATAACCTGTATCTTATTAAAAATCTAGATTCTGGGAATATTCCTTGGAAACTGTGATTTGGTATTCTGAAAAGGCATCTGTAGAACCACTGTCTCTAATAAATATGCAAAGCAGTTATTATCAGAAAAGACAATTGTGAAATATCCAGTAGACCATTCAGGATCTAGGTAATTAATATTTAATAAGTAGAATCTTTCTATAAGGATAAGGGATCCTGTGCAGAGAGATATTTAAAAGCAGTGCTTATTAATAAGATAGCATTTAGTGCTGGGGAGACTTTAATGAATGCCTTTAATTATGTTTCACTGAAGTTGTAAAATTCTTAATTTATTTCAAGTTAGCATTGTAGCATCAGAGTAATTTCTGAGTTGGCTTTATGGACACCTTCACATTGTGAATTCAAAACTATTCTTGGGTGGCATGAAAGTCCAGGCAAGCATTATTAAAAGTATACATGGAAGGGACTTCTGGGAAGATGGTGAAATAGAGTAGCTGGAGATTAGCCCTGTTCCACAGAAAAGTTAGAGGAGCGACAGGAAGGTGACTGAGGCAGCGATTCAGGAATGTGGCTCACCTGGTAGAGCCTTCTGCACCACATAGATCAGCCACAGATGCAGAGGCTGAGGAACTGAGAGGCAGAAAGCTGGAGCATGGTGTGGAGACATGAGCCCATGGGAGTGCATTTAGGAGCCAGGGACTAGGAAGTACACCAGGCTGTGTTCCTTGGGAGTTCTACCCTCACCAGCACAGCCACAAGACTGGTGACTCACCCCAAACACCATGCACCCAAACTGAATCACCATCCCATTCCCTGAACTGAGGCACCCTCACCCAACCAGCCCCCAGAGTATGCACCTGCACTGCACCCCCACCACAAGTGCATCTCAACCCTCTTCTCCTGCACCCCTCCTAAGTACTGCCTTCCCATCCCTGTTCCCTGCAGAATGTTGCCAGTGCATAAAGGCTGTGGGCATTAACCTCCATACCCAGGCTTCCCCTTCCCTGCTGCCCATAGTGTCCCACAGCCTCACCTCACCACCCCCTGAGCTCTGTGCATCAAGTTACAGCACTCCTATGCTCATGTTTGTGCATGGGCCCCCAAGCATGTCATTCGGCTCTGGGAACCTCGGTTTATAGCAGTCCTAGAACTGCACATGCACATAGCCCTCAGCCACAGTTCCCTCACTTTCTCAGAGCTGACTTATGCAGCAAGGTCACATCTGCCCCCACTTCACAAAGGCATAATGTTGACCTGCTGCCATAGCTCTACACATGCTCACAAAGAGCCCCATGCCTTAGACCAGTGCACACCAAGTTTATGCCCCCCAGACCAGAGCACCCACACAGCTACATCCTCCCTGGTTGCTGGGCACAGAAGTTCACAAGCATCAGCATAACATCCCCAACCTGTGCCTTATACCTGCCCTGAAAAAAATCACCATGCTGACTACCCCATCCCATACCCTGTTCTCTGCTATACAACCATCCCACAAACACAAGGCTTTAGGCTACTGAAAGAAATCAACTCCCAAAGTAAATCAATCAAGATATGTACATGCCACAAAGACAGCAGAAGATCACTAAGCATATCACAGTGCAGGCAGATATAGCCCTGCCTAATGGCAAAATTAAAACACCAGAGGAGACATGGACACTGGAATGACTAATCAAAGATGTTCATACAACATTACTTAACAAAATAAGTGGAATAGCAAAGGACATAAAGGAGATCAGGAAGACAGTAGAAAAGCAGAAAGAGGAATTTGAAAGAATAAATAGAAAAATAACAGATATTACAGAGATTAAAGACTCTGTTGACCAAATAAAAAACATACTAGTGGCACACAACATCAGATTTGAAGAGACAGAAGAAAGACTAAGTTATATAGAGGACAGGATAACTGACCTCAAGGATTCAAAACAGCAAATGACAAAAAAGATGGAAAAATTGAATAGACTCTCAGGGAAATGATAAACTAAACAAAGCACTAGAATAGAAGACTCATGGGTGTCCTAGATGGAAAAGAGAGGAATAAAGGGCTAGGAAGAGTAGTTGAGGATATAATAGTAGAAAACTTCCCAATGCTCATAAAGTACATAAATATGTAAGTCAAAGAAGCCCAATGAATTCCAAACAGAATAAATCAAAATAGGCCTTCCTCAAGACACACACTAATCAGTCCGTCACATGTTGAAGAAAAGCAGAAAATCCTGAAAGTGACAAGAGAAAAACATTCTGCTACATACAAGGGTAACCAAATAAGACTGAGTTCAGACCACACAACTAGCACCCTGGAGGTGAGAAGGCAGTGGTATGATACATAAAAAATCCTGAAAGAGAAAGACTACCAGCCAAGAATTCTGTATCTAGCCAAGTTGTCCTTCAAAACTGAGGGAGAGATTAAAGTTTTCACAGACAAAGAGGTCCTGAAAGAATTTGTCAATGAGACT
The DNA here is from genome assembly GCF_023851605.1 of Tamandua tetradactyla. NCBI lineage: Eukaryota > Metazoa > Chordata > Mammalia > Pilosa > Myrmecophagidae > Tamandua > Tamandua tetradactyla. The sequence goes on from NC_135354.1 coordinate 3,944,335, forward strand.
GGCCCTACAAGAAATACTAAAAGGAGCTCTGCCAGCCAAGAAAAAAAAGACAGCAGAAGGAGGTCTGGAGGAGGACATAGAATTGAAGATTATGACTATAAGTAATTTAAAGAATGCAAAGAGAAAGAGGGAAAATATAGATATCTGACAAATAAGATAAAAAGAATAAGATGGTGGATTCAAGAAATGTTTTTTCAGTAATAACTTTGAAAGTTAATAGGTGAAATTGACCAATGAAAACATGCAGATGGCAGAATGTATGTTTAAAGGATTAAGAAACATAATCCAGCTAAATGCTGCTTACAAGAGACACATCTTAGATGCAAGGATACAAATAGATTGAAAGTGAAAGGATGGAAAAGATTTTCCATGCAAGTTGTAACCAAAAGACAGCAGAAGCAGCTTTGCTAATATTAGACAAAACAGACTTTAAATGTAAAGACATCATAAGAAACAAAGAAGGACATTATATACTAATTGAAGAGTCAATTCACCAAGAAGATATAAAAATCATAAATGTTTATGCTCCCAATCAAGGAGCTCCAAAGCACATGAAAACAGACATTCACAAACTGAAATGAGCAATAGATGTCTCAACAATAACAGAAGACTTCAATACAACAATCTCCTCTACATATAGAATAACAATACAGAAGATCAGCAAGGAAATGGAGAAGCTATATAACTTGATAAGTGAAATACACCTAATAGACATATATAGGTCATTGAACTCCAAAGCACAAAGATATACATTCTTCTCTAGTGAGCATGGAACATTCTCTAGGATAGATCATTTCTCATATTTCTTGAGAAAATCAATAAAATTGATGGGCCACTAGCAAGACTGACAATGAAAAAAAAGAGAGAAGATGCAAATAAACAAAATCACAAATGAGAAGGGGTGTGTTACCACAGACCCTGAAGAAATAAAAGAAATCATAAGAGGTTACTATGAACAACTGTATGCCAACAAACTAGACAACTTAGATGAAATGGACAAATTCCTGGGGACAAACAAACAAGCTACACTGAGTCAGGAAGAAATAGAAGATCTCAACAAATCAATTATAAGTAAAGAGATTTCAATCAGTCCTCAAAAATCTTTCTACAGAGAAAATCCCTGGACCAGATGGCTTCACAGGGGAAATTTAACAAACATTCTAGAAAGAACTAACACCAATCCTGCTCAAGCTTCTGCAAAAAATTGAAGAAAAAGGAACTCTACCTAACTCATTTTATGACGCTAATATCATTTGAATGCCAAAACCAGGTAAATATGCTAATATAAAGGAAAACTACAGGCCAATCTTCCTAATGAGCACAGATGCAAAAATTCTCAACAAAATATTAGCAAATCAAATTCAACAATGCATTAAAAGAATTATGCACCATGACCAAGTGGAGTTTATACCAGGAATGCAAGGATGATTCAACATAAGAAAATCAATTAATGTAATACAACACATTAACAAATTGAAAGGGAAAAATCACATGATCCTCTTGATTGATGCTGAAAAAGCATTCAACAAAATTTAGCATCCTTTTCTGATAAAAACACTCCAAAAGATAGGCATCAAACATAACTACCTCAATATGATAAAGGGAATATATGAAAAATCGATAGCCAGCATCATACTCAATGGAGATGAAATGAAAGCTTTCTCTCTAAGATCAGAAACAAGATAAGAATGTCCACTGACACCACTGTTATTCAACATTGTGCTAGAAGTTTTAGCTAGAGCAAACAGGAAGGACAAAGAAGTAAAATTCTCATTATTTGCAGATGATACGATACTATATTTGGAAAATCCTGAGAAATCTATAGCGAAGTTACTTGAGCTAACAAACAAGTTCAGCAAGTTAGTGGGATATAAAATTAATGTGTAAAAATCAGTAACATTGCTATAAGCAACCAATAAGCTAGGAGGAATCTGTTAGGGAAAAAATTCAATTCAAAATAGTAACTAAAAGGATCAAGTATTTAGGAATGAACTTAACTAGAGACATAAAGGACATACACAGAAAACTACATACCATTGCTAAAAGAAATCACAGGAGATCTAAATAAGTGGAAAATATTCCCTGCTCATAGAGAGGAAGGCTAAATATAGTTAAGATATCAATTCTTCCCAAATTGATCTACAGATTCAACACAGTACCAATCAAAATTCCAACCATCTACTTTGAAGATTTGGAAAAGTTCATTACAAAACTCATCTGGAAGGGAAAAAGACCCTGAATAGCTAAAAGCATCCTAAAAAAGAACGAAGTGTGAGGATTAACACTCCATGACTTTAAAACCTATTGTAAAGCCACAGTGGTCAAAACAGCATGGTACTGGCAGAAAGACAGAAGCATTGGCCAATCAAATTGAATTTAGAATGCAGAAAAACCACCAAATCTGGTCAATTGAGTTTGACAATGCCCCAAAATCCTCTGAACTGGGACACAATAGTCTTTCCAATAATCGGGCATAGAAGAACTAGATATCAATAGCCAAAGAATGAAAGAAGACCCGTATCTTACAACCTACACAAAAATGAGCTCAAAGTGGATCAAACACCTAAATAGAAGAACTAGAACCATAAACCTTCTAGAAGAAAATGTAGGGAAACATCTTCAAGACCTAGTTAATAAGAGGGAGCTTTCTAAACTTTACACTCAAAGCACAAGCAACAAAAGAAAAAGATAAATGCGAACTCCTCAAAATCAAATTCTTCTGCACCTCAAAAGACTTCATCAAAAAGGTGAAGAGCAGCCACCTCAATAGGATAAAATAGTGGGAAATCACATATCAGACAAAGGTTTGACTTCCTGTATATACAAAAAAATCATACAACTCATCAACAAAAGAGCAAACAACCCAAATATAAAATGGGCTAAAGATAAGAACTGGCTTTTTTTCTGAACAACAAATACAGATGACTCAAAAGCACATGCAGAGATTTTCATTTTCACTGACTGTAAGGGAAATGCAGATCAAGACTACAATGAGATACACCCTCACACCTAAAAGAATGGCTGCTATGAAACAAACAGGGAACTATAAATGTCGGAGAGGATGTGGAGAAACTGGGACACTTATGCACTACTGGTGGCAATGTATGATGGTGCAGCCACTATGGAAGACTGTTTGATGGTTCTTTAGGAAATTAAATATCAAGTTGCCATATGACCCAGCAATACACTACTTAGTATATACCCAGAAGAGTAGAAATCAATTACACAAACAGACATTTTCCCACCGATGTTCACAGCAGCATTATTCACAATTGCTAAAAGATGGAAACTAACCAAATGCCCATCAACAGAGGAGTGAATCAATAAAATGTGATATATACATATGATGGTATATTATGCAGCAGTAAGACAAAATGATGTTCTGCAGCACATGACAAGATGGATGAGCCTTGAGAACATAATGCTGAGTGAAATTAGCCAGACACAAAAGGATAGCTACTGCATGATTCCACTTTTATGACCAACATAAAGGTATAATCAGAGGCTTATAATAGAGAATATAGGGGACTTAGAGATACATATAAGGGTGAACTGTTAGCTAATGAGGTTGAACTCCAATGTAAGGGAATAGATAGGAGTGAAGGTGATTCTCTAGTTGGTCTATAAGTAATATTAACCATATTGAAGATGAACAAGATTGAAAGGGGTTGTATAGTTCTATGTATCCCATTGATTAACACTAGAAATATGAATTAGTTCACACAAGATTTACTTCAAAGGTGCAATTCTTGTACAAAGAGTGTTTAAGTCCAGGGTACTGGGGGAAAACTGTTATTGCATGCTATGAGCTATGTTCAAAAGGAAACCATCAGCACTGCCACAGTAACAGCAGAGTTAAATAATGTGGGGAGGGACAAGTCTTAAGAGGAGTTTTAGATTTCCTATTTGCCAAGAAAGTGTTTATTGATTTTCTATCTCTTGGGAACAATGAAATTATCTAAAATTCAGAATATTGATGAACTGTGGATTTGGGGCCTTTTACATGAGGCCCAATGAATGCAGGTGGCTGAAAGATGCACTGATGGAGAAGTAGATTGGTGAACGATGGTATATACTTAAAATTGAAGGTTGTGCTGCTACAAAAAGGAACAAAGTCATGAGGCATGCAACGATTTGAATGAACATGTGGGATATTTGGTGAGACAAAATAATCCAGAAACAAAAGAACAAGAATGATATGGTCACCTTTAGAAAATGCTTATAAGAAAACAGGGGCCTAGACTGTAAGCTTTTAGAGCAGACACATTAAGTCCAGAGTGGTGATTATTATTTCTGGATTTTGAGAGGCTGTTTTCATATATGTATAAGCTGATATTTAGAGATAAGAACAAAGCCAAACAGGTTGGGGTTAAAGTAATTCAGAACACAGGGGTAAGGAAGATAGTGTCTATATTTTAGAATCACACATAGTGTTTTAGACCAACAGAAGAAAGATTTATTTGGTCTGGAGCTGAAATTTTCAGTAGCGGCTAATCTAATTCAACCTATCTGTATAGCTCATTTGAACAATTGCAACAGGGAGCACAGAATAAGAAATAATAAAGTCCTTTAATTCTGTATATATTATTGTAATGCCTGGATACATCCTATAGTATATTAAGCAGATAATTTTAAAGATAATTTTAAAATTGTAAAGTTGACTCCCTGAGTGATGGGAAAAAGACTATGGAACTATTAAATTTTACCATCAGGGAATCCCCTGATACTATGTCAAACTTTAGGGACTCCCAAATCAATAGGCCGTGCCTTGCTCATGAAGCTTACTCTTATGAAGCTTATGTAGGAAGCAGAGAAGCTTAGACTACCTATAGGCATGCTTAAGAGGTACTCCTGGAGGACCTCTGTTGTTGCTCAGATGTGGCCTCAGTCTCCCTAACCCCAACTCCACAAGTGAAATCATTGCTCTCCTCTCCACAGGGGACATGACATCCAGGGGTGAAAATCTCCCTAGCAACATGGGAGAGGACTTCTAGGGATGAATCCAGACCTGGCACCATGGGATCAACAATTCCATCCTGACCAAAAGGGGGGGAAAGAAGTGTAACTAATAAAGTATCAGTGGCAGAAAAAGTTCAAATAGAGTTGAGAGACTACTTTTGAGACTGCTCTTAGGCAAGCTTCAGTTAGACCTTATTACCTATTATAACCTGCCAAACTCCAACCCAGGGCCATTCCAGCCAATTTTAAAGAACACCTAGGGAAATATATAAGATTCCACAAGGGTTCCATGCAATAGAGTAACTTTCAAGAAACCTACAACCTCCATATGGGTCACTGATCCAGATAAGTCTTGCCACCTAGCCCAGCCTCTCCAAAACATCAGATAGTTCCATCTCTCTACCCCGTATTAGTGACAGACCATTCCAACATGAAAAAAATTGGAATTGCCATAGCCCAAACACCCCTGAAGAGAGGGATGGAAAGATTAAAGGTGATGGTGGAGTTATACAGAGATGATAGGATTTAACAAATGAATATGAATGCTGAATCATCAAATTGATATCTCTTTTGTCTCCAGTATTTTAAAGCAGCTAGAAGTAAAAATCTTAAATTGTGAAATTGTAACCCATGTCAAGCTCTGAAATATGTTCTACAACTAATTGTGGTGCTGTGCTTTGAAATTTATAGCTCTTTAAAAAATATATATGTTATTTTTCACAAAATAAGAATGAAAAAAAGCCGATTGTAATGATAAAAAAATTTAAGCCTTCTACCCTCCTATATTCTGGAGCAGCTAGAAGGAAAATTCTGAGAGAATCATATGATAGCCCATGACAAATGCTGGGATCTGTCCTGTAACCACTCGTTGAAGAGTGCTTTGAAAACTATTGCTTTTTTATTTCTTTGTTTGTATATTGGTCATATTATACAATAAAGTTAAAAATACATATATGTACATGTAGGCTACTCCTCATTTGGAGAATACCTGTGCTTATTTATCTTCGTTCAAACATATACTTTTGCTACACATTAAAGTTTTGAGCTGTGTGTACTGAAAAATATATATATATATATATACACCTGGTAAAAAGTACTAATATCCAAAAATATTAAAATAATTCTTACAAGTAATCAAGATAATAAATTAATAGAAAAAGGCAGATAAAGATAAAAAGATACATAGATATAAATAGATAGATGAACAAAAGGAAAAAATGTAACCAATAAAAAATGACAAGATTCTTAAGTTCACTAGTAATCAGGAAGATGTAAAGCAAAATCACATGAAGTACCATCTCTCATTGATCAACTTGGCAACTTTAAAAATAATACTGAGTGACAACAAGGGTATAAGGAAGAGTAAATTTGCTTCATTAGTCTGGAGAGCCATTTTATGATAGCTATAAAGTTAGAGTAACTATAAAATTTACTGTCCCACTTTGGATGTTTTAGAGTAATATAAGGCATGAAAATATGTAATATCTAATATATTTATTTACTTACACATTTTAATTAAGTTGATGGACCTGTAATAAAATTGGTTCTGTACGAAAACTTTTAGAAATTAAAGTATTAAAAATTTTTAAATTAAGATATAATTGAATAACTTGAAGCAAAAGAGAAAAATAACTTCTTTATATTTATTAGTGAAAAATTAAACCACAAGCAGAATAATTATTTTGAAGCATATTTATGAATTTTAATCAGTTTGTTAGCCATAATTACTCCTGATATTTTTCTGAAATTTTAATCTCTTCCAATATGGTTTGTAATTGTATTTTAATAAAATTACCTGCTAGTTTCTCAAAAGTTGATGTAAGTCATTGAAACAAAAAAGTATCACCAATATTTGGCCTTTTAACTGAAATTAAAAGAACATGTGTAGTATCATGAAATGTTTCATTTTTAACAGAACTTCTATGGCTTTATTTTGGCTTCATTAATTAGATACAAAAAATTGAACCAGTCTTAGAACTAATTGATATTCTATCTGAAACATCAACAGCATCATTCTACTATTAATAAAGTTGGTCTGCTGCTACTGGGGCTAAAATATGTAGAAATAATGGTTCAGTTTCCTAAGTGCAGAAAAAACGTGGAATAAAAAATGGACACGATTTATAGAAAAGCAGTAACTTGATATACATGAAAAGCCATGCTTCAGGCGGGCCACAGTGGCTCAGTGGCAGAGTTTTCTCGCCTCCCATACCAGAGACCTGGAATCAATTCCCAGTGCCTGTCCATGCAAAAAAAAAAAAAAAAGCCATGCTTCTCAGAATGATATGCATGCATATCTTCTCCAGTCCACATGATAAATTTGTGAAAATGTCATCAGAAAGGGTTTCTTTAATGGAATGAAGTACTAAATTCTTGAACTTGCAGGAGATGCTCTCCACTGAAATTAGTGTTAGCTGTAGGGCTCCAGCTCTTATGGCCCCAATCACCGATAGAAAATGCCAACAAATCCATTGTGCTAGTTTTATGGACACCGTGGACTGTTTGAAAAGGAAAATTCAGTACTTTACTTTTTCATTAAGCATACACTTTCATTTCTTAACTCATTGCTGCTGAAGGAGATTTTGCAAAATAAATAAGTACTACCAAGCCACCCAATAAATCAGTTGCGGGTGAGTAACAAAAGAGAAAAGCAGCTGTAGTAAGAACAATTAATTAACCCTAGTGGCCAATTTCTACTCCCTGCACAAAACTCACATAAGCCTAACCTATTATTACAAAATTTCCTTTGTTTTCCTGAAGCCCACTACATGATAGCCTGACAGTTTTATTAAGTGGACAGCATGAAAAACAGTGTAAAATCCTTCCTCCAACACCATGCAAGATTGGAAAGAGTTAGCTATCCCCGGCAACCACAGACATTGTTTTATCATCAAGCACCCAGCAAGCTGTCACTGAAAGTGAGGTATTAGTCATATTTGTTTGAAATGGTCAGAAAAATAAGGCAATTTTCAGATTTAATACTCTTATAGAAAAGAGATCTCATTTGTCTCACTTACTAGTAAAACTATGACAAAGCTGGAGTATTTTACAAAACAGGCATTTAAGAAATCCACGATTGTTTTTACCAATGCAACCTATAATACTATTTCAAAAAGCAAACTGTTTCAACAGAGGATATAAAATGCTTCTTTAATTTTTATAATTATTTTATTCATCCTGAAATAAAGTGTTTAAAAGTCTATAAATTATGTTTAATATATGATAATACCATGCATGAGATCTTCACCCAAATGAAAGAATTTTTTAACTATTGCATTATGAATTCTCTCTACTAGGATTCCCTTCCTTCTGTAAATAACTATTTATGCCAGTCTACCAAAACAAATTTATTCATACAGCAAAGACCAATATTGGGTTACTCAGGGGAGAAGACTTTCTGTCTGAAAAGTTCTATGCATCATTTTCCTGATATAGTGGAAATACATATCCAGTTTCCTGCTTAAATAAAAACTCATTTAAAAATTAATCCTTGCCTTTTTCATGTCTAATAAATTTTGCTTACCTTCAAATTTCTTGTGCTATTTCTAATCACTATATCCAAAATGACATAGACATACATGTATGAAAACAAAACAAACAATACAATTGGTAAACCATTTTATGTGTACTTGTGCCCCATTTTTAAAATTCTCTAGTGCATTACTTACAATAAGGTTATGGTTTCCTAAAACATGATCTATTTTTCTAAAGTCGCTGGGACATCGTGAGAATAAGTGCATGTAATATGAGAAACATGATTTCCATATGCATAAACTTTCTATGTCACTAAATTCATGTCATTACAATGAACTCTCTTTGTTGCCAAGATCGATATGGGCTAACCTTTAAATGTATTTTTAAATATTATTCTTCTCATTCAAGTTCCAAGCATTTTTTCCCATTTAAACTGACTTAGATTACATTGTTGAAGATTTAATAGAGTGAAAAAGATTAGCTGAAAAATTGATTTTTAGTGTGAAAAATGGATAGAGCCCTTCCATTCTTTTCTTTAAATTAATTAATTACATGGGGCTAGTCAAACAGTTAATATGCATACTGATATATTATTTGAGTCTCTAGAGACAATAAGGCCTAATTCATTGGAAAGAGGAAATAAAATTAAGAGTTCTAAAATGAATATATTTTAAACCAACTGAGAGTTACACAAACACTAATTAAGCTGAGAATCTGTCCAGATAGAATTAAATTTACCATTCCTTTCTTCTTCTCTTTCTCTCTCCTTCCTATCTTAATAAAGATGTGAAAAGTAGGATTAGAACATGGCACAGAATGAGTTTTCCTATACAGAGAGTCAGAAAGATGTTGTAGACTATTGTTTGAGCTGAATTGCAAATGAAGAGTAGAAATAATTAAAACTTTGGCAGCGAAGGAAATTTTGTAAGATGTAATATGTATGTCCTTCTCATATTTAGTCTGTTTCATCAGGATATGGGTAGCCAAAGAAGGAGAGAGAATAACATTTATTCTCATGACAGAGACAAAGCCATGACCTGCCCCCTCAACTACTCAGTCCCAGGATCTCATGGGAAACTTTAGAACCAGACTTTCCATTGGTAGGTCACTAATTTGAAAACATCTGCTTATGAGAACCACTGTTCTGCTCAAGACACCACCAGAGAGTTTGAACTTGAACCCTAATTATTGGTCTGGGAATCTGTAAGACCTTGGTCAAACTGTAATTTCAAAGCATAAAGAGGTTCTCTGTTGCAAGAGTAGTTGAGTATTAATGCATCAGTCAAACACTCAATCCAGGAAAATCTAACAGCCAAGAAGACAGGACAATTGGGGCTTCTTGGAAAAGTTTGCTGCATAACAATATAACATTTTGTATGAACAATGACCAGTGCACCATTTCCACATATTATTTTTTTTATTGAAAATGCTGCAGTGCTTTTTTCTGAATGTGGATTTATCTCTACAAAGTATTATTAGTTTTTAGAAGTGCTCGAGTATGTGAATCCTTGCAACAATTGCTTATAGATGATCAGGCATGGAGACCTCATGCAAGGTCAGTAATGAGACAGGAATTCAGGATTTGTGAGATGATGTTAGCCTGGAGGGAAGGTGACAACTATTTCTTCTCTCTGTCTCCCTAATTCATGAAAAAGCAAACTTCCAAAGAAATGCAGATAAGAGATCTACAGACAGACCAATCTCTAATGTCCAATTTGTTTTTACCTCTCTTAGAAATTCCTTATGCTGTCTCTAAGTATTCACTTAAGCTTTTTAACCATTAGATCCTGGCATTGGATCCCACACCCAGATGGGTGGAACCAAGCAGTCCAGGGAATCTTGTCTAAAGATAGAACAATATAACATACAGATGAGTGGGCAGACATCCAACACCAAATTTCCTGACTGAGGCATTTAAAAGCCTTGCAGGGACTCCTAGAAATATTTGAGAAAAGAAACTGGTTAAGACCAATGCTCTTAATGCAATTGAGCAAAAGGGCATTGTAGAATATAGTGTCCTGAGCAGAAAAGTAAGACTGTACATTTGATAATCAATTTTAAAAATAAATCCCCTATCTTCTGATTCAAAACTACATAATAAAATATGTTTGAAATTGATTAAAATAAAAAGCATTCAATTCCCAATTGTTTTTGCCATTAATGGAAATGAAAACCTCATGACTTTCAATTGTAAGATTATTTTGACTTGAATAAAACTTAGTTAATTCAGGATAAATACATGTTCATGTTGCTTTTTTTATGTTAAGATGTTAAGACAAAATTTGGACCTTCTTGTAATTTTCACTCTACCTGGCATTAAGGCCACCATACAAGGTGATAAATACTGTGAAAAGTGACAAAGGAATGTTTGTATCAGATTGCTCTCCATCAGGACCATGAAAATGGTATCTTCAAACATCAAAGGTCAAGCAATACCATTAAAAAATAACAGCAACAAAACACTGGCAAGAATAATATTAGTGAAAGACTTCTCATTATAATGTAAAAAGAAGAAGGAGAAACTTCCAAACTCAATAATAATCCAAGGAGTCTTAATTATGATTTGTTTTTTTTTTTGTTTTACATATGTCAAGATGTGTCCTAGGCAACAACATCAGTTTTTAAGTCCTTTTTTATAGGCTTTTTTTTCTTTACTCACAAGTGTTGGGAAAAAAAGTGAATAAGTGATTTTATAGTAATTTTGAATCTTGACATTCCTACACTCTTCTTCAGCAATATTTGTTTTACTAAGTGGTTGACATTAAACTTTTTAAAGTTAATTTTTTTCTTTAGCCAGGATACCAATTATGATTTTTTCCCCTTCTAACAACAACAAAAAATTGAAGCCTTATCTGTTTTTTTTAAGAATTCAAGTACATTATTGTTCTAGTAAATAGAAATTATTATGATTCATTCAAGCACACATATTTGATGCTCATTCTATCCTACTCTTTGTTGTTTGTGGTATATTCCCTTTATGGACAAGTGTATTTTTCCCTCAGTTTATTTTCTGAAGATTGAATAAATAGATCTTTACTAACTATAACTCTTTTAGAAAGAGATCTCAAAATTAAATTCATTCTATTTTCCCACAAGTAACAACCCAATTTTAAAACCAAAGGTGATCCAAAAGTAACTGCAATTGTTCATAATTCATGCTCTCCTAGAACTAAGAATTTTGAAAGATATTAACTAGTAGAAGTATGTCTGGATTTTGTTAATGTTAACAGAGTTTCTTGGAGTTCTGAGTAGACTTTCTAATTAAGTACAAATAAAGAAAATGTAAAAATTAAAAAAAAAACTGTTAATGGATGAAACCTTAATTACAAGATGCAATGCCTTTTTCATCCAAACTACATATGTCTTAAAAAAATAACAACTCCTAATGTACTCTGATTCCTTGTCTGCAATTATGCTAACAAGTATCATGCTGAGAAATAATGCTTCCTTCTTGGTAAAAAGGTGAGAAAAGATGTAAGCGTCTGAGCTGCAGTTATTAAGCAAAGCAGCAGGACATCCACATGACCAGTTTGTGAGCAAGACCAGAGTTTACTAAAGTAGAGAAACTGCCTCATCACTATTGCAGTCTCTTCATTGCCATCACACATGTAATGTTACTGATTGGAAGATGGGAACCACCTGCAACCCCCACATCCCCCTGGCAGCTCAGTTTAGTGTGCATCCCTCAGCTTGGCAGCCATGCCACCTCACCAAGAAAAACTCCCGGTGGGATGAAACATTTGGCACAGAAGCAAGACATGGACACTGGCAAATAATAAAAGAACAGAAAGTATCTCAAGAAGGAAGAATCAGGAAGCACTCATTGGTTTAGTTCCCTATACCAAAAAAAAATGAAAGCGGCATTTTAAAGGCAAGATTAAAATGTATTTCATTGTATGCCCTTATAGTTGTCAAAGCAGCAAAATGATTGAAAGTGTGGAACAAAATCTTCATTAACTTGTAATGATATTACTGAATGATGTTAGTGTTTTATTCAATATTGCCTCTTGAAAATATTTTCATTAACCTAAAAAAGCAGACAGCATTTATTTTCTCTTTACTGCTAGTTGTTGACATTATATCCCAAATTTCAATCCCAACATTTTGAGCTATTCTTGTAGGTAGCATAATAGGTATGAGTTATCTCACCCTATATATATATTGTATAGACCACCAACATTAGCATGAGAAAATGACAGGTTTCCAAATGAACTAATCATACAATACTAAATAAACATGCCTGTGTCAAAAGAATATGGGTTAGGTTACATTCTAAAAGGACAATGTGGAATAAAAACATGGATCTTAGAAATGGGTGTGTAATAAATCATTTTTAATGCACCTCCCATTGCTTAAAGGCAGAGGTGACCACAAGGCCAGTTGTGAATGGTTACAAACCACCTTCCCCAACATCTGCATAAATAGATCCAAAGAGCCAAAGAATGCAGTTTCAAAAATTAAACTACAAAAGGCCACAACTATGACTGTACACAAAATCACCTTGTCTACCCCTTCTTCTTACCCCCTCTACTTCTGATGCTATTAAAGAAAAAGAATGCATGAAGACCACCAAGTAGAAAAATGCAGAAGAAGGACATGGGGATACTTATTTTCAAGGGTGCCTTAAAACAGTAGTCTTTCTTTTTGTTCTCTATGGAAGCAATATATGCATATATAAGTCAGACCAATGGATTCAGATCATGTGTCATAAAAATGGACAGTTTCTACCAGTATTTTTCTTTACTTCCTCCAATTTTTCTTTTTACTAATTTATAAGAAGGTAGTTAATTATCACAAAGGGGATAAAAATGCTATATTTCAGGTCTTTGTGGGTACTAACACTTGCAAATGTTATGGTTATTCCACTTGTCAGCAAAAGACTCAAACAGCCCATCTGCATACTTTTACCAATCTAAAACAGGTTGTCTACAAATCAGATTTAAGCAAAAAGAGTATATGTTTTGATCAAAACAGAAAAACTATATGCAAATGCCAAGCTGGTGGTGATTTCAGCTTATAAAAATTTGGCCAACATTTATTGAACTCTGTATGCTAGATGCACAGCATATAATCAAACCTCTTCAAAGTACAGATGAAAAAAATAGGATTTTAAGACTTTCCTGAAGACAATTGAGCTAACATAAGGCAGTGCCAAGACACAAATATTTCATACTCCAAAATCTCTTCTCTTTCCCCCAATACTGCCATGTTTCTCTAGAATTATGGATTCATAGGCGAGATATTTGATCATAGCTGAGAAACTCCTTTTAAAAGTAAGACCCAGACAACAATTAAACTCCTAGTTCCCCTAAGTCACTAACATGTTACATTCTCTCTGATTAGTATTGTCATGGGGTTTATGGTGCCTTCTGTTGACTAACTGCTCAGAGTCCAGTGTACTCTCTGACCATATATTACACAGGGAATAGCAAACGTATTACCTTCATTCTATGGTCTTTGATTTTTCTGTGGATTTATTAAGTATCATTTTTTTTAACCAGATGAAGTCCTTTCTATTTTAGAATCAATTACAAAATAAGAAAACCCATCTCACACCATCTAGTACATTTCTATGGTCTGAGACTACACTCCCATTTTAGTTTTTCATTACTTGGTTTTTCTTTTGTCTACTTAATGGAATAATAAAGCAGGACCTTTTTCAAATTGGCCAGTTTCTTTCTCCAATCGTCAGTGACAATCTGAGCCCTCCATACAGCACATAAGCTCTTTGAACTGGCAGATACAGCTCTTGACTCATCCCCTCTTTGCCTTATCTGCCCTTGTACTTCAAGCACTAGAAATGCAACTGCTAATTGCTCCTGACCCTTCCTTTTACATTGCCTGATATGCACCTTTTAAGACTCTTAGTCCCTCTGCCTGCTTGTTTGCAACTGAGGAGAGAGCATAAGCTAATGGTTTGAGTGTGGCCTTTTAAACTGGCATCTCCAAAGTGGTATGGAAAGTTGAAACAGAACCATGGGTGGGGGCAAGGAGAATATTTCCAATGTAAGTGACAGGCTCACCACATTTTCCCCCCTCTCTCTTCCTTTTGAGACTCCTATTAAAATTGGAAATGATAGTGAAAAAGAGAGACAGAAAAAAGTTAGGAAGAAGGAAGAAAATAAAGAATGTACACTTCTAATGAGAAATAGCAAAATTAAATACCTAAACAAATATCTGGGTGTCAAAACAAATGGATAAAGTCACCTACAGGCAGCTTAAAGCCACAGCCTGGAGACTGTCCAGAGGAGAATCCAGCTTAGCAGGAAGCTAAGCACTTACAGAATCTCTGACAGCCTGTAGGGCAGGAACCAGAACTTCACCTGAGAGCAGGAATGAGGCCTGAGCACCTGGGAACCTCTACCTTTCCCCCCACTCTAGGAGGACATCAGCACCAAGGCCTGGATTATTATTACCAGTGTCTGATAATAGCTACCTCATATAAGAAAAAGAGAGACATTCTGCACCTAACAAGAAGTCAGGGTAGGAAAGAGAGCATGCTTTGTCACCTGGTTATTCCCTATCTATTATTTCACTGACAAAGAAGCCAGGTAGATGTGGAAAACCTGATTCACATTCTTTAGAAAAACACTTGAATATTCATACATCATTCTAAAAAATTTTTTTTAACTGTGCAGAAAGTGTAAGGGGAAGAATGATGATACTTTATTGATAGAATCTTTAAATTACTAGGCTTGAATAATAATTTGAGATAGTTACAAATGCATTCCATGTCCCTTATTTTAGAATTGCAGATTACATTAAGAACTGGAAATAAAAAGATTAAAGCATAATCCTTGCCAGAGCCACTGCTTGATTAGGCTGATTGTACATTACCTAAATTTGCCAAGCCATGGACAGAAATGGGCTGTAATATGGCCATGCTTTGCTCACTATGCCATGGACTCAGGGTGACTTCTCTGCTCCTCCCCATTCCTAGGGGTCCTTGCCCCCATCCTATCTTTTCCTGGAACACTTTCTCCACCTTCCTATGATTATTTCCTCACCTCATTCAAGTGCTCAAACTTCCCCTATCTAGAAAGCCTTACTGACAAGTCCATCTGACAGGAAGCAACCTGTTTCCCAAGCCCCAAGCACTTTGCCCCCTGATTTGCTTAATTTGTCTTATTGCATTTACCACCACCTATATTAGCTATTTATACATTGATCTGTTTATTGTCTGTCTCCCAAACTTGGAACTTAAGTTTCACAAAAACTATGATTTTTTTACGCATCTACCCATCCCAAACTCTAACAATCCAGAGATGTCAATTGTGCCTTAATCCATTCCCTGCCCACCTGTGTAGACCTGCCCTAGGCTGTATCCCTGCCATCCCTATCTCAGACATGCCAAATAGTGGGCAACATTTACTAAAAGGAGCCCTATTCCCATCATTGAATCCAAATTGAGACACTCTAAAGTAATGCATGTTTTTCTGAAAACGTCTCATTTAAATATAAGACATGAAAAATTTCCTCAGGAAGGGATTTGTATCAAGAGAGGAATTTATTGTTGTCCCTAAGAAAATCAAGGGTCTATGAGAAATTATGTTAAGCTACATGTATCAGCAACATTATGGAATGGGTCTTTACCACATTAGGAATTTCATTTTTCTCCTGTAACAAGTTTTACAGCTGACAGTCCAAGTCTGGAGTAGACCTTCTACAGCTCCCTGAACAAATGTCTCCTTTTATGTTTCTCCTTCTCCGTCTTTGGGGTGTGGCTCTCACCCTCAAGGTCACACTATAAGGCAGGAAGGGTGAGGGAGGTGAGGGTCAAACGTATGTCTCATTTATGTTTGACCTGTCAAGGTTTTCCAGCATTTCTACCCCACCATTACTTCTCATATCCCATTGGGCAGCATTTCATCATATATTACAAAGAGTTGGGAAATGTAGCCTTTTAGAGGAATGCATTCCCATCCCTGTTGAAATCAAGTTTTGCTGGTAAGAAAGGAAAAATGAATAATGGGAAGGCAGCTAATTCAGAGTATGTCAGAATGCCCACAAGAGGAGAAGGAATATGAGTTATCAACCAACAGTACATGCTACCCTGAAAAGGGAAAATGTTTTCTCCATAAAGATTCTCCCAATCTTTGCATGGTCATTTAACTTTATCACATAATTTATTGCTTTATATTTCATAAAAAATACAATATAATTTTATGGACCTTTAATTTATACAAATAATTTAACTTATATTTATTTATCTATATATTTTATACATATATATGTTTATATATATTTATACATATAATAAAATTTAAAATTTTACCTATTAACATAATTTTATATACATTTAATTCATAATTAAATACTATAAATCCAATTATTCTTATAGAACAATGAACAAAGGATATGGGCATGTCCAAAATAGCCCATAGATAAAAAAAGATGTTCAATCTCACCTTTAATAAGAAGAAGCAAATCACAGAAACAGTGATGTACCATTTCACTGCAATCAGATGGACAGGAATCAAAAATTCAAATAGAAAATATTTGCAAAGATGTAGGAAAAAAAAAGAATTCCCACATTGCGAGTGACAACATGAATTAGTGCAACAGTGTGCAGAACAATTTTGCATAATTTTGGGAAAAGGAAGGTGTCACAGGCTTCAGCTTAGCAAATCTACCTGTGCTCATATACCCCAGAGAAGATCTTGAATGTAAGTCCAAGGAGATGTGTATATGTATTTAGAGTTTATCATTGTTTGTGGTACTATTTTGCTGATTTGGGTGGGCTTGTTTTCACTACATTAAAAATTAACTTTTAAACTTCTTCTTACAGATTGCCATGGTGCCCGTTTTATGGTTAGCTCCTGCTGGAGGTGAGAAAAGAGAGTAAAGAAACTAAGATACCAGACCTTTTGGCTTTGAACTGGTCCAACTCTCATTTTTACTCCTTTCTGAACAAATTCTCTGCATATGAAGCAATGTTGGCACAATGTACATTTACAAATATTTCTTTGGGGTCCAAAGTTCCATTTTGTATGGAATTGAATATTTACTCTGATGTTGCTGTGGCTTTGTAAACTGCTGTCCCAGTGGCATTAAGCCTGCCTAATTTCTCCTCTATCATAGAATGTCAACCTGGTGGACACAAAGGAAGTTCATAGCGGTGTATATGATGCTAACTATAAAGTGTCTTGTAGCCAACAATGCCCTAAATGTAATGGACCTAAAAATAATTATAAATAAACAAATATGCAAAGAATGTATCATCATACAAGAAACATATATTCTGTGAAAACATGATGTACTGGAAACACATCAGAATATTTTGAAAACAATAAAGAAAATCATCCTCTCTGAACAGCATTTGTATATGCTTTGATGCAGCAATCACTCTACTGTTGGGGTCATCTTTAAGTCAGTAATTCTATTCTTTTAGAAAAATGCAGACTAAATTTATGATGGGGCAAACTCCTTGTGTGATTAAAGAAGGAACATAAACATTTCTCACTCCCTTTCTAGGAACATTTTTTAGCACTAGGACTCCCAAGAGATCACATAAAGAAGCTTGGCATTCCTTAATAAACCTGCCATCCTAAAAATTGTTAAACCATTCAAATTGTTAAATTTCCTTAAATTTTGAGGATTATCTTATTTCTATTTCTTTATTTAATTTCCTATTGACATTCTTATGATTCTAGAAATTGAATATATGTCAATATAATAGGTATATATGCATATATACAAACACATATATATAAAATTAAGCAAAATGCCACACGCAAAAAACATGTTCACATGTAATTCATTCTGGTACTTATGTCCTATGAAGTAAGAAATCTAAAAATATCCATAGAAAGTAAATGGAAAAAGATCATGTCATGTGATAGCCACTTAAATAATTTATTCAATCTTAGTTGAGAAGTTATATTTTTCCAGTGAATAATTTGTTTAGTTTTTGAATTCTCTTTGATATTAGGTACATTTATTTTCTTAGGGATTTAAAATTTTTTTTCATGCTCCACATGCCTCCTTTAAAACCAAATTTTCCAACAGATCATTAAAGAGTAGTTTATCAAAGAATCACATCGCTCTTAATATTTTTGAGTAATGTAAATTGAACAGAACATATATTACCCAAGATAATGCTTTGTCATTCATTAAAAGGAAGAAACATTTTAAAGTTATACATATTTGCATATATGTCAATATCTCCATATGAAATATGTGAAAATTGTTCATGCGATATTTTATTCTCATATTATTAGACTTTTTTCTAAAGTCAATTTCAAATCATGCACTTCCAAATATTACATAAGGATTTAATTTGGTTTAAAATAAACTGTTACCCTTATTCTACTCTTCCCTCTCAAAGAAAGCAAAGAAAAAAACATGTGTTGGAGTGATTTGCTATGACCATGGGTTGTGGGGACACAGGTTCAGGTAAAAATAATATTAAAAAAATGACCCCTTTATTGCATAGACATCTTTATAAATCTCATATTTATAGATAGCTCCTGTTGGTTCTATTTGGTTAGAGAACCCTGACTAACACAACCTTGGTACCAGAAGTGGCACTTGAAAAACAGAATCTTAAAAATGGGCTTTTACAATTGGTTTTCTTCTCTGACTAGACTCAGAGGCACCAATGACTCTGTTTTCAATAACCAGGATAACACCGACTGTCCATGGGCTGAGTTGGCAAAAGGGATACTCAAAATAACACCATTAGATTCTGCTAATCATACACTTACATGAGGTAAGGCTCTGGGTGAGCGTGTTTTTGATACCTTCATGGAGTTCTGTAGAATTAATTATGTTGGCTGGTTATTGTTAGATAAGCTGGATACAGTGATAAGGGAAAAAGATGAGCTGAAGTCTTTAAATTTGAAGCTTAAGTGCCATATAAATGATATAAAAGTTTCCATGTTTGTCCTGAATGAAAATCTTATTTCCTGTGTTCACAGACTTGAGATCTCTGTGAGACACAAACCTTTATGGTGTGAATAGCAAAATTACAACATAAGCCAAAAAAATGGGATTGCAAAGATTAGTGCCACTCTTAAGGACTTGACAGATGCAGTGGTGTCTGGAATGACTAATTCTATTTCAAAAAATGAAACTGCAACAGAATGCCCTGAGGTAATTTGTTTGGATGCCTCTTCTATTTCTTTTCATTACCCACCCACACCAGCCCTCTTTTCTTCAAGATATATAGCTAGACTAAAGTCACAACAGGCCCTGAAAGGTGAGGTACAAAGTGTGACCCATGAGGACATATGCTATACTCTAAAATAACTGCATGAGTTTTCCAGTCCATATAGACAGAAATCAGGGGAATGTTTGTGGGAATGAATATTAAAGGTTGTGGGATGTTCTAGTTTGCTAGCTGCCAGAATGTAATATACCAGAAATGGAATGGCTTTTAAAAAGGGGAATTTAATGAGTTGCTAGTTTACAATTCTAAGGTGGAGAAAATATTCATAGAAGTCTATAGGAATGTCCAATCAAAGGCATCTAGTGAAATCTACCTTGGTTCAAAAAGGCCAATGAAGTTCAGGGTTTTTCTCTCACGTGGAAGGGCACATGTGAACAGAGTCAATTTATCTCTCATCTGGAAGGGCACATGGTGAACACAGCATCATCTGCTAGCTTTCTCTCCTGGCTTCCAGTTTCATGAAGCATGCCAGGAGGGGCTTTCCTGCTTCATCTCCAAAGGTTGATGGCTCATGGACTCTCTGCTTTTTGGTGCAGCAGCATTCTCTGCTTGCTCTCTGAATCTCTCATTCTCCAAAATATTTCCTCTTTTATACGACTTTAGAAACTAATCAAGACCCACCCAAATGGGTGGAGACACATCTCCCTTAATCCAGTTTAACAACCACTCTTGATTATGTTACATCTGCAGGGAGATGATCTAATTACATACACTATTGAATAGGGATTATTCTGCCTCTATGAGATAGGATTTTGATTAAAACATGGCTTTTCTATGGTACATGCAACCTTTCAAATCAGCACATGGGATAATAGTAGAAAGAATATAAATTTGGATTAAACTGACTTTATTGATATGGGCCACTAAACAGAGATTCTGCACTCAATGTTGTAACTCAAGAGTGTTAGAAAGGACATTAACCATTTGTTTGTATGATTGGCTGAATTATGGATCAATCAAAAGGTGGTAGAAAATACCCAAGGTTGAAATGCCAGAACTTCCCTGGTATAATGTAGATCCAGAGTCTTAGAGAGATTGGAATGATAGAAAGGATGCATCATGGCAAACCTGCTCACATAACCCAGGAATGTCCACAGGACACATCTTTCACCAGAACCTTGAGAAACAAATTGGTGAGACTAGTTTCATCATGCCTGAACAGCTCTGTAGTTTCCCTTCTTTGTAGGTCAGATGTTATTGTGGGAACTGCTGTCACTGAGCTGGAATCCTGAAGCACAGTGGGGATGATCAGATCCCAAGTTGGTAGAGGTCAGGTGGTGATAGTTAATCACCATAGACCAGGTAGGTGTGACCACCATAATGGACAGCACACACAAAGCAACAAAATAGTCTGACTCACAAAGACTTGGACATTGGCTAGTGGAACATTGGGTACCTATGAAGTACAAATAGGCAGTCTACTAAATTATTGTTTGAGCTGTATAAGCAGAAGATTTCTAGGGCAGGTGAATAGAAGTTCAACTTGAATTGCAAAAACAGAGTCAGGGCCCCTTTATCAATTCCCAGACTTGAGATAGTTTACAGACCGAGAGCCCCTTGAATGAGGGAGGTCCAGATACCCTTGGGGAAAGACACTTTAATACTGCCCAAAATTCATACTGCTGACTTTCCTCCTAGTCTGCCCAAGGAGACCTACAGCCTTTACCAGACTTTCTGTGTTTTGGGGAAAAGGAAATGATCAGGCTCTTCAAGGATTATTAGACACTGGCTCACAAGTGACATTAATTCCAGGGAACTCAAAACTTCACTCAGGTCCACCAGTAAGATTAGGAGCTGATGGAGGTCAGGTGGTCAATGTCAGGTCCATCTCACAGTGGGTCCAGTTGGTCCTTGGACCCATTCTGTTTCCATTTCCCCAGTTCCAGAATGCATAATTGCAATCAACATACTCAGCAACTGGCAGAATCCCCACATTGGTTCTCTGACTTGTACAGTGAAGGTTATTATGGTAGGAAAGGCAAAATGGAAACCACTAGAACTGCCACTATCTAATAAAATAGTGATTCAGAAGCAACACCATATTCCTGGAGGAATTGCAAAGATTAGTGCCACTCTTGAGGACTTGAAGGATACAGGGGTGGTGATTCCTACCACATCCCATTCAACTCTCCTATTTGGCCTGTGCAAAAAACAGACAGGACTTGGGGGATGACAGTGGATTATTGTAAACTTAACCATGTGGTGACTCCAATTTGGAGTTACTTTTCCAGATGTGGTATCATCATCTGAGAAAATCAACACATCGCCTGGTACCTGGTATGCAGATATTGACCTGGAAAATGCTTTTTTTCTCACTAGCTGTTAGAAAAGACCACCAGAGACAGTTTGCCTTCAGATGTCAAGGCCAGCAGTATACTGTGACTGGATCAGGGGTATATCATCTCTACAGCCCTATGTCACAATATTGCCCACCAGGAATTGATCATTTCTCCTTCCCACAAGACATACCACTGGCCCTTTATATTGATAATGTCATGTTGATTGGACCTAGTAAGCAAGAAGTAGCAACTACTCTAGATTTATTGTTAAGGCATTTGCATGCCAGGTGATGGGAGATAAATCCAACAAAAATACAGGGGGCTTCCATCTCAGTGAAATTTCAAGGTTTTCAGTGATATGGGACATGTAGAGATATCCCTTCTAAGGTGAAGGATAAGCTATTGCATCTGGCCCCTCCTGTGACCAAAAAAAAGGCATAAGGTCTAGTTGGCCTCTTCTGATTTGGAGATAACATATTCCTCATTTGGATGTGCTATTCCAGCTCATTTCCTGAATGACCAGAGAAGATTCTAGTTTTCGGTAGACTGGAATAAGAGGTCCAGGCTGCTGTGCAAGCTGCTCTGCAACTTGGATCATATGATCCAGCAGACCCAATGATGCTGGAAGTGTCAGTGACAAATAGGAATGCCATCTTGTGCCTTTAGCAGTCCCCTATAGGAAAATCACAATGCAGAAACGTAAGATTTTGGAGCAGTCTTACCATTTGCTGCAGATAACTACTCTCCTTTAGAGAAACAGTTTTTAGCCTGCTATTGGGTCTTAGTAGAGGCTGAATGCTTAAAATGGGCCAACAAGTTATCATGATACCTTGGTTGCCTATCATGAGCTGGGTGTTGTCTGACCCATCAAGGCATAAAATGTGGCCTGCACAGCAGCACCCCATCATAAAATGTAAATGGTGTATATGAGATAGGGTTTGAGGAATTCCTGAATGTACAAGTAACTTACACAAGAAAGTGGCCCAAATGCCCATGGCCCCTACTCCTGTCACATTACCTTCTCTTTCCCAGACCAGAGATATGGCCTCTTAGGGAGTTCCTTATAGCCAGTTAACTGAGAAAGAAAAACTCAGGACTGGTTTGCAGATGGTTCTCCACAATATGCAAGGACCATCTGCAAGTGGACAGCTGCAACACTACAACCCATTCTGGGATGTCCTTAAAATACAGTGATGAAGGGAAATCCTTCCAATGGAGGAACTTCCAGCAGTGCACCTAGTTGTTCATTTTTCTTGGAAGGAAAACTGGCCAAAGGTGCATTTGTATACTTACTCCATGGGCTGTTGTTAATGGTTTGTCTAGATGGTCAGGGACTTGGTAGGAGTAAGATTGGAGAATTGATGACAAAGAGTTCTTGGGAAGAGGTATGTGGATAGACCTTTTTGAGTGGGCAAAGAACATGAAGATGTATGTATCCCATGTGAATGTTCACCAGAGGGTGACTTCAGCAGAGGAAGGTTTTAATAATCAAGTGAATAAGATGATCTGTTCTCTGGATACAAGCCATCCTCTTCCTTCAGTCACTCATGTCATTGCCCCAGGGGTTCATGAACAAAGTGGGCATGGGGTAAGGATGGAGGTTATGCATGGGCTCAGCAACATGTACTTCCACTCACCAAAGCTGACCTGGCTATAGTCACTGCTGAGTTCCCAATCTGCCAGTAGCAGAGACCCACACACTGTCTTTGATATAGCAGCATTCTGCAAGGTGATCAGCCTGCCACATGGTGGCAGGTTGATTACATTGGACAAGTTCCATCATGGAGAGGGCCATTGACTTATTCTAACTGGACATGTACTTAGGATATTGTTTTGCCTTCTCTGTACACAATGCTTCCACAAATACTACCATCTGTGGACTTACAGAATGCCTTATGTATGCTTCATGGCATTCCACACAGCATTGCCTTTGATCAAGGAACCCACTTCACATCAAATGAAATGTGAGAATGAACACAACCTCATGGAATTCTCTAGTTTTACCAAGTTCCCCATCATCCACAGGCAGCTGGGTTGATAACACAGTGGAATGGATATTCAAAGACCTGATTGCAGTGTCAACTAGGTGGTAATACATTGCAGGGTTGTGACAGTGTTCCCCAGGAGACTGTGTATGCTCTGACTCAGCATCCACTCAGTTGTGCTGTTTTCCCCATAGCCAAGATTCACAACTCCAGGAATCAAGAGGTTGAAATAGGAGTGGCACCACTCACCATCATCCCTAGTGGTCACTAAGACAATATTTTCTAACCCTTCTGTATTAGTTTGCATGGTGTTGGAATGTGATTTATGAGAACTGAAAAGGCTCTCCAAAAGGGGAATTTAGTATGTTACAAGTTTACAGTTCTAAGCCTATAAAAATGTCCAACTAAGGTATCCATGTAATGATGCATTAATTCAAGGAAGGCTGAGATGAGTCAGGAACATCTCTGTCAGCTGGGTAGTCACATGGTTGGCATTTGCTAGTCCCTTGTTCCTGGGCTCCATTACTTTCAATCTCTGTTCCTGTGGGGGTTTCTCACTTTGCTTCTCTGGGACTGGCTTTCATCTCTTGGCTTCCCTTGGCTCTCTCCAGGTTCTGGCTGGCTTTACATCTCATGGTGATGTCTGCTGGGCTCCAAGCAGCTCCAAAGATCTGTGTCTATGTTCTCCAAGTGTCAACATCTGCGTCAGTTCTGCTTTGTAAGCTCTATCATTTCTGAGGTTTCTCCAAAATGTTTCCTCTTTAAAGTCTCTAGTAAACTAATCAAGATCCACCCAGAATGGATGGAGTGACATTTCCATTTAATCAAAAGATCACACCCACAATTGGGTGCATCACATGTCTCTGGAGATAATCTAATCAAAAATTTACAGCCTACATTGTTGAATCAGGAGTAAAATAAATGGCTGTTACCACAAGTTTGGATCAGGATTAAAAAATGGCTTTTCTGGGGTACATAATGCTTTCAAACCAGCACACATTGCCTGGCATGGAAATGAATGCAAAGAGATTCCATCAAAACCTCCAAGTGTTTCAATACTGTTTACATGACCAATTCCATTTGTCCTGAATTTATCATGCAATTTCAGGATATCATTAAGCAATCTATCAATATAATTTCTCTTTTCATTGTTTAATAGTCTTCAAGCAAATCTCTGACTAGTTTGACTCTCCAAGAAGTTCTGCCTACAAAGAAAATGACTAAATAGATGCTTTCTTAACAAATTTGTACCACATACGAATAAAATGGACTCCTTTCTTATGACCACCTTGCATCTACCTATGAGGTCTATAAAACAATTTGGAGAAAATTGACTGTTTTACACTACTCAGTTTTCCAATTCATTCAGAAGATAAATTCCTCTATGTTTTTAGATCTTTAATTTCTCCAAAAAGTCTATTTTAAATCTATTCATACATTAGTTTGTTTGTTTGGGTGCTATAATAAATGTATCAGTTTTAAAATTCTCCATTCTAGTTTGGTATTTAAATGATTTCATCAACTAAGTGATTGCTACATTCACTCTTTAAATCTAGTAGTTTATCTGTATATTTTTAAAGGATTTTTCTATTGTATACAATCATTTGTGTGTGGATAATGAGTCAATTTTATTTATTCTATTCTAAGAATTACACTTTTCTTCTTGCCTAGTTACATAGACTATGATATACAAGACAATGATGAATAGCCACAAAAAAAGAGTGGGTGTCTTACCTTATTCCCAATCTCAGAGGGAAAGCTTCACTATTTATAACACTTGAAAATACTATATAATATAATTTTTAATATTTTTATTGTTCTCAGCTTGTGAAGAGTGTTTAAAATTTTTTATCATAAAAAATGCTGTTTTTAAATCAAATTCCATTTATTTATCAATTAAAAAGATTATAGGATTTCCCTCCTTTATTCTGTAGGTAATTATTTTATTTGATATTTAAATGTTTAATCAATCTTAAATTTCCTGGAGTAATCCTGAATTTGTCCTTATGTCTTACTTTTCATACAATGCTTGAATGGTTTGATATTTTGCTTTGAATCAGTAATTCCTGTCCATAAGAACCTATGTTTTTTCCCTTTAACCCTTTTTCTTCTTTTCTTTGAGTCTTTTTTAAGCCTTTTTCCTTTTTTATATTTCTTCCTTTTAGCTTCATCTTTCAGCTTTTGTTATCAAGAGTATACATAAATCAAGATAGGAAAATATCCCATTGTTTTTTTCTCTTCTGATTAATGCTACTTATTCTATAAAAGTTCAGTAAATTCAATAGTAAATAATCTGGACTGGGTTTTTTTTAATGGGGAATGGGTACACATGTGTTTAGATTTTGATAATGAACCCCATATCTTTGATAGCTATATGATCACTTAAATTTTCTTTTTCCTGTAGTTGATATTTGTTTTGTAAGGAATTTGTTCAATTAATTTACATTGTGAAACTCACTAACAAACTTTTTTTCATAATATTTACTTAATTTTTCTATTTCCTTTTTCATTTCCAACATTGGTAATTTTTGTTTTGTTGCCCTTTTTTGATAGAGGTTTGTACATTTATTATTATTTTAAATAACTTTATTTATTTATTTATTTATTTGGCATGGGCAGGCACCAGGAATCAAACCCAGGTCTCTGGCATGGCAGGAGAAAATTCTGTCACTGAGCCACCATTGCACTGCCCTATTTTAAATAACTTTTGACTTTTGACAAACATTTCAATTTTACGTTTATTCTCTATTTTACTAATTTTTCCTGTTTCACTTATTTTGTCTATGTTATTTAGATCAAATTTATCTTTCTCTTCAAATTTAATGAAATGGATATTTAGAATTTGATAGCCAATTTTTATTTTTTCTTAAATGCATCAAATACACCTCTCTGGTTCTGTTCAGATGTAGAAAACTCCAAGAGAATTCACAAAAATATTAAGAAAAGTCCAGAGTATCTCCAAAATTGTAACTTTTCTTTACCCATTCAGAGGGCTGAGATCAAAAGGGAAGCAGGTTAACTGAATTCCAAAGGGTAGTAAGCTGCTCAGAAGGGAGATGGGACAAATCCTCCACTCTTTATGGAA
This sequence comes from Tamandua tetradactyla, assembly GCF_023851605.1. NCBI lineage: Eukaryota > Metazoa > Chordata > Mammalia > Pilosa > Myrmecophagidae > Tamandua > Tamandua tetradactyla. Next base: position 3,971,287 of record NC_135354.1, read on the forward strand.
TACTGGACAAGAGACAGCTACCATACAAGTGAATAAAAAGAAAGAAAGATAAAAAATTAGCACATTTATAATAGTGGAATATGGGATCATGTGAGAGTTTAGATTCTTTTAGAGACCCAGACAAAGCAGAGTATCCACTCACTAAAATCACTTCCCTTGGCTCTCAACCACATTCTCATGAGAACAGGGCAGGAGAGCTGAGAAATTCCCTGTTGGACAGTGTAAGAATGAATCCCTCCACTCTCTGGAATCTGTACTCTTAGGAAGCAAAAGCCATCAGTAGTACAGGGAGAGGGAGGAAACACTTGCATACATGGCTCAGGAAAAAATCTACAGTCTCTGAGAGAGGAGTAGAAACAAAAGTGGCTTGCCTGGACATTCACCCACATATAAAATCTTGAACAAAAAGAGTAACAATCAACCTCAAGCCGAGTTATACATGGCCTTTGAGGGAAGAGTAGAAATAAACTCCTACTGCCCTGGTTGTGGGTCAAGGAACCTGACTGTACCCAGATGTATCCTATACTGTTATTTGTAATGAAAGAGCAGGGATGGCTATAAGCCTTATAGACATTAAAGAATAATATGAAAATATTGTGAAGGGCTTTATCAAATAAATTCTTGGAAACAACCACAAACCAGCAAAGGTCATTCAAGAAGAAACAGATACTTTGAATAGCCCTATACCAGTTAATTAAATTGAATATGGAGTTAAAACCCTTTCCACATAGACAACTTCAAGCTTTGATGGCTGTCCTGTGAATTAATAAAAATTACAAACAAATTATATTAATTATACCCAAGATTTTTCAGAAAGCAAAAGAGAAGGGAATATATCCAAATTCATTTTAGGAAGTTAACATAATCCTGATACAAAGATGAAGACCATTACAAAAATGAAAACAATATACAAATATCCTCCATGAACATAGATGCAAAAATCCTTAATAAAATATTACAAAAAAAAACTACCACTGTTAAAAGTTATATATTATAACCAAGTAGAATTTATCTTAGGAACACAAGATTAGTTTACCATTAAAATGTAATCTACTATATCCTCTCTTGCCCCAAATTAAACTATATTATCTCAACTGAGACAGAAAAATCTTTTGAAATATTCAACATTTTAAGGTTGACCATTTGAAAATGAATTTCATTCTCATATCAGCAGACCAAAGAAAAAGACAAAAACACTATATATATATTATCAATTGATGACAAAAATATATCTGGTAAAATTTAGCCTCTATTAATAATTTTAAAAGTATTTATTCTCATCAAAGAAAGAATAGACAGGAAATTCCCCCATCAAATAAAGGGCATCCATGAAAAATCTATGGCTAATATCACACTGAATATTGAAAGACTTAATGCCTTCCCATGAATACTGGGGAAAGCAAGGATGTTTGTTCTTATCACTTGTACTCCAGAAAAAGAAATAAAAGTAAAATTGCATTTTTTTCAAGAAAATGGGCATATTTATACATAAATTCCCAAGGAAAACATGCACCCACAAAGCCCCTGGAACTAATAAGTGAATTTAGCAAGACTACAGGTTAAAAGTTTGATATATACCATATCCTTTGAATTTCTACATATTAGCAACAATAAATAGGAAATGAAGAAAATGCCATTTAAAAATGTAGATGACTTAGGGAGAAATATAACAAAATATGTGCCAAATTTGCCTGATGAAAATCACAAAACATTGCTCTGTCATTTGAACAGTTCTCTTCCCCTGGAAATTCCCTCATACTGTCTCTGTGCTATCAATCTACATCCCACCACGAATCCTGGTGTCCACTGATCTGGTATAGTCCCTTGTGCTTTTTTTCTCTGTTCAACATCTTTCACAAAATTCTTAATTGCAATGAAGCCTGATTTATATTTGTTTTTATTACACATTGTGTTTTTAGTGTCATATCTCAAAACTTTTTGCCTGACCTAAAAGACTTTTTTTTCCTATGTATTCTATCAGAAATTTTATAGTTTACTATTGTACATTTAGGTTAAGGACCATTTTGAGTTAATGTTGATATAAGGTGTGAGGTATGTGCCAGTTGGATGCCCAGTTTTTCCAGGAAAGTTTGTTGAAAGAACAATCTTTTCTCTATTGAATTGCCTTTGCATCTTGTAAAAAATCAGTTAATTATATTTGATGCAAAAAAAATAGATAAGATATCTGTGAGAAACATAATTGCCATTTATAGAACAAAAACAAAAAACTTTATTTTCTAGTGCACACAGAATATTTATAAATTTAGACCACTTTATGGGCCATAAAATAAGCCTCAATAAAATTAAAAGTGTTCAAATTACAATGTACGTTCTTGAGACCTAACAGATTTCACTAGAAGTCATTGAAAGAAAGAGATCTAGAAAATTTCCAAATATTTGGAAATGAAATAACACCTTTATATGTAACCCATGGGTCAAAGAATGCATCAAAGGGAAATTAAGTAATGTTTTGAACCAAATAAAAATTAAAATACAGGGGCGGGCCGCGGTGGCTCAGCGGGCAAAGTGCTTGCCTGCTATGCCGGAGGACCTCGGTTCGATTCCCGGCCCCAGCCCATGTAACAAAAACGGAGAAACAGAATACAATAAAACAAGAAAATGTTTAAAGATGTTTCCCTTTCTTCCTTCCTTCCTTCTCTCTGTCTTTCCTTTAAAAAAAAAAAAAAAAATTAAAATACAATATACAGAATTTGTGGACTGCAACTACAACAGTATTAAAAAAAAACTTAAATAAATGAACTCAGATTTTACAATAATTGTTTTAGTTCCCTAGGCTGTTGAAACAACTACCATAAAATGATTTTATTTAAACAATGGGGATTCATTCACTCACGATTATAGTCCAGGAAGATGTCCAAATTGAGGTATCTTCAGGACAATGTTTTCTTCCCAAAGAACAACTTCCAATGACCCTTTACTCTTCTGCTGGTCTGTCCCTTCTCTTATAGGTTTCACTGATGTCAGCTTCTTGCTTCTATGTCTTGTCCTTTCACTGTCTGAATTTCCTTCTTTCATAAAGGACTCCAGTAATAGGATTAAGAACCATCCTAAATGTGTTGGGTCACACGTTAACTGAAGTACCATTATCAAAAAATCTTACTTACAATGGATCCACACCACAGGAATGGAACAATTTTAAGAAGAACAAGCTTTTCTGGGGGCACATCTAGCTTCAAACCACCACAATAATCAATCAGAAAAAGAAGAGTAATGAAACCCAACATTTCTTGATTTGCCAGTCTGCTGTGATGAATACCACACAATGGGTTGGCTTAAAAAAAATAAAACAAAACATGAATTTTTTTGTCTTAAGTATTTGGAGGCCAGAAGTACAAAATCAAGGCTTCAGCAAGGCCATGTTTTGTCCCAAAACTTTGTACCATTCAAGCCCTGACTGGCCTCAGTTCTCACTTTTCCTTGGCTTGCGTCTCTGCTGTGGTCAAATGGCTCTCTCATTAAGGGGGCTCTTTTGGGTTCCCCTGACTTATATTATTTTCCTGTGTGACCATCTCTGGCTGTGTCTAAATTTCTACTCATAAAAGACTTCAGAAATAGGAATTAAGGCACCCTATGACTCAACTGGTCACAGCTTATCTAATAATGATATCTCCAAAAAGCTCTATTTAGAAATAAGTTCCTACCCATAGGAATGTGCATTAATATTAAAATCCTGTTTTGTTAGTGTGCATCATTCAAATGCTACATGATTAATCAGAAAGGAAATGATAATTGTATGAGCACCAAATAATGAAATAGAAAACTAAAAATCCAATGGAGAAAATCCTGCAAAATTAAAAAGTAGCTCTTGGACAGCATCAAAAAATTGATAAACCTGTAGCCAAACTAATTGGTAAATAAAGAGAACAGACACATATCACCAATATCAGGAATGAGGGAGGTAATATCACAATAGATTCTACTGATATTGAAAAGGCTATATGACAAAATTTTGACAAATTCATGCCATTAATTTTGTTCAGTTGAATGAAATGGCTACATTTCTTGCAAGCCATAGTGTATCAAAGCTCATTGAAAATGAAATAGATAACATGTATTGCACTCTATCTTTTTTTTTTTTACATGGGTAGGCACTAGGAATCTAACCCAGATCCTCTGGCATTGCAGGCAAGCATTCTTGCCTGCTGGGCCACTGCGGCCCATCCAGCACCCTGTCTATTAATGAAATTGAATTTGTAGCTAAAAACATTCTCACAAAGGACAGGTCTAGGCCCAATTGGCTTCACAGGTGAATTCTGCCAAGCGTTCAAGGATGAAATATTGGCAATATTACAGAAATTCTTCAAGAAAATTGATCCTTCATTTAAAAAAAGGACACAAGACTTGAACAATTACTTTATCAAACATGATATACTGAGGGAAAATAAGCACAAGGAAAGGTTCTCAACATTATTAGTCAATAAGAAAATGCAAATTAAACCACAATCAGATACTCTTATATGGTCACTACAATGAATGGAATTAAAAACCCTGACTATGCAAAATGTTGACATGGATATTAAACAAATGGAATGCCCAGACACCACTGGTGAAAATGTAAAATGACACAACCATTTGGAAATGTGTTTAGCAGTTTTTTTTAAAATCATAAGCATACACCTACTGTATGATCCAGTCACTTTACTCCTAGATATTTCAAGAGAAATGGAAAGTATGTGCCCACACAAAGATTGCTATCCAGGTACATAGCCATCTTATCTGTAATAGTCAGAAAGTAGAAACAACCCAAATGTCCATCAATAACTGAGTGGATAAAAATAATCTTATATGCCAATGCAGTGGAATAATGCTCAGCAATTTAAAAGAATGGATTAACGCTATACAGAAAAATGTGGAAGCATCTCAAAATTATACAGAGTGAAAGATGACAGACAAAATAGAGTACATATTGAATGATTGTCTATGTAACATTCTAGAAAATGAAAAGTAATCTTTAATAAACAGGAAGCAGATTGTTTAGTGGTTGCCTACTGATAGGAAGTGTGAGGAGGAGTATGTAGGAGGGGTTACTATGGGGTGTGAGGAAACTGGTAGTGGATTGCTGGATATGTTTACTGTCTTCTTTCTGGTGATGATTTCATAAGAATACACATATGTCAAAATATATAAAATTGTACAATATAAATATGGAATACATGTAGTAGGATTTATGATGTCAATTTTATTCCAATAAAACTGCAAATACAATTTTAAAAGATCACCAACCATCATTGTGGTTGTATCCAAATCTTGGTGATCAACATTTTCTCTACACACTTCAAAGCTATGTGCATTAGTTTCCTAGGACCACATAACATAAATAATAAATACTGTGGTTTAAAACAACAGAGATTTACTCTCTCCTACTTCAGGAGGCCAGGTGTCCAAAATTAACATGTGAGCACAGCCGGTTCTTTCTGGGGGGTCTAAAGGAGAAGCCATCCATGCTTGCCAACACCTCCTGGAGTCCCTTGGCATATACTTACATCATTCCAATTTCTGCCTCAACATTCAAAGATTTGTCTTCTCTGCATCTCTGTGTACCCTTCTGACTCCTTTAAGTACACTTTCATTGGATTCTGGGACCCCTAATACAGTATGATGTTGAGTCTTACCTTAATTACATCTGCAAACACCCTGTTTCCAAATCAGATCACATTCAAGGTTCCAGGTGGACATGAATTTGGAGGGAACACTACACAACCCATTACAGTATGTTTTCACTTGATTGAATTCTAGGATTATTATATCTTGGAATTGAACTGATTCATTTACATAACAAATTGTCTTTACCTCTTAGAATGTTTCTTGCCTTAAAGCCTATTTTGTCTAATATTTATATAACCATGCTAATTTTCTTTTGGTTAGTATTTGAATGTTTTATATATTCTCTGTTCTTTTACTTTAAATCTATGTAGGTTCTTAATAATTTAAATGTTTCTTATAATCAGTATATAGTTGGACATTTTTAATCCAGTAGTATAACCTTTGTTTTTTAAGTAAAGTAGCTAGTCCATTTAAATTTAATATAAATACTGATGTAATTTTGGTTACATCTATAATACTGGTATTTGGTGGTTTGTTTCCAAGTCCTGTCTCTGAGACATCCCTGCCTTGAGCCTTCCCCAGATCAAGTGCACAGTGGGCTATCATAAATATTATAAAGTTTATTTTATATAGTGGATTGTAAAAGAATAGAGAAAATAGAAGTTGAAAGTTTGGTTTAAACTTAATGGTTCTTGGATGTTGTCTAAGAGAAAGAAAACTTGCAGATAAAGATTTATGAGGACAGCTAATGATAATAACTGGGGTGATCCCATCTTGGGGTGATCCCAGCAATGATAATACTGACTATGATTTCTTTAGATCTTATTACATGCTAAGAAATATTCTAGGCATTTGAAATATTAGCAATAACTTGTATTACATAACCAACTGTTTTAGGAAACCATTATTAGTATTCATTTTATAGATAGAATAATTGATACTCAATGATATTAACTAACTTCCCAAAGCTCACAAAAGCAATAAATGACTAAACTGGAAATTGGTCTAACTCCTTAACACATCAATGGTTTTTCCACTACTTCATTTTGCTATAGTAAAGCATTTTGAGGAGTGAACAGAGGAAAGAATTTTTTTCAGTTATAAGAAAATAAAATGACATTTTAGAAAGAAAATATAAAACAGCAATTACACCTGAATGTATTTTGTTAAAGCATGTAGAGAGGGCATAGGAAGATAGTGTCATAAATTCTAAGAAATAAAATGCCATTTAAAAAGAAAAAATAGAAAGCAAAGATTCTTATGTATAACTTCTATAGCTAAACTACCGGTAGCCAGTGTGATCAATACATCAAAAATTTTTCTGAAGCTCACCCTTCTGAGATATAAAATCCCTGATCCCACAATTCAATCCATATATACTTCTAAATTCTGAATTTATTCAATAAAATGTATTTTAACTAACAGAATGAATGGATGTAAGTAATGCAACATGTTTCTGGATAAAGAATAAAAACTCTTTTCAAGGGGAAATTGGCTTTATGAAATAAATATACGATTTCAAAAACACAAAAATCCAAGACATTTGAGGTTGCTACATTGAAAAGAGGCTTTAGACAAATAAAGAGCAAACACCTTCATAGTAGAATAGATTAACTATGCATAGTCCTCAAAAATGGATAAGAATAAATTATATCAAGAATATAAGAATTCCTTTGAGAAGAATACAATGTATTACTATATACAGCTTTAGGTGGTAAAGTTCTACTAAGCTGGCTACATTAATGCTCATTTATCCACACAATCATAATGAATTTTCAGATTACACAATATTAATATAGTAGTTTTAAAGACAAAAACTATTGGAAATATGTATTAGATTCTTATTACTGCTGTAGCAAATTACCACAACCTTAGTGGCTTAAAACTACACAAATATATTCTCTTACAATTCCAGAAGTCAGAAATCTGTAATCAATTGCACTGGATTAAGTCAAGGTGTTGGCAAAACTGTGTTTCTCTCTGAAGGCTCAAGCAGAGAATCTACTTTCTTGCTTTTTTGCTTCTGGAGGTCACTTGCATATCTTGGCTTGTCATCCACTCTTTGCATCACTCCAAACTCTTACTGTCATAGCTGTGACTTCCTACTTTTTCATTTCTTTCCTTCTTCTTATGAGAAGTGATTATATTTGGAGCCTACTAAAATAATTTAAGATAAACCTCCCCATTTCAAAATCTTTAACTTAATCACATCTGCAAAGTTTCTTTTACCAAATAAGATAATATTCACAAGTCTCCTGACTAGCACATGGTTATCCATGCAAGTCATTATTTGGTTCACTGCAACAGGCTTACTGTATAATGATCTTATAAACTGGAGGGTACAGAATTAAATAAACATACTTTCCATCAAGATTTCATGTCATTCATGGTAGAGAGACCCAAATGTCACATGGATTTTTTGTGGGGACAATTTTCTAGCATTCTGTCCTTGTATTTTACAGAGGCAAATTAAAGAAAATGCAGCTTGGAGAAGGGAAATTTCCTGTTTCACTTTTGTATGTAACCTAAAATATTTGTACTTTTGACTTGATCTATTTTTCCAAATTAAATATATTATATGGCTAAATAAAATTAAATGTAATAAGTAGGATAGCTGATTTTGTTAGATTCCAAAAGTAATAATCACTTACAATTAAGTATGTATCTGAATAAGTGATTCAGAATTTTGCACAGAAAATAAAACCATTAAATTTCTTGTTACTGTTGTAGTATTCCCAGATAGACACAATATTTACACATTTTAACATTATTTACATAGTGAGCTTGCATACAGAAAGACCAAGGAGTAGGGGGTAGTTTATATATTAATTGAGGAAATATTAACCTATCAGGGTTGTTTAAATGATCTGTCCAGACAGGTTGCATTAGATTATGTGCTGCAGAAAATGTAGGTTTTGGACAAAATAGACCTCTCTTCCCTTGGTCTCATAGAGTAGATGAACTTCTAAAATCCAGACAATGTCCTCCTTACCCCTGTGTTCTGATTTACCTTAGTTCAGACTCAATTGGTTTCATTCTTATCTCTAATTGAAGACTGATCTCTTTTTCAATTGTTTTGAACAGTTGTTTTATGTGGCAACACTGACCTTCAGAAATACAGAACTCCTGTTCTGACCCTTAGGTAACACACAGTTACCCAGAGTTCCAGGGAAATACAAGGTTATATAGCAAAGCCTCTCAAAATCTAGAAATCACAGTACCACTCTGGACTAAATGTGACTGCTGACTGCTAAGAGCTTACAATCTAGGCACCAATTTTCTTATAAGTATTTTCTAAATGAGATTGTGCAATATTTGCTCTTTTGTTTCTGGCTTCTTTTGCATCACATTATATCCCCCAGATTCATTCACATCATTGCATGCCTCATGACATCATTTCCTTCTGTAGCAGCACGATATTCAATCATTCTTATACAGCACAGTTCACCATTCTACTTCTCAGTGTATCCTTCAGCCACCTCCATCCATTGAACACTATGTATAATGTCCAAAATCAGTACTCCATGTGCCCCATTATTTTCACTTAGTGGCATACTCATCAACATTCTCAATTTCAGGCAGTGTTAATTGTTCTCAAGAGAAAAATCATCGGTAAACACACCCTCACCAGTTAGAAAGCCTAAAAGTCTCCTTAACTCTTGTCCTTCCCCCACAATTATTTTCCCTTGGTATTGCTGTGGACCTGTTGATGTCTTCCTGTTAAATATAGCCCATAGCATGCAATGTAGTTTTCCTCCTATGCCTCAATATTATTTACTTTATACAAGAGTTATACCTTTAAAATAGTTCATGCAAGAACTTATTTATATTTGTAGTGCTAATCAGTGGGATATGTGGCTCTGTACTTCTTTCAATCATGTTCACCTTCAATATGGCAACATTACTCATAGACCCACTAGTGAACTGCCTTCACTTCTATCTATTCCCTTATATTTAAGTTCAACCTCATTAGCTAACCATTCACCCATCTCTAGCTTCCATGCAACTATAGATCCCCTATATTCTGTATTATAGTTCTCTGAATCTATCTTTGCCAAAGTCATATGAAAGAAATCATACAGTTTCTATCCTCTTGTGTCTGGCTTATTTCTTTAAGCATTATGTCCTCAAAGTTCATCCATGTTGTCAAATGCTTTAGGATATCATTTCATCTTACTGCTGCATAAAATTCCATTGTATGTATACTACATTTTGTTTATCCACTCATCTATTAAAGGGTACTTGGATTGTTTTCATTTTTTGGCAATTGTGAGTAATTCTGCTATGACCATCAGTGTGCAAATGTCTGTTTATGTCACTGCTTTCAGCTCTTCTGGATATATACCAAGTAGTGATATTGCCAGGTCATAGGGTGACTTGTTATTTAGTTTTCTGAGGAACCACCAAGCTGTCTTCCATAGTGGATGCACCATTATACATTCCCACCAGCAGTGCCTAGTGTCTCAATTTCTCCACATTCTCTCCAAAATTCATAGTTTCCTGTTTGCTCAGTAGTGACCATTCTTATTTATAGGTGTGAGGTGGCATCTCATTGTAGTTTTGATATGCATTTCACTTATAGCTAATGAAAATGAACTTCTCTTCATGTTATTTTTGGCTATCTGTATTTGCTCTTCAGAAAAATGTCTATTCATGACTTTAGGCCATTTTATAATTGGGTTGTTTGTTCTTTTGCTGTTGAGTTGATATCATTCATAAAGGATTTCAAACCTTTGTCCAATATGTGATTTCCAAATATTTTCTCCCATTGAGTTGGCAGCCTCTCCACCTTTTTGACAAAGTCTTTTGATCCACTTTGAGTTAATTTTTGTATAGTGTGTAAGTTAAAGGTACGCTTTCATTCTTGTAGCTATTGATGTCCATTTCTCCCATGCCCATTTATTGAAAAGAATATTTTCCCCAGTTCAGTGGATTTGGGAGCCTTGTCAAAGATCAGCTGATCATAGATTTGGTGGTCTGTTTCAATACTCTCGATTCTCATCCATTGGTCAATACTTCTATCTTTGTGCCAATAAATTGATGTTTTGAATGCTGTGATTTTAAAAGAAGCTTTAGAATCAGGAAATGTTAATCCTGATTTTAAATAATAATAAGTTCATTATTTTTTGCTTAGGAAATTTTTAGCTATTTGAGGTCTCTTTCCCTTCCAAACAAATTTGATAACTAGCTTTTCCAAGTCTTCAAAGTAGGTTGTTAGAATTTTGATTGGTATTGCATTGAATCTGCAGAACAATTTGGGTAGAAATGACATCTTAACTACATTTAACCTTCCTATCCATGAGCAGGGAATGTCTTTCCACCTATTTAGATTTACTCAATTTCTTTTAGAAATTTTATATAGTTTTCCATTGATAGGTCCTTTACATCCCAAGTTAAGTTTATTCTTAGGTACTTGATTTTTTTAGTTGCTATTTTTTGTTGTTTTTTCATTTTATTTTATTTTTTAGTTGCTACTTTGAATGAAATATTATCCTTATTGTCTCCTCAGTTAGGTCATCGCTTGTGCATTGAAACATTACCAATTTTTGTACATTAATCTCCTATCATGCCAATTGCAGAATTTGTTTATTAATTCAAGAAGATTTGTCATATATTTATCTGGAGTTTTCCAAGTCTAGTGTCATGTCATATGCAAACACATGAGCCCAGAATGGGAATGAGGCTTGTAATTCTGTATAGCTGAATGTAATGCCCAGATGCATCCCAGAGTATGTTGAGCAGATAATTTAAAATTGTTGGCAAAGTCCCTTGAGGGATGGGAGAAAAAATATGCAACTATTAAAGTTTACCATCAAGGAAACCCCTGAAACTCTCTCAAACACTAGGAACTCCCAAGTCAATAGGTCAAGACCTTGATCTTGAGGCTTGTTCTTGTGAAACTTATTTATGTAGTGAAAAGCTAAACCTATTTATAGTTATGCCTAAGAGTTACTTCTGGAGAACTCTTCTGCTCAGATGTGGATTCTCTCTCTCTAAACCCAATTCTGTAAGTAAAATCATTGCCCTCCCCCACTACATGGGACATGACATTCAGGGGTGAAAGTTTTCCTGGCAGTGTGGAAGGTGACTCCCAGGTGTGAGCCTGACCCTGTCACCATGGAAACAAGAATGCCTTCCTGACAAAAAGTGGGGAAAGAAGTGTAATAAATAAGGTATAAATGGCTTAGGGAGTTCAAATAGTCAAGAGGAGACTCTGGTGTATACTTCTACACAAAGCTTTAGCTAGATGTTATTATTTATCATGGTTTGAGAAACCCAGTCAAAAAGGCTCCTGCCAGCCCTAAAGAACACCTAGGGCTCTATCTGAGCTTCTACAAAGCTTCCATGCACCATGATTACTTTCTAGGAACCTACAACCTCCAGATAAGTTCTGAAACCCAGAGGGACCAGGCCCTCCAGAACATCAACTTGTTCCATTCCCTATCCCATATTTTTTTTCTATCTATTAAACAACCACATACAAACACAAACATTCTTACCATATGATCATTCAATTCTTGTTACATAATCAATAACTCACAATATCATCACATAGTTTTATATTCATCATGATCATTTCTTAGAATATTTATATCAATTCAGAAAAAGAAATAAAAGGAAAACAGAGAAAAGTTCATCCATATCATACCCCTTACACCTCCCCCATTAATCACTAGCATTTCATCTACTAAATTTATTTTAAAATTTGTTCCCCTTATTATTTATTTGTTTTTAATCCATACATTTTACTTGTCTGTCAACAAGGCAGATGAAAGGAACATCAAAACCAAGGTTTTCACAATCACACAATCACATTGCAGAAGGTTTATCATTATACAATCATCTTAAAGAAACATGGCTACTGGAACACAGCTCTACATTTTCAGGCACTTCCTTCCAGCCTCTCCATTACATCTTTAATAACAAAGTGATATGTACTTTATGCTTAAGAATGACCTCCAGGATAACCTCTCAACTCTGTTTGGGATCTCTCAGCCATTGAAACTTTATTTTGTCTCATTTCACTCTTCCCCTCCTTGGTCAAGAATTTTACTCAGTCCCTTGATGTTGAGTCCCAGGTCATTCTAGGATTTCTGTCCCACATTTCAGGAAGGTCCACACTCTGGAAGTCATGTTCCATGTAGAGAGGAGGAGGGCAGTGAGTTTGCTTGTTGCATTGGCTGAGAGAGAGGCCACATCTGAGCAACAGAAGAGGTTCTCTTGGGGGTGACTCTTAAGCCTAATTTTAAGTAGGCTTAGCCTATCCTTTGTGGGGTTAAGTTTCATATGAACAAACCTGAAGATTGAGGGCTCAGCCTACTACTTTGGTTCTCCCCACTGCTTGTGAGAATATCAAAAATTCTCCACTTGCCAACCCATATTTTTGATAGCCCTTTTCAAATGAAAAATTAATATGGGCATAGCCCATATACCCCTAAGGATTGGGAGAAAGATCAAAGGAGAATATGGAGTTATGTCATAGAAGATAGGATTTAACAAATGGGTATGGCTGCTGAATCATTATATTGATATTTCTTTTAGTCTCCAGTATCTTGGAAAAGATAGAAATAAAAACCTACAATCATGGCATTGTAACCCATAGCAAACTCTGAAATCTGTTCTATAACTAATTGTTGCAGTGGGCTTTGAAATTTATTGCTTTTCTGTATATATATATTACTCTTCACACTAAAAATTAGTATAACAATAAATATTAGGAGATATAGATTTATTGACACAAATGGATATCTATGAAAGAGAAAAAAATCAGTTTACAAAAAAGTGAACATAGTGTGATCCTATTTTATCCAAAAATACATGAAGATATATGCATATTTGCATAGGGAAATACTTGGAGCACTATAACTTAATGGCTTTCTCCAGGTGGTAAAAGTTTCTGTGATTTTAAGTTTTCTTTATACTTATTTCTACCTCTAATGTTTCTACAAAGCACTTGTAAAGTTAATTAAAAGAAGAAAAACTAATTTCAAATTTAGAGCATAAAAAAGATGATTTTAGGTACTTTATGTAATCTAAATTTTTAAATTTCCACATTTAGATAACTAGTGTTGAAGAATTCAAGAGCATAATCTATCTTAATTAGTTATAGGACTCTTGCTATGATCTTCTCAATTGCTACTTTTGATTACTGGTGGGAGTTGGTGTGTCTTTAGTTAATAGTACTTTTCTAGGCTTTGAATGAGTTTACTTAATCTAAACCATATTAAAAGCATATCCTCTCCAAGTTTTCATTATGAATCAACTTGTTAACAAAGATAAATGTAAAAACATTTTTTTAACTTGGCATCATAGTTGGATTATAGTTATAATCAGAATAAAGATCAACTTCATCTGAAACTATATATATATATATATATATATATAAACCTGTTGGTAAATTAATCCTTTATTAGGATCCTTTATTATAATGAAAGACAGGAAAAGGCCAAGAGAGCTCAGAGAGAGAAAAACACTCAGGGATGTTTAGAAGAAAGCCCCCAGAGGAGTTGAGAGAGCCACTGAAGCCAGGAGCTGAAAGCAATGAAACCCAGGAGAGAAGGACAAGCAGATGCCAGTCATGTGCCTTGCTATCTGTCAGAGGAACCCTGGATGCCAGTGGCCTTTCTTTAGAGAAGGCATCATTCTATTGATGCCTTAATTGGGACATTTTCATTTTATAAGTGTACATTTGTAAACTAATAAATCCATACTGTAAGAGCCAATCCATTTCTGGCATATTGCATTCCAGCAGATTGTGCAAACTGGAATAGTATTTCAAGGAGAAAGACATTTAATACAGGGGATTAGACACTTATAATTTTATTGAAAGGAGAGAGAGATCAGGAATAGTGTATCACCACTAGAATGCTGAGTTTAAAGGTAGACCACTATTGCTGTATTTCAACAATAAAGGAGCTACTGTTGCTACTACTAAAGATACTGCTAATACTTCTTTTCATACACATAGAACTGACCTTTAGATAACGGAATTTAAATTCAAGCCACAGTCATTCTTTCTTAACAGTCATGTCTCCAGTACCGTGCTTGCCAGCTGCTGCAGCAGAAAGTATATGCTCCACTTTGAATCACCTTCCATCTCTCATATGAGCTTAAATAATGACACAATCCAATTTGCATCTTAGATTTTAGCTTCAAAGGACAGAGCTTTCTCCACTCTCTAATCAGAATGAAGTTGACATAGCCAACCTACAGAAGTGAGTATAGTTTTTCTCCAGGTGAAGCAGAAAGATAGTGTACAAAATTGTACACTAAATGGAGGAGAGAAAGGACAGAGGTCAAAATTGTAGTGAGAAGACATTGTCCATTCTTAGACATTTTTCAGAGGAGGGGTTAATATTTACAGCATTTGCATGAAATTATAAATGGATAGCTGGTTCATCAAATCCAGAAATGCTTTCAATGAAATAGAATTATAGTCTATTAGAATCTTAAAATTCTGTGAAATTAATGTAAATGATATTGTTCCAAGAGACACTGAATCCATCAATGTTGCGAATCCATCCAGGATGAAAAATAGTTTAAACTATCCTGATCTATGAAAATACTAGGTGAACAAAACCAGAAAAATGTATTTTTTGTCATGTCAAAATGGCAATGTATTTGACAATAATCATGCACCTCTTATGTTAGTTAGGGTTCTTTAAGCTTAAAGGCATGTCAATTTGTATTTGAGCTTCATACCTACATCCCTAATCTCCAACAGATTCATGCCCATCAAAATATTACATTGAGTCTTCCTTCTAAAAATTGCATAAAACCCCAATTCCTTTCAGAGATGTGGGTGGGGCTCACTTGCTCATCTTTGAATCAAATATCAGGCATGAGAAATTTGTCATTTTCATTGGCTAAGTCTAAACCACTGGCTTATGCCTGGAGTCAGGGATGAAATAAAGCTCACTCAAAACACACACACAAAATGCTGTATAGGAAAGGCCACTTTCCTAGGGGGTGGGGTGGGGGAATAACCACAACTGGATACTTTAAGCAAAAGAAGGGAAAATGGACTAGAAAGACCCAAAAGAATAAAGTTAACTATAGCCCTGGGCCGTCAATTGGTCCTTGATACTCTCTGCTGATTCAGGACTGAGAAATACAAAAGGTTAAGTCAGATAAATGTTACATTTTATCACATGTGTATTTTATCCTCATATAGGGTCCTGATGAATAAGATAGTGAGAATGTAGCAAGGTTTCTTTTCATTTTGGGTTGTTTCTAGATCTAAGGTCCAAAGCAAACTATGGGGACACTTCACTTGTTCCACAGAGGCTCACACAATCTTGCCACACTGCTGGCAAGATGTAAAAGGCAAGAGAAAATAAACCCAGGGAAAAACACATGAAAGTAACAAGGAATGTTTTCCTGTATACAGATTTATTTCTGCTCCTCCTCTCACTAGAGCTGCACAGTTAGAAACCCAGCTTCATTGTTTATCTCTCCTATGTGAAGGCTCAGAGCTTCCACAAAGCAGGCAGTGCACAATGGAATCAGACGACAGTGGAGATGCGATGAGAAGCCCATGAGAAAATGGGAATACAGGGTAGACTTTTCTTCATCAGCTTTTGGCTAAGGATTCACTCAGCTCTGCAGTGATGAAGAGTGCTAGTTAAAAAAAGAACATCTCAAATTTTTAAATTCATGCCTCATTTGCATAACAACTTAACATCTCAAACTGTCTTTCAATGTTATTGCATCTCTTCATGAATCAATACCAGAATCAATGCAAACATCATTTTCAAAGATAAAAAGTTATTCCCAAAGGCATATTTTTTTTAATTTTAATTTTGATTGTGCCACACTAAGCAGGCTGGTTTGCTTGAAAGAACCTCACCAACTCTATGAACTCTGAGAGGTGGACATGGCATTGATTGTCTTCAAAATCAAACCTATAGTGCTGCCAATTTGTAAATGATCTTAATGTAAATGGCATATTAACAAACATAGCCTGTTAATTTGAACATGCATTTTTAAACTAAGCATGCACACAAGATTTTCTTAGTCTCCCCTGCCCCTTAAGGTGGGAGATGTATGGCAGTCTCTTCCCATCCTTGAAAAGAACTACAGCCCTATCTTATTTGTTAGTGCAGTGAATATATTATATTTAAACTACATGAGGAAGAAATGATATAAGTTTAGTCTATACTGTGTTTGAACTAATTATCTTCATGTATAGTGTAATACTTAATAGATAAGAAATTTGTATTTGTTAAGGCATAGGACAAAGCTGGTATTCAGTCAAGATGCACCCTTATGTCTTTCCCAGTTAGAGCAGCTGACATCTGTTCTAATTGGGCATTGCCCAGGTCAGAGTGGTCAGTACCCTTATGTATTTTTAAATATTTTAAAAGTTGTCTTTACACAGAACATTTAGATAACTCAATTAAGCTTAAAATAAAGAACAAAAATAATTCAAACTTCATATAGGGATTTTGAAAATGATAAAGGTGACATTTAAAACATGTGACTAGATCTAGTTTGGGAGCAACTGACAAGCCCTTTCTTTTCCTTTTTAATAAAACTGAGGTGCTACTCCACTTCTTACTGTTTAATAAAATCTACATGAATAAATGATCTTAATGTAAAATATGAAAACTAACAGTGCCAAAGGAAAACATGGGCAAACCTTGTTTCTATTCTTAGAGTAGTTAAGGCTATTCTGAGCTTATCACAAAATATAGAAACTATCAAGGAAATTACCAATCAATTTGGCCACCTGGAACTTACACATAAAAGAAAATGAAGAGAGGGAACTTTGTTAATTCTTTTCAAGGCACAAGAAAAAGAGGAGTAATATTCTAATAGAAATACTTTTTGCAAATATAATCAATTAAAGGCCATAAATGCAAAAAGCCAAGTTTAAATAATACAAAAGGAAATGAAGAAACTATAATAATCAATAGTTATATTAGAATTTATTAGTCATTTTAAAAATCAGGTTTCAAGCAGTTATTTTTCACTTTTCATAGTAAAGATTAGCAAGAGTCAATACTGGTAATCATGTGGAATAATAGATACTATTAAAAAAGTCTTGGAGAGTTTGCTATTTAATATTTTGGGGAGCAGTTTGGAAATGTTTGTCAAAAATTTAAATGCATGAATAACCCTTTGATCCAGCTTCCCTGCTTGTAAAAATTTCTTACAGAGATATTCAGATAGGCAGACACATGCATACACAAACATGTTTATTATTTATATAAGGGGAAACTGACAGCAACTCAAGTGTTAATGAATTGAGTATTGGTTAAATGAATTTTTATATGCAAATCCAATGTTTTATTAAGTTGCCAAGAGAAAGAATAAGATAATCAATATGTATTTACAATAAAAGGTAATCAAAATATACTCTCAATGGAACTAAAACAAAGAAACAAAGTGATAAAGAATTGCATGATACTTTTTAGTAAAAGTTTGTTTAAAGGTATTTATAAATGTTAAGAAAAGCACCCAAAAGCAGTGGTTTAACTTTGGCTTCTTCTGTATTTGTTTTTAAAAATTGCACATAACTTTCATTGATAACATTCTTTAAATCACTTTTACAAAGAGTATACATTTTGGGAACACACCAGCTTTTATTAAAATTCTATTTCCCACACAGATTAACTGTAAGATCTTGAACAGATTATTTATAGTCATCAAGATTCAGGTTTGCCATTTGGAAACTGGGGATAATAACCAGTTCTTTGGATTTTAGGGAAGGATGAAATGTGATAATGAACTTGAAGTACTTAGCCTAGTATGTATTTTAAGTGTTCTTATAAGGAAATACATGAGCAAACAGACCGAAGCTATAATTGCAACTGAGATTTTGACAAAATAAACAGCAGTTTTTACAGAATAACTTCTTAACTAAGTTTATTTCTAATATCTTATCTATGTATTATTGAAGATTTTACAAAAGCATAAAATATGTTTAATAATTTTTCATTCCCTGGGAAATTAAGATTATGCATGTACTTAAACTGGATAATTCTGTCTACAAAATTATTTCATTTCCCATTTTCTTGAAATTGTTCACCCTTGGTACAAAAAAATATTATTCATTAGATAACGGCCAACTCCATTTTACTCTTGGGAGAATTCTTGTATCTATAAATGTCCACAACCTATACTGACACATAAAGGAACAAGTAAAAAATCCCTCTCAAAATCTGTATCTAAAATAGTGAGCTATGTATAAGTTATTCAAGGTAATTTCTATTAAAAGAGAATTCACTTTCTTCATACATTCAATTTGCCTGGTCCTTGTTCACAGTTTGTAAGGGAAAAACTTCAGAAAAAAGTAAATTGGCCAATCTCAAAATGCAAACACACCCTAATCAGAATTTTTGAGAAGTCAAGATCCTCTAAACGTTCTCATTTTGGGCTTAGAATTTTAAGACAAGAGAGTTCTGGCAAAATGCATCACTTAACTTTTAAATACTACCTCCTAGCTGAAAAAGACAGGATTTTAAATCAGTTCATGTCCCTTTATGTTGTTAAAATGCCTGTGGATTACAAGTGCAATATAATTGACATTGTAATGAATGTTAGGATAGTGTTGTTGAACAGTAAAGTATGCAAAGATATTATGTCCTATTGTTTCTGTGCATAGAGTGATCCAGACACCAGTTATCATCTCATCCCTATGATTACTTGTTGTTCTTGTTCCACTAATAAAACTTACACCTTTTTAGTTCATATTTTGCTTTCAAAAAGTTCTGCTGAGAAAAGATTAAATTTATCATGGATGTAAATAAATGTGAAGCATACAAAGCTAATTAAGTTTATAACCACTGAGAATAATATGAAAAGGAAAATTAAATTGCTTTGCTTTGAAGAAAATCTTTCAGGAAACATTTGCTGAATAAACATCAAAGAAATTTTCTTAATGTTTCCTTGCACAGTTGATATTTAGCTTCTATTTTTACATGTGACAGTCATGAGTATTTTATTGTCTTTGAAAGACTGGCTACTCCCTTCATAATGCAGCAGTGCTGTGTGTTGGGGGGTGGAGGGGAAAGAAGAGGAGTAGATTTATCTAGCATTTAAATAGAGTTCTCACAGTCATTAAAGCTTGCAGTGGAACAATTTTACGATTTATGAGTGCCATATAAATTTTAAAATTAAGCAAACTGACAGTTTATGGAAAACACAAAGGCCCATTGAAAATTTTGGTGGTAAAGTAACATTAGTTAAATAGTATTGTGACATTTGTGATGTTATAATTTTTAAAAAGATATTCCCTTTAATTATATCTCCATGATTCCCTACATTCTTAGAGTTTCAGTTGATGATATTTTTTGTGCAAGTATTTCAATTATTATGGGAGTGGAATTTCAAATTTGAAATGCATCCATGATGATTTATGGATTATGTTTAAATCCTATAAGGGAGAGAACACTGGGGAGCATGGTGTTTTCCTCCAGCCTTAATTTTTATTCATGAGCTGACAGGTTTACAGGATTCACCTTTAGAGTGTTTGCTGGTATCCTCATGATGCCTCTTCATAGTAGATCAGAGTTTACATCAACTCCAGGGTATTAGCACATGATGAAGGTAATCTGTTTCCTTAGCTGAGGCTCACAAACAAAGAAGTTAAATCCCCATCACAAATGGCTATAGTGGGACACATTACAATTTTCATAGGCTTGGATCTTTTTGTTTCTAAGTCCCTAAAACATTTATATAGGGCAATGAAATTTTCACAAAACCTGAGCCAATTCCTATAGTGAAGAATGAGATGCATTGTTCTGAAAGGTACAATTTTTGTCCAAAAATGGGGATGTCATTTAGGGAGCAAAGAAAGAATGGAGGATTAAAGAATAAATATTGCCTCTCCAGCCCTCAGTTTTAAAACAGAGTGGGGATTTTTCTCTTGAAGTTTTCTCTTTGCAGGTTCCCAAAGGCAGTTTTCATTTCCTTATTAATTTACAAACCTTGTTTGATTTTCTACCATGTGCCAGGCTCTGTGTGAGGAGCTGGCAGGAGAAGAGAGTGAAGATAACATGCTACCTGTCTCCAAGGAGTTTAGTGCAGCAGAACAGAAAAGAACTGTGCATATTGTTATAAAACAGTGTGACAGATTCTATAAAACAGATAAGTAAAAATTCCCTTACTTTGTGGGAAAGGAGAAATGGGGTGGGTGAGTATTTGGACTGGAATGAATGGGAAAGGCTGAGACAGGAAGATGAAGACCTCAGAATATATAGATTTTTATAATAAGAAGTAAATATTTGCCTGAAATAAAGGAAGAAGAGTCTTTTTTTTCCTAATTTTTGGTTTAAAGCCTCAGAACATTGACTTACTAAGGGCAGGAAAATAAAACTTTCTTAAGTGAGGCTTGATGTTACTGCCTTTTTATCCCATTTCCTACTCACTAGGGCAAACATTTTTTAAAATGAAGAAGAAATGGCTATGAAAACATCAATTGGTTAGACTTGTCAATAATGAGATTGTGAGTGGGCCAATATTTGCTCAGCAGGCAAAGTTCTTCTCTGCCATGCCAGAGACTCAGGTTCAATTCCCAGTGCCTGACCATGCAAAAAAAAAAAAAAAACTAAAAAAATGATGAGATTGCATATATATATAAATATGCATATGCACACATATATTTTATCTTTCTCTATATAGATAGATTCATGAAACCAGGTTCTGATTTCTGGGTACATGTCCAACCAGTGATCAATTCCTGCAGTAGACAAGTGTATAATAATGGTGCTCTAGGGTCAGAAATACTGGTGACTCTGGCAAAATTTGAGTCAGATACTTAAGGTGTAGCTAACAGCTACCATTTATTGAGCAGACAATTTGCATGAGGTTATTTTCTAAAAAATGTTCTATGTGTGTTATCTTGTTAAACCCCTAGTAAACTTTATGAAGGAAGTCATATGATTTTATAAAAACATGGAGAGACTGAGTAACATTGTCACTCAGAGCTGATGCATTGTTCTGAAAGGTACAATTTTCATCCAAAAATGGGGATATAATTTAGGGAGCAAAGAGAGAATGGAGGGTTAAAGAATCCTCCACATTCAAACTGCTAGAAATTGGTAGAATTGTTTTCAAACCCAGGTAGCAGTGTAACTCTAGGGCTGCCTCTATTAAACCTACTCAGTTTTTCCTAAATGACAGTAACTTATTTTTCCCTTGAAAAATATTCTATTGGTGACTTGACTTATTTTCTGTATTTTTTAATACACTGCAATGAATATTTTATACCACTTGCCTACAATATTACTCTACAGATGTACTTTTTCACTTCTATAGATTATTCATCACTATCTTCTGAAAGTTTGAAATTTAGTTATTTTGGTGTCATCTTTGTTGGACACTTACTCCTTTTGACAGAAATGATGTAAAAATAGTCTTGCAGAGTCAGGGCCTAATATATCTCTGGTAAAAGACAAATAATTATTAGAAGAAACTGGCTAAATATCTAGAATGTTAGAATAGAATGAGTGAGATCTACAACAAAAACTTTTCCTTTTCTTAAGAATTCAAATAGAGTTACTTGTTACTTTGAAAATTTATCAAAAACACCATCATCAATGTTATTATCATCACTCTTGCTTGTGTCTCTCTGGTATTGATTTTCCATGGTGTGAGAAAAACATCAATTTTTCCTATGGGGTATCACTGGTTTCCTATATCAAGCCGTTTGTTGGAATCATCAATGACATGTCCTTGTCCTTCTGTGAACATGCTGTCTAATCTAGGCCAATAAGATGTTCTTTCCAAGGAATCCCAATATTGAGAGAGGCGAGTAAAGAATGGAAAATTCCTGAAGCTGATTTAGCCCAGTCTCAAGTAACTCAAAAGACTAGTCACTCTCTCGGCTCCCAGAGTAAATATGGTGGCTAAATTTTCAGAGGCATTGTTCTTTGGTTATCTTTTGATTCTTTGAGCTCCCAGAGTAAATATGGTAGTTAAAATTTCAGAGACATTGCTCTTTGGTTATGTTTCGATTCTTTGAGAAATTAAAAAAATCTTCACAATGATCAAATTTTGCTTAAGTGCTTTAGATTTGGACTATGCTGATTGTCAGTAAAGAAACCTTACTGATTCGTTAATCAATAATTCTGTGTACTTAGCACTTATGGGTGCTGCAAATTATTTATCAGCCTTTGTCCATGGCCAACCACTTGTAATTTCAAGGAGATTAATTCAATTGTGTTGGCACAATGAAGCAGGTGAATAATAGTATTTCTAAACTTGTGGGATTAGCTCTAATACACAGATTTGTTCTACTACAAAAAAACATAAATAACAACAACAACAAAAATAAGCTTCTCCTCACTGCTTTCCAGGGTGAGAGTACATGAATAAGCTGCTTGTAAGGGGAACAATTGTCATGCTTAGCACATAATAAAAGCTTGATTAAAAGTAATAATGTCATGGATAGCACTGTATTTTTTTGGTACTTAGACTATAAATTCAGTTCAATCCAGGGAAGTTGCTTTCTGTCTACCAGTTCCCATAAAACTTCTGAGACTAGGTCTCAGAACTCCAAAATGTTTTTAAGGACATGCTCATTTCTTGGAATGTCTAAGAATCTGATGATATAACAGAAGGTCTTTCAGTAGGATGCCAACCATACCAGGATAATGTACATACAGGATAATAAACATAGTATGAGGTACTGGTTTGAATTCTAAACTGTGAAGCAGAAGAACTGAGTTCTTAACTCAAGTTAACTGCATGGCCTGAAGGATATTGCTTAATGCTTTGGCTACATTTATCTATGAACTGAGTATACTGATTTATATAAGAAAGATTCTATTCTGCCCTAAATTCTATGAGGTTGTGCTTTTTACATCTATTTATCCACCCATTCATCATTCATCAATCCATTTACTTCCTTAAGAAACAACTTTACTGAGTGGCTTTTCCATACTAAATTCTGACAAGAGATTAGCCCAAAGAGATAATTTAGGAGGTCAGAATACTTCCAGCAAGGAATGGAGAAAAAAATTTTAAATGAAGATTATGAGACATTAAAATAAATAACAAATAAGGTGATAAAAGTGATTAGGCACTTGGAAGTGAGAGCTCCTAACTCTGATTGAATAAGAGTTAGGAATTACAGATTTTAAAAAAGATAATAAAGTGACTGCAAAGAAATCCATATAACTGGAAGATAGAGGTTAGGAATGAAGGTGAATGAGATTAGGAAACTGGAAGGGAAGCATATTTTTAATGGCTTTGCATTCATTGCCAAAGAGATCTATTTGAAGATTTGCAGTCTCCTAAGCCAGAGAATAGTATTTGTCAAGATGAACTTTTCCTGTTTCTCTCATATTTAACGCACATCCATGTGTTTATCAAATTCAACTTAGTTTACCTCCTGTTATATTTCTATCCCATCTTCTATTCTGTACCACCAGGCTAAATTTTGTAGCTTAAGACCTCATGATTTTTCACCTAGATTATTACAATTATTTGAGGGGAAAAATATTCTTCTTCTCATAACAATGTTGAGAACTACCACTCTATATACATCTAATCTTCCTTCCTTTACATACTATAGAACAAATGTTTCTTTTCCTTTTCTTCTTTTATTCCATTATCCTTTACTTGTTATAGAAACTTGCACTATTGATGGCCTCTATTTTTCAAGTGCATTTAAAATTATTCCTCTCATATGCATACTGCTCATTTTTCATTTACTGCACAAGACCCCCATTTTAAAATTACTTATAAAACTCCACATACTATTTGTGTTAGTTAGATTCAGTTTTCAACTTGGAAAGGTGAGCATACCTAGTTTTGTTGCTGTGGACATAAGCCAATGGTACATGAACCTCATCTGTTGCTAATTACATCTGTAGTCAGGTAGGAGGTGTGTCTGCTGCAATAAGTGATGTTTGACTTAATTGGCTGGTGCTTAAATGAGAGAACACAATGTAGCACAGCCTAAGCAGCTCGGCATTCCTCATCTCAGCACTTGCAGCTCAGCCCAAGCCTTTGGAGATGCAGAAAGAAGTCACCCCGGGGAAAGATGTTGGAACCCAGGGGCCTGGAGAGAAGGCCAGCAGAGACCATCCTGTGCCTTCCACATAAGAAAGAACCTCAGTAGAAAGTTAGCTGCCTTTCCTCTGAAGAACTAACAAAAATAAATCCCCTTTTATTAAAAGCCAATCCATCTCTGGTGTGTTGCATTCTGGCAGCTAGGAAACTAGAACACTATTCCAGGCACAGCCCCAAACTCTCTCTCTACTAAAAAAGTCCAATAGATTCCTATATGTATTTCCTTCATTTCTTCATCATCCACTCACTCCTCAACCCCTTCACATTCTGTTTCTACTCCTTTCAATTCATTGAAACAACTATAGCTAAGGATGCCATTTTATATCTGTTGTAGTTTGCTAGCTGCTGGAATGCAATATACCAAACACGGAATGATTTTTAACAAGGGGAATTTAATAAGTTGCTAGTTTGCAGTTCTAAGGCTGGGAAAATGTTCCCAATTAAAACAAATCTGTAGACGTGTCCAATTTAAGGCATCCAGGGAATGATATCTTGGCTCAGGAAGGCCAACAATGTTCTCTCTCAGACGGAAGGGCACATGGTGAACATGGCGGTGTCTGCTGGCTTTCACGTGGCTCTACCAAAAGAGACTCCAAAATGTTTCCTCTTTTAAAGGATTCCAGTAAGCAACTCTACCTTCAGTGGGTGGAGACACACTTCCTTGGAAATCATCTAATTGAAAGTTCCCACCCACAATTGGGTGGGTCACATCTTCATGGAACAATCAAAATGCTCCTGCCCAGGAATATTGAATGAAGATTAAAGGACATGGCTTTTCTGGGGCCCACCAAGGAGTCAGACCAGCACAATATCCATTGGACATAGTTCATTATTTATCTTATTTGAACTCTCAGCACCATTATACACTAATGTCTGCTCTTTTCTGCTTGAAACACTCTCTATTCTTAATTTATGTCTCTCAAACACTCTTAGTTTTCTTTCTACCTTGATGGTGTGTGTGTGTGGTGTGTTTAGATCTCCTTACATCATTTCTCAATACTAAGTACTTAGAATTCCTCAATGCTCAGCCAAGACTCTCTTCTTTTTTACTTTTATCATTATTTCTTGGGCAATTTCAACCATGCTAATGACTTCAATTATGGGTTATTCTGAAGTGACTCCAAAACTGCTATCCTTAGTTCAAATTTCTCCCGTACACTTCAAACCCATGTATTCAGTTGCTTCCTTCATCTCATAGAAGTCTAAGGACACTGCTAAAACTAGATTTCCAAGAATTTGCTCATGATATTTTTCCTCAAAACTTGTTATCTTATTGCACCACATCATTAATCAGTGCCATCTTTCTTTCAGTTATTCAATCTAAAACCTAGGACCAAGCAAGGATTCATTTGATTTCCCATATGCAGACAATTTCTAGGGAGTTCTGAAGTAACTGAGATCTGGAGAGATTCAGCTTACACCCATACTGTGTACTAAAGTTGATGTTTACTCTTGTATACTGTGTCCTCAAATATAGGAGTGTTGCCCTGTTCCACATTTTTATTTTTTGAAAAATACCCAGCATAAAAAAAGTTCAGAGTAGGTGGCTAAACCTATCATTATAAGTGTCATAAATTTCCACCAGGAGGAAAAAGTCATTGGATTTTTCCATTACTCCAGATTGTATCACTTACTATTTTTGCATAGCTATTTGATACAATCAGTTTTTCCAAAATTTTCATCTTAGTATATTCTAAAAATTAATAAGTGATTTTCAATCTATAAATTTAAAATTCTGTAATGAGAAAAAGATGGAAATGTTTTAGAGTGGCCAACATAGATAAAGATTTCTACAAGGAGAAAGATGTGTTTTGACCCTATTAAGAATTAAAAAAAAAGAAGAATGGCTAAGGGTTAGGCTGTCATTCACGTGGAACCTTTACTACAGATGTTGATTATAAGGATATTTGTTTAAAATGAGGATGATAAGATGCCATGAATATATGCACCAGAAATTTTTTGATTTTAAAAATAATACTAGAAACACTGGTAATGTGAGATATATTTGATTCTGTTGTTAGATGCATTTTTTCTTAGCTAACAGCTAGAATATGTGGGGGAAAATGAGTTGGCTATTAATTCTTTTCACATGAATCTATAAGGCTAGACTTACATTAATATATCATCTTCTGAATAAGGCCTCTCAGCTTCAGAAGACTGAGGAATGCATGGAAGAGTTTAATTAAGTTGTTAATGTGAATTTATGTGGTATCATAACAATGTTTTTCAAAACATGTAAAGGTATTACAGCAGACATGCTCAGCTGGATTTCTCTGACCTTGTCTTCTAAATCCAACCAGCACTTAACTAGGGATACGAGTACAATTGTCATTCAGTAAAATTGAGAAAAGGATTTGTTTTGCTCTCTTGAAGCTTTATTCACACTGTAGATTGTTGTGTATAGCCATCACAGAGTGTTTTCAAAAGAATCTTTCTTGAAATACATAGAAATCTTCCAAGTTTGAGAATTTGCTCTACCCTTGTACAAGGTGTTTCCACCCTTATACTGTATACATGAATGTTCTAAAATGTTATCATCCAGTTGTAGATATGCTTCCCTGAACTGATTATGTTTAAGCACTTCTACCAGTCCAATTTGTTAAATAGATGCATGAATATGACTTTCGCATATTGTGTATTATTACATCCAACATTTTCCAGGTGCTACATATCTACCTATGACAATGTATATTGTAATAATTATTGAAGCAAGCTCTTGTGGCTATTTATTATATTCAAAACTTGTATATTTCACTTCATGAATTTGTTGTTTGTAGGAAAGGGCCTTTGAGTTGCCAATTACTAATGGAAGAAGAGGTAGGAGGTGGTTAGTTTTTACCAGTTGCAAGCAATTCAGTTTGCATGTCTTATATTCCAGGAAGTATGCCTAACATTTATCAGGTTTGTGTTTAATATAATTAAAAATTATTAGCACAGAGTATCCTATTTAGATGATCTTTAAATCAATTTTTCTCTCAAGCCAAATCCTGAAGACAGGAGGAAAGAAAAGTATTCATATAAATGTTGAAAAGTTTTTGTTGGAAGTCTACAAATAGCTGAAATTTCATTGCTATAGGCTATAAAACATATATTTTTATAATTTGAAAAGCAAATACAAAATACCAAACCTAGATATCTTGCCTGATTTTTAATGCCAGAATAATTAATTCTCCAATATTGCATTATTTACTAAACCATATGATCATTCATTAATTTGACAGATATTTACTGAGTGTATTAGGAATGTATTAGGAATTATTCTAAGAACTGGGCATAGCCATGAACAAGACAGTCTTGTCCCTATTTGCTCAGACATTATATTTTATGAAGAATGGTGAAAACAAATGTCAAGAATAATTTCAAGACATTTAGTTAGACTACACTGATGTTTTTGCATATCTGAGACAGATTAATCATGTAAATATGAACTCTACAAAGAAAAGCAAAGATAGGGTTTATGAAAGTTAAATGCACAGATAATCTATAAGATTTCTCAACTGACTGAATTTGTCAGCCTTGTTGAATATCAGTAGGACAAAGGTATGGAGGTTTGTTTTAGAAATCTCAATTTTATTCCATTGCTTTGTTTGTCTGTCTTTGTACCAGTACTATGCTATTTGGATTATTGTAACTTTTTGATTATTTTAAATTTAATAAGTGTGAGTCCTCCAACTTCATTCTTCTTTTTCAATATAGTTTTGACTCTTCAGAGCTGCTTAACATTTCATATGAATTTGATGATTGACTTTTTCATTTTTGAGAAGAAATCCATTGTAATTTGGGTTGAGGCTATGTTGAATCTGTATATCAGTTTTGGTAAAATTGACATCTTAACAATATTTAGTCTTTCATACATGAACATGGACTGCTCTTTCATTTATTTAGATTTTCTTTAGTTTCTTTCATCAACGTTTTGTAGTTTCTCATGTACACGTCCTTTATACCTTGGGTTTAATTTATCCCTAAATATATGTTTCTTTGAATTGCTATTGTGAATAGGTTTTTATCCTTGATTTCCTCTTCAGATTGTTCATAGCTACTGTTTAGAAACATACTGATCTTTTTATGTTGATCTCATACCCTGCTACTTTGCTGAATTTATTAGTTTGAGTGACTTTGTTCTGGGCTTTTCAATATTCTGTATATACCAATCATGTCATCAGCAAATCAAGAAAATTGAACCTCTTCCTTGCCATTGTATTTATTTTTTGCCTAATTGTTCCACTTAGAACATCCAATGCAATGTTGAGTAACAGTGATGACAGTAGGCATCCTTATCTTGTTCCTGATCTTAGAGAGGAAGCTTTCCATTTTTCACCATTGAGTAGGATGTTAATGTGGGTTTTCACATACATCATTTACTATGGTAAGGATGTTTCCTTCTGCTCCTTATTCTCTGAGAGTTTTTGACAAGAGTGGGTAGTGAATTTTGTCAAACACCTTTTATGTGTCAATTGAGATGATCATATAGTTGATTTACCTACATTTTCTTAAGCAGTTTATTATATTAATTCATTTTCTTATGTTGCACCACCTCTGCATAACTGGGGTAAATCTTACTTCACAGTGTATTTAAATTTTAATGTGCTATTGGATTAAGTTTTCTGGTACTAGAGTGAGGACTTTTATATTAAAATCATAAGGGAAATTGATCTATAATTTTCTTTTCTTGTGATATCTTTATTTGGCTTTGGGATTATGGTAATGGTCTCATAGAATGAGTTGAAGTGTTTCCTCCTCTTCAATGCTCTGGAAGAGTTTGAACAGTATTGGAGTTAATTCTCTGAATGTGTAGTAGAATTCACCAGTGAAGCAGTCTGGTTTTGGACTTTTCTTTGTTTGGATGTTTTTGATTACTGATTCATTCTCTTTATTTGTTTTTGGTCTGTTGAGTCTTCTATTTCTTCTTGAGTTGGTGTAAACAGTTTTAGTGCTTCTAGGAATTTGTGCATTTCATCTAGGTTATCTAATTTGTTGGCATAAAATTGTTGATAGCATCATCTTATCCTTTTTATTTCTGTGGGATCAGTAGTAATGCCTCCTTTCAATTTTGATTTTCTCCCTGTTTTTCTCTGTCAATCTAGCTAATGGCTTGTCAATTTTATTGATCTTTTCTAAGAACCAAGTTTTGGTTTACTGATTCTATTGTCTTTCTTTTTATTCTCTAATTCAGTTATCACAGCTCTAATTATTATTTCCTTCTTTCTGCTACCTTTTAAGATTAGTTTTACTTTTTCTAGTTCTTCTAGTGAAATTAGATCTGTAATTTGAGCTCTGTCTTTTTAAATATAGACATTTAGAGCTATAAATTTCCCTCAGTCCAATGCCTTTACAATGTTCTAAAAGTTTTGATATGCTGTATTCTCATTTTTATTTACCTCAAGATATTTCCTGGTTTCTCTTGATATCTTATTTAACATATTGGTTGTTTAAAAGTGTGCTATTTAACTCCCATATATTTCTTCTCCTTTGTTAACAAGTTCTCCCTTTGTTATTGATTTCTATCTTCATTCCATTATGGTCAAAGAAGGTACTGTGTATAATTTAAATCTTTGTAAATGTATTGAGATTTGTTTTGTGACCTAGTATTTGTTCTATACTGGAGAATGATCCACATGCACTTGAGAAGAATGTGTATTCTGCTGCCCTGGGGTGCAGCATTCTGCATGTATCTGTTAGAATCAGTTCTTTTATAGTATAGCTCAAGTTCTCATTTCCTTGTTGAATTTCTGTCTAGATGTCCTATCCATTGATGAAAGTGATGTATTGAAATCTCAAACTATTATTGTAGAAGTGTCTCTTTCTTCAGTTTTATCAATGTTGCCTCCTGTATTTCAGAATCCTGTGATTAGGCACATAAAGCTTCATGACTGTTACTTCCTCTTGGTGGATTGAACCTGTAATTAAAATGTAGTGTCTTTGTCTCATGTAACAGTTTTTAACTTGAAGTCTATTTTGTCTGACTCCAGCTGTCTTTTGTATAGTATTTGCATGGAATATGTTTTTCATCTTTTCACTATTATCCTTTTTGTGATCTTTAGGTCTAAGTTTGTGTCTTTTGTAAGTAAGATATAGTTGAATTATGTATATTTAGCCATATTGCCAAAATGTATCATTGATTGGGAAGTTTAATCCATTTACATTCAGTGTAATTACTGATAAAGCAGGACTTACATCAATCATTTTGTCTTTTGTTTCTTATACATTTTACATTTTTTAAGTCTCCCTTTTCTTTTATTGCAGTATTTATTTGATGTTTGATGTACAGTAGATGTTTTGTGATATAATTGACTGATTCCTTTATCATACCCATTTCTGTATATATTTTACATACTTTCTTTGTGGTTACCCTGGGGTTTGTATTAAACAATGTAAGTGTATAAGTACCAATGTAACTTCAACAGCATACACAGTTTATTCTTCAATACCCCTCCACTTCCCCTCCATATGTTGTTCTTCTCACACATCGCCTCTTTATATTTTTCCATGTCAACATCACTGTATGATTAATTATTATTCAGTTGCATTCTAAATCTCATAGGAAATAAAGATAGAGTTATATGCTGAGAATAACATACTATTGGGTTTTACACTTACCTATGTAATAACTTTTTTGTTTTCTCAGGTCTTATTGCCCCTGCCTCATACACTGGGTGTGCACAGTAACAGTTAAGATTATTATTTGTGAATGCTTCACCTCCAGAACAGGATATTCTTTCTTCTGTTCCTCTTTTTATAGTCCTCAGCTGTTCTGTTTTTATACATATTTTAGTTCCAGGGACTATGATTTTCTCTGACATCTTTCTGTACTCTGAGTTGCCTTTTCACTGCAATTTTCAGCCCTGGGTCTGTCCTGGTTTAGAGTGGTTTGATTTCCCCTTTCCATGCAGCTATTCTGACTCCAGTAACTTCTGTGTTAGGGGATCCTGACAGACAGAGCCAGCAGGAGTCAGTGTTCAAAAGCATCTGATTCTTCCATTTAGGTACACCAGCAATTAGTGACCAGGATGATTGTGCACAGTTTGCCAATAGTTCTGCCACAGGACACTCTGATTCCCAGGTGACCACAATGTGTGTGTGCACTTGACAATCACTACAGTGCTACCTTGAGATTATGTGACTTTTTGTCCCTCTACCTGAGTGACTGTAAGACTCTAAGTTACTCCTGGGGTGATGCTGTGGTCAGCAGCCACAGCAAGAGGTGTTTGGGCTGGAGCACTGTCACATGTCTCTTAAACCACATGGGAACAAACTTAAGGTAAGGCATCCAGACTGGCAGATCTGCACTTCTTTTTTGCCTTTTTTATTGATTTTTTGATGGTGATGCTGTTTTCCTTTTTTCAAGTTAGCATTTTTTGAGTCCTTCTCCTTTTCTAATGTTCAGCAGAGTTCCAAAATGTTGAATCTGGCCTTTTATTTAGTTGTCTCTAAGGGGAACTATTCTCTTGGAATATGCCACCATCCTGATGTCATCACTTCCATGATGGACTTTTGTGAGATGACCAACAGTGTCTTCTGATGAATTCCCCACCTTAATTAGACTATAATTGCACTATTTTTTGTGGTATATTTTACACTAATAAATGAAAATTAATTTCAATTATTACTGTTTTATTCAGAAAATTAAACAAATACAATGTGATTTTTGATGGTTGTGTGGGGCAGATACTTTAAATGGGAGGTCATATAAATGCTCTCTATGGAGAGGAGGTGATTTTTGATCTGTCTTCAGTTATCAGAAGAGTCAGTCATGCAGAAATTGGAAAGGGGGTTCCTTCAGGCCAAATTATCACATATTGTAATCCACTTATCATTCCAGGAATAAAAGGAAAGGCAAAGCAGTTGGACTATCTAAAAGACAGGAGAGGATAAATAAGTTTTGAGATGCAAGCCTTTTAAAGGAGTCTTGCTATTTTGTAATGAAATGTGAAGCCATTGGAAAGCTTTATGTAACAGATTTACATGTCTTGCTTCATGCTTTTAAAATATTATTTTGGCTTCTCTGTAAGGAATGAACTGGAGGTGGGAGAAAGTAGAGACCGTGATACAGTGGTTCGAATTTGAGTTGTGTGGAAACCATGATGTATTTGGAAACAAAGGTATCTGATTCTGTCTACATTGAATGTGTATAGTGAAAGAAGGAGGATGATAAAAATTGTCTTGGGATTTTGGCATGAACCAAGTGGTTCCATCATCTGATATGGGAAGATAAAGTGAGGAACAAATTTTAAGGGGTCCAATCAAAAGTTTTTCTGTGGACCTGTTAAGTTTGAGCTCCCCATTAGATACTTTAGTAGAGATGTTAAGTGGCCTGCTCATGTATATATGTATATGAGTCTTGATCTCAGAAGTGATAACAAAGCTCAGCACACAAATACAGAGTTAGCAAATATTGATAATATTTTAAAACCAGAGGACTGTCTGAGAATGGGTTTTGACATAAAAGAGAAGTTTTCAGGGCTGCATGCTAGAAATTGAATAGAGAAGGATACATTTTTTTGGAAAAGGATATTTAGAATAATCAATAGAAGGAAGCTTGCTAAAAGTTACTGAAAGGTCAAATAAGATAGCAAGAGAGAAGTAACCACTGGATTTGGCAGTAGGCTGTTATTGTTTGCACTGATGAAAGCAATTTCAATGAAGTGGTGCTGAAAGGAGCCCACATGTTCCATTGGAATATGAGAGACTTGGGAACTGGTACACATATAGGCTGGAAAGAAGTATTCCTACAAGATTACTTCTATTATTTCTGTCATAAAGTCTGGTGTAAGACACTGAGTAAGAGTGAGGGATGGATATAATTCTTTGTACTGTGAGAGAAGGAAGGAAAAGTTTACTTAGACATAAAATTCCATATTAGAAACATACAATCTGACACCGAAGTCTGTTAAAAGATAATATATATCCAAATATATATCTACCCAAGACATGATTGGCTATTGGTCTGTGCAATTCTAATAAACTTACCAAAAACATTAACCTTCCTAAGAGTCTGTGTTGACTGTCATGCAGGTGACCACAACAAACTAAGCTACTACCTACCCTCTTCCTACTTCTAAAATCATAAAATCTGCCCTGAATTTAAACAACTGCTCATTCACATAAATTATTTGATTGATGGTAAAGATATGATAGATAGATAGATTATAGATAAGTAAATAAATATAGCTATCTAGATAATTTTTCCTCAAAGGTCATGTAGAGGAGGTGCAAGCATAGTTCAGTGGTAGAATTCTCACCTACCATCTGGGAGACCTGGGTTCAATTCCCAACCCATGCACTCCCAAACAAATAAGGCAAAAAATTCAACAGACGGTGCTGCAATAATGGAATACTCACATGGAAAAATAATGAAATATGACCCCACCAAAAGGCATACAAAAAAAAAAGATAGTGATGTTCTAACTGATGCATAAATCCTATCATTTTTTCCTACTGTATAAAATTTCTGCTGAACAAGATGTGAGGATATATAACCTGGGAACCACAATGCATAGATTCTCAAACCCCCATCCTCTCTCTCTCTCACTCTCTTTCACTCTCTCTCACTCACACACAGACCTATACACACACCTTTGTAGTTTTGGAGTTATCAAGGATTTGGGATAACAAGTCCCATTGGAATCTTGGAAATATATCAAGGAAGCAAGGAAAGACATGGTTGAACTTTGACAACCTATGCTTGCACTGAAATTATCATCCTCCACCGAGTACCATTATTTATTTTCTTTTTAAATCTGATAATAGTTAATATCATGACAGAAGGAAGGGTAATTTCTAAACAAAAATTTCAAGAAAGGTTAAAGTCTTATTATACAGCTGAATATATTAAATACTGATAGTGTCTGAATTCTATCTCATATCATATTCATTTCATTTTCCACACTTCCACACAAAATTTTTCCTTTGTGTTTCATGGTTTTCATGAATATGAAAGCAACAATAACATTCTTTCTGAAACCATATCTTGGATATGCATGAAAATACCCAAGACTAAAAGTTTTGTTTTAGTTTCTTCAGGTGCAGAGAAGTCTTGACTAACTAGATCTTTGTGAAATCATTTGTTGCTGTTTTTAAAATTATGTTGTCCTCAGGCTGAATATTGTTTGAAATACATTGATTCAAGAACTATAAATGCAAAGTTACCTATCTTTAATAGGAATTAAATAATAATTATTTTAGATGGAGGCAATGACTAATCAAAGAGCAAGTGAGAAAATTAGTGAAAAGAGACGATTGTCCCTATAAGGTCAAAACAGCTGTTTCTTATGACAAGGGGGATGTCACAACAACTGAGCATTTCACATTCCAGTCAATAACATTCTATAAAGATCCAGCAAAGGAGGCAGCTAGGGTTAAAAATCAAATCCTCTTGATTGAATCCTATATTTATCTGTGCCCCTTCATTATTATGACACACAGTACAGCCTTTGTATCTTCATTTACTGTCTGCCTTTATTTTTAACTAAATACAATTGCCACTTATATAATATTTTAATTTCTTGAAATCTCAGAGGTACTTTAACATGCCTCTGGGAAATGGGTCAATAGGAATAGTTTCCTCTGCATTCATTGCATTCTGGCAACTGAAGAAAATTTCACAAAAAAAGCTATTGGTATGTTTAAATATTATATAAATATTTTCAATTTAATGGTAAATAACACCATCCAGTAACAATCCAATCAAACAAGGTAGCTGATAAGTCTGAAATGGTAATAAAGCAACTCAGTGTCAATCTAAAATTGCTGTAAAGTTGGAATTATAGAGGTTATATGCTTTGTAGTACATTATTTTATTAAAATTTTAAATTACAAATGAATGAATATACAAGGAAAGAAACTAAAACCAGTTGCTTGTTCTGGTCTCTAATATCAATCCACATGACAAATGAACACAGATCTGACAAGCTGGTAAATATTACTCTTGGGAACTATTACTAGGAAATATAGATTTCCAAAGTTTAATTCCCTGAGCTTAATAAATTTGATCAGATATCTTCCCAAATTAATATGTTAAATCTAAATTTATTTTTTATGGGGAAAAATTTGCTCACATTTAAATTAATCTTGAAAAGACTATGTACTGTGATAGAAATGTTATTTATAGTCTTCATATAGGAGGGTCCTTATTTGATTTCATTCATTTGATGACTTCAAAAGAGAAAAAAATTAACTCAATATGTAATACTTTGCAGCTGATTTCCTGCAAATTATTCTGAGATGAAATATTTGATTCATTATGTATGCCTAACTGCTCACTAAGTGTCAGTCCCTATCCTAGGCATTGTGGAATGTTTTATTGTGGAGTATATGGCCATAAGTAAGATGCAAAACTCCCCTTGAAGAATTCATATATAGAAAGCTTACATTCATGTCATCAATATAATTGTCAATTTAATTTTACTGAGCCATTGTTTATGATATTGCATTTGCTTATCTTTAGTATGTATTTCAATACAGAAGCTATATATATAAAAATTTAACATAAACCACATTTCTAGAAAAAAGTCTGACATTTAGGTACTAAAATGCAAAATCACAGACTCATAAAACCACAGAATAATACATAAATTTAAATCAAAGAATAAGTACTGATAACAGAGGAAAAATGTATCAAAATGAATTGGCCAGGGCTACATACCCAGGGATGTAAATGGATTAAAATGATGGTATGTCGCATTTAGACAGAACATAAACTTATTTACAGCAAATATGTACTGAGCACATATTTCTGAAGGGTGCTGAGCCAAGCACCTGGTGCGACTCTGACTTCAAAGAACTTACAGATGCTGGGACTAAAACTGGCAATATTAACCAAATGACATTCCAGCTGGAGATTATAGACTACAAAAATTGCAAGTTTGAAAAAAAACATAGAGAAGTCTTATTTGAGCTGAGATCTGAACTTTGAATGGAAGTTACTGGGTGCAACATAGAGAAAGGGGTTAGAGAACATTTCAAGAAAAGAGAGAAGGTGCCTAGGAAGAAATATTGATGCAGAAGGCAGTAAAGCACATCAAAGTGACAGGACCAGGTATCTGACATGTTGACAGCAGGACCAGGGAGCAGTATAAACTGAGACTAGGGAGGTTGCTGAGGGTCAGTATATGCAAAATACGCTGTTCATTGAGCTATTGGGATCTATATTCTTAGCAAAAGAGCAAGCCACTGCAGTGGTGATTCTTTTTGAAAGATGAGTGAAGCTGTAGTTTAGGAGATTTGATGGGAGTGTGTCCAGAATGGAGGATGAGACTTGCTAGGTGGCTATTACAGTGTTCCAGGCCTCAGGTGATGATAATACCTTGGACTAAGCCAGCTTGGACTAATGTGCCAAGCTGGCTTGGTAAGCCTTATTCTACCTTCTTCCTCCCCATAAGCAAAATAACTATAATTTTCCATGAAAGAGAAAAATCTACACAGAATATAAAAAGTCAAAAGCATTTAAAGACAACAAGAAGAAAGTAAAACTTAGTTGAGTATTCACCACCCTAAGGCTATCACCAATAACATTTCAGTGATTCTCTTTTATGTGTCTTCTTAAGCACAATGTCTCTCATGCAGTCTTTTTTTTTAACCTCTCTTCACCCTCTCTATTGTATTCCATATATTGTGCCAGTTTGAAGTTATTATGTACCCCAGAAAAGCCAAGATCTTTAATCTTCATTCTTATTGCTGGGTGGGACCTTTTTGACTCTTCCAATGGAGATATGATCCACCCAATTGTGGGTGGTAACTTTTGATTAGTTTGGTTCCATTCAAGGTGGGGTTGCTTACTGGATCCCTTTAAGAGAGAATCATTTTGGAAAAAGCTTGAAAGCACCAAAACCAATAGTCCTTTGGAGATGAAGAAGGAAAACACCCCGGTGTTTGCTTCATGAAACAAGAAGCAGGGAGAAGAAGCCAGCAGAATTGCCATGTGCCCTCCAAGCTGAGAGAGAAACCCCAAACTTCATCGGATGAAGGTAATCTCTTGTTGGTGCCTTAATTTAGACATTTTTACAGCCTTAGCACTGTAAACTTGCAACTTAATAAATTCCCCCTTTTAAAAGCTGTTCTGTTTCTGGTATTTTATATTCTAGCAGGTTTCAAACGATAACATATACTAAGCCTACAGGAGTCTAGGTAACCACATTTAAAATCCTCTTTTTCATACTTTCTGTGTGCTTTTATAATGAAATAACAGATTAATAGTGTAAATTATAGGTATATGATAGGTAGGTGGTAGCTATTTGTATATGTACAGATACTTATAATTATACATTCTTGTCATTTGTATTATAAAAATAAGATAATTTTTTCTATTGCTCAAGTTTACACTCTTCTCATTTAACATAGAAATTACCCCTTTCTTTTAAACGTTGTGTAATAACACACATGGTAGATATGCAATGGTATATCATACCACAGACAAAGCAACATCTATCCAACCATTATCCTATCAATAAGCAGTCATTTGTTTCCATTTATTTTATAGAAAATGTTGCAATAAACATGTGTGTAAAAAAGCAGTTATATATTTGTGCTTAACTTTATTTGGAATACAGTCCCAGGAGTCATATTACTTAGTAGCAAGATCTGTTTATTTTTCAAAACAGCTGTTAGTTCATGCTACCATCCGCAAGGTATGAGAATACTATGTCACTGTGAGCAGCAGGAAATTATATCACTTGATTTAATTTTTCCAGTATGAAGTGCATACAGTGATAGAACTTTATTACTCTAATTTAGATTTTCTTGCTACCAGAGAGGTAGCAAGTTTCTTTTCATGCTCTTCTGTGATGTCTCCTATTTTTTTCTTATATATTTTATTTATTTACTTAAATTTTCATCTACATAAATTGGGTTTTCATTCAGATAGATGATAGTTTATCATTGTCATTTTGCACATAAATTATCTCTAGCCCATCAAACTGAAATATCTATTATATCATATTTCAACATTCCATGTATTCTGGTATCTATTTCAGAATATAGTATTTCTATTGATTATTTTATTTTTATGCTTTATACTTATTTTACTCTTGATCTACTAAATATAGTCCCATTTCTATCTCATCTTCATGTTGATTAGCTATCTTAAGAGCAATGATCTGTCTTCAAGATGACAAGGAATTTGAACAGAATCACAAATACACAATTTGTACAAGAAATAAAGACAGGTGCATAATCACAATTAAAAGCATAAGTCCAAAGCATAATAGAGTCTCTCCATTTCCACTAAATCAGAAACCTAGGTCAGGAAATATGTTTGCCCATTGAAACATCTGAACCTGACTGATATCTTGGAGCACCTTAATTTTGTCTTTTAATATTTAGGATGGTTTTCACTGTGTCAGATTTATTCACATGAAAGTAGCATTGTTCATGAGCAGTCAGTGTCTAGAGTCCCTCTGTTTTGAAGGGCTACTGATGCTAAGCTGTCAGATTCAGACTGGGGCAGGAAGAGCATTGAAGGTGCTGTTAAAGCTCTGTTTCATAACCTTAGATATACTTACAGCTGCTTACTCCAGGTCATTGTTCTTAGGGAAGGTATGATGGTGCACATGAACGAGTGGAAGCGTGTATTATGGAAAATCAAGTGATTGGGGCATATTATCCATCTTTTGTAGTTTGTGTCTTTCTTGATGTACAAAAGATTCTCAGCTAGCTTTCAGGATGGCATTTAGGATAGACCATATATGTAAGATCACCATCTGTCAATTGATAAGAAGACCCATATAGTTATTTGCAGTTTACAAAGGGGTCATAAAATAGTTCAAGCAATGAACAAGAACATATTCTGATAACCCACAAGAGTGTTACATAATTTTCCATTGAAACACAAAAATTCTCTCTACAGTCACCCTCCTTTTGATCAAAGAAAACCCAATAATGATTATTCTTGATAATAAAACAAGGCTCATCTCATTGGATTTGACTGAATTATTTACATAGGTACAGAAAGAATGGTGATTTTGCCATATAGGATTTTTTTTTAGTTTTCTTTTCTGGCAGTTTTCAAAGGAACCTCTCATTGGACTTTTAAGTCTCCCAAGACTGGGAAACTAAACCAAAAATTCAACACCAGATTTCACCTTCAGTACCTATAGATTTGGGTGAAGGCCTCTATCTTGAGGTCACTAGCATAAGATTCCTAAGCCTGCCAGAAAGTAAGCTTCTTTACTGACCTGAAGGAATGAAAACTCTGGATCCAGGTCCAAGACTGGTTTTTCCAAGAGAACTTTGTAAGCATTGGCTCCATAAAGTCATTCTTAGTTCTTTGTCTCTGATCATGTCTGATTACCACTCTCAAAATATGACATCTCATTACCATGAGATAAATACCATTCTCAAAATATGACATTTCATTTAAAGCTTTGGTTATATAACCAGTGTCTCCAATTAACAGGATATACCTGTTAATAAGGAGGACATATGCTGATTGAATTTATGGAAAAATTATATTACCCTAAAAACAAGAATACTCAATGAGAGTTTGCTAAATATAGAGCAGTCAGGCAAGGAGAAAAAAGGGAATGTTTTATGAATTGTAGGTACCTTAGGAAAAAGAATAAGGGATTCCTTGAATCTAGAAAATATAATTAAAACTTCAGCAATAATCCAAAGAAAGCTATAACAATTCCTTATCATTCTCTCAGTCCTAGTTTATTAAACTTTGCTTTGTTCAGGCTTGTGTTAGCAATCCCATGAATCCATTGACTTCTTCACTAGAATTCTGTTGAATTCTTCACTCAGGCTGGTGTTGTGGTCTCAAAGTGGTATAGTCTCAGTTATTTAAGTAATGTCATTAGAATCCTGTGTCCCAGAGTGCTGGCATAGTTCTTTTCCTGCATCTCTGAAGCTGTCCTTTTCTGTGAAGCACCCTGACCCATAGCTGATTATAAGTGTTTTCATGAAAGTATCATAATAAGTCTTCTGTAGATGACAAAAGATTTTGTAGATGACAAAAATGGCAGTGATTAACTTACTGCTGCTTTACAAAAGTGTACAATCTGTTGAGAATTCATTAAACATTATAGTAAGAATAACTGAAATTATGACCAATAATAATATTGTTGTCTAATAATTGATGGTGAGGGCACCAACAAATCTCTAGGAATGTTATACAATTTATGAAATGTTTACACTAAGAACATTTTGAAAGGAGAGGCAAAGTGGCAGTGTAGGGAGGTGGGAAATTTAGTTGGTCCTCTAGAGCAGCCAGTAAATAGTCAAGAACTGTCTGGGGCAACAGTTTGGAGGGACATCCATGGCCAGGCATACATCCTGCTACAGTCAGGAACAGGTGGAAGGTCTGCGGTCACAGAACAGAACTGTAGATAAAGCCACCAAACAGTGAAGGCAAGCACCCCTTCCCCATAGGCATAGCAAGCTTCTGGAGACACTTCTCAGTGTGATAAAGAATGAGACTGTGCTAGGAGCAAGGGAAGGTAGCTCAACCAAGCTCCAATTGCAGCTTTAACTAACAAATTTGGACTGCTGAATACAAACTTTGAGTACAGATAAACCCAGAAAAAACAGGAAAGTAACCCTGAGGTCTCTGTCTCCCAGTAGAGATGGGGCTGATAAGGGGAAAAATGGAGGCTTCTGGGGTCAGCTGAGCACAGAATAGTGGAAAAGGGCTGTGTTCTTTTATAAA
This sequence comes from Tamandua tetradactyla, assembly GCF_023851605.1. Taxonomy (NCBI): domain Eukaryota; kingdom Metazoa; phylum Chordata; class Mammalia; order Pilosa; family Myrmecophagidae; genus Tamandua; species Tamandua tetradactyla. Next base: position 4,012,514 of record NC_135354.1, read on the forward strand.
GGTGGGTACTAACTCTGGCTCTTGACTGGCAAACCTTGGGGGTTGGGAACTAACTCTGAAAAGGAATTTTATTTTATTTTTTTTGTCTCTTTTCTCTTGTTTAAAGCATTCTAAGTAGTTCATTAGAGAAAGACTGAGGTATTTTCAATTGTCAGCACTGACCCAGGCAAGAACAGAGTTAAGATAAGTCTGAGAAGACAAAATAACAAAGATGTATCTTCCCCCCAAAATGGGGGTATGGGACCCAGCTCAAGTTGTGGTTATCCTTCAGAAGGCTCAGACCTCAGGTGCTTGGAATGGTAAATAGCTTAAGCTTTCTTTCTACCTCAGCCTGTCTCAGTCATGCCCCTGGCAGTCTGAAGAATTAAAGACTCCACTGAACTTTACACTGGTGGAAAGCTGCAGGCTGACAAGTGCCACTTACTGGGCAGGATAGTAAAGCCCAGAGTTGAGAGACTTCATAGGAAAGCCAGACAACCTGCTAGGTCTCATCCTTAGGGAAACTTGACACTGAATGTACACTCCTCCTGAGACCTGGGCCCGTATTGTCTGGGAAAATCAGATTTGAGTTTATCATATCTGGGAAGACTCTCCTCAAAAAATAGTTCCATATAGGCAAGACAAGAACCAGAAAAATAAGAGCTGAAACATTTGGAACAGTTAAATAGAAGCTATACTAGGGGTCTAGAATACATTGAACTAAGTGCCAAAAAAGCAGAAAACAAAGTCAACCAACTAGATAAAAAAGTGAAAACTACCTCCAGAATTAATTGATCAATGAAATCAGATGCCACAACAGCAAAAAAATTATGTCGTACTAGAAAAACAAAGAGAAGGCCTTGTAAAAGGAACAAACATTTCAACTGAGATAGAGGAGTTGAAACAACTAATGAATGTTCAATCAAATATGCCAAATCAAGTGAAAAGTCAAATTAATGAGTTGAGTGAAGATACAGCAAAAGAGATTGAGGAAATAAAGAAGATATTGGGTGCCCATAAAGAAAGAACTTGAAAGCTTGAAAAAACAAATAGCAGAACTTATGGGAATGAAAGGCACAATAAAAGAGATGAAAAACAGAATGGAGACTCACCACAGCAGATGTGAAGAGACAAGAAGGGATTAGTGAAGTAGAGGACAAGACATCTGAGTTCCTATACACAAAAGAACAGATAAGGGAAAGAATGGAAAATATAAGCAGGGTCTCAGAGAATGAAATGGTAATAAGGATCACATGAATTTGTGTGTTATGGATGTCCCAGAAAGCAAAGAGAAGGAAAGGGTGCATAAAGAATAATGGAGGAAATTATCACTGAAAATTTCCCATCTCTTATGGAAGACATAAAATTACAGATCCAAGGAGTTCATTGTACCCCAAACAAAATAGATAGGCATAGACCTACTCCGAGACACTTACTAATTAAATTGTCAAATGTCAAAGATAAAGAGAGAATTATGAAAGCAGTAAGAGAAAATCAATCCATCACATTAAGGAAAGCTCAATAAGACTTTTTGAGTATTTCTCAGGAGAAACCTTGGAGGAAACAAGGCAGTGGTATAATATATTTCATATACTGAAAGAAGAAAAACTGCCAACAAAGAATTCTATATCTGGCAAAACTGTCCTTTCAAAATGAGGATTAGTTTAAAATATTTTTAGACAAAGAGTCACTGAGAGAGTTTGTTAATAAGAGATCAGCTCTACAATAAATATTAAATACAGGCAGATAGGAAGACAGGAAAGAGAAGTCTGGAGAAAAAGGTAGAAATGAAGACTATCCATAAGGGTGAAAAGAGAGAAAAAAAAGATATCACATATAAAATCCAAAACCATAATAGTAGAAGAAAGTATTGTCTTTAAAATAGTAATATTAAATGTTAATGGATTAAACTTCCCAATCGAAAAAACATAGACTTACAGAATGAATTAAAAAAAGAAGACCCATTTAAATGCTGTCAACAAGAGATTCATTTTAGACCAAGGGAGAAATATAGGTTGAAAGTGAAAGGGTAGAAAAAGATATTTCATGTAAAGAAGAAACCACAAAAGAGTAAGGGTAGCTATACTAATATCTAAGAGATCAAACTTCAAATATAAAACAAGTAAAAGAGACAAAGAAGGACACTATGTTTTAATAAATGAACAATTCATCAAGAAGACATAACAATCACAAATATTTTTACACTGAGCCAGAATGTCTTGAAATACATAAGGTTATACACACTGACTGACAACACTGAAGGAACAAGGCTTAACAGATATTTACAGAACATTACACTCAATAACACCAGAATACACATTTTCCTCAAGTGTTCATGGATCATTCTACAGGATAGACTACACGGTGGGTGACAAAGGAAGTCTCAATCAATTTAAAATGATTGAAATTATACAAAACACTTTCTCATATGTTATTTTAATGAAGGTGAAATCAATAGCAGGTGGAAGTCTGGAAAATTCACAAATATGGATGCTAAACAACACACTCCTAAACAACCAGTAGGCCAAGGAGGAAATTACAAGAAAAATCAGTAAATATCTCAAGGCAAAAGAAAGTGAAAACACAACACATAAAATTTTAAGGGATTCAGCAAAAGCAGTGCAGAGAGGATAAGTTATTGCCCTAAATGCCTATATTAAAAAAGAAGAAAGAGCAAAAACTGAAGAATTAACTGTACACCTGGAGGAACTAGAAAGAACAGCAAACTAACCTCAAAACACACAGAAGGAAATAAATAATGAAGATTAGAGCAGAAATAAAAGAAACTAAGGGCATGAAAACAAGAGAGACTCAACAAAATCAGAAATTGGTTTTATGAGAAAATCAATAAAATTAATGGACACTTAGCTAGACCAAAAAAAAAGAAAGAGAGAGAATGCGCAAATAAATAAAATCAGAAATGGGAGAGGGGACATAACTTCTGATGCCTTAGAAATAGAGGAGATAATGAAAGGATACTATGAGCACCTATATGCTAATAAACTAGACAATGTGTATGAAATGGACAACTTACTAAAAAAGCATGAACAAAAAAAACATTGATGTGAGAAGAAATACACAAGCTCAAGAAACCAAACACAGGTAAAGAGATTGAATCAATCAACAAGCTCCCAAAAAAGAAAAGTCCAGGAGCAGATGACTTCATGTATGAATTATACCAAGTATGCAAGAAAATATTAGTTGAGTTCTCCTCAAACTCCTCCAAAAAATGAAGAGGAGGTATAGATACTTAACTAATTCTATGATGTCAACATTACCCTAATACCAAAGCTTGACAAAGATACTACAAGAAAAGAAAATTACAGACCAATCACTTTAATGAATATAGATGAAAAATCCTCAACAAAATACCTATAAATCAAATTCAGCAGCATATTAAAAGAATTACATGCCACAACCAAGTGGAATATATTCCAGGTATGCAAAGTTGGTTCCACCAAAGAAAATCAATTAATGTTATATACCACATCAACAAATCAAAGTGGAAAACCACTGAATCATCTCAATTGATGCAGAAAAAGCATTTAACAAAATTAAACATACTTTCTTGATGAGAACACTTCAAAGGACAGGAATAGAAGGAATTTCCTAAACATGATAAAGGGAATATATGAAAAACCCACAATTAACATCATACTCGATTGGAAAAGATTGAAAAATTTCTAAGATAAGGAATAAGACAAGGATGCCCATTGTCACCATTGTTAAGCATTTTGCTGGAAGTTCTAGTTTGATCAATTAGCCAAGAAAAAGAAATAAAGGCATCCAAATTGGAAAGTAAGAAGTAAAATTTACACTATTTGCAGGTGACATAATACTGTATGTTGGAAATCATGAAAAATCTATAGGAAACCCACTAGAGCTAATAAATGAGTTCAGGAAAGTGGTTCTAGATCAATACCCAAAACTCAGTAGTGTTTCTATGCAACATTAATGAGCATTCCAAGGAGGAACTCAAATAAATAATTCCATTTACAATAGCAACCTAAAGGACCAACTATTTAGGAATAAATTTAACCAAGGTGAAAAAAGACCTATATGCAGAAAACTCCCAAGAAATTTCCTAAAAGAAATCAAAGGAACTTAAATAAATGTAAGGAAATACCATATTTATGGATTGGAAGACTAATTATAGTTAAGATGTCAATTGTACTCAATTAGATTTATAGATTCAATGCAATGCCAATTAAAATCCCAACAATTTACTTTACAGAAATAGAAAACCAATAACCAAATTTATTTGGGAGGGCAGGGTGCCCTGAATAGCTAAAAATATCCTGAGAAAGAGGAATGAAGAGGGAAATCTAACACTATAAAGCACATTACAAAGTTACAGTGGATAAAATAGCATGGTACTGGCATAAAGATAGATATACTGACCAATGGAATCAAATTGAGTGCACAGAAATAGACCCTTTCATCTATGGATAATTGATCTTTGATAAGATATTAAAACCAGCTCAACTGAGACAAAGCAACCTCTTCAATAAATGGTTTTTGGAGAACTGGATACTCATACCCAAAAGAATGGAAGAGGACCCATATATAACACCTTACACAAAATTAACTAAATGGATCAAAGACCTAAACATTATAGCTAAGACCATAAAACATTTAGAAGAAAAGGTAGGGGAATGTCTTACAGATTTTTTTCTGCTTGAGCATGCACAGGGAATCAAGCCTGGGTCTTCAGCATGGCAGGCAAGGATGTTGTCACTGAGCCACCACCATCACACAATCCTTATAGACCTTTTGATAGACCTTATACCCAAAGCATGAGGAAGAAAAAAATAAATAGATGAATGGGATCTACTCAAAATTAAACATTTTTTGTATCAAAGGACTTTGTCAGGAACATAGTATTTAAGTTACAGGATATCAAGTTCAAGAGTGAATGTTACCTAAGGACCTGTACCATATTCTGGAGAGATTTAATGTGTTTTTGGTTGTATGAAGGATGGTTGAATATTGTTAGGTAAAACATATAGCTGTTATTTCATTCTATTTAGAAATTAAGCATGTTTCAAGGTGTGGTAATTAGATTTAGTTGTCAACTTTGCCAGGTGAAAGCATCTAGTTCAGTTGCTGTGGACATGAGCCAAGGTAAGTGAACCTCATCTGTTGCTAATTACATCTGCAGTCAGCTAAAAGGCATGCCTGCTGTAATGAATGATGTTTGATTTAACTGGCTGGTGCTTAAATGAGAGAGTTCAATGTAGCACAGCCCAAGCAGCTTAGCATACCTTATCTCAGCACTCACAGCTCAACCCAGGACTTTGGAGATGCAGAAAGAAATCACCCTGAGGAAAGTTGTTAGAACCCAGAGGCCGGGAGAGAAGGCCAGAAGAGATCACCCTGTGCCTTCCCACATAAGAAAGAACATCAGTTGAAGGTTAGCTGCCTTTCCTCTGAAGAACTAATGAAACAAATCCCATTTTATTAAAAGTCAGTCCATCTCTGTTATGTTGCATTCTGGCAGCTAGCAAACTAGAACACAAGATAACATGTATACCTGTCAAATTGACAAGAGCTGGACTCTGATGGTTAGATTCTGCAGCTAACTTGGCCAGGTGATGGTGCCCAGTTGTCTGGTCAGGCAAGCACTGGCCTAACCATTACTGCAAGGATATTTCATGACTGGTTGATAAACCAGAAACCTTGTTTATTTAATCACCTTTCAATTGATTGCATCTGTAGCTGATTACATCTATGCTCACCTAAGGACATGTCTCCAGCAAGTGGGATAATCCAATCAGTTGGGTTAGTTCCAGTTGTTTGTATACTTTTAAGGGAAAAGAGAGAGTTTTCACTGCTTCTTCAACCAGTAAGCATCTCTTGCAGAGTTCATCAAGACCATTCCTCACAGTCTGTCCTGTAGATTTTGGACTCTGGCATTCCCACAGTTGTCTAAGATGCTTTCATATTTACAGACATCTCTGTTGATTTGGTTCTCTAGTGATCCCTGAGTAACACAGCTTCATATCAGGAGTGGTTCTTGAGATGCAGAATCTTAAAATGGATTTTTATTATTGGTTTTCTACTCTGATGAGACTCAAAGGCACTAATGACTTTATTTCCAATAATCAAAATGTCACTAACAGTTCATGGTGTGAGTTGGCAGTAGAGATATGCAAAATATCACCAATTGATTCTGCTTCCATGAGGAAGGGCTCTCAGTGAGAGTGTTTGACACCTAAACAGATTTTGTGTCATTAAGAGGTATAATGGTATTGACTTATTGTCCTTTGATATGCTTGATATAGTTATGAAGGAAAAGGATGAGGTGAAGCCTTCAAATTTGCAACTTAAATACCATATAAAAATGTCCAAATTTACAGAGCTTAATTGTGAAAGCAGATTTACAAGTAAACTAAATTTAAAAACATTTTATGGTACCTGATGTTAAACTAAGGGCTTTGATTGGCAAATAAGGGGATCTTGAAGCTTGGTATGGGGGCATATGGGTAGGCAATGATGGCAATGGGGAAGTGGAAAGCCTAGATTCTGCTGAGTCTTTGCTAGATAAACTTGTGATGGTCTGTTCTGAGGAAACAGATACTTGACCTCCAGCCTGTCCTGAAAATAGATTCCTGACCTCCAGCCTGCCTTGAGGAAACAACTTCCCAGCCTTTGTTCCATCCTGACTCTGTCCAACCTCCACCTGAAGAGATTAACCCTTCAGTGCCTCCTAACCCTGTAACCACCTCAACTGGGAAAATAATCCTCATTCCTCTATCTGGGGCAATTAATCCGTTTCACCAAATGAAAATACAATGCAATTCCTGAAGGTAATTTGCTTGAAAAACACTTCTAATTCTTTTCATGACTTACCCAAACCAGCCCTCTTTTATTCAAGACCCATAACTTGTCTAAAGTTCCAACAGGCCCCAAAAGGAGAGGTGTAAAATATGACCCATGAGGAACTACAATATTCTCCAAAAGAATTACATGCATTTTCCAATTTATATAGACAGAAATCAGGGAATATGTGTGGGAATGGATATTAAGGATGTTGGATCATTGTGGAAGGAATATAAAGTGGAATCAGGCTGAAATTATTGATATGGGCCCACTAGGCAGAGATTCTGCATTCACTGTTGTAGCTTGAGGGGTAAGAAAGGGTATTAACAGCTTGTTTTGTTGGTTGGCTGAAATATGGATCGAAAGTGGCCAACATTGCCTGAGGTCAAAATGCCAGAACTGGGCTTGTATAATGCAGATGAAGGGATACAAAGGCTTAGAAAGATTGGAATGTTGAGTGGATTTATCATTGAAGTTCTGCTCACACAACCCGGGAATGTCCAGAAGACATCTTTTACCAGGACTTTGAGGGATAAATTTGTGAGACTAGCTCCATCATCCCTGAAGCTGTCCTTTTTATAAGTCAGGTACTACTGTGGTATCTGCTGTGACTGAGATGGAATCCTTAAACACAATGGTGATGATTGGATCCCAAATTGGCAGAAACTACATATCACCTTAGACAAGGTGGGCATGGCCATGATAATGGGCAGTAGACTCAAAGCAGCAGTCAAAATAATGTAACTCACAGAGACTTATGGCATTGGTTATTAGATCATGAGGTTCCTGGAAGCAAAATAGATGGATGGTCTACAAAATTCTTGTCTGAGATGTATAGGCAGAAGCGTTCCAGGTCAAGTGAACAGAAGCCTAACATGAATTACAAAAACAGAGTCACAGCCCCTTAATCAATTCCCAGACATGATACAGTTTACAGACCCAGATCCCATTGAATGAAAGGAAGGCTGGGTACACTTGCAGAAGGGCCCTGTCATTCTGCCTAAAATTTACACTGTTAACCTTCCTCTCAGCCTTCCCCAAGAAGTCCTAAGGCCTTTTACCAGGGTAACAGTGCCTTGGGGAAAAGGAAATGAACAAATATTTCATGTATCTCTAGATACTGACTCAGAAGTGACTCTAATACCAGAAGACTCAAAACAGCACTCTGATCCACCAGTCAGAGTAGGGGCTTATGGAGGTCAGATGATGGAGTTTTAGCTCACATTCATCTCACAGTGGGTTCAGTGGGTGCATGGACCCATCTTTGGTAATTTCCCCAGTTCCAGAATGAATAATTGGAATCAAGATACTCAGCAGCTGGCAGAATACCCACATTGGTTCCCTGACTAAGGAAATGAGGGCCATTATGGTAGGAAGGGCCAAGTAGAAGCCTAGCAAAATAGTAAATCAGAATATGGGATTCCTGGAGGATTTGTAATCTGGTTGTCTGACCCACCAAGCCATGAAGTTAGGACTGCACAGCAGCACTCCATCGTAAAATGGAAATGGTATATAAGAGATAGGGCTCAATCAGGTTTTAAAGGCACAATATTATAAGCACAAATTACTGACAATCTTAAGGGCTTGAAGGATGCAGGGGTGGAGATTCCTACCACATCTCCATTCAATTCTCACATTTGGCCTGTGCAGAAAACAGATGATACTTGGAGGATGACAGTAAATTATTATAAACTTAACCAGGTGGTGACTCCAATTGCAACTGCTGTTCCAGATCTGGTATCATTGCTTGAGCTAATCAACACATCACTTGGTATCTGGTATGCAGATATTGATCTAGCAAATGTCAATAAGAACCACCAGAAATAGTTTGCATTCAGCTATCAAGGCCAGCAATATACCTTCTCTGTCCTGCCTCATGGGTATATCAACTTTCCAGCCCTATGTCACAATCTTTTTATTTTTTATTTACTTTATTTTTAAAAATTTTTTTACATGGGCAGGCACTGGAAATCAAACCCACATCCTCTGGCATGGCAGACAAGCATTCTTGCCTGCTGAGTCACTGTGGCCCTTCCCCTATGTCACAATCTTGTCCACAGTGACCTTTATCATTTCTACCTCCCACAAGACATCACACTGTTTCATTATTTTTATGATATCGTACTGATTGGACATAGTGGGAAGCAGTAGCAACTACTCTATACTTATTGGTAAGGCATTTTGTGTCAGGGGATGGAAGATAAATACAACAAATTAGAGGGATCTTCCACATCAGTGAAATTTTTAGGTGTCCAGTAGTCTGAGGTATGTTGAGATATTCCTTCAAAGGTGGAGGATAAGCTGTTGCATCTGGTCCTTCCTACAATCAGAAAAGAGGCACCATTCTTACTTGGCCTCTTTGGATATTGAAGACAACATATTCCTTATATGGGTGTGCAACCCTGGCTCATTTACTGAGTGACCAGAAAAGCTATTAGTTTGAGTGTGGACCATAAAAGAACAGACTCTTTGACAGGTCAAGGCTGTCATGAAAGCTGCTATGCTACTTGGGCCATATGACCCAGCAGTCCAATGGTGCTGAAAGCATAGGTGGCAAACAGAGATGCTATCTGGAGCCTTTAGAAGGCCCCTGTATGAGAATCAGAATGTGAGCCCTTAGGATTTTGGAGCAAAGCCTTATCATCCCCTGCAGATAACTACTCTCTTTTTGAGAAACAGCTTTTGGTCTGCTCCTGGGCCTTCATAGAGACTGAATCCCTGACCATGGAACATGAAGTTACAGGAGACCTGAGATGCCTATTATGAGAGTGTTTTCTGACCCACCAAGCCATGAAAATGGGCATGCACAGCATCACTCCATCATAAAATGGAAATGGTATAAGAGATAGGGTTTGAGCAGGTTCTGAAAGCACAAGTAAGTTACATGAGAAAGTGGCCTAAATGCTCATGGACCCACTTCTGCTGCTTTATGTTTTCTTTCCCAGACCAGAGCTATGGCCTCTTGGGGAGTTTCTTACAGACTGAGGAAGCAAAAACTAGGGCCTGGTTTATAAATGGTTCAGCATGAATGCCAGGACCACTAGAAAATGGACAGCTGCAGCACTACAGCCCCCTTCTGGGATGTGCTTGAAAGACAGTGGTGAAGGGAAATCCTCCCCATCAGCAGAACTTTGGGCAGTGCACCTGGTTGTTCAATTTGCTTGGAAAGAGAACTAGCCAGAGGTGAATTTGTATACTGACTCATGGGCTGTTGCTAATGGCTTAGCTGGACGGTCAAGGACTAGGAAGGAGCATTAGTGGAAAATTCCTAAAAAAAAAAAAAAGAGGTTTGGGGAAGAGGTATGTAAATAAACCTTTTTGTGTGGGCAAAGAACTTGAAGATATATGTGTCCCATGTGAATACTCACCAGAAGGTGACTTCAGCTGAAGAAGATTTGAATAATCAAGTGGATAAGATGACCAATCCTGTGGATACGTCATACTCATTCCTAAGCCACACCAGTCATTGCCCCACTGGATTATGAACAAAGTGGTCATGGTGGTAGGAATGGAGGTTATGCATGGGCTCAGCAAATGGACTTAATTCACCAAAGCTGACCTGGCTATGGTCCCATCTGCCAGCAGCACAAACCCATACTCAGTCCCAAAATTGGCACCATTCTCCAAGGTGATCACCCTGCTAACTGGTGGCAGGTTAGTTACTTTGACCACTTCCATCGTGAAAGAGGCAGTGATTTATTCTAGCTGGATTAGACACATACTCCAGATATGGGTTTGACTTCCCTGCAAGCAATGCTTCTCCCTTTCAAAACTACCATCCCTGGACTTTCTGAATGCCTTATTCAATGTCATAGTATACCACACAGTATTGTTTCTGATCGAGGAACCCACTTCACAGCAAATGGAGTGTGGAAATGGGAACATGCTCATGGAATTCTCTAGTCTTACCATGTTGTCCAACATCCAGAGGCAGCAGGGTTGATATAACAGTGAAATGGCCATTTAAAGACTCAATTACAGCCCAGTGAGATGTAAATATCTTGCAGGACTGGGGCAACATTCTCCAGGAGGTTGTGTATCTTCCAAATCAGAGTACACTCCATGGTGTTCTTTCTCCCATAGCCAGGATCTCAGGTCCAGGAATTGAGGGGTGGAAATGAGAGTGGCACCACTCACTATCACCCCTAGATCAGCTAGAAATATTTTTTTGCTTCCTGTCCTAGTTTGCCAGCTACTGGAATACAATATACCAGAAATTGAATGGCTTTTAAAAAAGTGGAATTTAATAAGTTGCTAGTTTATTGTTCTAAGGCCAAGAAAATGTCCCAGTTAAGGCAAGGATATAAAAATGTCCGAATTAAGGTATCTGAGAAAGATACCTTAGTTCAAGAAGGCTGATGAAGATCAGGGTTCTTCTCTCAACAGAAAAGGCACATGGCAAACATGGTGACATCTGATAGCTTTCTCTCCAGGCCTCTTGCTTCATGAAGCTCTCCTGGGGGCATATTCCTTCTTCATCTCTAAAGGTCTCTGGTTGCATGGGCTCTGGCTCTTGTCATTCTCAAAAAAGGAACTCTCTCCAAAATGTCTCCTCTTTTATAGGATTCCAGTAAACTAATCAAGATCTACGTAGAATGAGTGGAGACACATCTCCATATAATCAAGTTTCGTACCCACAATTGATTGAGTGACATCTCCATGGAGACAACCTGATCGAGTTTCCCACCTATAGTACTGAATAGGAATTAGAAGAAACCATTGCTCCCAAAAGATTGATTAGGATTAAACTATGGCTTTTCTAGGGTACATAAAATCCTTTCAAACCAGCACACTTCTTGTCCCTGAAACCTTGACTACAGGTCTCAGTTCCAAAAGTAAGAGCTTCTACCCAGAAACACAACGATTCCATTGAACTGGAAGTTAAGACTGCCACCTGGCCAGTTGGGCTTCTCATGCCTCTGTTTCAATAGGCAAAGAAGGGAATTGCTGAACTGGCTGGGGTGATTGATCCTATCAAAGGGAATTAGGGCTGCAACTGCACAATGAAGGTAACAAAGAGTTTTCCTGGAATATAGGAAATCCCTTAGGGCATCTCTTAGTACTACCATGCCCTGTGATAACAGTTAAGGGAAAACCAGAACAACCCAATCCAGGGAGAACAACAATGACCCAGATACTTCAGGAATGAAGGTTTGGGTCACCCAACCTGGCAAAGAACCATGTTCAGCTGAAGTGTTTGCTGAGGGTAAAGGAACATGGAATGGGTAGTGGAAGAAGGTAGCAATAAATATCAACTATGAACACTGTAACTAGTTACAAAAATGAGGACTATGATGGTGTATTTCTTCCTTGTTTTGTTATGAATATGTATTTGTGCATAAAGCAAATAATTTTTTTCTTCTTATCTTATGACATAAGTTGCATTGTTCATGTAATAGTATTTATGTTGAAGGATATCAAGTTTAAGAATGAATGTTGCCAGAAAACCTGCACCATATTCTGGAGAAAACTGAGAAAGTTAATATATATTTCTTTAGCAGTATCCCTGACCTGCTCCCTTATGACTACCCTGACATTGTACAGCAGTAAAAAGACTGTTTCCATTTGTATCCACACATTCATGTGACTAGGTTCTTGAAATATTGTGACCTCAAGATAAATAGGAGAAATTGCTAAATAATTTATCTGGTATGCATTCCCAATTACCAAAAATCAGCACTGAAGTATTTTATTAACTGAATGATAGGATAAATTTTTCCATGAAAAATTAATTTATACATTTAAAAAAATTAGTAAATACAAACTGAGACAAGTTGCACTATTTTTCATTAATCTTTAAACAATTAACTTAAAAAACTTTTTGCTGTTGCTTCTAGCTCTGCACTCTCTTAATTGTTGGTGGTAATGTCAGCACTCTTGTTATATCTACAGAATGTTTCAATAGTCAGCAAGGAGGAAAAATGGGAGAAAGAAAGGCAGGTAAATTTTGACTGTGATTACTCAAGCAATGACCATCAAAGACATTTTTGGAAGCACTGTTTTGTTTGCTAAGGAACTCATGGCTGGTTTCATCATTCTATGCATGGCTCATTCTTCAAGGCACTAAAGTGGAAAGTTATCTTTCTGTTTTGCCATTCTCAGAGTTGATAAGGCACCATGAATTCTTTGAGACTCCTAGTTTATTTAACTGTAATGAAAATGGAAGTGTGAGACTGATAAGTGTTCGTTCTTCACAGAGAGAAAAATCTGATGGATTGTTTACCCATTGGGTCTACCAAATGACTCACATCATCTGTGAACTGAATGCTCTTCTATCATTGTCACAAGATGGCTGCCACAGCTCCAAATATCATATTCTCGTATGAAATGTTCTATGCAGCTTTCTTACTTGAGGACCATAAAAATTACTTTGTTAATAAAAAAACACTAAAATCTTCACTGGTGTTAGTACTTAACGTCACAATCAATCCTTTAGATCTTTACTGTTCAATATGGTAGCCACTAGCAATGTGTGGCTATTGAGCATTTGAAAAAAATGACTAATCCAAATTGATATGTGCTGTAAGTGTAAAACATAAAACAGATATAAAACAGTTTACAAAATACAGAATTTAAAATAGCTCATTAATAATTCATCTTAATTGCATACTGAAATACTTAAGATAAATTAAATAAAACATACTATTAAGATTTGTAAAAAGAACTTTTTACTCATGCGAATTTAACCACTACATGCTTAGAAAATCTCTTTTTTATTTGCAATACTTCCCACACAACTCATAATACATCAAATAAACCCAACTAGTTCAGCACCTTTCTCCTTACATGGCAAAGAACAAACCCTCTGATTTTCTTGGGCCCTTTCAAAAAATCCCAAAGATAATCTGAGATCAAGAAGACGTCATTCAAGTTTGATTTTGAGAAGGAAAAATATCATAAAGCTATCAGATTTGAACATTTTCTTAAGTAGGAAAATTTGTCACAGTGAAACAATATTTGGTTCCCTATTTAACTAAAGTGACAATGAAACATTTTAAAAGTAAATAGAGGGTGGGCCACAGTGGCTTAGCAGGCAGTGTTCTCTCCTGCCATGCTAGAAACACAGGTTGGATTCCCAGTGCCTGTCCATGCAAAATAAAATAAAATAATAAAAAGTAAATAGAGGATTTAACATGATTGTAAAAAACAAAACAAAACAGTTCTTTCACATGTGAGAAGACTTGTTCTCTAAAACAATAAAGATGGTAAGCTCAATAAAAATAATCATAGATTATTCTGATAAATACAGAATCTTTATCTTCTAGGCAGTCTAACCAGATAACCAAGAAAAAAATTTCAAACTACTTACTAAGAAGAGACCAAGAGTTCAAAAAAACTGTGTTATTTTGATAGAGAGAAAAACAAATTCTAGTTTTGCAGAAATATACTGTTTAATATGAATGCTCTTAAAAATCTTATAAGCCTACCAAATCTCAGCCAACCATGACCATGACAAATAAATGTCTTTTCTACAATTCTTCTACAACTTTTTGCATCCATTCAGGTCTTCTCTTACACATTCCTGCTTCACATTCTGTGACAACCAAAGTAATTTAGGACAAAATTACTCCCTTTTTTCCTTAAAAAGAACACACCCTGCATATGTTACATATTTAAGTTACTGTGCCAGTTTGAAAGGAAGTATGTACTCTAGAAAAGCCATGTTTTAATCCTAATCCCATTTTGTAAACTCAGTTGTTTCTTCTAATTCTTATTCAATACTATATGTTTGAATCTGTAACTAGATCATCTCCCTGGAGAGATGATTCAATCAAGAGTGGTTGTTAAGCTGGATTAGATGGAGATGTATCCTGTTCTAGATGGGTCTTGATTAGTTTACTGGAATCCTATTAAAAAGAACAACAAGAGAGAGAGTCAGGAGATTCTGAGAGAGCAGAACAACATAGCCATGAGAAGCAGAGAGTTCACCAGCCAGTGAACTTTGGAGATGAAGAAGGAAAACACCTCCCAGGGACCTTCATGAAATGGAAGCCAAGAGAGAAAGCTGGCAGATGATGCCATGTTCACCATATGCCCTTCCAGCCAAGAGCAAACCCTGACGGTGTTTGTCATATGCTTTCTCACTTGAGAGAGAAACTCTGAACTTCATCGGCCTTCTTGAACTGAGGTATCTTTCCCTGGACGCCTTAGATTGGACATTTCTATAGCCTTGTTTTAATTGAGACATATTCCCAGCCTTATAACTGTAAATTAGCTATTTATTAAATTCCGCATTTTAAAAGCCATTCTGTTTCTCATGTATTGCATTCCAGCAGCTAGCGAACTAGAACAGTTACCCAAGAATTGGAAACTGTCTTCAAGTCAACATCCTAAAACATAGTTAACCATGAAATAGTTTGTCAAAATAATAACTTGATTTGGGTAAACATAAATTTACATTCTTCATCTTAAATATCTAGTATAGGTAATGCTAATTTGTCAGTGAACCTGTATGAATTTAGAAATAATATACCTAAATATTGCAATTAACATTAATAACTCAGAACATATACATATACTGTTTTTTATTTAACTGAAAATACTTAACTAGTTTTATCTGTCAAAGGTTTATATGAATCTGTGAATACAATTTTGAAACATTTGTATTCAATATTATGAGTACTTTTTTTTGCATTGGAAATATTGGAAGTTTGTTTTCCTAAATTTTTAGGACTTTAGGAGTATTCATTTATATCTGTGTTTATTTATCTTTAAGGCAATTTGAATAGCCATCTTTTAAGGAGTTGTACAATTTAATTTGGGAAAACCTAGGAAAATGTCATACATCAAACAGACAGACACAGAGAGCTTATAGTTTCAACGGAAAATTTTTAAGACAGAAAGTCAGGCATGAAAACACAGAAAACATAGAAATACAAAATTGACTACTTTATATACTCTATTTTAGCCTCAGTACTATTTTTTAGTAGACACCATTTACCGATTAGGATAGGCATCCCATTCATCCTATTTAATTTGGGAGTTTTTTTTTAGTGTACCTCAGAAATGAGTACATTTGTCTAATTAGAGCATTCCGAATAATGGCCATTGCAACTCTTGGCAATTTTGAGATTTTGCCATTTTGTTAGATAGGTACAGCTTCTAGCCCCATAATTTCTGAACATGTAATATGCCAAGGTGCAAGAGGTTGGAGAATCAAATTTTTTATAGTTTGACGATCCCATCTTTATCTTATCACTTCTTGCCTAGTGAGCAAGACAAAGAATTCAGCCATAGCAAAAATGAAACTGCAGACTGCACCAAAAGTCTAGGGTATCAGGCTTAAAATTTGAACCTTTTATTAGCAAGACTGGTTTGTTAACCTTTTGACTAAAAGCTAGTGAGATGAGAGAGATTGAATACAAACACAGTAGAGCTCAGATCTGAGGACTCACCCATGACTTCTGGAGGTGATGGGGAGGCAAAGAACTTGCAGGGTTCAGCAGGCAACTTCACCTGTTTTTCTCATTGTCTTCAGAGCTATCAGCCCTTGCCTTCAGATCCCATCTTTATTGTCAAAACCTTACAAAGAAAAACCTTACATGCAATTTAGTATCTCAAAGCTTTGAAGAGCAATTCATGAATTGGGTGGCATCCCATTTTGAAAGTAGAAAGAAGTGCAAGGGGGGTCCACAAGGGAGAGCTTATGGAGGGCAAACAAGGAAGCAAGTGGGGAAATGTTCTGACTGGCTGATGTCAAGTTTCTATTTGTAAGAACAATGGGGGTGCTTACAAAATGGGGAGCAGGGCGGGCCGCGGTGGCTCAGCGGGCAAAGTGCTTGCCTGCTATGCCGGAGGACCTCGGTTCGATTCCCGGCCCCAGCCCATGTAACAAAAACGGAGAAACAGAATACAATAAAACAAGAAAATGTTTAAAAATGTTTCCCTTTCTTCCTTCCTTCCTTCCTTCTATCCTTCCTTCCTTCTCTCTGTCTTTCCTTAAAAAAAAAAAAAAAAAAAAAAAAAAAAATGGGGAGCAGATATACATTGATTAGTGTGGTATGCTTATCCATTCTCATAAGCTCTCTCTCTCTGGGACAGAAACTGGTTTAAAACCAAGTATTGATTATCTACAATTCTGTAAGGTGTGTTCCATTTTCTTGAAAATCCTTTGCAGGTGAACTGTTTTATGTCTTCTGTAAAATCCTTTCTCAGAAAGGAGTAGCTCCTGGCAAAGCCTAATTCAGGCAGTCATTTTATTTTAGTTAACAGTGCTGATGTACTTATGTAATATATGCATGAAATACAAAGAAGGTAATATTTACTTAGTAAAACAAATGGTATTGAATAATACTGTTTATTTTTGACATGAATGGATATTTATTTCTCTTCTTAATCCAAATAATAAGATGAAGTATGTAAATATATTTTTTGATATTGAAACACCTTGCATTCCTGAAAAAAAATTATATATGTTTATATCATGTATGTATATATATATGTATATGCTTATATATATGTAAATAGTCAAGATAAATAGATAAGTAGTGTTTTATTTTCCCAGGTCACTATGATAAATACCACTCAATGCATTGGCTGAAACAGCAAGCAATCATTATCTTGTGGTTTAAAGTTAAGAAGTCCAAAATCAAGGTATCAACAAGACCAAGCTTCCTCCCCCAAATCTGCAGCATTCTGGGGCTGGTTTGCTCCAATCCTTGGGCTTTCTTGGTTTATGTCTCTTCCTCTTGTCCCATGGTGATCCCTTTCTGTTTGTGTCTGCTTTCCATTTTTACTAACTTCTGACTTCTGGCTCCTGTTTCCTCTGTGTGGCTTTCTCCTGACTTATGGCTTCTGGTTTCTTCTCTTTATAAGACCTCCAAAATTATACATTAATACCCATCCTGATTCAGACAGCCACAGCGTAACCAAAAATAACATCTTCACTAGTATTATTTATAATGGCTTCATACCCACAAAAATGTGAATTATGATCAAGAATATGCCTTTTATTGGGGCACATAATACAACTTTTGATAGACAGATAATAGATGGATAGATATCAAGTTTTTAAAATTTTGCATGAGGTAGGATGTGTAGTCTCATGATTTCTTAAAATTTTCTCAGTTTTCATGGCTATTAACCCCTTCATGTCTAGTTTTATATAATTGTATTTTCTGTACTTTTTTCTACATTGGTTTGTTTGTATTATCTAGTGGTTTATTTATTTTTTCAGTTACTTCAAAGAACTAGCTTTGGAATTTATTAATTCCACTTCTTATCTGTTTTCTGACAATAAATTCTGCTGCTATCACTATCAATCCTTTCTATCTGTTTCAGTTAGAATTTATCTTTGTCCGCTTTTTTCAGTTGGGTGTTCAATACATTTATTTCAATTTTTAAAAAATATTAATGTCACTCTGATTACTGATTTATCTCAAATTCTGAATTTTTCATACTTTCCTAATTTTTATTTTAAGAAATTTGAGTTATGCTTTTTTATATACCATCAGAAAAAATCTGTTTAAGGGATTTTTTATTTTCAATTAGAAGGGGCTTCCTTTAGTGTTCATTTCTAATTTATCCAAGTTCACTCAAGTAAGTTCCTATTTTCATTTCTAAGCACTTTAAAAATATTTGCCTCTAAAATGTTAGGACTGTTTTTTAAAATATTGTAATCACCTAAAAATTAATAATAATTCACCAATATCATCAAATATCCAGTTGTTCAAATATACCCACTTGTCCCATAATTTTCCATTATTTTCTCTAAATGTTTATTTGAATTAGAATCCAAAAAGATACACGCATTGTAGTTGTGTATATGACTCTGAAGTTTTTTTCCTTGCTGTTAATTTACTGATGGAAAAAAAATTTGTTTATCCTCTTGTTCACCAAGTTCAGGATATGTCTAATTGCATCTCTGTGATCTCATTCAGTGCATCCCACTGGAACCTATGTTTCCTGTACACTAATATTTAGATCTACAAGCTTGACAAAAACAAGGTTTGAAAAGGCACACTTATTGTAAATGCACTAATAAAGCACAGTAGGCACACTGTTAAGGTTTTTTTTCATTTTTTAAATTTAGGTAGACCAGTAACTTCAGGTCGTGTCTGTTTGATCTATTCATCATAAAATTCTACATCAACTTTTCACAAAACGGCATTAGTAAGCTAGATCCATTTATTCCCTTTTTATTTTACAGTGGTTTCACTCTAAATCTATCATTAAATGCCATATAAAAGAGAAACTTTTTCTTTACTGTTTCTCTTACCTTACCAATATTCAGAAAAATGAATTGATTACCTAATTTTGTACAAAGGTCACAAGTACAATGTTTTAAATCAGGTCTTTAAAGCTAGTGGAGACTAACTACTATAGATAATCTCAAAATACAAGTGGCTTAATATTTACTGCTTAGTCATATCACAGTCTATGGTTGTCCAAGGGTTATGCTCCACTCCACACAGTCAAGACCAAGTTTCCTTCATGTTGAGATGCTGCCATCAGGGTCCCCATGAAATGAGAAGAAAGAGAACATGAATATGCTTTATCTTCTCTTTACCATTTCAGCACAGAAGTGGTGTTATAGCATTTCTGCTCCTCTTCTATAAGTGAGACTTCATTACCTGGTGACATATATATGGAAGGGATAGGTAATGAAAATAAGCAGAGTTCTGGACAACAGTAGGGGATGGATTTGGAGAGCATATGGTAAATTTCTGTTACAATGACCATGGTCAGAAACTTTAAAAGAGCTGAAATGATACTCTACTTGCAAGCTAAGAAATTACTTGCCAAATAGTTGTGTGTGCATGAGAATATATACATATATACATACACGTATTCTTACATGCATCTACACTGATAGAAAACATGAGGCCTATGGGTCAGAGGAAACTGACAGTTTATTACCAACAGTGAAGAAAGCAACCATAGCAATGTTTTTACAAGCTTTCCAATCCCCGATCTCCACAGGGTGATGTGTTGAAAACCAGATATTATTTGCATATGCACTGGGATAAATTGGTGCATTGCAGAAAAGGAATCCCACAATCAGGGAACTTTTATGTAGCACTTTTGGTGATCTGCCAATCCTCCCTTATGGAGAGAAAGAAAATTATCCTTACTATGGAATATAAACAAATCATCTCTGAGGAGGGAGACATCTCTAACTTTTGCTGGAATGTCTCCTTACACAAACATTCCTGTATCAATTGCCAATGCCTTTGCTCAGAAGACCTGTACTATGCAGAAATGTGAGATGTTCAAGAGAAATTATGTCCCAACATCGACCGCACAAATTTAAAAAATAATAATAAAACAAGCATTTATGAAATTTTGATGTTACTAGTTTACTTCACACCACTTTGGCAGGAAATATCTATAATCAAATGCATTATAAACATTATTTATTAAATAAATACATAAATGCACTATAAAAATATTAGAAAATATTTCTAGCACTCTAATTTGGAAATCAAAGCATAGTTTATATTATGCTATTCCCATCAAAATCATAGATGCATGCATCGGTCTCCCCCTGACATCCTTCTGTAACTCCGTTAGGCGATGAATCAGTGGTTATCTGCTTCTTTACATTAGTGCCCTGTGTTCCCACCAAATGGAGTATACTTTTCCCCATATATTAACTATGTGGCTCAGTGCATCATTTTCTCCCTGAAAGGAATAATCTCCCTTCTTTTTTGTTTTAAACAGTTTTATTCACATACCAAACAATGCATCCCAAATGTATAATCAATGTCCTGGTATCATCACACAGTATGCATTTACTACCACAATCTATATGAGAACATTTCCATTTATTCCAAAAAGAAAGAAAAAAATCCCAGGTCCTTCTCTTATATCCCCCTATAATTTACATTTAGCTTTGGTATAGTGCCTTTGTTACAATTAATGAAAGAATATTACAATGTTAATGTTAACTATAGATATTACTTTGCATTAATTGTACTTTTTCCCCATGCACCACCCCATTATTACTTTGTAATAGTGACATACGTTTGTTGTAGCTCTTGTAAAAACCTTCTTATATTTGTACAATTTTCTACCCTCATTGTCCATACTAGTTTTAACTAAGTTATACAGTCCTAGTTTTTATCCTCGAGTTTTCCTTCTGGTGACAAACATCACAACTTCCTCTTTCAACCCTACCCACACTCAACTTTGTTAATTGCACTTGCAACATTGTGTTACCATCACTCAGTATTGTGCTATCCATTTCTGAATCTTTACAATCAATCTTATTAAATATTCTATATTCCATGCATCAATTGCCCAATCTCTGCTCTCTTTCTATCTGTTGATAAACTATACTTTTGAATTTAACCTTGGAGTTGCTCATTATAATTTGTTCACATTAGTGTGACTATACAATATTTATCCTTTTGTTTCTGGCTTATTTCATTCAACATAATGCCCTCAAGGTTCATCCACATTGTTGCATGGATCATGACTTCATTCCATCTTACAGCTGCATAATTATTCATCATATGTATATACCCCAGTTTCTTTAGCCACTTGTCAGTTGATAGACATTTGGGTTATTTCCATTTACTGGCAATGATAAATAATGCTGCTATACACATCAGTGTGCAAATGTCTTTTTCTGTTCCTGCTTTCAGTTCTTCCAAGTATACACCTAGTAATGGGATTGCTGGTGCTCTAGTTTGCTAGCTGCCAGAATGCAACACACCAGAGATGGATTGGCTTTTAATAAAAGGGGATTTATTTAGTTAAAAACATATAGTTCTTCAGAGAAAAGGCAGCTAACTTTCATCTGAGGTTCTTTCTTATGCGGGAAGACACAGGGCCATTTCTGCTGGCCTTCTCTCCAGGCCTCTAGGTTCCAACAACTTCCCCGGGGTGATTTCTTTCTGCATCTCCAAAGGCCTGGGCTGAGCTGTGAGTGATGAGAGGAGGTATACTGAGTTCCTTGGGCTGTGCTACATTGAGCTTTCTCATTTAAGCATCTAGCCAATTAAACCAAATATCATTCATTGCAACAGGCATGCCTCCTAGCCAACTGCAGATGTCATCAGCAACAGGGAGCTTCACATGCCATTGGTTCATGTCTACAGCAACAGAACTAGGCACCTTCTGTGACACCTGAATCTGTGAGTAAGTTGACACATAATCCACAGCTGGATTATGTGGCAATTCTATATTTAGCTTCCTGAGAAACCACCAAAGACCCTGTCAGAGTGGCTGCACCATTCTACATTCTCACCAACACTGAATAAGTGTAGATACTTATCCACATACTCTCCAGCACTTGTAGTTTTCTGTTTAAATTTCTTTTTAATATGTCCATTTTAGTAGGTGTTAAATGGCATTTCATTGTGGTTTTGGTTTGCATTTCTCTAATAGCTAATGAAATTGAGCATCTTTTCTTATCTTTTTTTAGCCATTTGTATTTCCTCATTGGAAAATTATCCATTCATCTTTTTTTGCCCATTTTTAAATTGGGTTGTTTGTCTTTTTTGTTGTTGAGTAGTAGGATTTGTTTAAGGGATATTAAATCCTTAATAGGTAATTTCTCCCACTGAGTAGGCTGCCTTTTTACTTTCTTGAAAAAGTCCTTTGATGTGCAAAAGTATTCAGTTTTGAGATCACATTTATCTCTTTCTTCTTTCATTTCTTGAACTTGGGTGTAAGACTTAGTGTTCTAGTATGTTACCTGCCAGAATGCAATATACCAGAAATGGAATGGCTTTTAAAAAGGGGAATTTAATAAGTTGCAAGTTTATAGTTCTAAGGCCAAGAAAATGTCCCAGGGTTTCTCTCTCAGCGGGATGGGCACATGGCAAGCACAGTCAGGGTTTCTCTCTCATATGGAAAGGCATGTGGCAAACACGGTGTCATCTGCTAGTTTTCTCTCCTAGCTTCCTGTTTCATAAAGCTCCCTGGCAGGCATTTTCCTTCTACATCTCCAAAAGTCACTTGCCGGTGGACTCTGCTTCTCATGTCTATGTCATTCTGCCATCTTTCTCTGCTCTCTCTGAATGTCCTGCTTTCACCAAAATGTTCCCTCTTTTATAGGATTCCAGTAAAGTAATCAAGACCCACCTGGAATGGGTGGAGACACATCTCCATCTAATCCATCTTAACAACCACTCTTGATCGAGTCACATCTCCAGGGAGGTGATCTAATTAAAGTTTCAAACATACAGTACTGAAATAGGGATTAGAAGAAATGGCTGTCTTTAAAATATGGGGTTAGGATTAAAACGCTTTTCTAGGGTACATACATTCTTTCACACTGGCACACTTAAGAAACTGCCTATCACAAGAAACTTAAAATATTTCCCTACATTTTCCAATAAATGAACACAGCTTGAACTAATGTATGACTACATCATAGATAGTGATTCTAATAAATCGGAGAAATAATTCTTAGATGCAGTGAATTAAAAGCATCTGAAACATGAAAGCACCTGAAACAGAATCTACAGCAAAGATTTCTCTTGAATACTGTAACTGGAAGGGGCAAGAATTGCAACTTTGTGGCTTGGCCTGAGAAGGGCTTGGCTTGAGGCTCTAGCCAACCCTCAAGGCTACAGAGCTAGAAAACCAGAGATAAAAACACAGAGCCTTACCAAATCAAGTGCAAGTTTAGACTTCAGGGCTGAAAAGGCAGCTGGGAATTTAAGAAGGAAATTCTGTCAGCAGAACAACAACTGAAAGAGTAAGACACCAAATCTAAGCTACTATCCCCAAATCCCTGGTTGACAGTTAAATTATTCACATGTGGAGGAGCAAAAATGCAGAATAAGGAGTCAAACAACAGAACTTCAAAGGGTAAGAACTGAGCAATTGCTCCTTTTATTTTTATTTTTATTTTTTTAATTTTTTAAATTAATTAACAGAAAAAAGATAAAAAGAAATTAACCCAACATTTAGAAATCATACCATTCTACATATGCAATCAGTAATTCTTAACATCATCACATAGATGCACAATCATCGTTTCTTAGTACATTTGCATCGGTTTAGAAGAACTAGCAACACAACAGAAAAAGATATAGAATGTTAATGTAGAGAAAAAAATAAAAGTAATAACAATAGTAAAAAAAAACCTATAGCTCAAATGCAGCTTCATTCAGTGTTTTAACATGATTACTTTACAATTAGGTATTATTGTGTTGTCCATTTTAGAGTTTTTGTATCTAGTCCTGCTGCACAGTATGTATCTCTTCAGCTCCAATTACCCATTATCTTACCCTGTTTCTAACTCCTGCTGGACTCTGTTACCAATGACATATTCCAAGTTTATTCTCGAATGTCAATTCACATCAGTGGGACCATACAATATTTGTCTTTTAGTTTTTGGCTAGATTCACTCAGCATAATGTTCTCTAGGTCCACCCATGTTATTACATGCTTCATAAGTTTATTCTGTCTTAAAGCTGCATAATATTCCATCATATGTATATACCACAGTTTGTTTAGCCACTCGTCTGTTGATGGACATTTTGGCTGTTTCCATCTCTTTGCAATTGTAAATAACGCTGTTATAAACATTGGTGTGCAAATGTCCATTTCTGTCTTTGCCCTTAAGTCCTTTGAGCAGATTCCCAGCAATGGTATTGCTGTGTCATATGGCAATTCTATATTCAGCTTTTTGAGGAAACACCAAATTGCCTTCCACAGTGGTTGCACCATTTGACATTCCCACCAACAGTGGATAAGTGTGGCTCTTCCTCCGCATCCTCTCCAGCACTTGTCATTTTCTGTTTTGTTGATAATGGCCATTCTGGTGGGTGTGAGATGATATCTCATTGTGGTTTTGATTTGCATTTCTCTAATGGCCAGGGACATTGAGCATCTCTTCATGTGCCTTTTGGTCATTTGTATTTCCTCTTCTAATAGGTGTCTGTTCAAGTCTTTTTCCCGTTTTGTAATTGGGTTGGCTGTCTTTTTGTTGTTGAGTTGAACAATCTCTTTATAAATTCTGGATACTAGACCTTTATCTGATATGTCATTTCCAAATATTGTCTCCCATTGTGTAGGCTGTCTTTCTACTTTCTTGATGAAGTTCTTTGATGCACAAAAGTGTTTAATTTTGAGGACCCATTTATTTATTTCCTTCTTCAGTGCTCTTGCTTTAGTTTAAAGTCCATAAAACCGCCTCCAATTGTAAGTTTCATAAGGTATCTTGCAACATTTTCCTCTGTTTTATGGTCTTAGACCTAATGTTTAGATCTTTGATCCATATTGAGTTAACTTTTGTATAGGGTGTGAGATATGGGTCCTCTTTCATTCTTTTGCATATGGATATCCAGTTCTCTAGGCACCATTTATTGAAGAGACTGTTCTGTCCCAGGTGAGTTGGCTTGACTGCCCTATCAAATATCAAATGTCCCTAGATGAGAGGGTCTATATCTGAGCACTCTATTCTATTACATTGGTCAATATATCTATCTTTATGCTGTTTTGACCACTGTGGCTTCATAATATGCCTTAAAGTCAGCCAGTGCGAGACCTCCAGCTTCGTTTTTTTTCCTCAAGATGTTTTTAGCAATTCGGAGCACCCTGCCCTTCCAGATAAATTTGCTTATTGGTTTTTCTTTTTCTATTTCTGAAAAATAAGTTGTTGGGATTTTGATTGGTATTGCATTGAATCTGTAAATCAATTTAGGTAGGATTGACATCTTAACTATATTTAGTCTTCCAATCCATGAACATGGTATGGCTTCCATCTATTTATGTCTTCTGTGAGTTCTTTTAACAGTTTTTTGTAGTTTTCTTTATATAGGTTTTTTGTCTCTTTAGTTAAATTTATTCCTAGGTATTTCATTCTTTTAGTTGCAATTGTAAATGGGATTCGTTTCTTGATTTCCCCCTCAACTTGTTCGCTACTAGTGTATAGAAATGCTACAGATTTTTGAATGTTGATCTTGTAACCTGCTACTTTGCTGTACTCATTTATTAGCACTAGTAGTTTTGTTGTGGATTTTTCCAGGTTTTTGATGTACAGTATCATATCATCTGCAAACAGTGATAGTTTTACTTCTTCTTTTCCAATTTTGATGCCTTGTATTTCTTTTTCCTGTTTAATTGTTCTGGCTAGAACCTCCAACACACTTTTGAATAATAGTGGTGATAGTGGATATCCTTGTCTTGTTCCTGATCTTAGGGGGAAAGTTTTCAATTTTTCCCCATTGAGGATATTAGCTGTGGGTTTTTCATATATTCCCTCTATCATTTTGAGGAAGTTCCCTTGTATTCCTCTCTTTTGAAGTGTTTTCAACAGGAAAGGATGTTGAATCTTGTCAAATGCCTTCTCTGCATCAATTGAGATGATCATGTGATTTTTCTGCTTTGATTTGTTGATATGGTGTATTACATTAATTGATTTTCTTATGTTGAACCATCCTTGCATACCTGGGATGAATCCTACTTGGTCATGATGTATAATTCTTTTAATGTGTTGTTGGATACGATTTGCTAGAATTTTATTGAGGATTTTTGCATCTATATTCATTAGAGAGATCAGTCTGTAGTTTTCTTTTTTTGTAATATCTTTGCCTGGTTTTGGTATGAGGGTGATGTTGGCTTCATAGAATGAATTAGGTAGTTTTCCCTCCACTTTGATTTTTTTTGAAGAGTTTGAGGAGAGTTGTTACTAATTCTTTCTGGAATGTTTGGTAGAATTCACATGTGAAGCCATCTGGTCCTGGACTTTTCTTTTTAGGAAGCTTTTGGATGACTAATACAATTTCTTTACTTGTGATTGTTTTGTTGAGGTCATCTATTTCTTCTGGAGTCAAAGTTGGCTGTTCATGTCTTTCCAGGAACCCGTCCACTTCCTCTAAATTGTTGTATTTATTAGCATAAAGTTGTTCATAGTATCCTGTTATTACCTCCTTTATTTCTGTGAGGTCAGTAGTTATGTCTCCTCTTCCATTTCTGATCTTATTTATTTGCATCCTCTCTCTTCTTCTTTTTGTCAATCTTACTAAGGGCCCATCAATCTTATTGATTTTCTCATAGAACTAACTTCTGGCCTTATTGATTTTCTCTATTGTTTTCATGTTTTCAATTTCATTTATTTCTGCTCTGATTTTTGTTATTTCTTTCCTTTTGCTTGCTTTGGGATTAGTTTGCTGTTCTTTCTCCAGTTCTGCCAAGTCGACAGTTAATTCCTGCATTTTTGTCTTTTCTTCTTTTCTGATATAGGCATTTAGGGTAATAAATTTCCCTCTTAGCACTGCATTTGCGTGTCCCATAAGTTTTGATATGTTGTGTTTTCATTTTCATTCACCTCGAGGTATTTACTAATTTCTCTTGCAATTTCTTCTTTGACCCACTCGTTGTTTAAGAGTGTGTTGTTGAGCCTCCATGTATTTGTGGATTTTCTGGCACTCTGCCTAGTATTGATTTCCAACTTCATTCCTTTATGATCCGAGAAAGTGTAGTGTATGATTTCAATCTTTTTAAATTTGTTAAGACTTGCTTTGTGACCCAGCATGTGGTCTATCTTTGAGAATGATCCATGAGCACTTGAGAAAAAGCTGTATCCTGCTGTTGTGGGATGTAATGTCCTATAAATGTCTGTTAAGTCTAGCTCATTTATAGTAATATTCAGATTCTCTATTTCTTTATTGATCCTCTGTCTAGATGTTATGTCCATTGATGAGAGTGGTGAATTTAAGTCTCCAACTATTATGGCATATGTGTCTATTTCCCTTTTCAGTGTTTGCAGTGTATTCCTCACATATTTTGGGGCATTCTGGTTCAGTGTATAAATATTTATGATTGTTATGTCTTCTTGTTTAATTGTTCCTTTTATTAGTAGATAGTGTCCTTCTTTATCTCTTTTAACTGTTTTACATTTGTATTCTAATTTGTTGGATATTAGTATAGCTACTCCTGCTCTTTTCTGGTTGTTATTTGCATGAAATATCTTTTCCCAACCTTTCACTTTCAACCTATGTTTATCTTTGGGTCTAAGATGTGTTTCCTGTAGACAGCATATAGAAGGATCCTGTTTTTTAATCCATTCTGCCAATCTATGTCTTTTGATTGGGGAATTGAGTCCATTGACATTTAGTGTTATTACTGTTTGGATATGTGTTTCCTGTAGATAGCATATAGAAGGATCCTGTTTTTTAATCCATTCTGCCAATCTATGTCTTTTGATTGGGGAATTCAGTCCATTGACATTTAGTGTTATTACTGTTTGGATAATATTTTCCTCTACCATTTTGCCTTTTGTATTATATATATCATATCTGATTTTCCTTCTTTCTACACTCTTCTCCATACCTCTCTCTTCTGTCTTTTCATATCTGACTCTAGTGCTCCCTTTAGTATTTCTTGCAGAGCTGGTCTCTTGGTCACAAATTCTCTCAGTGACTTTTTGTCTGAGAATGTTTTAATTTCTCCCTCATTTTTGAAGGACAATTTTGCTGGATATAGGAGTCTTGGTTGGCAGTTTTTCTCTTTTAGTAATTCAAATATATCATCCCTCTGTCTTCTAGCCTCCACGGTTCCTGCTGAGAAATCTACACATAGTCTTATTGGGTTTCCCTTGTATGTGATGGATTGTTTTTCTGTTACTGCTTTCAAGATCCTCTGTTTCTCTTTGACCTCTGACATTCTAACTAGTAAGTGTCTTGGAGAATGCCTATTTAGGTCTAATCTCTTTGGGGTGTGCTGCACTTCTTGGATCTGTAATTTTAGGCCTTTCATAAGAGTTGGGAATTTTTCAGTGATAATTTCTTCCATTAGTTTTTCTCCTCCTTTTCCCTTCTCTTCTTCTTCTGGGACACCCACAACACGTATATTTGTGCACTTCATATTGTTCTTACGTTCCCTGATTTTTCCATTCTTTTCCTAATAGTTTTTGTTTCTTTTTGGAATTCAGATGTTCCATCCTCCAAATCACTAATTCTATCTTCTGTTTCTTTAAATCTTTCGTTGTAGGTATCCATTGTTTTTTCCATCTTTTCTACTTTATCCTTCATTTCCATAAGTTCTGTGATTTTTTTTTCAGTTTTTCTATTTCTTCTTTTTGTTCAGCCCATGACTTCTTCATGTCCTCCCTCAATTTATCGATTTCATTTTTAAAGAGGTTTTCCATTTCTGTTTGTATATTCAGCATTAGTTGTCTCAGCTCCTGTATCTCATTTGAATTATTGGTTTTTTCCTTTGACTGGGCCATATTTTCAATTTTTTAGCGTGATCCATTATCTTCTGCTGGCATCTGGGCATTTAGTCAGATTTCTCTGGGTGCTGGACCCAACGATATGGAAGATTTTTCTGTGAAATCTCTGGGATCTGTTTTTCTTATCCTGCCCAGTAGCTGGCGCTCGTGACACACGTTTGTCTGCAGTTCCCACCCGTAAAAGGTGCTGTGGGTGCTTTAACTTTGGAAAACTCTTGCTGTCGGGGAGGTTCACCAACCAGAGTAGCTTGGAAGGGTGCCAGCCCACCCAGGGTCCAAACGGGGGAAGGTCGCTGGCTGCCGCAGCCCATGAGAGTGCCCATCCAAATTTCCTAGTTGGCCCGGGGTGCCAAGCATGGCAGGAGGGCGCCAGCCACCTCGGCTCACCAGGGAGAGTGCACCGTTCCCGGGGAATCACGTGTTTGTAAGGGCCCCCCCGCATCACCGTTCTCCATGGCCTGGGGATTTCCAATCCAATTCTCTCAGTCCAGGGGGCCACACATGGTGTGAGCACCAGCCGCCGTGGCTTGAGGGGACCGCCTGTCCAATTGTCCCAGTCATCCCAGGAAGGGGGAAGGGAGTAACTCCGGCCACTTGCCGTCCCACCCGGTGAAGCACGTGCCCCTCAACGATCTCACCGGAGTGGGTTCTCTCAGCCAGCCATTCCAGGATGGGGTATGCTGCCTTTTATCTCTGTCGTGGCTCTGGGAGCTGTTCTGTATCATTTCTACTCCCCTAGTAGCTGTTCTGGAGGAGGAACTAAGAT
Organism: Tamandua tetradactyla; assembly: GCF_023851605.1. NCBI lineage: Eukaryota > Metazoa > Chordata > Mammalia > Pilosa > Myrmecophagidae > Tamandua > Tamandua tetradactyla. Next base: position 4,042,216 of record NC_135354.1, read on the forward strand.
CCGCACATCTTACTAAGCTACCATCTTTTCCGGAAGTCTCCCTTCTTTTTATGTTCAAATCCAACTGGTCCTTTATTTATCTCAGTCATCATTTAGAGTACAAAATCTATCCTTTCTTCTCAGTAAGGAGCTAGATTAATGAGAAAACATATGTAAAGTAACTAGTATTGTGCCTGGTTAAATGTCACAATAAACTATAGCTATTCTGTCTATTTTTATTCCTCTAAATGCTCATAGCCTAAGTACATATTTAATGGCACCTACTACTTTTAATCATGTGTTACAGATTGGCCCCCATATTAATACCTTTACCAGACAATTTGTTCTTCAATTATGTAAGTATTATGTATAGGCATCGCACAGTTCTCTACAGGGCTTCAGTATGCCAGAATGAATGAATGGATAAAATGGTGGAAAATTGAATACATAACTGAATAAATTAATTAATGAAAAAATGAGTTATAGTACTAACAAAAGTAAACACTTAAGTAGGATATAACCTGTAAGATATACTGTTTTAAGTGCTTGACACACATTGCTATTTTAACCCTGACAAAAACCCTATTATACTAACTTGTAGATGAGAATTCTGAGGCCAACAGGTTAACTCACCTGAGGTTATTCATTTAGATGATGGCAGAACAAGCTTCAAATTTAAACAGAATCAATGCCTTCCCCATTGTGCTATCTTTAATAAATGATAATTGTGATGGCAAATGATATATTAAATGAATGGTAAATCTTTTTCCAAGATAATGTGTAAAGGTACCCTCTTAATAATTATAGAAACAAAGGAGAAAATCTGTGTTATTTAAGAAGCAAAAGAAAAGTATTCTGTCACTACTTCCTCTTTACTAACTCTGAAGAAGTTTTGCACAATACAGCCAAACCCATGGAGAACTCATATTTATTACTGCTTAAAGCTCTGAACTGCAAACCTGGTGCTCAAACTTGGTTGAAAGAGAGTGGATTAGCATCAATCAACCCAGGTTCTTCTACACAGGCTATCATCCAACTGAAGATTTTTGTTCTCTGCCACCTTTCCTCAGACCCCCAATTTTGTTTATTGGTTGGGATGCAGTTCTAAGGAAGACATCTCATGACCTGCTTTTTTGTGCCAGGTGTATGAAATAACAAAGAAGTATAACTTGGAAAGAAAATCCAAAGTTTGGATACCAGGGAGAATGAATCCAAGAAGACAGAATCAGAAGACAAGAAACAAGAAAACATTCCAAAGGGAGAAAACCAAGAAGCCGTGAACCTTAGGTTGAAAACACATGCACACAAACAAGTTTCCTACACTTTTGCTGCAAAAGTACTAGTGGTTTTAACCCAAGTTCCAGATCAAAGTGTATCATTTGAAGGGAAATTGAAGGAAAATTAAAATTTGAAATTCCTTTTAAGCCCGACTGGTAAAAAGAGACTAGCAAATAAATACCTGGATAAATAATAGCCTTTCTTCCTCTACTAAGTAAAGGCCTAATAGCTCAAAATTTACCTTCATTCATTCTTTTGTGAGTCCAACATAGAGTCAATGATAGGACCTGAAGCAAACTCTGTTTCCAGACTAATTCAAAGTATACCATAGCAGCTATTCTAATTTTAGTCCATATCAAACTATTGTAATAGTAAAGGATCTTAGAGTCAAGACTTAATAATTTCCTGAATCGTCTTCTACTTCTGTCTTTTATTAAGTCAATAGGCTTTTAAAATCTTATAGAGTAAAGCTATAGTTTGAAATTATAGGAAATTTTCTTTTATCAGTGATACCTTAGTTTTAGATTTGGAAGGTAACAGCAACATGAAAAATGATCAATAAACTGCACTATCAAGGTCAACAATTTTTAGTGTTAAAATCAATTTACAGTCTGTTTCCTTGAGGTACAGATAAATTTGAGGAGACAGTAAGTGTAAACAGAATGGCTGATTTCTTGGATACATTCCAATATAATTATAGTTACTCACCCTTGCTACTATGTGTGTATGTGAAGCTTAAAGCTATTTCCCTGCCCCAAGCTACAGTAGCAGTATTTTTAGATATGTTTGCAATCAATTGAAATGCACAATCTCTGTAAACTAGAAAAAAATTACTAACTATAAAATAAATATACAAGTACATTTAAATGGTAGATTTAAACATGTATTTTGGCATTCATGTCACTTTTAGCTTGTAATCTCTTGACTTGGAATAGAGTTATGCCTAAGTATTTAATCACAAAATAGTGTGTTTCTAATAGGCAATTGTAAAAAATTATCATCAATCACACTTATTGCAAACACCTCATAAAACAGTAAAATGTTTATGGGATTGTGAAAGGCAACTAGGTTGTTCTGTATTGTACAAAGATTTGCATATATTAAAAAAAACAGCAGGCAGCAAACAAGTTTTTTTATTCTGCTTTCCAAAAAGTTAAATTGCATTTGATATCATGGCTACTTAATTTTTATTAAGATATAATAAATATTTCTGACAATGGCATTGATCATCACTATATTCTAACAAGTTAACATTCTGCAATAATGAAGCTGAAATCTCAATATATTGGAAAGAACCCTTTCTCCAGCCCCAGGGGTGAATCAGAGCTCCTGGAACATATTTGTGATGTTAAATGATATTACCTTGTACTTCATGCAGATATATATATATATGTGCAATTGTTTTTTACTATTATTTTGCCTCTATGATGAACATATTTAAGTGGCAATAGTGTTCTCAAAATAATTCTGTTTATACTTTGCATAGTTGGCATTGTTAGTATGTGGGAAAGAATAAAATCTGATTTTATGGAGAGAAAGTAGAGCTCTTTTTATCTGTAGCTTTAAGGCCACCAACTGTTGATACCTTAATCCACTAATCCCCCCTGCAATCATGTGTTCACATGCTGTGCAAACACTCAGAAATCATCTTAAGTAACACTTTTTTTCCTATTCATGCATATGCTATGGCTTGTAAAATATTTGAATATTTGTATGCTAGTACTGAAAGCTATTGTTTCTGGGCATATTTTCCTCCTCGGAGAAAAAGGCCATGGAAATTGAAGAAACACATACAAACAGTACAGATAAAAATGAAACATAACATTGTATGATTCTGCAGGGAATTTTTTTACATTTGGCTTTCAACCATCATTTTTAAAGAGTCTGTCCTTTAGTTACTTGTCAGATATGAGATTTAGTTTTTGTATGCTGCATACAATTCTCCATGTTAAGATATTGATATAACAAATTGCTGAATGTTTTAGTGATTGATTTCTGGTGACCAAAATGGGCTTTCAGATTAAAAGTCTTTCTTTTTTCTCCAGAAGACACCTGCTGAGGCAGAAGTCTGACTGCTATACAAAAGAAAAGCATGGTTTCTTCCATGGGTTCCATCTAGCAATTTGCAATGCTATTTAAAAAATTGCATTTTGTAATGAAAATTATCTAAGAATTTGTCAGAAAAACCTTGGTTAAAAAGGACTAACTACCCATTCTCAGGCAGTCTTAGCATTCTGATTGGCTGTTACTTCTGTCACTCTTCTGACTACAAAATTATGACAGACCTCACAGCAGGAAGCAAGTGATCATTAATATTCTATCCTCTGGGACACAATAAACTGCCATTCACTTGCATACAAGTAAAATACAGAAAGCTTGCCAGGAAAGGGAACAAAACTAAAGGATTCTTTTGCAAAATGATTTGATACCATGGTGGTGACCACTGAAAGGGTTTTGTTTTCCAGTCTCTCATGGTAGGAAAATTCTTTTAAACAGATTTTCCTTTAAAATCTCCCAGAAAAAAATATCCTGTCTTTCTCTTATCTGAGCTCTTCAATTAAAAGGTCTTACTTCTGAGGAGAAAACAAAAAAACTTTACCATCCCATAATTGATCCTAAAACAGAGAGCATAGACAAACGTAAAATTCAATTAACATGTAAGATAATGCACACTTTCAATTCAAATATAATGTAGAAACAAAAATCTGGTAACTTATTTTTGAGTAACTTTATTTGAGTAACTTCATTACAATTAGTAGGGATGAAAAACATTTTAATATCACTTTTATATTAATCAAAAGAGAATACATGGGCAGTGCAGGGGTAGCTCACCTGCGATGCAGGAGACCCAGGTTTGATTCCCAGAGCCTGCACATGCCAAAAAAAGAAAGAAAAAGAAAAAAAATTATCTCATAAAAAAACAGGAAAGGGAATACACAATTAGAAAATTGATGCATGATATTGCAGCTGAAACTCCAGCACCTGTTTGTTACTAAAAGAAACCATCAAATGTGAACTTAATTAAATATTATAATATAGCTGTGGTTGTATTTCTTTTATCCAGATGATATAGAATTACTAAATGGATTAGAACAACACTTTCTAAAGAGTGGAGAATCATTAATCATTTGACATTTATTACATAAGCAATAAGCAATTACTTGGATAAATTTTTAATTTTCAATCACCTAACCTAAATTTTCCTGAGGGCAAAGAATGCAGTAATTTCTGATAGACTTAGAGGCTTTTCATAAACTCTGTATTCACTGGTCTGAACTTAAAAAGACATCATTTTAACCTCAAGGAGTATTGAATACTTATATAGTTTGCCAATATAGTTTGCTCAGTGGATTACATTTTATTGCTTTTCCGAAATTTGTATTCTCCTGGTGAATTTTCAGTGAAAAAGACAGATGTTACACTTAAGAATTTGAGAGTAAGTATTTATATAAGCCCAATTGATAAATCAATTTTAAAGGGTTAAGACAAGGGACAACTGCCAATTCTATTCTTTAAAACTCTGGACTAAAAAGAACAAGCAACTAATGCCCCAGCAACATAGATGGATATCAAATGAATTATGCTAAGTGAAAGAAGCTAGACTCAATTATATGATATTATTTGAAAGGCAACACTATAGGGACAAAAGATGGAGCAATTATTCCCAGGTGCTAAAGGTGGGGAAAAGGCTCACTATAAAGGGACACATGGAATTTTTGGGTGTGATAGAGCTGTTTTACAATCTTGCTTTTTAGTGACTGTTACACATGAATGTGCATTTGTCAAAATTCAGAATGCACACTAAAATGAATGAATTTTACTGTATGTAAATACATCTGCCTTTAATAAAATACAACATTTAGGTGTAATATCATGAGAGTGCAAGAATGTTCTGAATTGAGGTCTTTTAATCTGGGAAAGTAGAAATGCTATTCCTATCTTTAGTAAAGGGAAGTTGGAAGGATTTTTTTGTTACTACTTGTAGTACTACAGCTCCCAATATTCTTAGAAAGATTAAGTGCAGATTTAAAACACTCACTGCTCTTTTAGTGTTTCTTTTTTATATAGCATTAAGGAAAAGTAAGATTTAAGTATATCAGTTAACACTGATATATTTCACCAGTGAAATAGATTACCAACTTCAATGGTAAAAAGAAAAAAATGGCAAAAGATCCCTTTCTGTTAGACAAACCGACTCTCCCCCCTTTTCACTTTGAAGCTTCAGACACCATGACAGTGCTAACTGTGATGGTAGTGATAATGAAATATCCACATCCTTCTTGATATGGCAGCAAAAGGCAGGTTTCAGTGTTATAGCAGTGAAAGGATGACATTGTATAAACACAGAAATGAACCATCACCTCTCAGGTATGATAGAATTGTTACTTTATCCGGTGACCCCCAAGAAGAGAATTTTAGCAGTGAAAATTGATGAAACCTTTCTTACTGGAATTGAAGAACATTTTTCTCTTGCATAATTTGGACTATAGCCAGGACTTAGACATAAGGCAGAAAAAAATCAGTACTTCCTAATTGTACATTCATTTAATGAAAAAGAAGTAGAAAAATTATCAGCAAATGGAAAAATAGCAAGAAAAACAATTCAGAAATATTATATGATATAATAATCATTACAATGATATGCATATAAATCTAAATCCATAAATGCAGAGAAACCATATGGAAGAAAATCTTACCTCCTAACAAATTTGCAATCAAGTAAAGACAGCATGTGCCACATATTCAATACAAATTGATTAGCACTGTTTGATGTCTAAAATTACTCTAAGTATCGGGGTGTTAGTCATGAACAAGAAGGAAACTATCATTGCCTTCAAGGACTTTACAGTCTAAATCCCCAGAGATTCACAGTTTTTGTGCTAAAGTTGATTGCCAGCCTATATGATGTACATTGAATGGAAAACTAGAAGCAAATTCTAGGTTAATAAAAAGGAACAGCAGAGATTAAAAGATTAAAAATAATATATGCCAATAATAATAATAATGATAATATGTGCTTCTATATCTTTGAATCTGACCCAACCAGAACTCTTTAAGATGCTCTGAGCAATTATTACAAGATTCTTCCCTGGTTCTCCCTCATACAACATTTTTTTTTATTTGTACATTGAACCACCACCATTGTCCACTCTAGACATTCTTAAATTATACTGTCTCAGTCAATATTGCAGAGTATTGAAAATAGAGGGTATATGGGAAAAAGTACAATCAATGCAAACTAAGGTCTAAACTCAACAGTAACACTGTGATGCACTTCCACTAATGTAGCAAAGATATACCAAGGCTAGATGTCTGCAGGTAGAGGGAATGGGTAAGGGTTTGGATTCTCTGTGCAGGAGAGTAAAATGTCTTTAGATAGATTGTGGTAGTGGGGGCATGTCTATGCACTTAGGTTGGATTGTATGGTGTGTGAATAAAACTGGAAATGAAAAGAATACAAAACAATTATTCCCTGGACTTCTGGGCCAAACTATATAGAACTAATTAAATCTTTGAGGAAAGTTAGTTTTTCAAGCTATTTTCTTTCCAGCCTTAAAGTGTAATTGACAAGTTCACTATTTTTTAAACTACAGAATACAGAAGCAGGAATTTATTATTTATTATTACTCACCTATTTATTACAAGTAGCATCCTTAACAAATTTGCCCTGATTTATGTGAACTTCTTCTCTGATATGTAAATAACTTGGAATACTCCTTAAACACATAAGTTTACTATTTATAGATGTAGGAGCTAGTCTAGTTTATTATCAGAAAAAATTTTGCAAGCATATTTCTGTAACAAATTTGCAGACAGGTATTTAATTGCAATCTATTTAGTACATACTTTACTGTCTCATATCCATAATAAGCCACTATAATTTGAATATCATGATTTTTCTGAAAAGTGTGCTTTTTTATAAATAAGATTTATGCATTTTAAGAATTTAAGGATTTTATTAATATTATCTGTGTCAGAGTTTAAGCCTAACAATGTGAAACAGTCTCTGTGGGATAGTTCAACTGAGACCCAGAAGAGCTATGTCATAGAAGCAATAGATAGCCCCAGGATTAAGGGCAAACCAGAAATGCCCAGATCTAATAAAACCAAAATGCCCATTGAATTTGGCAAGAATCTGTCTACAAAAAGAAAATCAAATCTTGTGTTGAAGAAGATATAATCACAAAGAGCTACTCAAATTTTACTTACCCCATGTATAACTTTGATAAAAAATTAACAGTCATGCCAAGAGACTATATACAATAATTGCAAACTAAGAGACAACACAAGCATTATAAACAGATCCTCAGTTATCCATATGTTATAACCATCATATTTTAAAACATCTATGATTTATAGGTTCATGAACTTGTAGAAATAGTGGAGAGCTTCACTAGAACACGGGATAAGTACCACTAAATTAAGATTATAAAACTGAATGATAATGACTGACATTAAGATATATAAATGGACTTAGTAGGAAATTAGACATGTCAGAAGATGGAGCAGCAGACACTGTGTAAGATGAAGGGTATGGACAGATGAGTAAAAAAATATGGATACAAATAAACAAATAATAGGGGGGGCAAAATTAAAATAAATTGGTAAATGGAAGTACTAGTAGTCAACAAGAGCGAGGGGTAAGGAGTATGGAATGTATGAATTTTTTCTTTCTTTTTCTGGAGTGATGCAAATGTTTTAAAAAGTGATCATGGTGATGAATACACAACTGTGTGATGATATTGTGAGCCATGGATTGTTCACCATGTATAGAATGTATGTTAAGAATGTTTGTATGTCGTTTTACCAATAAAATAAGCTTTAAAAAAGCAGAAACTATGTAAGAAGTACAGAAAGAAGCACAATTATGCAGGAAGCAAAGAAAAATACCTCATAGAATAAATATTCAAGAAAGTCTAAATAATCATTGATGGCTTAAAACTATAAGTAAAATGCCTCATGGGTATTAAAATATTTAAAGAATTAACTTTTGTGAAACAACATCTCAAAAAGGCAGGAAGCAGTTGAATAAAGATGAAATGTTTCAAGGTTCTTACATTGTCCAAAAACTTAAAACCATATCAGTTTAAGGTAAACTATAATCTGTTCAGAATGCAGCTCTTACCCCTGTAGATTAGTAAAATGCTCCATAATATGTATTTTCTAAACAATAACCAATAGACATGAGGCTTTTGAACACTTGGAGCATTGCTTGTGTAATTGAGAACTGAACTTTAAACCTTATTTCATTTTTTTTTTTTTATTAACGGAAAGAAAAAAAAGAAATTACCACAACATTTAGAAATCATACCATTCTACATATGCACTCAGTAATTCTTAACATCATCACATAGATGCATGATCATTGTTTCTTAGTACATTTGCATCAGTTTAGAGGAACTAGCAACACAACAGAAAAAGATATAAAATGTTAATATAAAGAAAAGAAATAAAAGTAGTAGTAATAGTAAAAAACAACAACAACAAACAAACCAACAAGCAAACCAAAAACAAAAAAAAAACCCTATAGCTCAGATGCAGCTTCATTCAGTATTTTAACATGATTACTTTACAATTAGGTATTATTGTGCTGTCCATTTTTGAGTTTTTGTATCTAGTCCTGTTGCACAATCTGTATCCCTTCAGCTTCAATTACCCATTGTCTTACCCTGTTTCTAACTCCTGCTGAACTCTGTTACCAATGACATATTTCAAGTTTATTCTCGAATGTCCGTTCACAACAGTGGGACCATACAGTATTTGTCCTTTAGTTTTTGGCTGGATTCACTCAGCATAATATTCTCTAGGTCCATCCATGTTATTACATGGTTCACAAGTTTATCTTGTCTTAAAGCTGCATAATATTCCATCGTATGTATATACCACAGTTTGTTTAGCCACTCTTCTGTTGATGGAGATTTTGGCTGTTTCCATCTCTTTGCAATTGTAAATAACGCTGCTATAAACATTGGTGTGCAAATGTCCGTTTGTGTCTTTGCCCTTAAGTCCTTTGAGTAGATACCTAGCAATGGTATTGCTGGGTCGTATGGCAATTCTATATTCAGCTTTTTGAGGAACCGCCAAACTGCCTTCCACAGTGGTTGCACCCTTTGACATTCCCACCAACAGTGAATAAGTGTGCCTCTTTCTCCGCATCCTCTCCAGCACTTGTCATTTTCTGTTTTGTTGATAATGGCCATTCTGGTGGGTGTGAGATGATATCTCATTGTGGTTTTGATTTGCATTTCTCTAATGGCCAGGGACATTGAGCATCTCTTCATGTGCTTCTTGGCCATCCGTATTTCTTCTTCTGGTAGGTGTCTGTTTAAGTCTTTTTCCCATTTTGTAATTGGGTTGGCTGTCTTTTTGTTGTTGAGTTGAATAATCTCTTTATAAATTCTGGATACTAGACCCTTATCTGATATGTCATTTCCAAATATTGTCTCCCATTGTGTAGGCTGTCTTTCTACTTTCTTGATGAAGTTCTCTGATGCACAAAAGTGTTTAATTTTGAGAAGCTCCCATTTATTTATTTCCTTCTTCAGTGTTCTTGCTTTAGGTTTAAGGTCCATAAAACCACCTCCAGTTGTAAGATCCATAAGATATCTCCCAACATTTTCCTCTAACTGTTTTATGGTCTTAGACCCAATGTTTAGATCTTTGATCCATTTTGAGTTAACTTTTGTATAGGGTGTGAGAGATGGGTCTTCTTTCATTCTTTTGCATATGGATATCCAGTTCTCTAGGCACCATTTATTGAAGAGACTGTTCTGTCCCAGGTGAGTTGGCTTGACTGCCTTATCAAAGATCAAATGTCCATAGATGAGAGGGTCTATATCTGAGCACTCTATTCGATTCCATTGGTCGATATATCTATCTTTATGCCAATACCATGCTGTTTTGACCACTGTGGCTTCATAATATGCCTTAAAGTCAGGCAGCGTGAGACCTCCAGCTTCGTTTTTTTTCCTCAAGATGTTTTTAGCAATTCGGGGTACCCTGCCCTTCCAGATAAATTTGCTTATTGGTTTTTCTATTTCTGAAAAATATGTTGTTGGGATTTTGATTGGTATTGCATTGAATCTGTAAATCAATTTAGGTAGGATTGACATCTTAACTATATTTAGTCTTCCAATCCACGAACACGGTACGCCCTTCCATCTATTTAGGTCTTCTGTGATTTCTTTTAACAGTTTTTTGTAGTTTTCTTTATATAGGTTTTTTGTCTCTTTGGTTAAATTTATTCCTAGGTATTTTATTCTTTTAGTTGCGATTGTAAATGGGATTCGTTTCTTGATTTCTACCTCAGCTTGTTCATTACTAGTGTATAGAAAAGCTACAGATTTTTGAATGTTGATCTTGTAGCCTGCTACTTTGCTGTACTCATTTATTAGCTCTAGTAATTTTGTTGTGGATTTTTCTGGGTTTTCTACATATAGTATCATATCGTCTGCAAACAGTGATAGTTTTACTTCTTCCTTTCCAATTTTGATGCCTTGTATTTCTTTTTCTTGCCTAATTGCTCTGGCTAGAACTTCCAACACAATGTTGAATAATAGCGGTGATAGTGGAATCCTTGTCTTGTTCCTGATCTTAGGGGGAAAGTTTTCAATTTTTCCCCATTGAGGATGATATTAGCTGTGGGTTTTTCATATATTCCCTCTATCATTTTAAGGAAGTTCCCTTGTATTCCTATCTTTTGAAGTGTTTTCAGCAGGAAAGGATGTTGAATCTTGTCAAATGCCTTCTCTGCATCAATTGAGATGATCATGTGATTTTTCTGCTTTGATTTGTTGATATGGTGCATTACATTAATTGATTTTCTTATGTTGAACCATCCTTGCATACCTGGGATGAATCCTACTTGGTCATGATGTTTAATTCTTTTAATGTGTTGTTGGATACGATTTGCTAGAATTTTATTGAGGATTTTTGCATCTGTATTCATTAGAGAGATTGGTCTGTAGTTTTCTTTTTTTGTAATATCTTTGCCTGGTTTTGGTATGAGGGTGATTTTGGCTTCATAGAATGAATTAGGTAGTTTTCCCTCCACTTCGATTATGTTGAAGAGTTTGAGGAGAGTAGGTACTAATTCTTTCTGGAATGTTTGATAGAATTCACATGTGAAGCCGTCTGGTCCTGGACTTTTCTTTTTAGGGAGGTTTTGAATAACTAATTCAATCTCTTTACTTGTGATTGGTTTGTTGAGGTCGTCTATTTCTTCTTGAGTCAAAGTTGGTTGTTCCTGTCTTTCCAGGAACCTGTCCATTTCTTCTAAATTGTTGTATTTATTAGCGTAAAGTTGTTCATAGTATCCTGTTATTACCTCCTTTATTTCTGTGAGGTCAGTGGTTATGACTCCTCTTTCATTTCTAATCTTATTTATTTGCATCCTCTCTCTTCTTCTTTTTGTCAATCTTGCTAAGGGCCCATCAATCTTGTTGATTTTCTCATAGAACCAACTTCTGGTCTTATTGATCTTCTCTATTGTTTTCATGTTTTCAATTTCATTTATTTCTGCTCTAATCTTTGTTATTTCTTTCCTTTTGCTTGCTTTGGGATTAGTTTGCTGTTCTTTCTCCAGTTCTTCCAAGTGGACAGTTAATTCCTGCATTTTTGCCTTTTCTTCTTTTCTGATAAAGGCATTTAGGGCAATAAATTTCCCTCTTAGCACTGCCTTTGCTGCGTCCCATAAGTTTTGATATGTTGTGTCTTCATTTTCATTTGCCTCTAGGTATTTACTAATTTCTCTTGCAATTTCTTCTTTGACCCACTTGTTGTTTAAGAGTGTGTTGTTGAGCCTCCATGTATTTATGAATTTTCTGGCACTCCGCCTATTATTGATTTCCAACTTCATTCCTTTATGATCCGAGAAAGTGTTGTGTATGATTTCAATCTTTTTAAATTTGTTAAGACTTGCTTTGTGACCCAGCATATGGTCTATCTTTGAGAATGATCCATGAGCACTTGAAAAAAAGGTGTATCCTGCTGTTGTGGGATGTAATGTCCTATAAATGTCTGTTAAGTCAAGTTCATTTATAGTAATATTCAGGTTCTCTATTTCTTTATTGATCCTCTGTGTAGATGTTCTGTCCATTGATGAGAGTGGTGAATTGAAGTCTCCAACTATTATGGTATATGTGTCTATTTCCCTTTTCAGTGTTTGCAGTGTATTCCTCACGTATTTTGGGGCATTCTGGTTCGGTGCGTAAATATTTATGATTGTTATGTCTTCTTGTTTAATTGTTCCTTTTATTAGTATATAGTGTCCTTCTTTGTCTCTTTTAACTGTTTTACATTTGAAGTCTAATTTGTTGGATATTAGTATAGCCACTCCTGCTCTTTTCTGGTTGTTGTTTGCATGAAATATCTTTTCCCAACCTTTCACTTTCAACCTATGTTTATCTTTGGGTCTAAGATGTGTTTCCTGTAGACAGCATATAGAAGGATCCTGTTTTTTAATCCATTCTGCCAGTCTATGTCTTTTAATTGGGAATTCAGTCCGTTGACATTTAGAGTTATTACTGTTTGGATAATATTTTCCTCTACCATTTTGCCTTTTGTATTATATATATCATATCTGACTTTCCTTCTTTCTACACTTTTCTCCATGTCTCTCTCTTCTGTCTTTTTGTATCTGACTCTAGTGCTTCCTTTAGTATTTCTTGCAAAGCTGGTCTCTTGGTCACAAATTCTCTTAGTGACTTTTTGTCTGAGAATGTTTTAAATTCTCCCTCATTTTTGAAGGACAATTTTGCTGGATATAGGAGTCTTGGCTGGCAGTTTTTCTCTTTTAGTAACTTAAATATATCATCCCACTGTCTTCTAGCTTCCATGGTTTCTGCTGAGAAATCTACACATAGTCTTATTGGGTTTCCCTTGTATGTGACGGATTGTTTTTCTCTCGCTGCCTTCAAGATCCTCTCTTTCTCTTTGACCTCTGACATTCTAACTAGTAAGTGTCTTGGGGAACGCCTATTTGTGTCTAATCTCTTTGGGGTGTGCTGCACTTCTTGGATCTGTAATTTTAGGTCTTTCATAAGAGTTGGGAAATTTTCAGTGATAATTTCTTCCATTAGTTTTTCTCCTCCTTTTCCCTTCTCTTCTCCTTCTGGGATACCCACTACACGTATATTTGTACGGTTCACATTGTCCTTGAGTTCCCTGATACCTTGTTCAAATTTTTCCATTCTTTTCCGGATAGTTTCTGTTTCTTTTTGGAGTTCAGATGTTTCATCCTCCAAATCACTAATTCTATCTTCTGTTTCTTTAAATCTGTCTTTGTAGGTATCCATTGTTTTTTCCATCTTTTCTACTTTATCTTTCACTTCCATAAGTTCTGTGATTTGTTTTTTCAGTTTTTCTATTTCTTCTTTATGTTCAGCCCATGTCTTCTTCATGTCCTCCCTCAATTTATCGATTTCGTTTTTGAAGAGGTTTTCCATTTCTGTTCGTATATTCAGCATTAGTTGTTTCAGCTCCTGTATCTCATTTGAACTATTGGTTTCTTCGTTTGACTGGGCCATATGTTCAATTTTCTGAGCGTGATCCATTATCTTTTGCTGGCGTCTGGGCATTTAGTCAGATTTCCCCGGGTGTTCGACCCCACAGGTTGAAAGGTTTTTCTGCGCAGTCTCTGGGTTCTGTTCTTCCTATCCTGCCCAGTAGGTGGCGCACGTGGCACACGCCTGTCTGTGGGTTCCACCAGCGAAAGTTGCTGTGTGTCCCTCAACTCTGGAAAACTCTCGCCGTAGGGGAGGTTCGGCAACCGAAGCGTCTTGGAAGAATGCCAGCCGGCCCGGGGTTCCAAACGCGGGGAGGGTCGCCGGCTGTCCCAGCACAGGAGAGCGTCCGGCCAAATTAGCTAGTCGGCCCGGGGCACCAAGCGTGGCGGGAGGGCGCCAGCTGTCGCAGCCCGGGAGAGTGCACTGCTCCCAGCCGACGGGGGAGTCACGTGTTTGGAAGGGATCCCCCGGTCACTGTTCTCCACAGTCTGGGGATTTCCGACCCAACTATCTCAGTTGTTCCGGGGAGCCTCGTGTGGTGGGGGCACCAGCCGCCGCGGCCTAAGGGGACCGCCTGTCCAATTCTACCAGCTGGCCTAGGAAGTTGGAAGGGAGGGACTCCGGTCGCTTGCTGTCCCACCCAGGAAAGCCCGTGCCCCTTGGTGATCTCACCGGAGCTGGTTCTCCCAGATAGTCAGCCGTTCCAGGATGGGGTACGCTGTCCCTTTGATCTCCCTCGTGGCTCCGGGAGCTGCTCTGTATTATCTCCACTCCCCCAGTAGTTGTTCTGGAGGAGGAAAGGTGAGGGTGGCAAGGCTGTCGAGGCTGGTGGCGGAGGAGCACGGTGAAGGCGGGTGAAGAGGGCACCGTGTTGGTTGGAGAGCAGCCGGAGCAGGAGGGGGAGGAGGGGGTAGGGAGGTCGGGCAGCTCGGCTGCTGCGGGGCGCGTGCGCCGCGCGGCGGTCCGGCGGAGAGAGAGAGGGGGTAGGGAGGTCGGGCGGCTCGGCTGCTGCGGGGCGCGTGCGCCGCGTGGTGGTCCGGCGGAGAGAGAGAGGGGGTAGGGAGGTCGGGCGGCTCGGCTGCTGCGGGGCGCGTGCGCCGCGCGGCGGTCCGGCGGAGAGAGAGAGGGGGTAGGGAGGTCGGGCGGCTCGGCTGCTGCGGGGTGCGTGCACCGCGCGGCGGTCCGGCGGAGAGAGAGAGGGGGTAGGGAGGTCGGGCGGCTCGGCTGCTGCGGGGCGCGTGCGCCGCGCGGCGGTCCGGCGGAGAGAGAGAGGGGGTACCTTATTTCATTTTAATATAAATAGCCACATATGCTAGGGTTATTGTAGTGGAGAGTTTAGTTCCAGAGAAAACATTTTAAAGGTCTGAAAGACCATCTGATTAACAGACTAATATGGGGGAAAAGAAAATAATTTAAAAAAAGTGTTATAAATGAAATTAGACAGGAGTGAAAGAGTTAAGATCAAATGACAAAACACAGTAAGATAGTAGATTTAAACCCAATAATTTAGAAATTACATAAAATGTAATTTATAAAGGTGACATTTTAAAGGTCTAAAAGACCATCTGATTAACAGACTAATATGGGAGAAAAGAAAATAATTTAAAAATGTGTTATAAATGAAATAAGACAGGCATGAAATAGTTAAGATCAAATGACAAAACACAGTAAAACAGTAGTTTTAAACCCAATAATTTAGAAATTACATCAAATGCATGTGTTAGCCAGGGTTCTCTAGAGATACAGCACCAACAGGACAGATCTGTAAATATGAAATTTATAAAGGTGTCACATGCAACTATGGGAATGGAAGAGTCCAAAATCCATAGGGAAGGCTTTGAAGCTGGCAGCTCCAATGAAGGGTCTGGACAAATTCCACAGTGGAAGTCCACATTACTTTTTTGCTGAAAAAGCAAGAGTTTCTCATCTTCCTTAAAAGCCTTGAGCTGATTGGAAAATGTTGTGCGAGACACATCTTAGTTGATCACAGATGTAACCAGTCACAGATGCAATCAAATGACTGATGATTTAATATACCATCCTTCCAGTTAATCAACCTGCCATGAAATATCCTTGCAGTCATGGTCAGGTGAGTGCTTGCCTGACCACACAACTGGGAACAATCCCTTGACCAAGTTGACACCAGAACCTAACCATCACAGTCCAAACCTTGGCAGCTATACACATCACCTTGAAGCATGCTTAATTTCCAAATAGGATACAATAACAAGTACATGTTTTGCCTAACAATACTCAATTGTCCTGGATACATCCAGAAACATACTACATCTCATCAGAATAGGGTACAAGTCCTTAGGTAACATTCACTTTCAAACTTCATATGTTATGACTTAAATACTATAACATGAACAATACAACTTATATCATATAAGAGGGAAACAAGATATTTGTTTCTGAGCAAATGCAAACATACCCACAACAAAGCAGGGATGAAATATTCATGTAATCACAGTCATCATTTCTGTAACTGATCAAGTGGCAATAGTTCATATTTATCACTACCTTCTTCTACTATCCATTCCATGTTCCCTTTACCCTCAGCAAGGATTTCAGCTAGTTGTAGTTCTTTGCCAGGTGCGGTGACCCAGATTTTTATTCCTGAAATTTCTGTACCATTGGTAGTCCTGCCTGCATTGGGTTGTTGCAGTTTTCTATTGGCTTGAATGACAGGGCATGGTAGTACTGAGACACCCTAGAGGATCTCCTATATTCCAGGAAAACTCTTCTTGGCCTTCATTGTGTAGTTGTAGTCCTACTTCCCTTTGATAGTCAGGATCAATCACCCCAGACAGAACAGTAATCCCTTTCCATGCCTGCTGATTCAGATGCATTAGAGGCCCAGAGTGGACAGGAGGCAGTCTTAACTTTTGGCTAAATAGAATCATTGCTATATCTCCTATTAGAAGCCCTCCTCCTTTCAGAACTAAGACCTGTAGACCAGTAGAGCTTAAGGTTTCAGGGACAGGAAGCAAAAGTTTTCCTAGTGGATCACTAGGGATGATAGTGAGTGGTACCACTCCCATTTCTACCCCTTGAATCCTGGTCTTATGAATCCTGGCTACGGGTGAAACAAGAGAGTGAATACTGATCCAGAGCATACACAGCCTCATGGAGACGTTTGCCCAAGCTCTTCAAGATATTGCCACCTCATTTTGAATTATTTTCATAGGCCATTCAACTATTCAAACAACCCAGCTGTCTCTGGATGATGGGCAACATGGTAAGACCAGAAAATACCATGAGCATGTGCACATTCTTGTAATTCATTTGCCATGAAGAGGGTTCCTTAATCAGAAGCAAAGCTGTGTGGAACAATATGATGGTGAACAAGGCATTCCATAAGTCCACAGATAGTAGTTTCCTGGAAGCACTGAGTGCAGTGAATGCAAGTCCATATTCATAGTATTCCACTTAGAACAAATAATTTCCCCCTTCATGGTGGAATTGGTCCAATGTAATTGACCTGCCATGAGGTAGCAGGTGCTGGCAGAATGGGTCTCAGCTGCTGGCAGATTGGACACTCAGTAGTGCTGCACCAAGTCAGTCTTGGTGAGTGGAAGTCCACATTGCTGAGCCCATGCATAACCTCCATCCCTACCACCATGGCCACTTTGTTCATGAGCCTATTGGCAATGACAGGAGTGGCTGAGGAAAGAGGATGACTTTTATCCAAAGGATGGTTCATCTTATCCACTTGGTTATTAAAACCTTCCTCTCCTGAAGTTATTCTCTGGTGAGCATTCACATGCAACACAAATATCTTCAAGTCCTTTGCCCACTTAGAAAGGTCTATCCACATACCTCTTCCCCAGAACTCTTTGTCACCGATTTTCCAATCATGCTCCTTCAAGTCCCTAACCATCCAGCCAACCCATGTGCAACATCCCATAAGTCACTACACAAATGCACATCTGGAAATACTTGGAAGTTTTCTTTCCAAGCAAAATGAACAAACTAGATACACTGCTTGAAGTTCTCCTCATAGGGAGATTTCTGCTCACCATTGTCCTTTAAGGACATCCCAGAATGCAGTTCCAGTGCTGCAGCTTTCTACATCTTGATGGTCCCTGCATATCATGCAGAACCATCTGTAAACCAGGCCTAAGTTTTCTCTTCTTCAGTCAACAGACCATAAGAAACTCCCCAGAGGCCATAGCTGCGGTCTGGGTCATAGCTGCGGTCTGGGATGGAGAAGGTAATGTGGCAGGAGTGGGGTTCATGGTCATTTGGGCCATGTTTTCATGTAACTGACTTGTACTTTCAGGACCCTTCAAGCCCTATCTCATACACACCATTTCCATTTTTTGATGGAGTATTGCTGTGCACATAAAGCTCAACTTTATAGCTTGGTGGGTCAGAGAACACCCAGCTCATGATAGGCAACTCAGGTCTCATGGTAAATTGGAGGCCCATGGTTAAACGTTCAGTCTCTACTAAGGCCCAGTAGTGGCCAAAAGCTGTTTCTCAAAAGGAGAGTAGTTATCTGAAGAGAATGGTTAGGCTCCAAAATCCTAAGTGTCTACATTGTGACATTTTGGGCCTGCCGAAGGTCCCAGACAGCATCCTTATTTGCCACTGACACTTCCAGCACCAATGGATCTTCTGGATTACACAGCCCAAGCAGCAGAGCAGCTTGTACAACAGCCTGGATATGTTGCAGACACCTCTTGATCCAGTCCCCACTCAAAACTAGGAGCTTTTCTGATCACTCGGTAATTGGGAGAGAGTAGCAAACCCAAATGAGGAATATGTTGCTTACAAAATCCAAAGAGGTCATCTAGGAATTGTGCCTCTTTTTTGGTTGAAGGAGGGGCCAGATGCAACAGCTTATCCTTCATCTTTGAAGGGATATCTTAGCATGCACCAGACCATTGGACACCTAAAAATTTCACTGAGGTGGAAAGCCCCTCTAATTTGTTAGATGTGTCTCCTATCTCCCTTGACATGGAAATGCCTTACCAATAAGTCTAGAGCAGTTGCTACGTCTTGCTTACTATGTCCAATTGGCATATCATCAATATAATGGACCAGTGTGATGTCTTGTGGGAGGGAGAGATGATCAAGGTCCTTGCAGACAAGATTGAGACATAGGGCTGGAGAGTTGATATATACCCTGAGGCAGGACAGAGAAAATATACTGCTGGTCTTCACAGCTGAATACAAACTGTTTCTGGTGGTCCTTACTGATAGCTACTGAGAAAAAGGCATTTGTCAAATCAATATCTGCATAGCAGGTACCAGGTGATATGTTGATTTGCTCAAGCAATGATACCACATCTGGAATAGCAGCTGCAATTGGAGTCCCCACCTTATTAATTTTACAATAATCCACTGTCCTCCTCCAAGTATCATCTGTTTTCTGCACAGACCAAATAGGAGAGTTGAATGGGGATGTGGTAGGAATCACTAACTCTGAATTCTTCAAGTCCTAAAGAGTGCCACTAATCTCTGAAATCCCTGCAGGAATGGAGTATTGCTTCTGATTCACTATGTTGCTAAGTAAGGGCAGTTCTAGTCACTTTCACTTGGCCTTTCTTGCCATAATAGCCTTCACTCCACAGTTCAGAGAATCAATGTGGGGATTCTGACAGTTGCTGAGTATGTCAATTCCATTATGCATTCTGGAACTGGAGAAATGACCACAGAATGGATCCTGAGACCCACTGGACCGACTGTGAGATGAAACTGAGCTAAAACTCCATTAATCTAATGACCTCCATAAACCCCTACTCTGACTGGTGGACCAGGGTAATGTTTTGGGTCTCCTAGTATTAGTGTTCCTTCAGAGTCTGTGTCCCATAATTCTCAAAATATGTGATCTTTTATTTTTCTCCAGTGCACAGTCACCCTGATAAAAGGCCATAGATTGGGCGATGCAGTGGTGGTTCAGTGGCTGGAGACCCAGGTTCACTTCCCAGTTCCTGCTAATGTTAAAAAAAAAGGCTATAGGTTTCCTTGGGGAAGGCTGGAGGTGGGTGGGAAGGTTAACAGTGTAAATTTGGGGCAGTGGTGAAGGGTCCTTCTGCATGGGTTTCCAGCCCACCCCCTCATTCAAGGGGCTTTGGAGCTGTAAACTGTATCGAGTTCAAGAATTAATTAAGGGACTATAACTCTGTTTCTGTAGTTAACATTTGACTTCTGTTCATCTGACCCAAAACTCTCCTGTTTATACAACTCAAACAAGAATTTAGCAGACTGCCCATCTATTTTACTGTAGGTACCCCATGATCTATTAGTCAAAGCAACAAGTCTGTGCAAGTGAGATTATTTTGACTGCTGTTTTGTGACTGCTGTCCATTATGGTGACCACACCCACTTATCTATGGTGATTGACACCACATGGCTTCTGCTAATCGGGATCTGATCATCCCCATCATGTTTAAGGATTCCAGTTCAGTGACAGCAGTTCCCACAGTAATATCTTCCCAAAAGAGAAGAGTGACTACAGCACTCTCCAGGAATGATGGAGCTAGTCTCATCAATTTATTTCTCAAGGTTCTGGTGAAAAACATGTCCTGTGGACATTCCTACAGTATGTGAGCAAGTCTTCCATGATAAATCCACTCTAACATTCCAACCTCTCTAAACCTCTGGATCCCCTCATCTACATTATACTAGGGCAGTTCTGGCATTTTAACTTCAGATAATGTCGGTCACCTTTTGGTCCATGTTTCAATCAACCATCCAAATATACTATTAATGCCCTTTCTAGCCCCTCAAGCCACAACATTGAATGAAGAATCTCTGTTTAGTGAATCCATATCAATAAATTCAGCTTGATTCAACTTTATATTCCTTCCACCATTATTCCAGACCCTTATTATCCATTCCCATACATATATTTCTGATATCTGTCTATATAGATTAGAAAACTCATGCAGTTCTTTTGGAGTATTGCATACTTCCTCATGGGTCACACTTTATACCTCATCTCTCAGGGCTGTTGGGATATTATTCTAGTTATAGGTCTTGAAGAAATGAGAGGTGGTAGGGGCGGGTCATGAATAGAAACAGAAGTGTCTTTCAAGCCAATTACCTCAAGGCTCCCATTGCCATTTTGTACAGTGAAGCAAGATTAGTCACTCCAGAGAAGTGTGGGCTGCTTCCCCAGGAGAAATGGAAGTTGGGAAGCTGTTTCATCAAGGCAGGCTAGAGGTCAGGAAGCTCTTTCCTCAGAGCAGTCCATTACAGGTCTATCTAGAAAAGACTCAGCATATTCCAGGGATCCCATCGCCCCATCATCATCATTATCAAGCCATATATCCCCATCCCATTTTTCAGGATCACAGTCCTTTCCAGTCAAAGCCCTTACTTTAACAGCACACACTCTGCAAAGTTGATATTTTAGTTTAGGTTGTAAATCTGCTACTTACACAATGAGGCTCTGTGTCTGGTTTTCAGAGCTCTCAAGTCTGCAATCACAGGAAATAAGATTTTCTTTCAGGGCACATATGGAAACTTTTACATCATTCACATAGCACTTATGGTACAAAATTTAAGGGCTTCAGCTCATCCTTTTCCCTCATCACTGAATCCAGCATATCTAACAACAACCAGCCAAATATCATTATGCCTTTTAATTCTACAAAACTCGGTAAAAGTGTCAAAAAATTCTCACCCAGAATTCACCCATGGACTCAGTGCCATCTTGATTATAGCAAATAGAGTCATTAGTACCTGTGAGTCTAGTCAGAGTATAAAACCAATTGTAGTGTGGGTCACTGTGTCTAGGTGGGTGATGGTGGCTCAGCAGGCAGAGTTCTCACCTGCCATGCCAGAGACCTGGGTTTGATTCCTGGTGCCTGCCCATGCAAAAAAAAAAATTGTAAAAACCTGTTTCAAAATTCTGTTTTCTCAAGAACCACTCCTGGTACCAAGCTGTGTTATTTAGGGTTATCTAGACAAACAGAACTAACAAGGGAGCTCTGTAAATATAAGACTTATAAAGGTGTTTCATGCAATCATGGGAATAGAAGAGTCCAAAATTTGTAGGGTGGACTGTGAAGCTGGTGGCTCCAATAAAGTGTCTGAGTGAACTCCCTTTCAGAGACTTGCTGGCTGAAGAAGCAGCAAAAGAGGCTCTCTTCTCTCTTAAATACCTTGCTAGGATTGAATTATTTCACTGTTGGAAGCAGGCCTTATTTGATCACAGATATAATCAGCCACAGAAGCAACTGATGAACTAATACACCAGCATCCCGGTTTATCAACCAGCCATGAAATATACTTGCAGCCATGGTCAGGCAAGTGCTTGACCATGGTCTGACAACTGGGTATCATCACTTGGCCAAGTTGAGACCGGAAACTTACCATCACAATGTGAATGGAAAAAATGCTCCAAGAAAACTCTATGACAATCAGACCAGAAAAAGAAAATGCATATTTTGTATAAGATCACAGAAATGATTCAACTAAAAGGATATAAAAAAGAATACCCTGCACACAGGAACAGCTATAAAACCTTAAAATTTTTTAAGACAGAGTCTTTATCAAGATGAAAGAAGAATTTTTATAACTTTAAGAGTCAATTAATTCAACAAAAGATTTTAAAATTCTAAGTTTGTATACAACTAATAGCATGGCCTTTAAATATGTAAAGAAAAAAATTAAGCAGAGAATACACATATTTGACAAAATCTAATGGTAGCTGATAGAACAAGAAGTTATAGATATTTGAAAAATATTAATCAAGTTAATCTGACTGCCCTTTATAGAACACTATACATTTTAACAAAAAAATGTGCATTTTTCAAGTATACATGGAATGCTTAACAAAATTTCAATCAAAATCCCTTGAAGTTGTGTGTGTGTGTGCATGTGAAAATGATCAAACTCACCCTACAATGCATACAGAAATTAAGAGCCAAGAAAAGTCAGGATAGGCTCTATGATGAAGAACAAAGTGAAGACTTACACTTTTAGAAATAAGCACTTATTATAAAGCTAATATTTACTAATATAAGAGGTTGCTTCATAAGAATAAATAAATTAAACGCTGGAACAAAGTTCAGAAATAACACACATTTTCACCACTTGAATTATATGAAACATGCTACTCTAGTGCATGGAGGAAAGGTGGCTTGAAAAAGAATTTTGATTCCTACTTCACAATATAAACAAAAATTGAATCTATGCAGCATGCAAATACAAAAAGCTTCTAGGAGAAACATTTCATAACCACCAGATGAGGAAATGATTGATACATTCAACTTTTAAAAAGATGAATAAACTAGACTTCATTAAATTAAAGCTTAATCATCAAAATGACAATTAATTCAAATCAGAGATCTAACCTCAATACTGGAAGAACTGGAAGAAAAGCAAATAAACCCTAAAGGTAGCAGGAGGAATGAAGTAATAAAGATTAGAATGGAGATAAATGAAACAGGGAATAAAAAAGAAAGAGAATCAACAAAAGCAAAAGTTGCTACTTCAGAATATCAGTAAAGTCAACAAACTTTTAGCAAGACTGATGAAGATAAAAGAGAAGATAAAAATGACAAAAGTCAAAAATGGGATGGGGAACATTATTACTGATCACACTGAAATAAAAAGGACAATGAACAACCATATGCAGAGCAATTTAAATAACCTAGACGAAAGTACAATTTCCTATAAACATGCAAACTACCTACACTAACAGGAGATTTAGTGAAACAGAAGAGCTCAATAAACCATAACTAGTAAAGAATTGTCAATAAAAACCACCCAACAAAGAAAAACCTGGGACCAAATTTCTTCACAGGAGTCATTTACCAAGAAGAATGAACCCCATTACTGCTCAAACTCTTTTGAAAACATTGAAGGGCAGTGAACACTGTACAATTCATTCTATAAAGCCAACATCACCCTCACACCAAAGCCAGTTAAAACTGCCAAAGAAAAGAAAATTGCAGACCACTATCTCTTGTAAATGTAGATGAAAACATCCTAAGCAAATACTAGCAAACTGAATGCAATTAAAAGAATTGCACATCACGATGAAGGAAGATTTATCTCAGGTGTGCAAGGGTGAGTCAACATAAGAAAATATGTTAATGTAAAACACCACATTAACAGAATGAAGGAAAAAACAACAATGCATGATCATCTCAATGCAGTAAAAGATTTTACAACATCCAACACCACTTCTTGATAAAAACACTTAGAAAACTATGAATACAAGGAACCTTCCTCAACATGATAAAGGGAATATATGGAAAACCCACAACCATTATCATACTTAATGGTGAAAAAGTGAAAGCTTTCCCTGTAAGATCAGGAACAAGACAGGGATGCCTGTTCTCAACACTGTTACTCAACATTGTACTGGAAGTTCTAGCCAAACAAGTTAGACAATGAAAAGAAATAAATGGCATCCAACTTGGAAAGGAAGAAGTATAGCTTTCCACATCTGCAGAAGAAAAGATCCTATACAGAGAAAAAACTTGCAAAACTTTTTTCAACTCATTTATTAGTTCTTAGAAGCTCCCAGAACTAATAAATGAATTCAGCAAAGTGGCAAGTTAAAGAGCAACACCTCAAAATAAGTAGTATTTCTATTCACTGATAATGAGCACTCAGAAGAATGAATAAAGAAAAAAATTCCATGCCCAGTGGGAACTAAAATAACCAAATAACCAAAATAAATATAACCAAGGATGTAAAGGACAAAAAACACCTATAAAGCATAGCTAAAAGAAATTGAAGATGACCCAAGTAAATGGATGAACTTTCCATGTTCATTGTTTGGAAGACTAAAGATGTTGATTCTACCCAAAGCAATTTACAGATCAATGCAGTCCTAATCAAAGTTCCAACAGCATTCCTTGCAGAAACTGAAAACCAATCAGCAAACTTATATGGAAGGGTGAGGGGCCCCAAATAGCCAAAGCAAAGTTGGAGGACTCACATCTCCCAACCTCATAACATTATACAACCACAGTCATCAAAGCAGCATGGTACTGGCACAAGAAACAGACATATAGACCAATGGAATTGAATTGAGAGCTTAGAAATCAACCCTCACAGTCATGGCCAAATGATTTTTGACAAGGGGGCAAATACCACTAAATTAGGAAAGAATAGACTCTTCAAATAAACAGGGGAACTTAAAATTGAATCTCAATTTGTACAAGAAAAAGAATGAAAGTGGACTCCTACTTCACAACATATACAAAACCAGAAGGATCCAAGGCTTAAATATAAGAGCCAGAACTATGAAACTCTTAGAAGAAAATCTAGGGAAGCATCTTCTGGACCTTGTTTTAGGTTTCTTATACTTTATATCTAAAGCACCAGAACAAAAGAAAAAATGTATCAGATAAATGGGACCTTATCAAAATTAAAACTTTTAGCCAGGGTCAACGTGACCATGTGTAAGGGACAGCTTGATCTCATCGTGGATACTATGGTCAGGAGGCCTGGCTCTGGAATCTGAAATGGCCAGAACTGCCTAAGTTCACCCAGCTGAAGTGGAAGGCCCTGTACAGTGAACCAAAATCTTTGGAAACATCTGCTTTTGTCAAATCCCACAAGAACCTGGCTTTCTATTGGATTCTAAGAGCTGGGCACATGGTTCCTTCTGACCAAAGGGACATGGCTCTGAAGATGATGCAGCTGGTGACACAGCAAGAATAGATGGACTGGGATGCAGAGGAGCCGGCCTGGCTTTGGGACAGCGGAGTGGAAATGAGGACCCTGACGATGTAGGCATCTGACTTTTTTGGTTTGCGGTTGTGAAGATTCCTGCTAACTCCCGCAGAGGAC
Organism: Tamandua tetradactyla; assembly: GCF_023851605.1. Classification (NCBI taxonomy): domain Eukaryota; kingdom Metazoa; phylum Chordata; class Mammalia; order Pilosa; family Myrmecophagidae; genus Tamandua; species Tamandua tetradactyla. The sequence continues at coordinate 4,067,748 of NC_135354.1, forward strand.
AAAATTATCACCTCTGCAGTGTCTCGGAAATCATGTCTGCTTCTTATAAAACCTATTATTTTGAAAAATATATTTATTTTAATAAAAAAAGGGATTTCATAGATAAATTTTTTTTCATTATAAAAGCAAGTTATGTAGGGGATGCAAAGCTAGTTCAGTGGTAGAATTCTCACCTGCCATGTGGGAGACCTGGGTTCGATTCTCGGCCTGCACACTTCTTCCCCCAAACAAACAAGCAAAACAAAAAAATTCAATAAAGTGGTGCTGCAATAATGGGATACTCGCATGGAAAAATAATGAAATGTGACCCTGCCATACAACATACAAAAAAAGGAAAAAGCAAGTTATGTGAACTTCAGAGGAAATGGGGAATACAGGTAAGCAGAGGACAACATAGTACTTATATCCACCCACTTCACAGGCAAATGCACTGAAATCACTTTAGTGGACATCCTCACAGATCTTTTTTTGCTATATATGCATATATATTTGTACAAAAAATGGAATCATAACTGTAGATGTTATCTTACTGTCTGCTTTGTTCACATATCAGTATGTCCTTAACACTATTCCATGTCAATAAGTACTCTGTAACATTAAAAAAAATTAAAAACTTTTGACCTTAAAGGACTATATCATGAAATTAGAATGCCAACTAAATATTTGGAGAAAATATTTGGAAAACCATGTATTCAAAAAGGTTTTAATATCCAAAATATATAAATAAATACTTCAACTCAACAACAAAAAGACAAACAGCCCAATTTTTTAAATGGGCAAAATACTTGAATAGACGTTTCTCCAAAGATAAACAAGTGACCAACAAGCACATGAAAAGATGCTCAACTTCATCAGCCAGGAGGGAAATGCAAATCAAAATCACAGTGAGATACTAGTTCACACCCACTAAAATGGCCACTATTAAAAAATGGAAAGTCACACGTGTTGGAGAGAATGTGGATAAAGAGGAACACTCACTCATTCCTTGTGAGAATGAATGGAATGGAAAATGGTGCAGGTGCTGTGGGAGACAGTCTAGCAGTTCCTCAAAAAGTTAAATACAGAAGTACCATATGACCTAGCAATCCCACCTCTAGGTATATACCTCACAGAATTGGAAGCAGGGCCTATTACAAGCAGATACTTGCACACTAATATTCATGGCAGCATAATTTACAATTGCCAAAGAACAGAAGCACCCAGGCATCCATCAACCAATGAATGCTTTAATATAATGTGGCATATTTGCACAATGGAATATATTAAGCCATAAAAAGGAATGAAGTTCTGATATATTGACAACCTGGATGAACTTTGAAGATGTCATGTTTAGGGAAAGAAGGCAGACACAGAAGGAGAGATATTGTATGATCTCACTGAAAAGAAATAATTTGAATAGGCAAACTCATAGAGTCAGAGCCTATAATACAGGTTGCCAGGAGATGGATCAGGGTATGGAATAGGGAGTTAGCATTTAAATGCACGGCATTAACATTTAAAATGTACAGAGTTTTAATTTGTGTTGATGCAAAAGTTTTGGCAATGGATGGCGGTGATGGTAGCACAACTTTGTGAATGTAATTATTAGCACCAAATTATATATTTCAATGTGGTTATAAGGGGAAATGTTAGGTCTCTTAAGGAGTTCCCCTCCAAAAATGTTATCACATGATTTCCCTCCCACAAAACTTGATCCTTCCATGATGATGATGATAAATGTATATGGCTGTAAAGAGACTTAAATAGGATCATGTTTTCTGTTCTTCTTTATTCTCCCTTTTAACTTCTCATTATTCACATCTTAGCTTACTATCACTCCATCAGAGAAGCCCTTCAGACCCTCCCCAATCCCTGGTCAGGAGAACTCTAAGCACTCTAAGACCCTGTCAGCATTTATCAATATTATAATTAAAACTTACTTCTGAGATTGGTCTCTTTCCTGCCTGACTCCTCTTCTAGAGCATAAATTCTATGAAAAAGAGGTTTGCATCTAATATGCTCATCACCATGCCCCCTTTAAATTCATCAATGAGTTAATTCATTATTAATGAATTCTTTATCAATAAATCATTATATGGCACCCAGTTAGTGCAAATAATTGAAAACTGCTGTTTTTGCCAATACATACTAATGCCCACTTAACTAAAATACAAGTACAGCTATAAATAAATGATATTAAATACCAACTAAGATGTGCTTTTTAGTTGATTCAGATATTTTATTTTGTATTTGACAAAATCTTAGAGGCCTTACATGAAAATCTGTAATTCTGAAGAATTTTTATATTACTACAGACTATTACCACACAAATTATTTTTGCAAAAAAGTCCCAAATCAGTAAATAGGCTATCAACTTAATTGTTTGTGCACAGTTACTGAGAATGGCAGTGAAAAGGGGAAAAATTCCTCTGTGGACTCAAGCTTTGGGTTCATTTAGAACAAGATTCAACTTCTTGCTCAGCTATCTATTGGTTGTTTGATTTGGGGCAAGTTGCATATTTTTATAACTTTGTATTCTCCTCAAATTATGATAGTGCTTAATTCACTTTGCTGTTGTGAACATTTAAGTCAATTAATAAAACTTTACCACAATACCTAGTACAAAATATTCACTCAGTGTTACTTATTTTCACTGTTAAAACTGCTTATAGGTCAACATTAAATAAAAGTTTCAATCATCCTAAGCTACTTGCCAGTAAAAATTAGATACTACGTTTGTTTTATTGAAAAGGAAAAACATCCATTTAGTAGTTTGAAATCATTGTTTTAAACACATATTGTTCTGGGTTTAGACAAAGACCAATTTTGCGTGATTCCACTATTGAGGTCATCTATGCAAAACTGATGTCATTTATAACAAAACACAACTTTGTTAATCACTACTCAAACTTGGGAAAAACCAAATTAAAAACCCATAGCATGGACCAGGAACACACGCAACAGTAATTATCAGGAACAGACTGTGATTCCTCAGATGTTCTTTTAAAGCATTAACAGCATTACATCTGAGCTTTACATATTCAAAATCAAAGATGAATGAAACTTTCAACCATGATGTGTAAGCACCACACTGCAAATCCTGGGGTAGCTAAATGCTGCTGAATATATTCTAAAAATCTTATGGGCAATGTAGAATGCTGTGTCCTGAGAAAGTAGAAAACTTCTCATGAGAATGTTTGAAATGTCACTCCAGTTCAGTTTGCATCAGAGTGCAGGTGGCTTTACAAGGAGTTTGCTGGAGGCTTTGTGTTTATATAGTTGTTGCTTGGAAGATGGTACAGATTGGTTAGGCAACTAATAAAACAAGTAGGCTTGCTTTCATTTATGTGCATTTGGGGGCTTCTAAAAGATGGAAAAGTGGTTTATATTAGGATATAAACCCTTCACTTATTTTAATTTTCAATTCCTTTCTCTTACTTGACCATTCCAGTTCACATCCTTCTTCTATTTCAGAATCCCTCTCCCTGGTCATGATTCCAAACCCACAGATGCTTTAGAAGGCAAACAATCCTGGGGAAGACATTCCTCTTGGTACCAAGACAGACAGAAGGTTTTCACGTCAGAAAAAGCAGACTTTTATTTTTCCCCATTCCATCAATATCTGCTCAGAGTTCCATTCAATCAATATCTGCTCAGAGTTCTTTATTTTATTTATATTTTGAAACTGTATCAGTTTCTCACTCAAACTAAAATATATAGTAGAATTTATGAAAGAAAACCTCTTACTATATGATGTCTTATCATTTACATGACAAATCTTGAATTTATGAAAGCAAGTTGCACATAAAACACTTTTAATAAACATAGGACTCTGAAAGAATTCAATAAAATTATGTTAAGCTTGTATTTTTGGAATTTTTCCTTCTACTCTTTGTAGGTTCACTATTTAATTTACATTTCTGTATTTTTATTCACACTTTTCTGGTACTGCTTTCAAATTCCATTTTCTATTTCCTTTAAAATTGTGCAAAAATTGTGTCTGATATTATAACAGATATCCAAAGTAATTTAAACCAGTGTGCAAGAATATAATTCAAAGACTAGATAGAACTTCTTTATCACAGAGTTGTGCAAGATAAGCTACAGGGCAAGGGTGGTGGGGGAGAGACTTGTTTTTCCAAGGAAACTTTAAAAATACAAAAAGATGGCAAGTATTAAAAGCAGACCATGGGGGTTCAAGGGCAATACGGTGGTAGAATTCTCACTTGCTATGTGGGAGACCTGGGTTCAATTCCCAGTCCATGTATTTCTCAAAAAACAAACAAGCAAAACTAAACAAAAAGTCAACAAAAGGTGCTGCAATAATGGGATACCCACATGGAAAAATAATGAAATGTGACCCTGCCATACAGCATTAAAAAAAAAGCAGACCACATAAATTATCATATAAGCTAGAATTGAAGTGTTGTCAAAGTAACGCAAAATGTAAAGTGCTAATGTGAATAAAATAATGTATCTTTTCATTTCATTATTTTAATGTAATCAGCTAAGAAGCCCATGAATTTGTGACCATAGGGTTGTATTCCAAAGAATGCTTATTTCTTCTTTTCCAAATCAGAAGTGACGCATCATCACAATTATCAGCACTGGCTCCAAACCACTCTCATGAAAGGTTGTTTTTAAAATGCTGATATGCCTTATTCAATCCAGTTATCTTTAATATGTTTTTCTCCCAAAGCAAAATCTTCAAATAAATGGTGTTTTTGTCAATTAAAGCATGAGATTTAATTTTAATTCTTTATTCATTAGGAGAAAATAAACAGAACATTCAGTCATGGTACTGAGAATGTTATTTGATTTGTGCTAGTCATTGACCAACTTAGTATCATAGTGTACATGGAATTCTTTTATAAAATAGATGCTACTACTAATCACCAGATCACCTTCATTCTGATTCCAATGCCTTCACCTTTGCACTAGAGATTGTATTACAATGCAACATTGAATTACTAAAGTACAATAATTTATATTTTTCACTATAGTGAGCACTGTAATTGTTACTCAATGGGAATGTTCAAGGATAAGTAAAAGAAGCTCTACACTAGATGAAAAATCTAAATTCATAAAATAGATGAGAAGAAATTGGAAAACACCTTAAAATCCTCTCAGGAGAAATCTTGGTTAGAGGATCTTGAGGTTTTGTTTGTTTTCTCTATTTGTCTTGAAATTCTGCCTGAAACATCAAAAAATCCCAAGAGAAATAGGGAATTTGTATTATTTGAACTAAAATAACTAGTGCAGAATATGTGGCTTCTTTTGTTATTTTAATGTTACTACATTTACACAAAGAAATTACTCCCTAAAACATCCCAGAAATGAGAACACATGGTACAAAGTAAATCATGATGTGAAGATTTACAGAATAAGGGATTGGGAAGGAACAGTCAGAGAGAAGGCTCAATGTCCTCTGCACATCCAAGAGAAAAGAAAAGGTGACTTAATCTATTTTCAGGTGCTTTATTGGGTTCATGGATTGTGCAGTATCAGAGAGAACACATCTAAGTTATGCTATCCCATGGGACCTCAAAGGTGGGCTAATAGAGTGAACCCTGAGCAGTTCTTCACAGGGCAAAACCATAAAGACACTTCAGCTTTCATTTAGAATTCTGTGACCTCCCCATTCAAAGCTGTTCTATTCTCTGCTAATGTTTGTGCACCACACCTCAGAGCAGACTCCTCTAGGGCATTAGTCCAGCAGTTTGCAAAGTTATAAGTATAAAAATAACTTGCGTAGTAGCTTTTCAATAAATGACAGCTTCCTACACCTCTTCTCAGACTATTAGACTCTGTTTTGTTTTTGTTGTTTTTGCTTTGTTTGTTTTTAAATCTAAGACCCTATAAAATGAGTTCTAATGATAAAATGTCAGATTTCATGGTAAGTGCTTGGATACAGATTTGGGGACAGCACAGGTCTCTGCAAATTAGTCCATGTAAATTGTTACCTGCTTATGTGCAAAGATTTTCTTTTAGCCAGTGCACTGTGAATTATCTCTGGGGAAAAATTCATTTTTCTCCTGCACTCCCAACCAGAGCAATTCCTTTTTAAAATGCAATGCACTTACATGTCATGGTACTCTCAATTTTTGTATTTTTCTCCTCATGGAAGAGAAAAAAATAATTCAAAGATGGAGCACTTGCTGGCCGCTGCACTATGTTGGTTAAAGCATTCCTTTAAATCCTTGAAACTGCATCAGCTTTGAAGACACTTTATGAGGGAATTATTGCTGCCTGAACTTTTAATTATTCTTAGTTGTTTAAACTGTCAGCAGAAGTTAAATGTTGTGTCCATGTTATTTCAAGTAAAGGAGTTCACAATTCTATAAAAACTAAAAAGAAGTGCATGAGCAGGCTGGGCAGACACTCATTTTTAAAAGTCTCAGATGTCAGTTCTAATCAAAAGTCATTCTCTCAATGCTGTATCCAGGCAGCTTACTCAATAGCCAGCCGACCTTGGAGATTTTCTTGACCAGATACCTCTATACCTTTCAGAGTTTGAAAAATCAATGGTAATTTTCTAAATGGCAAGTAGGATGGGGATGGAAGATATATGTACATTTTGATTCAAATGCACTAAAATTTAAAATGCTTTTTGAATTTAATTTTTAAAAGAAGTTGTAGGTTTGCAGAAAATACAGAGTTCCCATCTTCTCACCCTCATTTTTAACATGTTGCAATAGTGTGGTGGCTTCCAAAGTTTTTTAACTAATAAAAAAGCTAACGTTCTATATGCACATCTCATTATGCACATTTCCCTTTACATGTTTTTTGGCATTCTTTTCCCAACTCTGTTATTACTTGTCTCATTTTACAGGTGTGAAAACAGTTTTAAAAATATATGTAATGTGCCAAGTCAGTAAGATGTAGAGCTTAAATTTGAGCCCAAACCTGACTTCAAAACCTGTTGTTCTATGCTAGTAAGCTGTTCAGATAATAACCAATGAAAGAAGTTCATGATAAAGACTTCTTTTTCTTTCAATATATAAACATGCAATTATATCTGCAATATTGCTTGGGAGAGAAATGTAACTTATATTTCTATTCCTTTGTCCATGGTTGTATACAGGTTCTGCACCATCTTGAATGTGGAATGAATATTCAAGCTAAAGCATCCTCTGTAGTGAAGGAGGCAAAAGTAGGGTTGGGGGCCCAAAAAGAACCTTGTTGGCAACAGAATTCTATCTCCATTCTAATTCTATTTCTTCAAAATCACACACACACAGACCAACACACAGAGGATCACACACATCTTTATTTCCTCACTTCCATGCTTAGGAAAGATTATTCATTGTATAGTGCAATGACTAACATACATATCACAAAGTACTTTTTTTCACTTCTGGCCAAAATCACAGAATAAGGTCAAGAAGAGATAAAGAACACTGAAAAGTTAAAGGATATCTCATAGTACCTAATGGGACTTCCTTAATATTTAATAACAATAAAATCTAGACCAAGATTCCAGAGGGTCAATATTTATTTTAGCTTTTCTATCCATTATGCCCTTGTCTTGTCTATGAATACATGTCATAATATAAGACTGGAAATGCTGGTTTTCTTAATAGCATATTTACTTCAGTGTCAATAAAGGGTGCCATAATCTGTTTCTGAAAAATTAAGACTCCCAATATAATACATTAACTTTAGATAGTTGTAGAATTATCACTATCATTATAAGGGGAGCATATTTTACTTTGTTTTGACCTTCGTTGGCCTACAATTGTGTATATATGCTGCCTGTTTACTGGATAAAATTCAGTCTACCTGCACACTGATAGACAATCAAGTCTAAATTAAATTAAGAATGAAAAGGATAAAGTGTGAAATTGCATGTTCACTGCAGTTTAAGACTTAGAGATGACCATTTCCAGAATGGAAAAAAGAGTTAGGCTGATGGAAGACATACACTTTGTTTGCCCTTCATTCAAGTAGAGTAGAATATAAATCCACCTGAATGAATCCTGTATTATATAATGAATTAGAATGAAGCTGATGACTTGTTCATGTTCTGCTCACCAAGTTCATTAACTGCATTCAATACTCGGTGAAAAGATCCTTACCTGCCATGACTGCAATTAGAATGTGTATGTTCGGGAGTGCACAGGTAGTTCAGTGGTACAACTCTCACTTGCCACGTTGGAGGCCCAGGTTTGATTCCTGGCCCATGCACTTTCCAAAAAACAAAGAAAAAGCAAACAAAAATTCAACAAATGGTGCTGCAATAATGGGATACTCACATGGGAAAAAAATGATGTGACCTCCACCATACAGCATGCAAAAGAAAAAATGAGTATGTTCAGGAACCTATCCCAGGCAGAACTCTAAATGTCTAAAATGTGTTTCCTAGTGTCATTCAGGCTCTTGAAGATGTAGGCACAATACTCCATGGTGCAGGGTATTGCATGCAACCTGTTGTTTTTAGAGGCTATTTTCTGTAATTTTATAAGCTATAGGTAAAATATGCAGTCAGCCTTTGGTGTTGTAGGCTTGGTTGTAATTAGAATTTTTTCCTGACTCAGATCTTATTTTTCCCAACATACTTTCACCCAACTGTTCCACTAACTAGGAACCCCAGTTGGTAGGGAGATCGAGGTAAATGAAGAGAAAACTGAATTTTGGCTAAAAGAAAATATGAGCTTATAATAAAATGAATAAAGAGAAAAGGATAAAACCTCAAATCTTCCCTAATTTAAGCATATATGCCTTAGAATATGAAAATAATAAAGTAACAAGTTCAGAGGAAACATAAAGAAACAGCTATTTAGGCTTGTTACTTAAAGAAGTTGGTTTGGTAGCAAGTCCAGTATTAAAACTAAGTCATAATTTTACACAAGATTAAAAGGAGAAATCTTCAATGATAGTTGCTTAACAACATCTGAAATTATATGAGATTCAGAGGACCATCCCCTACTGTTTTCCACTCAGATGAATGGGAAGCACATGGGTAAATTACCACCTGTACTGCCTGACAGTGGACATTGTAAGCAGTTGTCACTGCAGCCCTGTAATTATGCAAGTCTCCTTCCACTATTAGACAACTAAAAAGACCTGTCTTTCTTTCTTTCACTGGTTAGTGCTTTTTAGGATGTTAAAAGCACTGAACTATCTCAACTTGTTCAATCATGTGTCTTAGTTGAACATAACCAGTATATTCTTGGGGAATCTTTTTTTTACCATTATTTTTTGAGCCCTCTGAGACACTTCTACCACAGTAAGAAAACTTGTCTATCATAATAAGAAAGCTTGTTTCACTCCAGTTAACATTTACCCTTTTTTTTTTTGCATGGACAGGCACCAGGAATCTAACTTGGGTATCTGGCATGGCAGGTGAGAACTCTGCCTGCTGAGCCACCATGGTCCGTCCTACTCCAGGTGACTTCTATTCAATAATTTTTTTTCAACTTTTTCCATTTTCTTCCCAGTAATCAGCTCTGTTGGAGTGTATCAAGGTGGAGAGGGTCAAAACATTTTGGAAAAACTTTTGATGGATGATATGTAGGATCAGAGAACCATAATAAAAGATAAATCACAATATCAAATATTTTTCTATGTTACCTTTATAATTTAAGAAAAAATGGCCTTTAAAATTTAAAAGTTAATAAACCTAACAATTGAAATAGTTTAAGATCAACAAAGAATGGACATTTAAATGAAAATTAGACTATCCCAAATAAATGATGACTTATCAAAAAGAAAAACATGATACTCTGTACTGATGTATGACTATTAGACAGCACCTAAATAAAAAGATAATTTTTTTCACTTGTTCAAAGCTTGTCAAGTGCATATTGTGACTGAGCCAATGAATTTATGGGTCAATAAGAGGAGCAGAGTTGGTATATTTTATAAAGATGTTTTTTAGTAACACTTGCATAAATATTATTATCAACATATAGCTAATTTAAAGCCTAAAATATGCATCATAATTCCTAATTTCAGTAGTGACACAGTAGCCCTTATTTACCAAAGTTAAATGAAAGCTAAACAGAGTCACATAGTAAAGTAGTCAGTTTTAAACGCTGAAAGTTTTCCAAAGATTTGAACTTGGTGTATCATTAGATAGGACTAAATTTATGCTAATAAAACATCTACCTTAACAGAATCACTTAATGATTGTATGAGATCAGTAAGGAAACATCATTTATGCCTCTCAGATTTCTTAAAAAGAATGAAAGAATACATGGAGAATTTGAAAAACAAAGAAAAAGTTTAAATGAATCATTCCTTTCTAATAGGCTTATTGATTCATTTTTAAATTTTCTTTAAAATTATTACATTAACTTTATACAGGCAAAAGGAAAACAATTTCAAAAAATACTGAAGATTCCAGGTGTTTTAGTTTATTAATATGGAACATATTAAACTCTACAAAAATGCTATTTAAAATGATGTGCCTGTGATTGTTACATTCTTAAGTATATTTCAGAGAGAAATGCTACAGAGGTAGGACTTTTCAAACCTTTTCAGAATTTAATATTCAGTGCCTGCTTAAAAAATAAATAAAAATAATACACATTCATTAAACCATAATTACCCAAACAAAACAGGTTGCTAAAATCAGGTTTATGTTAAAGCTCTACTCGAAATTGAACACAGTGCCATAGGTTCTGCAAAATGGTCTGTGTACAGTATCTGATTTAAACCTCCTAACAACCAAATAAGAGAAATATTTTGCATCCCATCATTTTAGACAAAGACACAGTATATCAACAATCCTAAGTAACTTATACAAATCAGTTTAGCTGATCCATGGTTGTGTTGAAATTTCAATCCGTGCTGTCTGACTCCCATTATTATCCTCTGCACTACATAGTGCCCTATCCATTTAAACTCTACCAACTTTGAGCTGGCTTAGTCAAGGCTGCTTACTATTATTTTTATTCATGACTTTTCCTACTTCTACTCCTTGTTTTCCTTGTAATAAATAGAACCATGCTTATTGCTATGTGTCTTAGATTTAATGCTCCCCTGTCCAACCAGCATGGCCAACCCTCAGCCCTCAAATAGCTCCTGCATTCACTAATGCCATATCCTCTGTACTTACAAACAATATTTGCTTTAAGCAGCAGAAAATCCTAACCCAAACAGGCTCAAGTCAAAAGGGTCTCTACTGTCCAAGGTAACTGAACAGTCCAAAGATAGTTCTGGCTTTAAGGTCCGTCTTTCTCTACATCTTGGTTCTGTACTCCATGTTGCCTCCATTTCTACCATTGCAGTTTCTTTAGATGGTAAAATGCCTTCAGCTTTATAACCTACAGCTTCAAGACCACAGAAAAGCAGTCTATTCCTTCCCAGAAAATTGAGATAAAGCCCTGTGCCTCATTTCCTTGGTTAAAGTTGAGTCATGTGACCTTTCCTAAAAAAGGATGAGATGCAGTGTTCTGGGACAATGCCTACTTTCAGAACTTGAGATGGGCTCAGAATGAAAAAGAAATTATTTCCAGAAGGCCACTGTCTAACGTAAACAGAACGTGAGTTGTGAATATAATTTTAGAATTTCTAAGCAGCTACATTTATAAAGGTAAAAAAATAAGTAAGATTAATTTTGTACTTTTAATTTAACCCAATGAATCTAAAATATCATTTGAATATTTTATTAGTATAAAACAGGATTAATTTTTTAAAAAGAAAAGAAAACAATATAAATGAAATATTTTTTTTATTTTTATTTGGAGTAAGTTTTCAAGACCCAGTGCAAATTTTGTACTTCCAACATGTCTCAATTCAATTAAAAATCCGGAGTCTCGATTGCACTAGATCATTTCAAATGCACAGTAGCCACATGTTGTCAGTGCAGCTCTAGAGTCTACAGGACACTCTTGAAGTGTAAGATAATTAGAAGAAAAGTGCTAATCATCCTTCACTTCTAGGAAAAATTGTATAACAAGATATGTTCCACCCATCAGGCTATTAATGGTCCCAGGTAAGTAACACTTGGTGAACCCCTTAAGCACATAATTTCATGATCTTTAACCTTATGTAGTGTTCACCTTGAAAAGTTTGTGTTCATGGGAAACTATAATGAAAAGGGTTGATTTCACACATTTGAAAATGTCAAAATTTCTGAGTTTAATGAGGAAGCAAAGTAAGCTATGTTTTAAAGTTATCTCTGCATTTGATATAAATTGACCTGGATGTATTATATCAATTTAGAAATATGTGAGTATACTGAAATAGTGATGGACTGATAAAGTATTTTTCTTTTAAGAAATATCACCAAGGACATATAATGAGGCTAAAATTTATTACCAGTGTTCTCAAAATAAAACAATATGCTTTTAGATTAGAACATTTCTATAAAAAAGGATCAGAATTTTTACTTTAAAATACTTGCCTTCTTAGTGAAAACCAAAAACATGACATCTTAATGCCCCCTTATTGTTTAAAACAGAGTATGCATTAGAAATCCTTTCCTAATTTTATACAATTAAATGGACATTTTGGTAACTTATGGTGACTTTCAGAGCAGCTAAAAACATTTTTATAGAAATCACCTTGACTTTTAAGATAGCACATTCAAAGAGCTTAAAATTTCTGATCTGAATGGTCTGCCCATAAAAAGGGAAATTCTAAGAGCTCCAGAAAATACTTATTATAATCCAATTGTGTGAAAATAATAGGAAAATTATTTTAATGTGTATTTTAAAATTATACATGTGAATATTTATTTCATTAAAATAATGACCCAATAGATGCCATACCTGCCTGAAATGCTCAAGCACACATTAAAATAGTCAAAAATGCAGGCTTTCCCAGAGGAAAGGAAGATGTAGTGAACCGGCCACACAATGGCAATATTTTACCATATAAATGCCAATAAACCAGGATTTGACAGAAGAAATCCCTTCAATTGAAAGAAAATGCTCACAGTGTGATGCAAAAGCCCATCCTCTATGGTGAAGTGAATAGTACCTGAAGTCCTACCACTTCTCTCCATTGTACTAGGAATAAATACACTTCACTTTTCAACTTAGCTTGTGTCCAAGTATGTCAATTGCCATAAGTAGTATAGTTTATGCGGAAAACATACTTTATTTTGACCTTTAAAATGTTCCAGTAAATTTAAAATTTGAGTATGTGAGGGATTTTGTTGGTTTTCCCCCATGGAAGGGTCAGGTATTGCTCAGTACTGCTTTGCACAGCAGAGCTATCTCCTTAGTCTACTCCAGATCTGTCTTCCCTTCAAGTACTCCTGAACCCCCTTCCTACTGTTAGAGTACTACAGAATTCCTTTTGGACCCAACAGCTGTCCCTAGGATGTCTTGAAAGCAAACTGCAACTAGCCCTTGGTGTGGAGGGACTCTGATTATGCTTTAGTGGAAACACCTGAGTGGGGAAACAAGCCAACCCAGCTCTCCTGACAGGTGAGCCCAAAGTGGTTTTTGAAGAGTCTTCAATTTTTCCATGATACTATTTACAGTTCAACAGTTAGGTCCCCAATATATAAAAGGCCCAAGAGGTAATATTTGATTAGATATGATGGTAAAGATAAAAGCAAGTCACTCATTTTGCTAAGTAGATAATTTCTAGTCACATCTTTAACTTTATATACAGTACAAGCTAACCCATTTCCTGAAATATCTGGCTATACTTATTAGCTGGTCCTTAATTATAAAGTGGTGATGGGTGATAACCTCTCTATTTGTTAGTGTATAGTCCAGATCAAAGACACAATTCTCACAGAAATGAACTAGAGTCCTTTATTTTTCTGTGGTCAGAGAGCAGGACCCCAACCACCTCAGATGGAGCCAACCAAGAAAAATAGTGTTTTACAAACTCAGCATCGTTATCAGAAATATAATACGAATGCCATTATTCAAAACCTGACCAATAGCAACATGTCGGTTTAAAAGCCACATATGACCCATTATTCAAACATGAAGTAGAAAACACAGAGTATAATATATATATATAGAAGATTAAGTTGTAATTTGCATGCCAAGTTAATAACTACTCAAGAGGGTGGTAGCAATGTGTACTGCAAGGAAATCAATTAAGCATGAAATATTTATGATTAACAAGTAACTGAGGTTACTGGAGGCATTGTGAATTAAAAAAATATGTACTGTCATCTATATTGTAATCAAAATGCCAAAACACTTTAGTAAAACTGATGGAATATAGTATTCAAACACAACTGGAAGCCACTATTTAATTCTGTGAAATAAGGGTATTTATTTTCTTGTTATCACTGATGTTGCAAAATAGTCCAGAAAAGAAATTTCTTTCATGAGGAAAAATTGTGTTATTAGTGATTTTCTTTTAATTTAAAGACAACCAGGAATTTTAGACTTGACCATTATGCTTCATAGATAATGATCTATAGAAATATGAGTAACCTTAAATCTACACAAAGACGCTGTGATGTGAAGAAGCTAAAGATTAAGTTTTGTGCTGCTCTTCTGTTACAGGTAGAAAATTGGAAAGGAACATAAATTTTTTTATTTGTTTTGTTTTTTGTTTTTGTTTTTTTGGCATGGGCAGGTACCAGGAATTGAACCTGGGTCTCTGGCATGGCAGGTGAGAACTCTGCCTGCTGAGCCACCGTGACCTGCCTGACCCACAATTAGTCACATAAATTGTGATATAGGGAAATTTTGTTATTTGGCAGTGAGAAGATAATTCATATCTCCTGTATACAGGAAACATACCCATAGAAATACTGGTGTTACAGACTTTCATTTGTATTTTATATGTATTTCCAAAGAATCCCTTATTATTTTTTTTATTTAACAATGATAGATGAAACATTGATGATGAATTATTAACAAAATTACCATATGTATTATTTTTTATATTTCATAAAAATAAAAATTATTTAGCATTTACATTTTTAAATATTATTCCATAAAACTGCCCTGCAATTGTAAAAGATATAATTTCTTTTCCTTCATAGCGCATGCTTTCTCCCACTAGATGGCTCGGTTATGAACATCTTCCCCTTCCCTTAAGCAACTTAATATTTAAATTATGAATATTTATGGTTCTTTTCAGTTTATCAGATGAAAAAGTAAAAAAAAAAACCCACAATGTATTTATTTTAGTATAATGAATGACTACTAATTAACTATTCTGTGGCAACAATTCCATATTTGGGGACCACTCATTTTTCCATAATTATGAAACTGTTAGGATAATTTTGGTCACATGTTACATAGAAGCCAATTCAGAATGGTCTTAGCCTAAATAACATATATATTGGCTCTCACATAACGGGGCAGGGCAGGACAGAGTAATCTTCAGTCCAAGTATGTCATTAAGGACTGGATCTTTTGGTCTCTTTGTTTTACCATCTACAGCCTCATCCCAAACCATTTTCTACCCATGTAGTTTTAAGATGTTTGCCAGTAGCAACCAGAGCCACGGGATTTCTCACTTGTGTCAACTCCAGAGAAGGCAGACACCTGTGCCCTGAGAGCTAAACATGATTCCATTCCAATGGACTAACATGGTCGCGTAGATCATGTACCTGTTTCTTAATCACTAGTTGTCACCAGAGCACAATGCACTGTTCAGTTTATGCCTGAGAGACTGGACACTGATATGACCGGGATTTTCATGAGTGCCTTGGACCTCTCAGCTTCTACTCTTGGATTTGGGGGTCATTTCATAAACTGCATGGTAGCTATACCATGTGGGAAGGATGTACAGATGTTGGGAGGTCCCCCACTACATAAATATGCCATCTAGCCTAAATAAGTCATACCCAACATTTACCACCCATTCCGAGCCACGTCTCCTTATTGGTTTTGTTTAGAAAAAGCCTTTCCTTTGAATTGTTTTATTCTCATTAAAGAGTATGTCAGCTCCTGAGTGTATCCTTTTATAATGCAGATTTACATAAAATATTCATCTCATCTGACAAACAGACATGAAGAAAATATTTAACTTTCAAACAGAAAATATATTTATTTCTACTCTACATGCTTATGTCAATATCATATATTTGTTTGTATTGCTTTTCAGATAATTTTGATGTTAAAAAATTATCTTTTCTATTGAAATTTTTTTGTGCATCAACTAGATTGTGTTACACAAAGTTAGTCCTTAAAAGTGTATGCAGGTGGCAGTGCAACAGTGGTTCCATGGCAGAGTTCTTACCTGCCATGCCAGAGACCTGGGTTTGATTAATAGTGCAGCTGCCCAAGCAGGAAAAAAAAAGAAAAAATGTATTTGGTAAAAAAAATGTATGTGGTGATAATAAAAGAAATATGTTTTCATTTTTATACAGGGCATCATACAGGGTTTATCATCCAGGTGGTTCTGATATTTGCATGTAGTGAGCACAGGTCATATCTTTTTAATTTCTTTATATTCTTACATTGCATCTACTACTTCTTCACATTTTAATTGTTCAGAAATACTTAACTAAAATTTTTGACCCAAATATTTACTTATTACATGGTCATGATTTCACTTAGAGCAGATTCATAAACTACTTTTATTTTTCACTGATTGTTTTAGGTTTATTTCACTATATGAATTTTAGTGCAAGATGGCACTAGAGTTTACACTTCACAATATGAAAAGTTATACAAATTATTTGAAAGAGAGGAGGAAGAAATATATATCACAAGTTAAATGAATTTCTTTTTTCTCTGAATTATCAAAAAAACTCTTTCCCCATTTCTTAATCCTCAGCAAGCATTATTGTCAATATTTTTACCTATTTTTTGGCATTTTAATTGTATCTTTAACTTGCATGCTTTTATCTCTACACCTTGACTTTTTAAAGTTATAAGCATTATCTCTTTATTTCCCCACAATAGATATATTCAGGATCAGTCATTTTCCATTTCTTTCTAATCTCTTAACTCTGGGAAGTATGGGAACTTCACAAACAATTAGGGAACTGTCTCCATACAATGGTGCTCAAATTTGTGTTCAACTTTTGTATTGTTATCTTGAAAAGAGAAATATGAATATGAAAAGAGAATATGGGGTTTCCAGGGTTAGCTCAGAATAGAACTGAAAGGAGATAAATATATATATACTTAATATGGGATTTTTAGTAGGAATTAGTTCACACAAATTTGGTGATAGGGAAGTTCAAATTCTATAGGACAGGCTGCAAGTTGGGAAGTTCAATGAAGGTTTTTAATGAATTCCCCAGGAGAAGTTGGCTAGCTAAAGTAAGAAAGAAATTCTCCCTTCTATCTGCTAGAATCATCATTCTCCTTTTAAAGCTTTCAAATGATTAGATGACATCCCTCTCATTACTGAAGGCAATCACTTCAGTTGACTATAGATAGAATCAGCCATAGATAGATCAGCCATAGCAATCAATTTACTGATGACTTAAATCCATGATATATCCTCACATTAACAATCAGACCAGTACTTAGTTGATCAAACAATGGACTTCCCAACCTGACCAAATTGACACATGAACCCAACCATAAAAATCACATTGAATGCACCACTATCTGGGAGTTTATGGAGCTTCTAATCCACAGGCATGGAATTCACATGACACAGCATCTTACCAGAGGACCCTCTATGCAATGAAAGAGGTATGAGAGTGGGCCCCTAACTAAGGAATCTTTTGATTATATCACTTACCAAGCCATCCAGAAAAAAACAGCCTCAGAATGCTGGAAATACTTTCTAGAGGCACAGCTTCAGCACCAGCTAAGAGAGAATTCCCTGAAATGATAGGAGACCATCCTTCAGAATGTATTATGTATTAAATCAGAGACCTCAATATGACATTGTCTCCTCAATGGGAAAAGTCCACAGATTCAAGAACCAAAGGGTAAAAGCAGGAATGATCCTACTTACCATTGATCTCAGTGGCCCACTAGGGGATTTTTGTTTCCCATTCCCACAATTCTGAGCTCTGCAGGGATGTTGGTCCTGAAACGTAAAAAGGGTATACTCTTTCTGAGGAAAATAGCATGGATCCTATTAAGCTTCAAGTTATGGTTGCTACAAGAAGGGAATTATGTCCACCAGAACTCCTTGTGTCTGGAGACCAGCAGACAAGAATAGGAAGCACCATACTGGCAGTAGACGTTGAGTTTCAGCAGATAAGGCCACTTTTACCACAATGAGGGAGGGAAGAACATATGTGGAACTCAAGCTATCCATTGGGCACCTCCTGGGACTCCTTTGCCCTCTTCTAACTGTGAAAGATACTTGCAGAAAGCCCAGTAAGGGTATGATCATCAGGCATTTAGAGTCTAAGGAATGACAGTTTTGGTCATACCTCCCTGTAAGCAAACAAGACCTGCCAAAATACTAGCTGAGAATGAGGGAAATCTGAATGGATAGTATAGGAGAAAGAGGAAGTTTCAGCCACTGAGGTTGTAAGTAATCCCACAAGTCTCTCTTTTATTAGTTTTTTCTTAAGAACAGGGGCCCATGGAGGAGATTCTTCACAAATAAACATGGAGCAGTAGATCTGTATGGAGCAAGTGGTGAACAATGGCAAGCATGAAAATGCACCATTCCCCTCTCTTGCTGTGGGGAGTATAACTGACAGATGTCCCCAGTGGTAGCACTAAGAATCCACCAGTTGGATTGTCCAGAGGCCATTCTTCTCATGGGTTGCTTCCAGCCAAATATTGAGCACACAGTGGGGACAGCTCTGGTGGGTAATTTTGGCACAAGAATTCACCATTGACTTGGCCCAACTTTCATCAAACTGTACTAAAGTCTGGGGCTCTTCCTAACTGATCCTTCCTTCCTTTTCTCCTTCAAACATGTAAGATCTGTATCATAGTCTGAAAGCTGTACCCATCTCCTCCAGCTCCCTTTCTTCTGTTCCTCAGAGACATTTTCCCCAACACATCTTTAATCCCATCACTTGCTGTCTGCCTCTGAAAGGACACACAATAATTTATTTTCAATAAGTGCATCAAGAATAAAAGATGTTATATTTGTTAAGACACTGCCAATATTGAATGGTGACCTTCATTGGCATGTGTGGCTATAACCATTCTCAGTGTGTGAAATTTTTGTCAGAAATAAAAGCCACTACCTTAATTTCCCCTAACACACAGCAGTTCTGAGGCTTAGGAGTAATATTTTATTGCACTTTTAAAAGTCAGCACCAAGATCGGAATGTTTGTGATCAAGGAGAACTGCTATAAACCACCATTTTTGAATGTTGAATGGTTTTGGAAATTAGCTATTGTGGTAGCACTGATAATATTTTTAACTAATTCTAAAATGTAATTAAACCTGAAAATGTAAGGAAAAGAAGACATATGCAAAATATCTCCTAAAAGAATGTAGCTTTGATGTCAACTACATTGTTTAATCACAAGTAAAGTCAAGGTGTTTTACACGCTTCCCAGGTTGTCATAAGTTAAAATAAAAAGCAAACCTTCATTCCAACCCAATTTTTCAAGAGATATACTTTACAAGCTCAAACTACATTTACAATAATATTTTTTGAAACTTGATGCAAAGGCAAAAGAAATTTCGAAATCTATTTAACTGTCCATGTGAGGAATTTCCACCTAACTTTCAATGTGAAGTGAATAATCTGTAATATATTAGTATGGTACAAGGCAACTAAGAGAAGAATATAACAGAACTCTGTAAGTGCCTCCCAAGTGGTGAATCTACTAAGTTAAAATTATATACCTGTGGTTTGATATCAGTATTTGGCAGTACCTGTCTGCATTAAAAGGCATTTTCAAAGATGAAGTACATAAAATCTCATCCTGAACCCACATTAAAAGTTGAACATTTGCAATTGATTTTCATGATAGAAAACACTAACTTTGTACCCCGTTTAAGTGAAATGTTATCCCTTAAAGAGACTCCATCTTCTCATTAGTAGATCTGTATTGCCAAAAATTTCACTTAATTATGGTGATATATTGAATTTCATCAAAAAGGATTGTTGAAACTTGTTTTCTCACTTGTTATACAATTAACCTCCATAATAGTCTCAAGCTTACCTCTTTGACCAAAAAGCCTAAAATAATTTTTTAAAAATTTGCTGGCTCTTGGTGTAGACTGTCAGTATCACAGATTCAAAAAACAGAAACCACATACAAAAACCTGGGTTCCTTTTCCGGATTTGATATTGTTTGAATTTTCCATCTAAAATATAAATGTGCTTGCAACAAAACAGACATAAATGGGGAAGTTCCATTGGGAGTTTTAGACTGAAAATCCAGCTCTCTTAACCTGGTGTGGCCTGAAGTCACCATTTTGTGGTTTGGCATGAGATGAGAACATTTGAAATTGTTTGATATGGTCCATTTTAATTGTACTGTCAATATGATATTAAATGCATTCACATTAGTTTCCTAGCTGCTAAAATAAATATCTTACAATTGGTTGCCTTAAACAATGGAAATTTATTGACATGATTTTTCAGCTAGAAGTCCAAACTTGGGTCATCAGCAAGGTGATGACTTCTTCCTGAGGAATGTGGGTTTCTGGAAGGGACTGCCAGTGTACCTTCATTCTTGGCTTTTGTCCCACATGGCTATGCACATGGCAGAATCTTCTGTCTCTTAAAGGTTATGCTGACTTAAGCTTCTGCCCCCCTGTTCCTTCTCTCTCCATGTCTAATTTCTTTTGCATATATGAATTCAGCCATACTGGATTAAGGTCCACCCTCATTCACTTTGGGAATAATTTACTTAATAACACCTTCAAAGGTCCTGTTAACAAATGGACCAGGAATTAGAAACCCATCATGCCTTTTGTGAGGGATGTGATTCAATCCACTGCAACTATTAATTTAATCTAAGTATATTGTTGCATAAAATATTTTAGCTGTATTTAAGATAAGTTTCAAAATGCAAGATATGCCATTAATAGTTCTATAGGGTAAAAAATATGTCTACACAGAACTTATGTTTGGGCAAGTAGGGAGTTAGTGGCAGATTCTACTTGCTTTACTTCTTAGTCATACCATGTGACACATCCAAAAACAATCTGGAAGTGAGGTAACACATGGTTTATACCCAATAGAAACTTTAATAATATAACATAGTAAATGAACTTGTGCTCACATTAATACTCTTTAAAAATACAGTGTTAGAACTATGATGCCCATAATAATGAGGCTTTTAAAATATATGCAAATCCAAAATAAAGCTTTAAATTTAAAATAGTGAATATTAATTCTATTACTGCTCTGGATGGAATTTCAAGAATGTTATTAAAAGTATCAACAAACTAGATTGAGATTGTTAATGCTTGTTTTATTGTTTTAAAAGATAAATTTTTGTTGGAAATAAATTTATCTTAAACTTATCACTTAAGCATGCTAATTAATAGAACAGAATCATGGATTTATTAATTAAAATTAAATACCTCAGGGAATTGGAGTTAATTTTGATGTCCTAATAGATGCTCTTATACCAATAAATCTTCTAGTTGATTTATCAGCATTATATGAAAGTGTAAAAGGTATTTTCAGCCTGACTTTGGTGAAAGTGAGAGAAAATTATCCATTTTGGGCTAATCACAATGCATGAGGTAGATTAATGTAGTTTTTAATTAAGGCTAATTTCCATGGATATGCTAGAAATTTCAGAAGGAGCTCTGAAACACTGTATCATCTAAGTCATTTGTTTAAATGTGATCTAGTTTAATAGTTATAGAAAGCTATAACCATCTGGCAGATGTTATCTGGCCTATGTGAAATGAGTTGAGGGGTTCATTTCAGTTTCTATTGAACACATGTCCAGGTCAACAGAAATACTACCACAATTTGCACCCTAATTAGCTATCTCAAGAATATTCTGGGATGCATAGTAATGGAACCTGGACTACCCTCCAACTTTGAAAATGAATCTATTCAAATACAAATAGAAATGCCCTTGTAGGGTCAGCATCAAAAAGCTTGCATTTCTGCATCATATAAATTTCAAAAACAAAAAGTCTTTTTAGCTCAAGACATCAATTTGGCATTGTCTCTGAAAATTCTTCTTTTCTAGCAGAAGTTAAAAATTTCAACATAAGACAAAGAGTATAGTCATTATGTTTCTTAATACATTGGGGAAAACAGACCCTTTAAAAATCTGATAAGAGCTATGGAATAGCCCCATAAACTGAAGTTGTGTGTATGCACCAATATTTTCTAACATCAAAGAGTTCACAGAATATTCTTATCCTAACACAGGTAAAATATCTTAGAAATGATTATCAAGATTTTCTCTGTGATGCATAAGCTAATATCATTTAGCAAGTTTTTAAATGACAATAATAGGCCCAATAAAAATAAATGGTAAGAATTTTTAAGTGAAAAAAATTCAGTAAAATTGTCACTTCTCTTATATCCTTGTTCAAATGCCACAAGAAGATTTCCAGATACTTTTTGGCAAAACTGGTAATATTTCAACATATCAGACTATGTATAGGTTTTTTCCCCATATGTTCATCAAAAACCACCTGCATTTCACTTGAGCCCTTCTATTTTGGGCATAAATTTCAAACACATATTTTGAAAGTCTAAATTAAAAGTTCTTGACCTGCTAGGAGAATAAATGCAGAAGTATGAAAATGAAACTCAAAATGGAAAAGAAGAATCTTTTTTTTACATCAAGTTCATATAATATTGGGGTAGGTAAATGGTATTTGAGAAAATCCATTCAAGGCAATGAATCTCTATTGTGCTGCAAAAATACATCAACGGTACAGAGGGGACTCCCTGTCCTTTGGGCACTATGTGTAAGACATTGTTATGGAAACAGGCAGCTATAGCACAGCATGGTAAAAAAAAAAAAGGCATGACAGGTAAGGGCATGATGGCATCGTAGACACTAATGGATAGATAACATGGAGCCCACAGTCTTTAGACCAAGAGGCATAAAAGAGCCACGTATTTATTTCATTCAGTTCTAGGACATATGCCCGGCACCATGACTGGCCCATAAAAGGCACATAATAGAGATTTAGAATTGTTGAAAACCTAACTGAAGTGTGGAGTTGTGTGTGTGTATGTGTATGTAATTCATAGAACATCAGTATGGGTAATTATGTATTCATCTTTATAATAATTAAAAGTTTAAATAGTCCCAGAAATGTTAGGTGGGTCTTTATTTTTAGAAAATAACATACTTCCTATCCTTCATTTAATACCAAGTACTACACTGGAAATTTAAGCCTTAACTATGAATTGTTTCTTTAAGGTGAAATTCAGTCCTCTTTATAAGTATACACACTTTGTCGACTGTTTTGTTTTGTTTTGTTTTTTTGCTGCTGTTGCTTAGAAACATATATTGGCAAAATTTTGGAATTACAATATCAATTGATTTTCCGAATTTGACACATATCTATAAGTTGCCTTCTATATTCTAGGGATAGTGCAAAGGATTACAGAAAAAGACACAAAAATACAGACTCATTCACCTGCTTTACACAACACATACACAAAAATAATAATTCAGTGCGATGGAACTAAGATAAAAATATGTAAATAAGCCTACAAGTGCAAATAACAAACTTATCTTGAGAGAAGACAAGGAATTCAGAGGACTTTCTGGTGTAATTTAACCTAAGATTACTCATTATAGTCCAGTAGGGGAAGAAAGAACTAATATTCCAAGCAGATGGAATAGCGCTTTCAAATAAATGGAGATAAAGGAAACTATAGAATGTTTGAGAATCAGCAAGAAGATGTGGGAAGAAGAAAAAAGACAGTGTTAGATGGAATTGAAATTTTTTATTTTAAATCACAAATAATTTATTTTTCCATTAGATTTGATATAGTTTAAATACCAACAAAGTACATAGTGGTGGAAAACTGGCACAGAATCCATAAGCATTTCAATCACAGTAAGGCTGACCATGTTCTATTTGTTCAAACTTTGATGTCCATTTTCACTGACCAACTTGTAAAAAAAAACCCTATTCTGACCTTAAAACACATGCTTCCTCTCATACACACACACACTGAAATTCCTCCTTTTGATTAAAATATGCTGAGACAGTTATGCTTTGCTTATTCAAATTTAAGGTACTCTTTCTGTTTTATTTCAGGTTAGAAGTGGGAAAAAATTCAATTATAAAAGAATACATCTATTCCCCAGACATAGGCAACTGTGATGAAAATAGCAACTTACCTTTGGGCTAGATGTTTTCAAATAAGGCCTACATAATTCTGGTTATAACTTCCCATTGCATGCTTTCCTGGACCAATGCAGTTATCCTTGAAGTTAGTTAAAACAATCAGATACAGAATAGTCTCATATAATGGTTAAATATGTCATGATCCTAAACAAAGAAAGCTAGCATGCAACTTTTATGCTTTTACTAGAGATCAGAATAAAATCTCATAATAAGCATTTTCTTACACATATCTGTCTTATGTTTACCAACCTAAAAAACAGAAAAATGGAAAAGTGTTCTTTTATACATGGCATTATTTCTAGATAAGAAAGTTGAAACAAAGGTTGTAAAGTTTCCTGAACTATTTTTTATATAAACCAATTATCCTTCTAATGTTAAAAATAAAATTACTGCATCAGTGTGGACTCTTCTTTAATATCATCTATAAAATCCTGGTATTACTTACTAAATTCCCTGATTAATCAAACAAGGTAAAATTAATACTTCCATTTTCAGTTATTGCTATTTTAGGAGAAGATTCTGATTACCACTTCATTTACATGAAACTTTTACCAAAAATTCTTCAGATCGAACATGAAAGTAATTCTTACTGCCTCACATTTTTAAACTGTATTATAAATGATTATTATAAAAAAGTTTTAATCCACAAAATGGGAAGGCATTTTTTAAAAATGTCTTTCTTACACAAAACTCTATCATAGTGCCCTTAATTAACTAACAGATAAAAGGGATTTAAATTTCCTCTAAAAGAAAACAACAGTGGACATATGATGTTCTTTGTCTTCTCCCTCATCTTTATCTTTATAGTGCACCATTTTGAGACCAAAAAATCAAGCATCAACCATGCTCCAACCCACGTTAACAGAGGATTTCTGATTCTGCCCAGCACATAGCATGCCGCCTTGCATATTTACCACACAAAATAAGCATAATATACAAAATATTGCTACTGTAAAAAGTGTACATTTCCCTCTTCCCCTTACAAAAGAATCTGTGGAAAAGTATTAAATTCCCTTAACCTTCATAAACATACGAAGCTGTTCACACCTTTCAGTCTGTAACAGTCCGTTTGAAACACAGTTCTGAAATCACTGCAAATTGGTTATGTCATTGCATTTTCTGTGCAATGTTGCCATCTAGAGTAGAAATGTGAAATCAAGAGTATTTTTGAATTACTAAAGCCTTTTACAACTAAGCCACAAAGGCTGCTTACTGATGCCCCCCCATTGAACAACCACTTATCCACAAGGTTTTTTCCAAAAACTATATGGAACGGAAGGATCTCTTCACAGGGAGGTGTCCACAGTGCTGAGGTGACAATATGGCTACTAATAGATACTGGCTAGTGGAATGCAGGTATTTTTTCACTGCTGGTAATTTCCATACTGTCCCTGGTCATATCCGTAAGGCCTCTGTTGGGGTGGCTGGGATGGTCCAGGCTGTGTTGGTCTATATTCTCCATACTGCTGACCCTGTCCTTGTGGGTAGTTGGGATACTGAGGACCTGGTCCACCTTGTGAAGGACCATAGCCCTGCTGCTGTCCTGGATAACCCTGCTGTCCTGGGTACTGCTGTTGCTGGGGTGGATATCCCTGTTGTAGAGGTGGTCCTTGGTAAGCATCTCGCTGTTGGCCATATTGTGAATTTCCATCAGGGTAATACTGCTGGTTCATGCCTTCTGGAGGACCTTGTCCACCATGACTGTATTGGTTCCCATAATAGTCCTCCTGGCCTGAGTACTGCTGTGGTGGGCCCTGTTGAGGTGGTCTATAGGGAGGAATCTGTCTCTGACCCATCATATGATTGCCTTGGTTAACTTGACACATCATTCCCATTGGTGGCTGCTGTCCCTGGTAATGTTGCCCACCTCCCTGTGGCATATTGTATTGTTGAGAAGGAGGCTGCTGATGCATCATTGGACATTGGTTTGGCTGCATATTCATATTTGGTCTAGGGCCATAGTTTCCCATTGGTTGCCCTTGACTCATAGTCATCTGATTCTGCACAGGCATACTTTGTGATGATGGCATGGAATGGTTATAGTCTCCCATGGATCCATGGCTACTTGAAGGCATGTTCATCGAATTGTTTGTCATATTGATTTGACTGGGTCCAGGGCCCTGCATAGGCATATGATTAGGCCCAGGCATCTGGCCGTTCATCTGGTTCTGCATGTGTGGTGCAGGAGGACCCCCACCTACCATTCCATCTGAAGACATGTTGTGAGAGCAAGGAGGTGGGGGAGGGCCACTCTGATTCATCCCTCCAGGACCCAAAGGCATATTCTGTGTGGGTGGTGCTGGTAAAAGAGACTGCATATTTTGATTAGAATCTGCTATTGTAGCAAGGTACACCAAGTTTGTAGGCAACATCTGCTGATACAGAGAACACTCTGAAGTCTTTCCTTTATTCTGATAGTCCATTATACATTGAATAAGATGGTTATTTTCATCCAACATCACTGTAGCCTCAGTGCCTTACAATAGGCGCTCAGTATTTCCTGCAGATGTAAATAAGGGGTGGACGAGGAAAGGAGAAGGAAATTCTGAGGAGAGCCCCGAAGTCCGTGGGTCCTCCTTCACCGTCTCTCACTCTACTAAGGTTCTCCACAGTGTCCCCCAACTTCTCCTAAGAGCTCCCCAACTCTGCCAAACTCAGAGGCAGTGACCAGTCCTCAGCCTTCCCTCCGTGACTAGAGGTCGAGTCTGCCCCGGGCAGCTGGGGTGCACGGGGTGGGGAGACACCAAAGTAACTACCGAGCAGCGCGCTGGGGTGCAGGGGGTGCCGACTCGAGAAACAGCCGGTCCACGCTTGAGTCCAGCAGTTGGGCACACGCGCCCGCCACCCAAATGTCACCTCATCCCTAGAGCATGAAATTGAAATTTTAGAACAAAATGATGATTTTTCCTTTTATCCCATACTTAGGAGTTTAGATTTTTATCCTGAAGTTGATGAGGATCATTGAAGGGAAGGGGTTATGTCATTTATAAATGTCTGATATTGATAGTTGGCTGTTAGCAGTATGGATGATGGATTCAATAGTGAGAGTGGGAGCAGACAGAAGATTAATGAAATAATGAGAATTAGAAGCAATATTCATTCCAAGATATTGGTAGTGGAAATGGAAAGAATAGAGACCCTTCATAGACCAAAGATGATCTTGTCTTGTGCTCAAATTTCAAACAGTTTAATTAGTTTCTTAGTTCAATATTATTTGTTTCTCCCTGATGTGAAGGTCTGCCTGATTAGAGGGACAACAGTTTTACATGGTGTGAATGATTAAAGAAAACCTTAAAAGAAACAATTTTTTATCATGGGCAGTAAGGACTAACAAATTACACCTGGAAGTACCTATCTCTTCAGCTATGTATCTTCTTATATTAATGCTTTTCATAGGGGGGAGGAGAGATATATTCCATACTAAAAATTTACAAGGAACATCAATTGTATACTAATCAGTCAGTTGATTGCATCTGTGGCTGATTATATTCACAATCAAGTAAGCCATATCTCACACAACAGGAAAATCCAATCAGTTGAAAGCTTTAAATGGAAGAGACTCATTCACTGCTTCTTCAGCCAGCAAGAACATTCTTATGGATTTCATGCAGACCCTTCATTGGAGTTGCCAGCTCGATAGCCTGCCCTACAGATTTCAGAATCATTCATGCTCAGGGTTGTGTGAGACATCCTTATAAATCTCATATTTATGTACGTCTCCTGTTGGTTCTGAATCTCTAGAGAACCCTGACTAATGAAACTTGTATCAGGAGTGGTTCTTGAGAGACAGAATCTTTTTTTTTGGTGCATAGTCCAGGAATCAAACCTGGATCTCCCACATGGAACGTGAGCATTCCACCATTAAACCACTTGAGAGACACAGAATCTTAAAAATTATTTTTGCAATTGGTTTTGAAATCTGACTAGACTCAGAGGTACTAATGACTCTGTTTCAAATAATAAAGATGGCACTGACCATCCATGGGGTCAGTTGGCAAAAGAAGTTACCCAAAAGATCACCATTAGATTCTACTCATTGTATGCTCATATGAGGCAGTGATTTGGGTGTTAAAGTTTTTAATAACTTAATGGAGTTTTGTGGAATTAAAAGGTATAATGAGGTTGGCTGGTTGTTGTGAGATATACCAGATACAGTGATGAGGGAAAAGGATTAGCTAAGGATTCAAATTTGTACCATAAGTGCTGTATGAATGATGTAAAAGTGTAAAAGATTCCATGTGTGCTCTGAAAGAAAATCATATTTGCTGTGGTCACAGACTTGAGGTCTCTGAAAACCAGACACAAAGCCTCATTGTGTGAGTAGCCGATTTAAAACATAACCTAAAATTTCAACCTTGCAGGGCTTTGGAAAGAATTGGACCCTAAAATGTGGGATGGTGATATATGACTTGATAATGATGGCAATGGAGAGACATGATACCTTGAATCTGCTGAGCCTTTGCTAGATAGACCTGTAATGAAGTGCCCTAAGGAAAGGAGATCCTGACCTCCAGCCCATTTTAAGGAAGCAGCTACCCAGCTTCCAGTCTCCTCAAAAGACTCTGCAATCCAACATCCACTAAAAGAGATTAACTCTTCACTGCCTGCTAACCCTGAAATCACCTCCCCTGGGGAAATAACTATCACTCCTCTATCTGGAACAACTAATCCTGTTTCACCAGAGGAAACTGTAAAGGAATGCCCTGAGCTAATTGGTTTGAAAGGAATGCTCTGAGGTAATTGATTTGAAAGATATTTTTCTTTTCATGACCAATCCCCCCACTCCTCTTTTCTTCAAGATATATAACTAAAGTTCCAACAGGCCCTAAAAGTGAGGTACAAAGTGTAATCCATGAGAAAATATGCTATACTCCAAAAGAACTGCATGTCTTCCAATCTACATAGACAAAAAATCAGAGAAATGAGTGGGAATGGATATTAAGGGTGTGGGATAATGGTAGAAGGATGAAAAAGTGGGATCAAGCTGAATTTATTTTATTTTATTTATTTTTTTTTTAAAGGAAAGACAGAGAGAAGGAAGGAAGGATAGAAGGAAGGAAGAGAGGAAGAAAGGGAAACATCTTTTTAAACATTTTCTTGTTTTTTATTGTATTTTGTTTCTCCGTTTTCGTTACATGGGCTGGGGCCGGGAATCGAACCGAGGTCCTCCGGCATAGCAGGCAAGCACTTTGCCCGCTGAGCCACCGCGGCCCACCCCTGAATTTATTGATATGGGCTCACTAAGTAGGAATTCTGCATTCAATGTTGTAGTTCGAGGGGTTAGAAAAGACATTAAAAGTTTGGATGGTTGGTTGAAACATGAATCCAAAGGTGTCCAACATTACTTCTGGTCAAAATGCCAAAACTACCCTGATATAGGTGAGTGGATTCAGAGGCTTAGAGAGATGGGAATCTTAGAGCGGATTTATCATGGAAGATCAGCTCATACACTCCAGAAATGTACAGAGGACACATCTGTCATCAAAACATTAAGAAATAAATTTGTGAAATTAGCTTCATCATCCCTGAAAAGCTCTGTAGTCACTCTCTTCTGTAGGTCAGATGTTATTGTGGAAACTGCTGTCACTGAGCTGGAGTTCTTAAACACAATGGGGATGATTAGATCCTGAGTTGGCAGAAGCCATTTGGCAACAGTAAATCACAATAGGCAAGGTGGACATAGCCACCATAATGGATAACAGACTCAAAGCTGCAGTCAAAATAATCTGACTTGCAGAAAATTATAGCCTTGGCCAGTGGACCATGGGCTACATAGAAGTAAAATAGATGGGAAGTCTACTAAATTCTTGTTTGAGCCCTCTAAGCAGAATTCTAGGCCAAGAGAAGTCTAACTTGAATTACAAGAACAGTGTCATGGCCCCTTAATCAATTCCCAGGCTTGAAACATTTTATGCATCCACAGCCCCTCAGATGAGGGTGGACCTGGGTATTTTGGGGGAAGGGCCTTTTACACTCACCCAAATTTGCACTGTTACCCTTCCTTCTTTATTTCAAGGAGACATAAGACCACAGTGACTATCCATTGGGGAAAAGGAAATAATCAGATATTTTGAGATTATTAGACATTGGCTCAGAAGTGACACAATTCCAGGAGTCCCAAAACATCACTCTGATCCACCAGAGAGAGTAGAGGCTTAGAGAGGTTTGATATCAATGGAGTTTTAGCTCAGGTCCATCTCACAGTGGGTAGAGTGTATCCCTGTAACTATTCTGTGGTCAGTTCCCCAATTCTTGACTTCAAAATTGGAATTGATATACTCAGCAATTGGCAGTAACCTCACATTGGGGTTCTCTGACTAGTGGAGTGAAGGCTCTTATGGTAGGAAAGGACAAGTGGAAGTCATTAGAACTGCCCCTGCCTAACAAAATAGTGAATCAGAAGCAATATGGTAATCTTTGAGGGATTGCAGAGATTAACGCCACTTTTAATGACTGGAAGAATGCAAGTGTGTTAATCCCACCTCATGCACATTCAACTCTGCTATTTGTCCTGTGCAGAAAACAGAGACTTGTGGCCTTGAGTAGGCCCTGAAGGCACAAGTAAGTTAGATGAGTAAATGACCCAAATGCTGATGGCTACTGCTCCTACATTACCCCCTCCTTTCCAGACCAGAGCTATGGTCTCTTGGTGGTGTTCCTTAGAGTCAGTTGACTGAAGAAGAGAAAACTCAAGCATGGCTTACAGATAGTTTTGCATGACATGCAGGAACCACCCAGATGCAGAGAGATGTGGCACTACAACCCCATTCTGGGATTTCCTTAAAGGACAGTGGCAAGTGAAAGTCCTCCCAGTGGGTGGAATTTCAAACAGAAGAAACCAGAAATACTCTTTTATCCTATGCAGTCTAGATATTTAAAAAAAATGTATCAAAAAGAAATACAATAACAGCATTTGGCCTCGAAAATTTGGATAGCACAAAAGTCAAAAAACAATCACAGCAGTGAATTGGGTGGTTTTAACAAAATAAATATTATCAGTTATATTTAACAATGAGTTAAAAATCTACATGATAAGAAATCATCATAAAAAAAAGAAATCATCATGATAGCAAGAACATAAGAGATTTGCAGATATGCAATGTATGGATCACACTTTATTAGCAGTCCTCTTTATAAACTAATGTGGAAAAGTCATATAGCAAAATCTGATTGTTTTGTGTGTACTTCCCTCCCTTTGTTTTCACACAGGGACTTGAATACATTTTCACCCCTTTTCTAGTTTGCACAAAAGGGAATGAAATTAAAAATCTAGCCTAAATACATATTAGAGTATGACTCCATGAAAATTTTATTCTTAAAATCAGATTTTTCTTTCCTAGAACCTAAATGGCCTGGGGCCTATGGAAAAGGAAGTCTGGTGTATTAACTGAAGATGAAGAACTAAAATGGGTGGTAGGGAGTGCTTGAGGTAGGAGATATTATGAGCATTCTTCAATAGTAGGGCTAAGTAATGGCATAGGAAGAACTGCACAGGTAAGTGTTAACTTTTGTGCAGCTCAGCCCTTCTCCATTGACTCATTATGTTACACATACCCAAATTTCACAGCCCTAATAAGTTGTAGGCTTTCCTAAAGAAGGGAGTGGATGTAGCCACCTGGTGTGAAAGTGGGATCACTTCCTGGACAAAGCAGAACTGAATGGTACCAATTTGGGAATTTCTCTAAGAATAGAGAGAAGGTGGGGATACCTTCATGCTTGAACTGACAATTAAAATCTTTCAGGTGCACATCCGTTGCTTACCTGGAAAAATAATGTGTTTTGGAAATAAGGATATAGTGTAACTTCGATTAAGCATATTGAAGCCTTAGCTTTTCCTATGAAGACTACAAATATGGTCACAATATAATAGTTTCCATTTGGGGAAAAATATATAAGTTTAAGATGGAGGGACAATTTCACAATAATTTTCTCAAATCCAAGCTAAAATTTTTTTTAAAACTGAATCTAATGCACTTATTTCTGAGATGCATTAACTTATAAAAAGAATTATTAAGGTATTGGAAAAAGAATATGAAAAACTCAATGGAGAAAAATTGAGCTTGGAAAACAATCAATGACCAAAATATTTGGATACATATTCATTAGCTTATAAAATATTTTTTTCTGAGTGCAGGGCTATTAGCAACTTGCTGACAAGCATTTTTATGTCACCATATTTTGAAATTCATGAGATTGTGCCATGGAAGCAGCTGACCTAAGGAAGTTATTTCATAGATTGGCCAGGGACATAGGTTTAAATCTCCTCCATTCAACCATAGAAGTAGGTTAATCAGATTTCCTCTCTAGAATTCTGAGCAATGAACCTAAAAGGCTAGAGAGGATAGAAGCTTGAACAATGCATGGTAAGAAAATTTGTGCCTTAGCAATGCTAAACTATCTGTAAGGATATTTTGAGAAAGAAAGACATAAAAAACTTAAAGATATACAAAGAACTTTCAAAGTAGGGTAATAAAAACAGGTGAATCACATACAAGCTCACAGAGTAAGAGATGACAGGAGACTGCTCTCCTCTTATGATTAATCTGACAGTGCAAGGATCATAATAAATTCTGTTTATAATCACTAAAAAGCCCTACAGAACCCTACTAATTCATTATCTCCAAAATATCTATAGTAATTTTATTATGACATGCAAAATAACAATTAACACACAGTCTAACATTATTTCATGGTAAGAGGCATGTGGGAATGAACAGTTACTTGAAAATCTGTAGAGAATTTTAAAATAAGTGATAGAAATGCAATGTTAGGTTACTTGGGATGAAGTGCAAGTGAACAGCTTTAGAAACAACTCAGATTTTAATAGATGACCAGTAACCTTTGGAAAATCGGTCTAGTCAATTACATGACTTAATTTGCAAGTTTAGACCAGAACTGAATTGTTAGGAAAACAGAGATGTCACTGAACTTAATATATAGAGTAAAACCTCTTTGCTTTAGTTTGAAGACAGAATTCCATCAATCTGTCCACTCCAATTCATTACTCCTGCCATCCTGCCTAGAAGCAGATAATCTCAATTTGTATTGAAAGCTAAGGAAATAAAAATTCTTTGAAATCTGTGAATGTATAAAAATGGTTTCTCTGTTTGGGGCTTAATCTATGTTTGTGTAATCAGGCAATATAGTATCAGGCATATATTTTCTCCTGGAAAAGAAAAAAAACCACCCACCTATCTAGTTGTGATGTCACAATAATGGGATATTGGCAAGGTTGTGTTCTGGCAATGGGCATCCTGGGATCAGCATGAGGTAAGGGACCAATGGTTCACTATGTAGATTTTGATTTAGTCCTTGCATTTGCAGCTGCATATTTTCATCATTGTCCCCCATAGTAATACCAGAAATTCTCTAGCATATTTCTAAAAACAACAACAAGAGAAGTCCAATCTTCTGCAGGACAGTATGGAAGAGGTGCTTCCTAGCTGTGAGGAAAATCACCTGGGGCAGTAAATAATCTGCTGC
This sequence comes from Tamandua tetradactyla, assembly GCF_023851605.1. Classification (NCBI taxonomy): domain Eukaryota; kingdom Metazoa; phylum Chordata; class Mammalia; order Pilosa; family Myrmecophagidae; genus Tamandua; species Tamandua tetradactyla. The sequence goes on from NC_135354.1 coordinate 4,101,273, forward strand.
AATTCAATGTGTGTTTCTTTACATTCTGGGAACCTGGTACTCCAAATTTCTATCATCTCAGGCACTTTGAAGCTGAATCAGCTTGTTATTCCCCATGCCTCCTCAGATCATTGTAATTTTTTCACTTTGCTAAGTCAGAGATCTAACACTCCTTTGTATATTTTGAAAAACTATGTGGAAATCTTTCACCACTTAACATTTCCTGTCTGTCTGGTTCTTTTGCTGTTGTAAATTAACCAAAACTTTCATTTTGCATTTATTTTAATATTATAAGAGAGAAGAAAAATTATAAATAATTCACTTAATTAACTGAAATTCTGTTTCTAAAATTATTTATAGATTTTTTTTTATAATGATTTAAAGGAAGAAACAAAAGGTTCAATTATATCCCTTCAAAATACATTAATGATGCAACTCTATGAAAATAGAATCTTTGAAGATGTTGAAATGAGGCCAAATGAGATTAGAATTGGCCCTGATCCAAGATTATTGGTGTTTATAAAAAAGAGCATTAGCTATAGGCATATGGACACATGAGAGTAAAACATGTGGCACAGGCAGATGTTTCTTGTCCATGGACTAAGAAAACCATCAGAAACCTGAAAGAAGAAAAAATTGTCCCTACAATTTCAAAATTGTGCCTCTAGAACTGTTAAACAATTAATTTATTTTAAGCTATCCAGTTTGCACTACTTTGTCATAGAAAATTAGCACAGTACAAGCATACTTGTAAACATTGCACTTTTAGTTTCAAATCTTGCAATGAAATGTCACACAAATTTTTTGTTTCCCAGTGCATAATATTATATTTATACTATACTGTTGTCTATTGAATGTGTGATTGCTTTTCTAAAGCTGCCAGAATATATGCCAAAAAATGGAATGGCTTTTTAAAAGGGAATTTATTAATTTCAAATTTACTGGTTTAAGTCCATAAAAATGTCAAAACTAAGGTGTATAGAGAGATACCTTAACTCAAGGAAGGCTAATTGGTCTGGAGCCTCTGTTAGCTGGAAAGATGTGGCTTGTGTCTGCTGGTCATTTGGCTTCTTGTTTCAAGCTGTTTCCTTGGAGGCATTTTCTTTCTGTATTTCCAAATATCTGGGTCTCATGTTAGCTTTCATTTCTGTCTGCCCTTTCCAAAATGGTTCCCTCTTAAGACTCCAGTAGGTAGATTAAGACCCACCATGATTGGGTGGAGCACATCTCCATGGAAACACCTAATCAAAAAGTCCCAGCCACAATTGGATGAGTCACATCTCCATGGAAACACCTGACTCTAAAGTATCCCACCCAAACAATACTAAATAAGGACTAAAGAATGTGGTTTTTCTGGGTTACAAAACAGTTTTAAACAAGAACATTCCACTCTCTGGACCCCAAAATGATATGTTCTTTCATATACAAAATACATTGATTCCATAACAATATTACTAAGCTTTAAACCATAGTTAACAAATGCAATGCAAAATCAAATCCAGCACAAAAATTCCATCAAAGGAAGTTACAGTGGTCTATACTAAGGCAAAAGTTATCCTCTGGCTCTGGACCTGTGGAACTCAGAACAAGTTATCTACTGCCAATATACAAAAGAGGAACAGTTGTAGGATAGATGTTCTCATTTCCATAGAGTGATATTGGAAGGAAACAGGAACCAATGATCTTACCAGTTCATCACATGGACTTTCCACAAAATCCTTTTTGGATAACTACATGTTCAATCTTGGCTTTTTCTGAAATAGCTAACTGATTACTTATTTGGTTAAATCCTTGTGTGGGGCAATATTCCCTATGATCTCCTTTCTGGAAGCACCATCTTTTCCATGGCATCAATTTCTGTTTTCTTTGTCCAAAAGTTCAGTTCTTAGCTAATCTCTTTCTTGTCAAATGTCACTACAAAATGCAAGGAAATCAGGTCACACTTTCCATATTTAATTTGGGAGTTCTTCAGCTAAGTATCCCAGCTCATGGTTTTTAAAAATTTGCTTTGCATCCAAAATCAGTAGTCAAGTTTGCAAGATTCTAGGCCACTTTAAAACATGAATCACCTTCCTTCAAGTTTGCAATAATACATGCATCATTTCTACCTAAGGCCTTATCAGAAGTATTTTTAGGTTTCACATTTCTACCAACAGTCTTTTCAAAATATTCCAGGCCTTCTCTATCAAGCTCTTCACAACTCTCCCAGAATCTTCCCTTTATATATTTAGAAAGTCATGCCACTATTTTAGTATTTGCAAGCTATAGTAGCACCCGTTATCCAGTACTAAAATTTGTTGTGGTTTGCTAAAGCTGTCAGAATGCACATACCAGAAATGGAATGGCTTTTAAAAAAAATGTGTTAAGTTGCCATTTAACAGTTGTAATGCTATAAAAATGTCCAAACTGAGGCATTTTGAGAAAAATACCTTGTGTCAAGAATGGCTGATGGATCTGGAACACCTCTGTCAGCTAGGAAGCATGTGGCTGGTGTCTGATGGTCCTTTGGCTTCTTGTTCATCAGCTTCCCTGGGGACATTTTCTTTCTGCATCTTGAAACATCTGGGTCTTTTTTCGGCTCTCTCACTTCTGTCTGCCCTTTCCAAAATAGTTCCACTGAAAGGACTCCAGGAGACAGATTAAGACCACCTTGAATGAGTGGGAACACATCTCCATGGAAACCATCTAATCAAAAGGTCCCCCCACATTGGGTGAGTCACGTCTCCATGAAAATAACTAAAGCATAAAGATCCTACCCATAATACTGACTGATGATTGAAGAATATCGTTTTTCTGGGGCACACAGCAGTTTCAAACTGGTACAGTGTGTAATAGCATTATGTCTAAAAAACAATAAGTATACATTAATTTAAAATATTTTGTTGCTCAAAAAGCAAACAATCATCTCAGCGTTCTGCAAGTTATAATCTTTCTGATGGTGGAGGGTCTTGCCTTGATGTCAATGAATGCTGACTGATCAGGTTGATGTCTGCTGAAGTTTGGGCTGGCTGTGTCATTTTCTTAAAATAAAACGATAACATATTTTACCATATTGATTTACTTTTCCTTTCATGAGAGATTTCTTGGTAGCATGAGATTCTATACTATACCCAGGATAGAACTTTTAATACTGTAGTCAAACCTTTAATACCTCCCACTGGCTTATCAATTAAGTTTTATAATATTCTAAATCTCTTGCTGATATTTTAACAATTTACAATGTTTCACCAAGAGTACTCTATTTCAAGGAGCCACTTTCTTTGGTCATCTAAAAGAAGCAACTCCTCATCCATTAAAATTTTATCAGAAGAATTAAGTAACATCTTTAGTCTGCACCTCTAATCCTAGTTCTCATGCTAGTTCCACTCTATCTACAGTAACTTTTTCCACTGAAATCTTGAACTTTCAAAGTCATCCATGAGGGTTAGAATCAGCTTCTTCCAAACTCTGTTAATTTTCATTTTTTGACATCCTTCCATGAATCACAAATGGTCTTTAATGGCATTTAGTATGGTGAATCCTTTCCACAACATTTTCAATTTATTTTTCCAAATCCATCTGTGGAATCACTATCTGTGAGAGTTATTACCTTATGAAAATTACATCTTAAATACTAAGATTTGAAATTCAAAATTACTTCTTGATCCTTGATTTGGAAAATGGATATTGTGTTAGCAGGTATGAAAACAAAATTAATCTCTTTGTACATCCTGATCAGAGCTCTTAGGTAACTAGGTGCATTATCAATGAGCAGTCCTACTTTAAAAATAACGTTTTATTCTGAGCATAAGATCTCAAAGTAGGCTTAATTTATTCAGTAAACAATATTATAAACATAATGCTATAATAAAGGCTTGTTGTTCCATTTATAGAGCACAGAAAGAGTAGATTTAGCATAATTCTTAAGAGTCCTTGGATTTCCATGATGGTAAAGGAGCATTGGCTTCAACTTGAAGCCACCATCTGTATTATCCCTGATAAAAGAGCCAAACAGCCCTTTGAAGCATTGAAGCCAAACACTGTCTTTCTTCTCTAGCTGTGAAAGTCGTAGATGGCATTTTTTCCAATACTAAGCTGATTTGTTTACATTGTAAATTTGTTGTTTAGTGAAGCCATCTTGACCAGCTTTCATAGCTCAATCTTTTGGTTAACTTGCTGCAGCTTCTTTATCAATGCTTAGGGCTTCATCTTACTCTTTTATGTTTTGGAGATGGTTTTTTCTTTAAACCTAATGAACTAACCTCTGATACCTTCAAAGTTTTCTTGAGGGTTATGATTCAAGACTGAACTGGAAGTGTGGGCACTCTCTGCTCCTTGATTTTGCTGGTGTATGTGAGGAAATGCAAGTAGTAAAGACCACAGTAAATGGCATCAGTGGGCCTGGCCAACAAAATAATAGCAATCAGATGCTAGCAAAGATCAACTCTTGTTTTGGTTTGCTAATAATTCCAGAATGCAATATAACAGAAATGGAACAGTTTTTCAAAAGGGAATTTATAAAGTTAAAAGTTTACAGTTTTAAGGTCATAAAAATGTCTAAAATAAGGCATCTGGAGAAAGATACTTGATTCAAGAAGGCAATGTCTGTCACATGGGAAGCACATGGCTTGCATCTGCTGGTCCTTGTTCCCAGTTCTGTTGCTTTCAGATTCTGATGACAGAGTTTTCTTCTGTAAGCATCCATGGACCTTCACTTAGCTTCCTTGGGACCAAACTCTGAGTTTTAACATCTCATGGGAAGGCACAGGGCAATGTCTGAACATCTCATGGGAAGACAAGGCAATGTCTACTGGTATCTGCATCTCCAAACATCTCTGTGTCAACTCTCTGTCAGCACTCCCAGCATCTCCAAATGTCTGCATCTCTGTCAGCTCTCAAGCACCTGTTCTCCAAATATCTGCATTTAGCTTCTATAAAGTGTTTCCCATTTAAAAGGCTCTATTAGACTAATCAAGATCCCCTTGAATGGGTAAATCTACTCTATTCAACAGCCCTACATTTTGGTATGTCACATCTCCATGAAAGTAACCCTATCAAAATGTCACATCCACATTTAGGTGTGTCACATCTCCATAGAAGCAATCAAAGTTTCCACTCTAAAAAATACCCATGCAAGACCAGGCCAGGAAAGAAAAATGGCTTTTCTGGGGTACATAAGAATTTCAAACTAGTGCAAATCTCAAACTTGATGTATGGGCTACCCTGTGTCATATAGTTCATTGCCACTTCCTTCTAACTGATAAAATATCTTGAATTGTTGGTTCCCATTGTGTTTTAAAACTTAATAATAACTTTAAAAATGTAAAAGAAGTAGCAATCTCAAGCATCTCTATGTAGAAAATAAAAGACCCATGAAATAGACAAGCTATACAGAACATACTTCTTAGAAGTAGTTGGAATACATCTCTAGGATGGTAAAAACAAATGCAGTCATAGGGAGAAAGGAAGACAAGGAGGACTGACTGTGATGGGTTGGTGACTGCTGAGGACAGGGACAGAAGCAACAGGGAAGGTAGGAGTTTATAGACATAATGAAATGATTGTGAGAACTGCTGAATACTGCTTCCCAAAGTTTCCTCATAGGCATTATCTTTTTAGCCTTATGGGCAGTTCTGTGAGGCAGATTTTTTAAAATTTTTTTATTTTATTTTTTAAGTACTGAAAAACACCAAACAAACCCAAATATTCTATTTTGACCATTCCATTCTACATATATAATCAGTAATTCACAAATATCATCACATAGTTGCATATTCATCATCATGATCATTTTTTGGAACATTTGCATCTATTCAGAAAAAGAAATAAAACAAAAAAAAAAAAATTATACATACCCCTTACCCCCCCTTTCATTGATCACTAGTATTTCAAAATAAATTTATTTTAACATTTGTTCCCCCTATTATTTATTTTTATTCCATATGTTCTACTCATCTGTTGACAAGTGAATAAGAGGAGCATCAGACACAAGATTTTCACCATCACACAGTCCCATTGTGAAAGCTATATCATTATAACAACACTTCAAGAAACATGGCTACTGGAACACAGCTGTACATTCTCAGGCAGTTCTCTTCAGTCTCTCCATTACATCTTGAATAACAAGGTGATATCTACTTAATGAGTAAGAATAACCTCCAGGATAACCTCTTGATCTGGTATCTCTCAGCCATTGACACTTTGTCTCATTTCACCTTCCCTTTTGATTGGGAAGGTTTTCTCAATCCCTTGATGCTGAGTCTCAGTTCGCTCTAGGATTTCTGTCCCACATTGCCAGGAAGGTCCACAGTCTTGGGAGTCATGTCCCATCAAGCCAGGGGAAGGGTGGTGAGTTTGCTTGTTGTGTTGGCTGAAGAGTCCACATCTGAGCAACAATAAGGTTCTCATCGAGGTGACTCCCAGGCCCAATTCTAGGTAAGCTTGAACCATCCTTTGTGGGGCCAAGCCTCATATGAACAAACCCCAAGACTGGGGGCTTAGCCTATAGCTTTGATTGTCCACACTGCCTGCAAGAATATCAAGAATTCAACTTGGGGAAGTTGAATTTTCCCCCATTCTGTGAGGCAGAATTTACAGATGTCATGGGACCATGAAGCATAATAGTTAATAGTTTATTGTCTGGAAATAATCATATGCCTGCAAAGAAGCAGTGAGAGGGTGATACAACTAACTCTCACTTGTCTTTGAGAAAACACACAATCATAATATACTTCAGTTAGCAGATAGTGATGATTCAATGATGAAAAACCCCTTACTCACTACCCATACATTTTAAGCCATACACACGTTACCCATGATTCCTTTTTTACTAATCATGTTGCTGCAGTAATTGAGGTTTGGGGAAGTTGACATTACAAAGCCAGCAAGTGACATGGCTGTGACTTCTAGGTAAGTTGACTGTATATAGATCCAGTGAAAAGATTTCCAGGGAAATAAATGGGGTATGAGTCTGGCAGAAAGCAGGTAGTACTGACATGGAATAAATAAAAAGAAAATAGAGAAATGCAACTGAATGAGTAGGAGAGGAGGGGCTGAAGAGAGTTGAATATCAATGGAAACATTTAACTTTGTTGTGTATCAATAGGGATTCACTCTAAATTGCAAATCATAAAGCATGGAAAGCATTAGATATCATCTAGAGCTGTGTCTGTCAAGCTTTTTCTTTGTCTCTCTCTTTTGTAACAGGAAATGAGCCACCCCTAAAGAGTCATACCCAGAGGCATAAATAATGAAAATAAAAACTTTTGTTTGTGTTTAAAGAGAACTGAATTCTGCAACTCTCATGTTACTTCTCATCTAGTGAACCATCCTCATTCTGAGGAAGAGGAAACAGGGGCTAAGAGATGACAGTAACATGTGCAAAGAACAGACTAATTAGTGATACAATTGGAAACAAAACCAACTCTCATTTTCTGACTCCTAACCCAGCATTCCTATACATAACAAGGCCTTTGCAAGAAACACCTCAGCTCCAGGGCTGGGATGGAGGAGATTGGGATGAAGTCATCTGAACATAATGCACTTCCATAGTCTTCTCTGGTCCTTCTCCATTTTTTGTAAGGGGTGGAGCTGAGGGTTGGGGTGGCTGGAAAGCAAGTGTGACCTTTCTGCCTTCACAGAGTTGCATAATCCAAATATTAATGTGTAGCAGGCAGCCCCTGTTTGCCCAAACCACTTTCTCTCACAGTAGGCAGGCCCCTGTTTACTCAGGCCATTCCCCTTTGAGAAGTCTCACTCACCCCAGAAATGTTTGAAACTGCATATAGCCCAGATAAGAAAAATTCTTGTCGAGACTGCTCCCCTTCTGTACATTGGCACATAGCCAAGTGCTTCCCTTAAAACCCATGACAACCCTTGTCGGAGGCTCAGTATTTCAGAGGCTACTCAGCTGAATCCTATGGCCATAGATGAATAAAATTTACTTCCTGAAACTTTGGAGTCTGGACCCTGGTTTGTTCTGTTTCTGTGTTGATGTCCTGAAGGCTTGCAGACTTGTTCCTGGTTTTTGTACAACATTTTGAAGCCATGCTCTCTGCAAAATTCCTACCATATGCACACAACAATTACTTCTCCTTGTTATGTGCCAAATACTCTTCTGTGACTTCAATGTCAGTGGCCACTTTATATGATTTGTTTCCACTGCTGAATCTGTAACTGAGAAATTAGGATTTAAGGGATGATCTTGATTAATGAATCATATTCCTTTTGCTTTTGGGGATTTTGGAATTGTCAAGGGAGAGTACCTGGAAGCCCTAACCTGTAATTAAGCTGTTTGGACATGTGGAAAGATTGTAAAATCCTCTTTTATCTGGTGCCTGTGTGGCTGTGAAAGCTTTATCTTGTTATTTTCTTATAAGCATTAACTAGCCTCAGTCCCGTACATTTGTAAATCATCCACTAAGCCCACCAAGGAAATATATCTCTGCCCTTTCCTTGAAATTTATGTTAACTTATATTGACAATGTTTTATTTTCTGTTTTGAACTTCTGCCTTGAATTTACTACTAGAAATGACCTCATCTCCCCTTGCTAGAATCCTTAAAACCTCAAATCCTCTTTGTTCAGAGAGACAGATCTTGGGCATCAGGCTGTCTGCTCTCCTTCTGTGTAGTAACAAACTCTCTTTGGAAACCCCAGTGTCTCAGGAATTGGTTATTGAGTATGGACAGAAGAGCCTATGGCCCTTGTCTGTAAAAAAACTGGTCTGGATGGATACTCATGTCCTGGGCCTCTTCATCATATTCAGAGGGATGATGTATGTCACAATCTTCTTTATGCTCATTGCCTCCCATATGTCATCATCTGATCCCTGAGTGACACATAGTCCCTCCACCTGTGGTTCCCAACTCACAGTGATCATTTTGTACTTTGTCCCATGTATGTTCTTGTACTGTGTGATGGTCCTGACCTTCACCATTACAGAACACTCATTAAATCACCTGATCTACACTCTGAAGAAAATGCCACAAGGAAACTTTGGATGAAGAGAGAGACTTCAGTTAGTAGGTAATTGTCATACTGAGAACATCATGTGTATTCCAGAAAGAGAAGTTATTCTGTTAGAAATGTAGAAGAAATAAAATCATCCATTCTTTGCTAGAAGCCAGGGAGATATTTTGAAAATATTAATCTTACTTATAATTTAAATTATTTAGGGATTATGAAAGTCTTCTGCTTTTGACCCTTCCTTTGCCCCCTATTGCCTTTAGAAACTCCTTGCCTTGTCCTAGAATTCCCACATTGATCTAATTACTGTCTCTATGTTTCCAACCACTAGAGCTCTCCAGTCCCTCCTTCACTATGTCCCTCCTATGTCACTTTTTTTCACCTGTCTCAAGAGCTAGACAAGCCCTTTATCAGTTCAGTGCCTTTGGTTTGCTCATCTCTCTATCTGGGTTGACTTTTGTTACTTTATATCTTTCCCTTTAACTGAAAGTCTGTGAAGAAAGACTGTTTTTTTCTCTTTTGTTTTGTTTTGTGTATATTTGGCATGAGCAGACTCCAGCAATTGAACATAGATCTCCTGCTTCTCAGATGAGAATTCTACCACAGAGCTACCCTTGCCCTGATCGACTTTTGTTTGTTTATGTTTGGTACCTATTAGGCTTCTGTTGAATGATTACAGAATTTGAGGGTCATTCATTTTTCAAGTAGCCAAATTCTGATGGCTGGACAATTACAATCAAACATGTCAGTGAGTAATGATTAGAACAGTTAATGGAAAAGGAGTGTTGTGATGATTTCTGGGAGAATACTTCATATTCCTTCATCACAGAAAGATACTATAAATAGGTACCATTTCAAGCTGTTTTTGAATTTTGTAGTGATTTCTTTATGAAAAGTCATCAAATGTATTAATCAATATGATTCACTATAATGACAGTTACTGATAACTGATGAACATGATCAGAAGGAAGTCTTCATATATTGAATCTTTTGGATAGAGAAAATGTACAGGGAAACTCTAGAGTATCAACTTTGATATTTCCAAGGAACTAATAAAGGCCGGAGTGGAGAGAAAATAATAATCTAGGTAGGAAGTTGCAAAATTGGGTCAGAATTACCATGTGGCCTGGCAATATGACTTATTGGTACATACCCAAAATAATTGAAAGCAGGGGACCAAGCAGATATTTGTATAAGGATGTTCATAGTGGTATTATTTACAAATGCCAAAATATGGAAAAAGCCCAAGTGTCCATCAATATATGAATGGATAGATGAAATGTGTGTATATATACAGTGAAATATTATTCAGCCACATAATGGAACATAGTTCTTAAACATGGGACAATGTAGATGAACTCTGAAGACATCATGTTGAGTGAAATTAGCTAAACACAAAGAGACAAATATTGTAGATCATACTGGTATGAAATAATTAGAATAAGCAAATTCTTAGAGACAGAAACTAGAATACAGATTATGAGGACTGGGTGTGGGGTTAAGAAATGAGTTAATGCTGAATTGGTCCAGAGTTTCTGTTTGTGGTGGAATAATTTTGGTAAAAGATGGTAGTAATAGTAGCACAGCATTATGAATGGAATATCAGTACTATTATACATTTGAATGTGGTTACAAGAAGTTTTAGGTTATGAGAATAAAAATTAAACAAGCAAACATAGTCCAATACAATGCAAACAGAGAACCCTAATGTAAAACAACGATTACAGGTAATTCTAGAATTATAATCATTGTTTCATCAATTGTAACAAAACTGCTACACTAATGTAAAGCATTCATATAAGACATCTCTGATTTCCCTATTAACACTCTGTATTTTATACATGCCTTTTCTATAAACCATGAATTCTCTGATTAAAAAAAATATACTCTCCCCTAAAAAAAAGTAGGAGAAAACTATTGGTACATTCAACAAATTAGATAAACCCCCAAGGAATTATGCTGAAGGAAAAGGTCAATCACCAAAGTTCATTTACTGTATGATTCCAGTTACATAACAAGTTTGAAATAAGAACATTATAGAATTGGACACAGATTAGTGGTTGCAGGGCACATATGCAGGTTTGGTTATAAAAAAAGCAACAGGAGAAATTAATGCGGCATCTAGCTGTTCACTAACTTGACTGTAATAAATTCACAAAATATGTGATAAAATTGAGCATAGATAAATATACTCCCCTGAGAACATACAGTAAAAGTGGAAAAAGTAAGATTAGCAGATTGTGTCAATGTCAATATCTTGATTTGAAATTATATCACCATTTTTAAAAATTTTATCATTAGAAGAAACTAAGTTAAGTGTATGTGGATTTCTCTGTATCATTTATTAAAACTACATGTGAATCCCCAATTATCCCAATAAAAATTTCAATGTAAAACACACACAGATGAAGGCATAAGATTCTAAGTTCCTAATATTTCTCAGGTTTAGAACATCACCTCAAAAATATGAACAAAAGGCTGATCCCATATATAGAAATCTAATCTTATTTATTGATTATTTTAACATTTGGCAGATGATATTATACAGAATACTTAATAATTAGAATTAGATTTCAAAATATGTACCTAACTGCCTCTATATACATATTTTCTTAACTCAACTCATTCTAAAATACATGAGCCAAAGAAATAAGCTTAGCTCCTACAGAAGTTAGGATAAGGGTGTCTTGGAAGCAGTTATAAACCTTAAATATTCATATGATTTTCTATTATTTTGTTTATTAGGGAAAAGCAGCACATGAGAAATACAGTCAAATACAAATATATCCTGCTGGGAAAAATGTCTCCCTTTATATGCTCTTTTATTGTTAGAAAAAAATGAACTAAATGTGAAATTATAGGACCTAAGGCTGGTTGGTATTTTCTACTTGTTTACATTTCCACAATTATTTGCATCCAAAAGAGTCTTTAAGGATAAAGGTTCTAAAAGTCTCAGAATTTATAAGTTATCATAATTTACCTTCTTTCTATTATAAGCATTAAAACCATCTCAATGTCAGGTAGATTTTGCTCAGTATTGACCTAATATGGTATTTTTGACTAACACACATGTATTTTCTCCCGTATGTATCTAGCACTTTTCTACTAGGCAGAACTGTGGGCCTATAAAATATTTAGGGTAGAAGGCAGCTATAATTCCTTAGCACAGTCCAATTTCTCCAAACACTGAGAATCTTTCTCCAGTGCTACAACCTGATACTTTCTCTGATATGGAATAGTGGAATATGGAGAGAGACCCCTGTGGGATCCCACAGATCACTATTGAAAATTGACATCTTCTTTGGTCCCAAATAACCCTTTACTTAAGTGTGGTTATTTGAAGTAACATGCACTGTACTTAAAACACCACCTAACACTATTTTTTAAAAAAAACTTGTGGTGATTCTCTCAAGGATACTCTGGGTTTTTTTGTGCATGAAGCTTCTTCAGACACAAAGGCAGAGATAGAATAATTAAAGATGAATCTTCTCATCTTATAAATCACAATGTATTTCTAAGTGATTCGGATGATTTATGAGGTCAAGGGTCTTACCTAATGAGAAACTGATTTGCAGGCCTCCTTTCCTTCCCTCATTTACTGTGTTTCTGGTAGATTGCCTATTGCTCAAATGGTCAGTCTTTGTCCATTAGCATTGAAACTCTCTTTTCAGATCTTGTAGGTATTTTGAAAATTTCCATGTTTAAAGATAAGAGGTAATTTTAGAAGATTTTCCTTCTAAATGTTTCTTTTATGTATGCAAACACATGATTCTACAACTGGAGTAATTCACAAACACATTTCAAATTAAAATAAATAGTATTGAAATCCACTGTTAATATGATTATTTAACATTCTTATATAACAGCATGTTAAAACAGAAATTTTGATCATTCACAGTAGAAATGCAATTATAAGTATGGTCCAAGAAAATTCATGAAGCTGCAGTTTTATTTAAGACAGATAACTATAACTTCTACTATATTAAGTTTGAATGAACACCAGAAACAAGAATTAAAGCTTTCTTTGATTACATCTTGTTACATAAGAACCAATTTACTTAAATATATTCTTAATGGAACTAGATTCAAATGTTTTAAGAGAGAATTCTAAGATACAATTAAAAAGATTGTGATGTTCATTTGGAGGGGATATGAAGCAAATTCGCCAGTTGAAAATATGGTACTTTCAGCTCTGGAAAATGTCTTATAAGACTTAAATATATATTATATCACCAGTTTTTGATACATTATTTGAATTATTGGGAATCCTTTGGGGCTAGGTGATGACATCTGTCTTCAGTTGACTAAAATTCTCCTTTTGCTCAAAAAACTCATCTTTTTACTTTCTCATTAGCCAATATCCTTGAAATGGTACTTCCTTATGCCAATGTGATTGGAATAACTTAAGTCTTGATATAGCATGACATTACTTCATTATGGGGTTACGAGGCATGGTGCATTTCTTTGAAATTCATATACATAGGTTGCCTTTGATATGGAAATACACATTTAAGATATTTCCATGTAAAACTAAAAAGCTAAAGTTTGAGAGACAATAGAGATGGATTTTCAATTTTTCAGCAATCCTAAAATATCAGATATATGGGTTAGAGTTCTGTTAGGAAAAAACATCTTTTATTTCATCATTCCTGTACCTAAAGCAAACATGACAGAACAGGAAGCTAAGTTACTCTATATATGTGACATAGAAATACCTTGAAACTTCATTTCTTCCCGCATATATAATAGAAAAAAAGTGAGTCCTGAAATATAAGGAAAATAAAGTTCCTACTCTCCCCTGGAAATATTATCACTTCTTTTTAACATTTTTCTTTCTACACCGTTTATTATTTCTAGTCTTTCTTCAGGTTGTTCTATCTCCCAAATACCCTCACATGTCCCTACTGCTTTGTGAAGAGCAAACTGTCAGGAGGACAAGTGAATGGCTGATACTGGATAAGTAATTCAAATGTAAGGTTCCTACATCACCTCCACATGAATTAAAAGCTTTTTCAGTCAAAGACCAAAATAGCCTGAACACCGAACTTTCCAAATTTAATTAAAGTTTTTGGGTCTCCCAAAATGATCCCCAGTGAAGTAGGCTCAGACAAAATTTCCAAGTGGTATCTTCTGGGACCACTGTCTCAACTTCTCAGGTTGGCAAAACAACAGTTTGGCTCTGTAAATGTTCAGTCTCTTATTGACTAATGCATTTTGATAAATTCAGCAACAGACTAGAAAAATCTAGAAAAGGCTTTGGTGGCCACTTACATATTTACAAATAATTTTCTTTTTAGGCAATACATTTTTTTCTGAATAAAAATTTGAAAAAGGACTTAAATTACCAAATGACAATGGCCAAATGTTGATAGAATTCAACCGAGTTGTCATAGTTTGTTCACAATGATTAGAGGACACACACAGATATTTAATTATTTCTTGGTAAGGATATTCATCATTTTTTCCATGTAACATAAACTAAGATGTTGAGGAAATAGAAACCAGATTACTCAAATTTTATTTATCTGTAGAATGTTTCACTTGTGACAACATAACTTTTTCATTGCATTTTTTACATCTGCATTCCTCAGTGTATAGATCAGAGGTGTCCCAATTGTGTAAAACACAGCCACCATCTTGTCCACTGGAAATGTGGTTGGTGGCCATGTATATATGAATATTCATGGCACACAAAAAATGACAAATACAATAATATGGGATGTACAGGTGGAGAGCTTTCCTCCTTCCTTCTGCACTGCAGTTTTGCAGGGAATATAAAATATCACATAGGAGATAAGCAATACAATGAAACACACCATGCGTATAGCCCCACTATTAAACACAACTAGCAAATTTATCACATAAGTGTCCATGCAGGCAAGTTTGAACAAAACTGTAAGTCACAGAAATAGTGATCAATGGCATTGGACCTACAGAAGGGCAATCTCAACGCAAGGAAAAGCTGTGCTGAAGAATGGATACAGGATCCCACCCAAGCCAGAATCACCACAGACATGCCAACTCATGATGGTACAGTATCGCAGGGGCTGACAAATGGCTACATAATGATCAAAGGCCATGAGAATGAGCACAAATATTTCCATGGCCCCAAAGAAATGGGCTGTAAATATCTGAGTCATGCACTCATTGCATGGGAATGTAAGTTACTCTTTACTTGCTTTTGAACCTATTCCATTACTCACCTTAAAGAGAGAATATTGAGTCACTTGACATTTGAACTGAAGCTACTCCTGAATCTCTATGTCTATAATCAAGGTATGTTATATTCATTTATGTCCCTCTTCACCCTGAATTATTGTCCCTCTTCACCCTGAATTATTGAAGGTGTTTCTTCTGAAAACATTATTAGAAACAAATCTCATTGTACCAACACAGTTTTTTAATTATTATATTTCAAGACTTCCTTCATGTACACATACAATTTTTGTAATTGAGATCATCATATAATATCATTTCATATTCTGGTTTTCACTTAGAATACTTGTAAACACTCCTCTTATGCTACCCATATTTTCTATATCTAATTGTCAATTTAATGGTATGCTTGTATATATATATATATATATATATATATATATATATATAAATCAATATTTAACTACTTCCCATTGAGATGTGTTTTTTTAATATTCATTCTCATAAATAACAATTCTACAAACAACATTGGCATAATTTGCCAAGTGCAATATTGTCCCTATTGCCTATTTTCAATGTTATTTTACAAATTATTGTATCCTTTTGTTACTATATTTTTATATATTATTGTATGTTCATGATAAAATATTCATATAACCAGAGGGCAAGAAGAAAAATGAAAATTTTCTCAATTTTTTGAATTGATAATCCTATGTTCTCTATATATAACTATTTTGTTCCCTGCATATCATCCACAAATGTTCAATAAGTATTTGACTCATGTGTAAATCTCTATATGTATTTTACTTAAAAATAAGGCTAATGTTTCAATATTGCTCCTATGCAAAATATATAGATATGAAAAAAACAGGCTGCTTGTGATGTTAATCTATTACCTCACTGGGTTAATAATAAAATTAAACACATACATTTATTTCAAAAATTTTTGTCACAAATTTTCCATTTTATATATATTTTTTGAAATGCTTCCCTTCTGATAATGATTTATCTCATGCCAGCTCATCTTTTTGAAACCAGTAATTATACCTAAGGTGATGTTAGTAGCAAAATAGTTATTATATATCTTATTTAAGATTTTAGCTGCTGGAACCAAATGACCTGAGTTCAAATCACAGTTCCACTATTTACTAGCTGATATTGGTCAAATCACATTATACCTAAGCAGGATAACTGTGCAAATTAAATTAAAAATTTGGCATATAATAAGCACTACATATATTTCAGTCTTGTTTTTTCCATTATCATGATAGTGCTCTTTCTGTGTTTGTATTTCTCTTTTGCTGCCATTGCTTTTATTTTGATACACTCCAATCTGTCAATTTTCCCATTGTTTTTTAGTCCACTGCTTCATACTATGTGAAATTATCATATTCATTCTATTTTCTTATGTATTTCTATGGTTTTGTTTGTTTAATAGATTGAATCAAAATTAGCTGCATTTATTGTTATGAATGAGGAAAATGTTCCCCTCTTAATAACATTTTGATATGAGTTTCTTAATAAATGTAGAGAGGATCATTATTTCTGAGAGGCACAAAATGAGAATAGTTAGAAAAGTACAAACCACTTCAGAGAAAAGAACACATTCTTAAAGTAGAAATTGGACAGTAATGAAAACATTCTCATTTCAAGTTTACTCTGAAGGTTAAATAATTTAACACATCAAACATATAGAAGGGCAGTACTGAGTTCCTGCAATCAGTATGGTAACTACTGATTTTCTAAGATTTATTGTAAACATTTGAGTAGTGTGAGCTCAAATTTCCCATGTACCCATAAAAAATCTGCAGAACTATACTAAGACATTAATTTACTTTGCTGAGTGGCCTTAAATCACTCAGCATCTGGATGACACCAGTTTTATCATGATGCTCTAAAATAAGATAGAATTTTATAAACATCATTAGTAAAATAAAAAATAATAACAAGTATTGTAGAATAGTGTCATTACCAGGGGTCCATGATGAGAGGAAAATAGAAATAAAGTAGGTCTTATGTTGTGAACAGTTTGAGAACCAGATACACATAAATCTGAAGGATGAGGGCATTTGTATGAGAAAATGAAATCAAAAGTTTAATGGAAATAATATAGGGTAGCCATATCAAGAAAATCAATATGAAACTTCTAGTTTCACCAGAATAATGTATTGTAGTAGAAAAGCTTGGTAAAATGAATTATCCTCAAAGGCAAAGTCTATAAAAGTTTGGTATTTTTCTATCACAATGCAGAAAATTTAGAGGCATAGAAATGTGAGAGCAGCTGTTATTAAGATTTAATCAGGACCTAAACAAAGGAAGCATAGTATTTTAATAACAATTTGTCATGATAATCTTCATGGAATTTCATCCAATTGCTTTTTAAAATTATCTGCAATAATGTGCCTACCTCCTCCAAGATGTCAGGCCCCAGTGATGGCAGCAGTCTTTTTGTTTCATTGATTTAGAAACTCGGTGGTTTCTTTGTGGGTCCAACAAAATAAAAAGTAGTGATGCATTTATCCCAAGTATGACTCATTGATATCTCCAGACTCCGTACTTCCTTTCAAAAGAAGGATGAGAAGTGCACACTTGCAGTCTTCACAAGATGGCATAACAATGAAGGAGACCAAAATTCGGATGATGGTCTTGACTCCACCTCATATGACCCTAGAATTTATTCGAATTACTTTATATGTAACTCTGAGCAAATTATTTGAAATATGAGTGGAATCAAAGAAAATGCTCCTTTCAACTTTAACAATATCATTTCTGTGTTCCTAAAAATAGATCATAAAAATGAATTTCATACAGTATTTAGTATTTATTAAATTTTAGAAAAAGTGTCATATACTTTAGTGGCAGAAAAATAGTACTTTAAGTGAGATAGCTATGATTGTGTCTATTATGAGAATTATTAACTCAGGGGTATCAGAAAATCAGACTGAAATTTGATAAATATTGTTTCCAAAAATGACCAGTTTTAGCAAATTCTCACAGGCCTTTTTCATGATGTTTAGTCTAAGTATGTAAATAGGGAAGAAAAGACAAATCCAGTGATTCCTGGTTCGAACACTTTTCCTCTCTTTCCCTCTTTTCACACCTTTGCCATCCCTTGAAAATAAAAAGAGAATTAAAGATTCTATATCTGAGATACTGACCATGACTTTCAAACACCTTCATCCCTTGCCATTCTCCTTCCACTTTCCTCCAGGTGCTTCTGCCAAAATTTACCTTCTACTCACGCACAGCATTTTCAATCCCTGGATTATTTCCATATTTCATGGCAGATGAATGCTTTCTCTACATAGCCTCAACTCTCTCATTTCTACTTGTAGAAAGAGAACCCAGTTTGTATTGCTCCTAGATTTCACCAAATGACTCTCTTACTACTTGCCTACCATTGTTCAACAATGAAAACATGTGTTTAACTAAATAATGTAATTCCTAATTTTATTCTACAATTTTCCTTTAGTATTTTTTGTGCATTTGATTCTACAATATATTTTGAGGTAAATAAGGCCAGCATTTCTTCATTTTGTGTGCTTCAAGCCATGGTAGAGGTTGAATTTGGTGGAGCCATCACTGTGTTTCTGAATCATTATTCAAGCCTCAGAGTCTATGGCAATCTCCTTCTAACACCTACCTCACACTGCCATGCAAGACATCAATTCCATTATCCAGGACAAAATTAATAATCATAATCAGGTAAAGAAGGAAGCCATTAATGTGGTCAACCTGGAAAAAATCAGCATTTTATAGGTATATATTTAAAGTAATAGAATGGAGCAGTGTTAGATCCATGATGGGGACAGTCTGAGCCAGGAGTTAGTGTCACTGTGAGCAAGAGGCAGAAAACACAAAGAATCAGAGATGTGACCAGGAAAGGCAAACTGCAAAGGTGAGCAAAAAACAAGGTTAAGGATAAAAAGCCTTTTCAGTGCTTTTGGTTATATGTATGTGCAACAGTACATCCTGAACATACAATATTAATTTACAAGCATGCATTCCTCTCCACTTCTTGACCCTAATCTTTGCAAATAAGAATCTGCATGTTTGGAGTTTATATCTCTGCAGCTTTCCCTTTCTTCTCTTTTTAATTAAAATTGGTCTGAGACAGATCTGCATTAAGCAAAGTCCTGTGGAAATTAGGAGCTCTAAAGCATCAGAATCTTCACATCTTGGGAGAAACTGACCCCAGAATTTCAGATCCCTGAAGAGGCACATCTAGATGATGGCAACTTCTCTAAAATATTTTCCCAAATCTGAGGCAAGAAAAATGAAACATTTCATTTGGACTTATAAACTTACCTTTCTTCTAGTATGTAAAAGATGGCATCCAATAGAGAGCTCATAGCTTCCTCTTTTCAATTCCGGTTTACTTTGAATATAAATCATATGCAGTACATTTGCAATAATCAGATTATACTTCAGAAAGACTTACTGTTGCTTTATGTTTTGGCAACTATGGAGAGTGAAGATGCCAACAGAGGCAGCCCTTCCAAGAAGTCGGAGTTAAGTTTTATGAAAAAGGTCTGTGTTACTGGTATCAGGGAAGAAAAGTTTACACCTCTGCTCTCAGATATTTAGAAAAATAGATAGTATTCCTATTATTTGTTGGTAAAAACTTCTCTGAAACCAGAACTACTACTCAAAATCTTGTGTGGCAGAGCAGATGAATTAAACATTTACTTTTATTCATCAGATATTTATAGAGATTTCACATGAGGTCACAAATGTTCAGAACCACCTTTCAGACTCCAGGAGCCCAAGATTTATGTCCATCCCCTCCCATCCCTGAAGGATTTGCTCAATGAGTTACTAGCATAGATAACCAGGAGCACAACAACCATGGAGCCAATTAATCCCAGGCAAGACTATTGAAAGGCAGATTTCATCTCAGAATACTCCTCCCTGCCTCTCCTATCCTGAGGGACATCTTCCATTTCAATGAGCAAGCATTCCGTCACATCTCTGCTCCACTGCACCCATGTACCATGTCTAAGGAAAGGGATCTTTTCAACTCAAAAAGTCTTTGTAAGGCAAAACTCTAAATCTTTTAAATATACATGATATTATTGAATTTTGGTTCTATTACCTACATTCTGGGCCTTTGGTAGGTTTAACAAGAGTAGTTTCCTACACTTGTTATTGTAAATTAGAAAATTGTTATTAATCTTAATGACCCTAATGATGCTGATAAAATATTTCAATGTAAATAACTTCAAAGAAATTTGTACATTAAAATTTCTGTTATTTCCAAGACATTTTACAGTGCTTATTTGGTAATGAAAATAAAGAAACAGTAAATGGAATCATAACTTACATATATGCATTTGTACATCAACTTCTGAGGTATAATTTAAACAACAAAATGAACAGTTTTCAAGAATACAGTTAGATGAGTTTTTACATAATATAAAACTGTGTAATCACAACCATCAAAATATAGAATATTGGTATAACACCAAAAAAGAATCTTTCTACCCCATTGTAGCCAATACATTTTTACAATGTTACAGTCACTTCTTCCATTCACAGGCAAATAATTATGTTTTTCTTTTTTAATTGTGAGGTAAAAAAACAAATTTTGGGAATTATTTTCCTAATGGGTGTCCCTAAAATCTTTCTAGCTAATTCTTAACTTTCATGTGCTTATTAGTGTCAAAAGAAGTTGAAGAAAGAAGTGGTTGACACTAACAACATCCAATAAAAAGTATCCTAGTAATTGTGGCCAGCTCCAAGTAAAAATGAGAACTTTCTCCTAATACATCTTGTGCAAGTACCTGGTTTAGCCCCAAGTATACACATAAACCAAAATAGACTGACCTAATATCTTTAGTATTTGGAGTACAATTGCAAAAATAACTTGATCCTGCAGTAATGGATTTAATAGCACCTTATTTTCAACTCTTAAGCAAGAAACCACTGAGCTGGATGCACATTTTGAACAAAAATAGCTCCACTCCCAACCTTACCCACATCAAGGTATGATCTTCCAAGTATTACCACGGAGACTTAGGGCAAGGATCATAGGCTCAGCTTGCTTTTCATCTGTTTGCTCTTACTTCCTTTATCCAAGTTCTCTGCTAAATCAGGGCAAGAAGGCATCCTTCTTTATTTACATTCTCACACTTGTGCTAACTCACTTGTTTTCTTCTTACCTTTTCCCTAAATCACTCTTTTTACTTTCTTGTAGCCATTAGTCCTGAAAGACCTCAACCTTAGATGAAAAGCTTAACTTTATTTTTAAGTTTTCAAACATGTAATAACTGTAAAAACTGTCTTTTCTTATATATAGATAAGGATTCACAAAAAGGCATAATTTTTACACCACTTAAGAAATTTCCTCAAGAACTTTGGTGTAACAAATTGTTATATATATGATGATATTACTAGTCATGTACAAATATAAAAATATTTAAATAAATGACTCATACTTGCAACTCATATAACTAAGGAAATTTTACATTTATATCAGTAATACAGTTTCAATGAATTAAAATTAATTATATTTAAAGTTGTATTTGGTGTTTCCAGTGGGAAAAAATGTCACCTAATATGAAAATGGTATGAAGTTTACAGAATGATGACCATTTGTTTAGCATTCCTGTACTATTTATAATTTGATCTATCAGCAATACTGAGAAATCAGTTTGGCACAAAATGATACTATCTGTAGTTCACTTAATATCAATGACCATTGCAATTGTCCAGACTATATCTGGTCTTTTCTTATTCTGCCAAAAATAGAGAAGCACTGTAAGTGTCATCATGATAGAAAAGATGAATATCAAAATATGGATTTAATGGTTGTCTGGATGTTCTAGAATGTACTTTTATAGATTAGTATTTCTTTAATGTCAACTTTTAATTGCTTGTGCGGTAGCTTGAAGCTGTATATACCCCAGAAAAAGCCATGTTCTTTTGTCTATTTCTGTGGGTGCAAAACCTATGATAGGTCAGGTTTTGGATTAGGTTATTTCAATTGAGAAGCTTCCCCAAGATGCATGTTAAACCTTTAACTGGAGTCTTTTAAAAGAGATTCATTCAGAGAAGCTACCAGAGAAGCTGAGGAAAAATGCCATAGATGAAGAAGCTAGAACTGAAGTAATGAAACATGGGAGAAAAGGACCTGAGACATTGCCATTGGCCTTTCTATGTGATGGAGGACCACAGGTGCCAGCAGCTTGCATTCAGAGTTCAAGTATCATCCTTGGGATGTCTTGAGTTGAACATATTAACAGCCTAATAATTGTAAATTATAGGTTAATAAATATCCATTATAAATGCCAATCCATGTATGGTATATTGCATTTTGGCAGCTTTAGAAAACCAAAACAGATTTTGTTACTAGGAGAGTGGGGTGCTAAAATGCAAATACTAAAAATGCTGAAACAACCATATAAATGGATAAGGGAAGTATTCAGGAAGACTTGTGGCAAACTTGATGGAAAAGACATAGATTATTTCATAGAGACTGTTGGTAGAAATATGAATGCAAAAATACTTCTAATATAGACTTAGACAGAAATCACGAATGTGCCATTGCAAATTGGGAGAAATATGAACCTTGTTTTAAAGTGGCAAATAGTTTGGCAAAATTTAGTCCTTATGTCAGATCAAAGGCTGTGTTTGAAAGCCTTGAGCCCAGATGTTTAGCTAAGGAAAAATCCAAATTAAATATGGAAGGGTCTGCCTGGCTTATATCTGCAGCTGATAGTAACATAGGAGACAAATGGATAAGGTGAAAGCTGAACTCCTGGGTACAATGTACCAGCAAGTGATTGTTTGAAAAATTCTAAGTTTCCATAAAGTGAGTCCCCAGAGATTGTGTCCCATGAGAGAATTAACTAAACATGGAACTTCTCAGCCATTTCAGTGTGAATCAGTATCAGAAATGCATTATCCAGAAAGTACTTGTAGAAATACTATTATTTAATGGTTGGGCCCCTTGTGTGCTGCATGAGAAACTGGCAAGATTTGATGCAAGGTCTGTATGAATGGAACCATGGCCAGTTTGGACTAAAAGGATAGGAAAGGGGCAGATTGAAGGAAAAATGATTTCAAAAGCAAAACAACGTAAGCTGAGGCCTGAAACAAAGATGCCTCAGGCCAGGAAAGTGGACCCACCTGTGCATGTTGAGATGGGGTGTGCACTGTGGTGTGCAGAAGGCAGGACTTCTGCTCCATTGGGAGGAGCAGTGTTACCAACCCAGGTTCTCAGATACCTGGGTGGTTGGGAAGTGTCTGACCACCACCCCTTTCTTGTTAGAGGTAGAGTCTGTGCCCCAGAAATAGCACAGGGTAGAGAGCACACGTAACAACCTCATGCTTGAGGAGGTTTGTGAAGCTTAGTGTTCAGGTGTCATACTAATGTTTGATGAGGCTGAAGCCAAAAGCATGGCCAACTTCCCAAAGCTTAGAGATATTGAGCCCTCAACCCAGTGTTTCAAAGAACAGAACTGCTGCAGCAGGCCCTTGGAAGGGTATGGGTGCTGCTCTATTAAGCCCCAAGAAGAAAATGGCATTCTATAGATGTTTCTCAGACTTTGAAGTCTAAAAATGTATGCCCATTTTGGGACCCATGAACATTGTTTTCCTTTCAATTTCTCCCAATGGAAATGGGAAAACTTCCTCCATGACTGTTCCTTCTTTTATATTGGATACATAATGTGTTCTAAGTTTCACCGGTCAACAGGCAGAGAGAAATTGTGCCCCAGGACAGACCATACTTGTAACTGATTTTGATGAAACTTTGTACTTAATACTGATGCTGAAATGAGTTAAGTCTTTGTGATATTTGAATAGAGTGAATATATGTGGCATATGGAAAAAATATGTCTTTTAGGGGGTCCAGATGATGGAGTGTGGTGGTTTAAAGCGTGTTATGTACCCTCAAAAATGCCATGTTATTTTCAATCCATTCCTTTGTGTTTTGACTTATTATAGGTGGGACATTTGATTAGTTTATTTCAATTGGTGAATATTAATCCTTTTATTTGAGTCCTTTAAAGGAGATGAAATTCAGAGAATCACCCAGAGGATCTGAAAGAAAAAGCCACAGATGAAGAAAGCAGAAGCTGAGGCAATGAAATACAGAAGAGAAACACCATGGTCCTCTTATCCACTTGATTATTAAAACCTTCCACTACTGAAGTCACCCTCTGGTGCATATTCACATGGGACACAAATATATTCATGTTTTTAGCCCAGTCAGAAAGGTCTATCCACATACTTCTTCCCCAGATCTCTTTGTCACCAATTTTCCAATTATGGTCTTTCCAAGTCCCTGACTATCCAGCAAACCATTGGAAACAGCCCTTGAGTCAGTATACAAACACACCTCTGACCAGTTTTCCTTCCAAGCAAAATGAACAATCAGTTGCACTGCTCAAAGTTCTGCCTACTGGGAGGATTTCCCCTCGCCATTGTCCTTCAAGTTCACCACAGAAAGGGTTGTAGTGCTGCAGCTATTCACTTTCAAGTGATACCTGCATATCATGAGAAACCACTGTAAAATGGGCCTGAGTTTTCTCTTCCTCAGTCAATTCACTGTAAGGAACTCCCCAAGAGGCCATAGCTATGGTCTGGGAAAGAGAAGACAATGTGGGAAGAATGGAGACAATGGTCATTTGGGCCACTTCTTCATGTAACTTACTTGTGCCTTCAGGACCTGCTCTGGTCCTATCTCGTATGTACCATTTCCATTTTACAATAGAGTGCTGATGCACATGCCCAACATTGTGGCTTGGTGGGACAGACAACACCCAGCACATGATAGGCAGCTCAGGTCTCATGATAACTTGGTGGCCAATGGTTAAGCATTCAGACTCTACCAGAGTTTTTCTGAGTTTAGACTTTCTGTTCCTATTATTCTACAGATGAGGCTATATGTCAAGACATATTGTAATCTGGTTTAAAAGGTTAGCTTGTTTTGATTAAAAGGTTACATTGTCTACTTAGATTTATTGTTTCATTTGCATGGACCGGCGCTGTGGTGGGGGAGATTGGGTGGTGATAGGTATCAGCTTTTCTTATTCTTCTATTTCCTCTTGAAGTTTTTGGACAGGTTCCCTGAACCAGGGGCAGCATGTTAAACTCCATCTTAACTGTGATTTCACTAACTGTTGTAAAGATCTCGTTTCATTTTAGGCCCAAAAGACACCAAGGGGGGCTTGCTCTTCTAAGTTTTTCTATAAATGATAAAGAGTTAAATCTAACGTTCCTACCATTGACATTTACAATTCTATGGCCATCTTCACTGTAAACTCCTGTGTATGGTAATGGAGGGTCAGGGAATATTTTCCCATTAACATTAGCTCCTTTAGAGGGTTCCACCATCTGTCTCCAATTTTATATTTCACATTAGGTGGTCCTTGCACGGTGGGAAGTAAATTTCTAGGATGGCTCAATGCAGGGTTTTTAAATTGTAATTGTTTACTCTCTGTAGGGTACTTTTCGGTGACTTGTTCTAAAAGCACTTCTGCCTGCTGCATCTGCAGCATGACTTGTTTAATGGGGGTATCACAATCTAATTTTTCCCAAACAGTCATTAACAAAGTTTTGCAATTTGTACAATTTGTATCATTTTTTCCAGTTCTTAATACAAAATTTTTGCTTTCTGATTCGTTTTGATATAATGCTTGGAGCACAACCAGCAACAAGAAACACACAATTAGTGTCCTTAGTCCCAGTATTTTTCTATTACACTATTTTATGCCTCGTCTTCTTTTGGGGCATTGAAGGCCTTGCCACCGCCCTTCCTTCCAGGGAACCACGTCAAACTGGGGAGGAAAAGAGGACGCGGCAATAATGGACCAGTGTGATGTTTGTGGGAGGGAGAAACAATCAAGGTCCCTGAGGGCAAGATTATGACATAGGGCTGGAGAGTTGATATAGCTCTGAGATAGGACAGTGAAAGTATATTGCTGACCTTGCCAGCTGAAAACAAACTGTTTCTGTGGTTCCTTACTAATAGCTATTGAGAAAAAAGCATTTGTCAGGTAAATTGCTGCCTACCCCATACCAGGGGATGTATTGATTTGCTGAAGCAATTATGCCACACTTGGAACAGCAGCTGCAATTGGAGTTACCACCTGGTTGAGCTTACAATTTGACCTGTTTTCTGCACAGGTCAAATAGGAGAGTTGAATGGGGATGTGGTGGGAATCACCACCCTGCATCCTTCAAGTCCTTAAGAGTGGCAGTAATCTCTGCAATACCTCCAGGAATCCAGAATTGCTTCTGCTTTACTATTTTGCTAGGTAGAGGCAGTTCTAGTGGCTTCCACTTGGCCTTTAATCACCATAATAGCCCTCACTACACAAGTTAGAGAACCAATGTGGTGATCTTCCAGTTGCTTAGTATGTATACACCAATTATGTGTTCTGGAACTGGGGAAATAACTACAGAATTGGTCTGGTGCCCACTGGACCCACTGTGAGACAGACCTGAGCTAAAACTCCATTGATCACCTGGCCTCCATAAGCCCCCACTCTGACTGGTGGACCAGAGTGATGTTTTGAGTCCCATGGAATTAGTGTCACTTCTGAACCAGAGTCTAATAATCCCCTAAATATCTGATGATTTCCTTTTCCCTAATACACAGTTACACAGTGTGTAAATATGAAGAATGAAGGATATCTGCTGATATGTGTTGAAGTTGCTGTTAAATATTGTATGAATAGGCAAGGTTTTTCCTATGGTATTTAGAGGGGAAATGAGAGCAAAATTTTTGTAGAGTTAGATACTCTTCTAGGTATAATTCTCTTACTAGCTTAATGTAGAAAAACTGAGATCAGTGCCAAGTAAGTTTAGCTATTATAGATCATTAGGCTGTGGATCCTATTAAAGAAGCAAGAAACAAGCATCCATTTCTAGAATGCTTTCTGGAAGAAGAATGAGGTAGGTAGAATTCAGCCTTCAAGGCTTTGAATATAACTTAATGATTTGGAAGAGAACAAACAATAAAGAGAAAAGTAATTCTCCAGAAGGCATTCTGAAGATGAGAGGTAGAGGAGCTTTTCTGCAGATGTTCAAATCTTAATCATCAGGTTAGAAGAAAAGCATCATAGAAGATGAGGAATGTAAATATATCCTGAAAGTGAAGAGAGAGAAGATGCCAAGTATGTGTGGACTCAGAGCAAAGTAATGAAAGGCAGATGGATTCATCTTGAATGTGGTGATATGGCTGATGTAAAGCACAAAGGCTCCTCCGATGTTCTACAAATGCCAAAGGATTAGTTTGCTGTTTAGGCTTAGAAATACAGTGATCTGGGATAGTGAAGAAGTTGTGTACTCTGTGTAGGAAAAACATTACTGAACACAGTCAATAAAACTGCTGAAAGGTCACTGAAGTGGTTCCTAAAAATATCTTCTTTAGTCATAAGTACTAGCCAGCTATTCTGGCTGTCACCCCAACACATGATCATGGGAAGGCAATGGTCTAGGTGCTTTAAACAGTAAAAATCACTGAGGAAACCAAATCTCTGTGGATGACAACCAACCAGCTATTTCCTAGCAGCCAGAGGGCAAAGTCTTGCTGCCAACTGTGTAGAACCTAGAAAATGTTAGGGATATTGGATATACCTTCTTCCTTTTTTTTGTAAAGCTAATCACACTACAAAAGAAGAAAACCTAGTCCCTATTGGGTACATAAAAAGTGATGACACTAGAGCTCCAGATACAGTTTCACTGTAAAAATTCTGAAACTGATCTCTTTGTCATGACTGTAATAACCTCATCCTGTTCGAACATTCCTGCTTTGCCCATCCGACCTTTCAGAAGCTAACGCAAGGATGATTGCCTTGAGTAGCCATGTAACAGCTGATGAAACTAGTTAAATGTCTCTGAAAATCTTCACCATGCTATATTTAAATTATTTACAGATCAGTACCAGCAAATATTCTTTGGATATTTGTATAATACACACACATTACACATGCACAAAGTTTAGTATAATTTGGAATAAAATCCAATAATTGAATATCAAATGAATTGAAGTTATATTAGAAAATTCCATAATCTGAGAAAAATTTAGTTTAATTTTAATAACCTAATATATTTAACTTTTCAAAAATAATTTAGTAAATAGTTGCTTTCTGCTGTGACCTAAACAGAGTAGAATTTTAAGAAATTTACAAGTTTGCTTTTTTTTTGGCATGGGCAAGCACCAGGAATCCAACCCAGGTCTCTGGCATGGCAGGTGAGAATTCTGCCACTGAGCCACTGCTGCACCACCTGGAATTTTATACATTTTTAAACAGTAAAATTACAAATGTTTAAAGGTGAGGCATGGGTTTAATTTTTAAAACTTTGTAATTTAACAAGCAAAAAGATTTCTAAACCGTACTGGTCTTTTTAGATCTCAAAAATGATCCAAAATTTTTTTTCTTAGATTTGAGAAAATAGGAAGGCATTTCTACACCATGAGACAAAATAGAAAGACCCAAAACAAACTACAGTTCAAATAAGTGAAAAATGAAAATATATTTTTTTAATTTGTTGCCTCTGTTTTATACTTTTAAAATATTAACATTATTTATCAATATGTTTGACAACATGTATCCAAGTAATGGGCACACTTTTGCATTGCCTTATAGTTGGGTTATATATGAACATTGTACCGAAGTTCTGTTATAATGTAAATAGTAAGAAGAGATTGATCCAGGGATGCTTACTTGTTTTAACCTTACAATAATTAATTAATAATATTTTATTATGTCTGTTTTTAATAAACTTAAAAAACACCATGACGGGGTGGGGAAAATTCCTGAAAAGATAATTGATAACTTAGCTTTTTAAAGATGTTTTGTATCAAAGACTAATACTGAAATAATATGATATGGATTATAACAGTAAACAGGAGACATATATAACATTAAAATGATCATTTTTTCTTCTCATCTATATTTTATCAGGTAACCACTTGTATATGCCACATCATTCACTTCACAATGATATCCTCCAAATAAGCTTCACAGTTCCCACTACTATGCAGATAGAGTGATGCATGATCATTTAATCTATTTAAACAGTTTTTGAGGCAAGGGGGACTTACAGCCCTGATAAAAGTCTTTTTCACCCATGGCTCTTTATGCTGAGAAGCTGGTGGGTTTTCTTGCCCTCTCCCCATAGCCAGTATCACACACAAATCATTGTTTTGTAAGACTTTGAAAAAGTCATCACTGAATTTCAGAGATTTCTTTCTTAAAGTTACAGCCCCCCACACCCAGACAGAGTCCAGAATTGGAGAAATGTCCTAAGGAAAAACAGTACTTAGATTGAGGGTCTCTGAATCTCCAAAAGCCCTGCTTGATGTCTCTGCCACCCAGCAGGGACCCTCCATTAGTTCAGAGCCTGGATTCTCAACCTTCTGTCCTTGCTCAGACTAAAAAAACTGCTCCCAAATAAAAGAAATCACAGAATTCAACTCAACTCACTGAAATATTATGCCTCTGGAGTGTTATTTTCAGTTCTGTTTACTGCCAAAATCCAATCCCTTCCTCCAGTTGATTTCTCTATCTTATCTGTTTTTTCTTGTTTTCACAACAGGAGCATTGTTGGTCAAAAATAATTGCACCCCCTTCAGTAGCAGAAGTCCACTTATATCTATTTAGTATAGTTCATTTATTAATTCAGCAAAATTACCATGTGTCTAGCAGTATTCTTGGCACTGGTGATATGCAGTAATTTTGAATAACATATGTTATTAAATATATGTTAATATATGTATCATATATACATAATTCTCAAATGAAATATAATCTTGTGTTGGGGACAGAAAATAAGCAACATAAACAACACAAATAAAATTGTATTTGGTATTTACCTGTAGAAAAACATTACCAATTATGAAAATGACACTGAATTTTATAGAAAGGTGCCTATTTGAATTTGGCATTATTATACAATTTCTAATTTGATCTCTCTGAAATATTGAAAAATAAGAAATTAGCACAAAATAGTAACATCTTTAGTTCATTTGATATGATTGACTATTGCAATTTTTCAGACTATGTGTGATCTCTTCTTGTTCTGTCATAAATAGAGATGCACTATCTGTGCCTCTTTGATAGTAAAGAGGATAACAGAATGTGCTTCTAAATGGTCTTCTGGATGTTCTAGAATGTACTTTTGTGGATTAATTTGTAGTAATTTTATGTAAATTTTCATTGATTTGTAGCGTGTGTGTAGAAAAATGCACACAAAAAACTATGCAGATAATTGAAAGTCACCAAGGTACCCAAAGTGAACACACACAGGTAATTTGGATTAAGATTAAAAAACATTACCACCATAACATTAAAGTCCTAAATTGCCTTTATGCTTCTCTAGGTCAAGTTTTATACTGATTTTTAAACCCATGACTTAATTTTGGCTCTCTAATGTATATAATTGAAATCAGTTAGTACATTCATTTTGTGTATAGATTATTTTCATTCATGATACATTTCTGTAACCATTTCCATTATTGTATGGTACGTATGAATTTTCTTCTATTTTCTTTTTTTTCTGAATAGATGTAAATGTATCAAGAAATTATCATGATGATGAATATGCACCTATGTGATGATATTGTGAATTAGTGATTGTGTATGTAGAATGGAATGATCCAAAATTAAAAAAATGATCTCCCCTCTATAAAAGCTAATCCATTTCTATATATTGCATTCTGGCAGCTGTGACAAAGTAAAACAGATTTTGATACAATGAGTGGGTATTTGCTGCAAGATGCAAATACCAAAAATGCTGAACTGTTTTATGAATGAATAAGGGGATGATTCTCAAAGAATTGTGAGATACTTAATAGAGAAGGCCTTGATTGTTTTGAAGAGATTGTAGAAATATGTACTCTAAAGATGACTCCAATGAGACATACCTTAGACAGAGATTTTATTGCAAACTGGAGGAAAGGTGATCTGTGTTTTAGAGTGGTAGAGAATTTGGAAAAATCAAGTACTGTTATTGGATGGAAAGGAACATTTGAAAGCAACAAGCTGGGATAGGTAGCTGAGGGAATTTCCAATGTAAATCGTGGAAAATACTGCAAGCCTTCTCCTTGCAAGTCCTCTCCTTGACAGTTATAGTAAAATGCAGGGGGAAAGAGAGAAGCTGAAAACAGGACTCTTGGTTACAACAAAACCAATAATTGGTGGTCTGGAAAGTTCTAGGCTTCCAGGAAATGAGATCCCAGGCACTTGTGCACCAGGTGAGGATTTAATCAAGCATGGAACCTGTCAGCATGTCAGGACAAGTCAGAATTGGAATTGCAGTTATCCAGAGGGATTTATGGAAGGTCCTATTTTCTGATGATTTTGATCCCTGTGTGCTGTATGCAAAACCAGCAAAATTTTTGTTAGATCTATATGACTGAAACCACTGTCAATCTGGATTAAAAGGGACAGAGAAAAGACAGGTTGAAGTAGAAATGAATTAAAAGGCAAAGCCATGGAAGCTAAAGTCTCTAAACAGGAAATCTTGGGCCAGGGGTGCAGATCCATCCACACATGTGCAGAAAGTGCACGTTAGTTATTATCTTCAATACCCATATCCCAAACATCCCTGCTAGTATATAAGTCTCCCCCAGGCAAACTGGCCAGATGCTCTTACACAACAGTCATTCAGTTATGACTTTGCTTTAAGATTGCACCAATACCTAGTGAGAAATTTTGCCTCCTGGGTATATTCTGTTGTGTTCACTTTCCTTAACATCTTTTTCTTTGGATAGATTATAATAGTATCTTATATTGTATTGAAGAGCTCTTTTTCTGACAGGTGTTTCATTATTTATTGCCTAATTCAGGTAATATTGATTAATATAAAATGTCTCATAATATTATAAAATTGTCAGATTCACCAATTTTTTTTGCTTTGTTCCTTGACAAATTACAAAACCTTGAATAATTGACTTTATTCATAAACTTAATACTATGAACAAATAAAGATTAACATGATGAACAAAATATATTAAAGTACATTAAGAAAGATTTTAGCTCAATTTAGTGAATATGCTTATTTTAATCACAATTGTCTTTATTTGAAACAAAAGTATGAGCTTCTTCTCTGTTTGTTTTCAGGAGGATGAAAGGCCACATTACATAGGTCCCAAAATGTGACCAAGTTTTAAATAGGGATGAAGGCTTAATAATCTAATATTTATGGCCCTTTGTACTCAAAAGTTTCTTGCAGTGATTTTGAGCTGACTTTGAGCCAGAAGAGTGGGTTTTAAATGGGGGTGAGTTTGGGCTCCACAAGTCTTCCTGTACTGGGTGCACCATCATCTATATGAACTTGTCTCAAAATGGACTGGTGTTCTGTGCTCATTTGGTTTACTTCTATACAATTCTACCGAGAGAAATTGCATTGTCTATATCCCAGGGAGCATATTTTTATCTTTTCTATCGATCAAATTCATTGAAACACAGAATTTTCAAAAGGATTCTTCCACTCTGCTGCTTTAACTTAGTTTTTCTGCACCATTCTCTTATGGCATTTTTAACGTTTGCATTCCTCAAAGTGCAAATAAGAGAATAAAAAAACAAAGAGGGTTGAGCAAGAATGTTCCAATTGTGTAAAACATAACTACCATCTTGTCCCCAGGAGATATGTTTGGAGGGTGAACAAATATGAATATACAAAGAGCAAATAAGATGATTCTGATTATATAGAAGGCAGGGGAAGAGGGCTGTCTTCTTACTTCTGCACTCTGGTTACTTAGGAAATGGAAGATGAGTATATAGAAGATAATCAAGATTATAATATTTACCATGCATGTGGCCTTATTATTAAAGTCTATGAGTAGATTTATGACAGAATTGTCTACGCATGCAAGATTCCACAATGGTTGCATATCACAGATGTTATGATCAATAAAATGAGGGCCACAGAAGGGTAATTTCAAAGCTAAAATAATGATTGTGGAAGAATGGATACAAGACCTCCCCCAAGCCAGATTCACCAGCACACTGTACACGTTTGCTTATGATGGCTATGTTTCACAGTGGCTTACAAACAAATGGCCACATAGTGACCAAAGGACATTACAATGAGCACCCAAACATCCATGTACATGAAAAATTGAACTTAAAAAATCTAGGTTATGCATTCATTAAAGGAGATGACTTTCACCCCAGGAACAACATCTACAACCAGTCTGAGTTCTGTGGTTCTGGCAAAATAGACATCAGCAGAAGATAAGTAGAATTGGAAGGAATGTTTGGGGTTTCTAGCATCTGACAGTTTTGATAGTCATTACAATAATGAAATTTGCCAAAAGATTTGGTAGTAAAGCAGGAATGCCACAAACACTATTTCCTCCTTTAGAACATCCTACATTAGCCTAAACAGAATGAACTCATTCACACTGCTACTAAGGTACATTATTACAGTAGATGTAAAAAAGATGAGCTAAAAATGGCTTGTTTGAAAAGAAAACTGAGACAGTTGTCATTTGTCAAGGGCATTAAGGTTTAATCTGCATTACTACTTATTTTAATACTTTGAATATTATAATTTAGTAGTTCCCAATGTTTTCCAGAATTTATGATCACATGGAAAATATTTTTCTGTAAATGCTAACAACCCCGTTTTATCCACAGTCTTCCTGTATTGGACCTATATTATCTTTTTGCAAAACAAAAACACACAAGTGGTTCCTTGTGCTCTCTGGAAAGGACAATAGCAGGCTTTGCTATTGTGTTTGAACAAGTCACTTTAATGTCTTAAAATTTTACTTCATGAAAACAAAAGATTCTAATAGACTATTTTGCCATTTACTTTATAGGTTTGGATTTGCAGACAACACAAACCTCAGTGATGTAAAAACAGATTTTATTAGGTAAATAATTAAAGAAAATAATTAAAAGATAGTAATTAAAAGAGTCTTCAAAAATAAAGCATGGTAATATCACCAGAAAAGATGACACCAACACCTGAAGAGAAATGCTGGAGAGTTTCAGAAGCAACATTTTAACTCTCACTAGCAAACATTCACAGCCATCTTAGGGACAGCATTCAGAGTCTCCTTAGTTAAGTTCCATAGTAGAGCATAAGATTCTGATGAGGTGCTCTCCCTCTCTCATAAGATTCTTTCCTCTCTTCTTCTCCTAAGTTTCTCCTCTTTCTAACTGCTTGCATGTAGTTTTTCCTTCTTTTTATGATATCTTTACATAATAGTGGCCAAATTCCAATTAGCTTATGTGACTGAGCCCAGCTTGGTCCTCTGGGAATTGACTAGGGATGAAGAGGAACTTCCCGGAGCCTCAATATTTTTATTCAAGTGCACCTCCTTCCAGGAAGATAGCCAATCCTCCAAGCTAGAACACAAATTTCAACTGTTTCTTACCAAGGTCATGCAATGGCAACATCAGTTGTACAGAACAGTGAGATAAATTTTAAAACCCCTACACAGATGTTATCCTCTTAGTTTGAAATGTGAAATTTTTAACTTATAAGACAAAGTAGTGATAAGCCATAATACAAGAGAATTTCTTTGTATCTTCTCCAAAAGTAGTCCACTTTGATTCAATGATTAGTGAGAGGTAACAGGGGCCTGCCTGCTGCAACAGAAAGTGGCTTTAACAAACAGGGGCCTCCTGCAACAGTTCCAAGTGTTCCTTAAGTTCCAAAGAGAGGCTGTTGGAGTCATAAAGATGGCAGAGGAAGATTTGATACTTGACATGCTGGTCCAATGAAATTTGAGAAAGACTTTGAATTTGGAAGTGCAGGTGCACAATTTAATTAAAAGGAAATTGATAGAGAATTTTAAAATAAACTTAAAAGAAGATAAACTTGAAAAACTGGAGAGGCCTGTAAATGAAAATAAAGGAGACTCAGGAGTTGATACCCAAAATATGTGAAGGAAATGCTAATAAAGATGATCCACTTGGACCTTATTGCCATTCTGACAAAACTAGATCTTTTGATAATATTTCTTGTCATGAGAATAGAGAGCAGAGTCTAATCTGGGAGGTTAAATGTGAAAAAATTTGAAACCCTCCTTCATCCAAACCATGGTCATGGTGGGTACAGAAGCATAGGAGGACTTGGTTTCCATTGTGGCAGAGGGCATGATAGTGGCAAAGGTGGTATCTTTACCATGCCTGGAGGGTTTGGGGGTGGATTTAGAGGAGACAGCCATGGCAGAGAGTTTGCAGATTTTAAATACTGGGAATCCACAGATTTTGGACCCTAAAAGGTCTGGATGGGCCATACAGCTTTCTGAAAGAAATAAAACAAAGTTACCGCATGTGCTACAAAACAAGTTTTTGAACTTGGGTAAATTTGTAGTTCTTCATGGTCCTGAAATTGGTTTTAGCCTTTGCAAAGAATGAAGAAGTGAATTCGCTGTATATTTGTCAACAGCACTGGGTTGTTTTTTGTTTTTTTGTTGTTGCTTAATTTCATAATTTCAAAGACATAATGCAGTTAATTGGTGGGAGTGGGGTGGGTTAAAAATGAGCATTAAATATATTTAGAATAGTAAAAGGTTAAGAAATTTCTTACTTCTTCTTTTTTTTTTTTAACATGGGCAGGCACCAGGAATCGAACCGGGGTCCTCTGGCATCACAGGCAAGCATTCCTACCTGCTGAGCCACCATGGCCCGCCTGAGAAATTTCTTATGTAGATTTAAACTAAAGCAATACTTCAGTGGGACTTATAAGAGCTTTTTTCATCACTGAGATGATTTTTATTATCACTGAATTGTATTTGACAATTTTATTGCAAATTGCCTGCAAATGGGGCCAAGATATTATGTTTTGAGCTGCAGAACATTATGTGCACGGGTGTGTATGCCTTTGTTTTGGAAATCCTGTAATATCCCATTTGATTTTGACATAGCTTATTTAGTTAATTATTTAGGCTTTTGGATGTTAGAGAATTTTCAGTCAACTAGGTTCACACAGTAAATAGAATTTCTTAGGTAAACATAACATTCTTATATAATTATAAAATTCCATTATATTCCATTGTCAAAGAAACATTAAGAACTTTGAATAACTGAATAAAAAGCAAATAATTTTTTAAAGAATACATATTTTAAATTCAGCAAAAAGGATAAAATCATTAAGAAGGAATTATATCAAAATCAACAATTGAGAGCAGAAAAACAAGCTACTGATATCAAAAGCAAGTGGTAAAAAACTTTCAATGAGTAAGGCTTTGGAAATTATAAACCATGCAATTTTAAGTTTTAATCCAGATCCTTTGGAAATATGTAATCACAATCCATGTCTAAATATGCCTACATTTTATTGTCTTTATAGTAAAAACAATGTTCCCATGTTAGATGATCTCACCATGAGCGCCAAAATGTCACATCAAAAATTTTGAAATCTTAAATCAACACCTAGTCTTTTATCATTTATAAAATAAAAGATGAATTTTAAAGAAATATCATGTATTTAAAGTCAGCTTCCTCAAAGGAAAGGAAAAATGCTTTCTCTAAACCATGCATGTGATTAAATGGACTTGGAACAAATATAAAAGTACCACAATCAGAAAGAGTGGATTGCCTGATTATGGTCTTTGTCAGTTTTGGGTTTCTATTTTGTTTTGTTTTGTCTGCAAGGTTGGATGAGGATGCCTATATAGTGTAGTTTCTGGCAGCTCAGTTTCTAAATTCTGATTTGGAATTGGAATCTCATAATCTACACTTCCCAAAGGTGTGACATTGTATAAGTTACTCAGCAACATCTGCATAATGAGTATTATAGTAACACTTAACCACATAAGGTGGTTTTAGAGATTAAATAGTATAATGAAAATAAAAGTCTTAAAAATTGTCTTGCAAATAATGACTGAATAAATGTGAGATGTTCACTACTCTGTGTTTCCCCATGCAAGTGTAATTGCAATTAGCCTTATGTGAATTTCCCTAAGTCCATTCTTCTTAATTATCCAAAGTAGCATTCCATGTAGGATGAATAGATCAACTGAGATATTACTACATGCAATTGTGGATTCTGTTATTTCCTTTACCATTTACATTAAGATGTGGAAATCCCCTTGAATGCCTTTCTACCTTTTTCCATACTTATTCCCATCTTTTAAAACGTGTCATTGAAGATAAATGAATCTAGGGTGGGCCAAAGTGGCTCAGAAGGCAGAGTTCTTGCCTGTCATGCTGCAAACCTGGGTTCAATTTCTGGTGCTTTCCCATGCAAAATAATAATAAGAAGAAGAATAACAACAATAATAATATTTGAATTTATTTGGGGTGATGCAAAAGTTTTGATCATGGATGATGGTGATGCTTTTGAACTTAAAAACAAACAAACAAATTTAATGTCAGGGTTGTACTTTTTCTTAATTGATCAATGGAAGTGGCCAGCTAGGTACATAATGTAATATTTCCAATTTAATTCAAAATTTTAAGACCATGAAATTCAGACAATGTCTATATAACTAATCCATATCCTACATCTAACAGAATTTCTTTCTATTATTCCAGAAAACTGAACGCTCTTTCTAAAAAGTTCTGATCATAGGTTCATTAGTTTAGTAAGTTAAATTTCTCCAAACCCCAGTTTCCACTTTGTAATAAGAGGACATTAATTTACACATCAAATTATTATTTGAAGACACTTTATATGCCACCTTATTGTGTTAAATTATGATGTTATATTATGATATGTTATGTTATGCAGTTTGGTTTCTCTATTTGGCATATATTTAACAACTCCAATACAAGGAAACCATTTCTATTGCATTTATTCCAATAATTTCTATAAAATAGAGAAAATTCACCCGTTATTCATGGAGTTTCTGACATAAAACCATGGTATCAACTGATAAAACCTGCTTCTTAAGAAAGACATATAATTCATTCTAATCTGTTTTGTTCTATCATTAAAGCAGTGAAGACTTTTGTAAATATGTTACCTAGGTTTTCTTTTTCTCATTCAGTCACTGTAACATTTTACATTTCCACTAGCAGTGGATAAGTACGTTCCAATGTTCCAATTTCTCCACATCCTCACAAACATTTGTAGTTGTCTGTGTTTTTAATAGTGGCCTTTCTAGTATGTGTTAGATATCTGATAGTGGTTTTGATTTGCATTTCCCTAAGAGCTAGTGAAGCTGGGTATCTTTCCATGTGCCTTAGTAATCTGTATTTCTTCTTTTAAGAAGTGTCTATCCATGTCTTTTGGCCATTTTTAAAATTGGGTTTGTCATTTTATTGTTGAGTTGTAGTATTTGTTTATAGTTACAGGATATCAAATCATTATTTTCTCTATTGAGTCAGTTGACTTTTTACCCTTTTGATAAAGTCCTTTGAAATACTGAGGTATTCAATTTGGAGAGATTCCTATTTCTCTATTTTCTTCTCATTGCTTGTGCTTTGGCTGTAAAATCTAAGAAATTACTGCCTGTTGCTTGATCTTGAAGATGCTTTCCTACATTTCTTTCTAGGGGGTTTGTGATGACAGTTCTTTTGCTTAAGTTTTTGATCCATTTTTAGTTGACTTTTGAATAGGGTCTGAGATAGGGAACCTATGCAATTCTTTTGCTTATGAATATCCAGTTCTCCCAATGCCATTTGTTGAAGAGACTGTTCTTTCTCCATTGAATCAGCTTGGGAGCCTTATCAAAAAAAATCAGCTGATGATATATCTTAGGGTCTATTTCTGAGCTCTCAATTCAACTTCATTGATCAGTATGTCTATCTTTATGTCAGTACCATGCTGTTCTGACCCCTGTAGCTTTATAGTATGGTTTAAAGTTAGGAAATGCTCTTCAAATTTCATTCTTTTTTTTTTTGACTATTTGAGGCCATTTATATTTCTAAATATAATTAATAATTAGCTTCACCATTTCTTCAACTTAATCTTTTGTGATTTTAATTGAAATTGCTTTGAATCTTGAGATCAGTTTTGGTATAATTGATATCTTAATGACGTTTATCCTTCCAATTCATGAACATGGAATGTCTTTCCATGTCATATTTTGTTCAGGTTGTATTTGATTTCTTTGAGTAATGTTCGGTAGTTTTCTATGTGCAAGTATTTTACCTCTT
This sequence comes from Tamandua tetradactyla, assembly GCF_023851605.1. Classification (NCBI taxonomy): domain Eukaryota; kingdom Metazoa; phylum Chordata; class Mammalia; order Pilosa; family Myrmecophagidae; genus Tamandua; species Tamandua tetradactyla. The sequence continues at coordinate 4,140,373 of NC_135354.1, forward strand.
TGGTTAGGTTTATTCCTAGATATTTCTTTTAGGTAAGGTTTATTCCTAGATATTTCTTTTAGGTACAGGTATAATTAGAATTTTTTTCTTTATCATCTCTTGAGATAGCTCACTACTAGTATATGAAAACACCATTGATTTTTTGCATGTTGATCTTTTGTCCACTTTATTAAACTAGCTTTAGCTCAGGCAGATTGTCCTTTTTTTGAGGTGGGAGCATTCTAAATATAGGATCATGTCATCTTCAAATAATGACTTTATTTCTTCCTTTCTAATTTTGATGCCTTTTAGTTCTTCCTTTTGCCTAATTGTTCCAGTTAGAACTCCTAGCACAATGTTGAATAACAGTGGTGACAGTGGGCATCCTTGTCTTTTTCCCAATCTTGGGAGAAAGCTTTCAGTTTTGCACCACTGAGTATGAAATTATCAGTAGGTTTTTTATATATGCCCTTTATCATGTTGAAGAAGTTTCCCTCAGTTTTCAACTTTTAAAGTGGTTTTATCATGAAAGGGTGTTGAATTTTGTCAAATGCCTTTTCAGTATCAATTAATATTATTAATATATTAATGTGGCATATTATATTCATTGATTTTCTTGTGTTGAACCACACTTACATACCTGAAATAAAACCCACTTGGTCATGATGCATAATTCTTTGAACATGCTTTTGGATTCAATTTACGAGTATTTTGTTGAGAATTTTTGATTCTATATTCATTAATGACATTGGTCTGAAGTTTTCTTTTCTTGTAGTATCATTGTCCAACTTTGGTTTTAAGGTAATGTTCACTTCATAAAATGAGTTAGAGGGGCAGTGTTCCCTCTTCTTGAGTTTTTTTGTAGGAGTCTGAGGAGGAATTTTATTAGTTCTTCTTGGAATGCATGGTAAACCTCAATTGTGAAGCCATTGTGTTTTGAGCTTTCTTTTTGTTGATATCTTTTTTTAATGGGTAGGCTCCCAGAATCAAACTCAGGTTTCCTGCCCAGTGAGAATTCTACAATGGAGCTATTCTTGCACCAGCCTGTTGGTAGGTTTTGATGACTGATTTCTCTTTACATGTGACGGGTTTTATTGAGATCTTCTAATTCTTCTCAAGTCAGTGTAAATTTTCTGTATATTTGTAGGAATCTGTCCATTTCATCAAAGTTGCCTAATTTGTGGATACAGAGCTGTTATAGTAATGGCTTGTGATCTTTTTAAATTTATTCATTGTGTATGGTAGAGTCCCCTTCAATTTCTGATTTTATTTATTTGCAACTTCCCTGTTTTCATCTTGGTCAGTTTAGCTAAGTATTTATTGATTTCATTGATCTCATAGAAGCAACTTTTGGGTTCATTGATTTTATTTTATTTTCTCTATTTCACTAATTAATGCTCTAATCTTTTTATTTCTTTCCTTTTGTTTGCTTTGGGATTAGTGTGCTGTTTCCTTCTCCCATTTTTCAGTTAGGTCATTGATTTTTAGCTTGTTCCACTTTTGCAATGTAGATGCTTATAGCTATACTATACTTCACAGAACTGTCTTTGTTGAACTCCTTAAGTTTTGATACAATGTTCTCATTTTCATTCATCTCAAGATATTTACTGATTTCTCTTACAAGAATTTCTTCTTTAAGCCACTGATTGTTTGAAAGCATATTGCTTAGCATCAATATATTTATGTATTTTCTGGGTCTCCATTTTTTATTGATTTCCAGCTTTGTTCCATTATGAACAGAGAAAGTACTTTGTATAATTCTGATATTTTTATATTTATTAAGACCTGTTTTGTGAACCAGCAATTGGTGTATACTTGAGAATCTTCCATGAACACTTAATTAAAATATGAATCTTCCTGTTTCTGGATACACTGCTCTCTCTCTCTCTCTCTCTCTCTATATATATATATATATATATATATGTGTGTGTGTGTGTGTATATATATATATATATATATATATATATATATATATATCTGTTCAGTCTAGTACATTTATCAAAATATTTAGGTTCTCTGTTTCTTTATTGATCCTTTGTTTAGTTGATCTATTGGAAAGGGTTGGTTGTTGAAGTCTCCCACTATTATTATAGAACAATAAACTCTCCCTTCAGTTTTACCAGTGTTAACTTCATGTACTTTGGGGCACTTTGATTAGGAGCATAGATATGTATGATTATTATTTTTTTCTTATTGAATTTCCCCTTTTATTATTACATGGTGTCCTTTTATAATCTCATTACATTTTTACCATAAAGTCTATTTTGTCTGATATTGGTATAGCTACTACAGCTTTCTTTTGGTTACTACTTGAGTGGGATATCTTATCCATCCTTTCACTTTCAATCTATATGCATCACTGATTCTAAGATAAGTCTCCTGCATTAAGCATTGAGAAGGATCATGCTGTCTAATTGATTCTGTCAACATATGTGTCTTTTGACTATGGAGTTTAATCCATTAACATTCAAAGATATTACTGTAAAGGTAGTGTGCTGGTTTGAAATGATACATGTACCCTAGAAAAGCCATGTTTTAATCCTAATCCCATTTTGTAAAGGCAGCCATTTCTTCTAATTCCTATTCAGCACTGTATGTTTGAAACTGTAATTAGATCATCTCGCTAGAGATGTGATTTAATCAAGAGTGGTTGTCAAACTGGATTATGTAGAGGCATGTCTCCACCCATATGAATGTATCTTGATTAGTTTCTGAAGTCCTACAAAAGAGGAAATATTTTGGAAAATGAGAGATTCAGAGCAGAGCAGAATGACATAGCCATGAGAAGCAGAGTCCACCAGCCAATGGCCTTTGGAGATGAAGAAGGAAAATGTGTCCCAGGGAGCTTCATGAGACAGGAAGGCAGGAGAAGAAGCTAGCATATGATGCCATGTTCACCATGTGTTCTTCTAGATGAGATAGGAACCCTGGTCATGTTCACCATGTGCCTTTCCAGATGAGCAAGAAACCCTAATGATATTTGCCATGCACCCTTAAACTTGAAAGAGAAACCCTGAGTTTCTTTGGCCTTCTTGAACCAAGGTATCTTTCCCTGGATGTCTTAGATTGAACATTTCTACAGACCTACTTTAATTGGGACATTTTCTCAGCCTTCAAACTGTAAACTAGCAACTTATTAAATTCCCCTTGTTAAAAGCCATTCTGTTTCAGGTATATTGCATACCAGCAGCTAGCAAACTAGAATAGATTTTGGTACCAGAGAGTGGGGTGCTGCTTCAGGTTTCAAATACCAAACATATTGGAATGGCTTTTTAAAGTGATAAGGAGAAGATTCTGAAAGAGTTGGGAGAAGAAGCCTGATAAAGCTCTGGCATGACAGGCAACAACTCTGGTGAGCCACTGTGGCTTGCTCTGTTTTTTATTTTCATTTTTATGAGGATACTTTAAGTTTACATTTTAAATTCACTACAGTTCTGGACAACCTCTTTCTTTTCTCATGTTTCATCTCTCCACACCCCACTAACATTGGATCTTCTGGATCTTGGGCAACAGTAAGCAGAATCCCCTACAGTCTCATCTCTTGCATGAACTTTCCATTTATTGTATTTTTTTTGTTCTCCCCTATGAATGCTGCCTCTACTTAAGAGGAAGTTGTTTTCTCTCTTGTAGCTTTCTTGTCAATAGTACCAGAGATGAAATTTTTGTTAAGTATGCTTGAAACAATTGTATCTGTTATTAAAAACTTCTCCACAAAGACAACTTCAGGATAAATGGCCCCAATAATCAATGAATAAAAACATTTAAGGAAAAAATACATGATTCTCACCCAGCATTTTGAGAGAGGCACAGAGACAGAGAGAGATAGAGAGATAAAATTCCTTCCAACAAAACCTCCATATCAAAAGGCCAATAGACTATTAAATGTTACTTAGCCATTGGAATGCACTAACATTATTAGTTATCAGGGGAATGGAAATATAAGCTTCTTGGGATACTACTATATACAACCATATACTCACCAGAAAACTCAAATGCAAAAGTCAGACAATTATTGATGGATGATGATGTACAGCAAATTAAGCTGTCATGCATTGCTGTTACAGATTTAAATCAGTACAGTGACTTTGGAAAGTTATTTGCCATTGCCTACTATGATGGTCAGGTTCATGAACTTGGCCAAGTGGTGGTACCTGTTTGTCTGGTTGGGCAAATGCTGGCCTGTCTGTTGCAATGCTGAGATGTCATAAAATTAAATCATGATCACATCAGCTGCACCCATAGCTGATTCCATTTGTAGTCAGCCAAAGGGAGTATTTTCTGCAATGAGTGATGCTTAATCTAATCACTGAAAGCTTTTTAAGGAAGATTCATAAGAGATAGGTCCTCTTCCTGATTTGGCTGGTGAGCCTCTCCTGTGGAGTTTATCCAGACCCTCCATTGGAATCATTGACTTCACAGCCTGCCTTGAAGATTTTGGACTCTGCATCCACATGGTCATGTGAAACACTTTTATAAATTTTATATTTGTGAGTGTTCCCTGTTGATGCTCTCTGAAAGAACCTCAACTAATACAACTTAGTACCAGGAGTGGTTCTCAAGAAACAGAATCTTAAAAATGGGTTTTTGTGAATGGTTTTCTACTCTGAATGGACTGAAGGACAATAAGGAATCTGATTCCCATAATCAGAATGACACTCCCAATCCATGGAGTGAGTTGGCAAAAGAGCTAGTCAAATATCAACATTTGATTCTTCTAATGCTTTGCTTGTACAAAGCTAGACTGTGGGGGATAATATTTTTGATACCTTTACAGAGCTTTGTGGAAATAAGAAGTATAGAGATGTTGGCTGGTTGCTGTTAGATACACTGGCTACATTAAGGAGTGAAAGTGATGGGCTTAAGGCTTCAAACAAGAAGTTTGAGGGCTGTCTGACAGATGTAGAAGTTTCTATGAGTATCCTAAAGGCAAATTGAACTTCCTGTAGTCATAGACTTGAGATCTCTGAAACTCAGACTCAGAAACTTATTGTTAAAGTATTGACTTTACAACATAAACTGAGATCTCAATGTTGCATGGCATCTGTCATTAAAGTGAGGACACTGGAAAGAAGTGGGACCCTGAAGAATGGGATGGTGACATATGGATTGATAATGATGTCAGGGGTGAGGTTGAAACCCTATGTCATGCTGAATCTTCTCTAGATAACCCTGTAATTGTCTGCCCTGAGGACATAGCCGCCCCACCTCCAGCCTGCCTTGAGGAGTTGGCCACCCAACCTCCTCCTGAAGGGATTAGCCCTAGAGTTATTAATCCTGTTTCACCAGATAAAACTGCAAATGAATACACTGAAGCAAATGGTTTGGAGGATATTTCTAATTCTTTTCATGACCCACCCCCAACCCCTCATTTCTTCCAGACCTATAGCTAGACTAAAGTCCCAATGGACCCCTAAAGTTGAGGTACAAAGTATCACACATGAAGAGGCACATTATGTCCAAAAAAACTGTGTGAGTTTTCCAATTTGTATGGACAGAAATCAGGGGAATATGTGTGGCAATGAATTTTAAGGGTGTGGGATAATAGTGGTGAGGAATATAAGGCTGGATAAGGCTGAATTTATTGATATGGGACCACTAAATATTCTGCATTCAATGTTATAGCTTGAGGGGTTAGAAAAGGTATTAACAGTTTGTTTGGACGGTTGATTGAAACATGGATCAAAAGGTGGCCAACAATACCTGAGGTTGAAATGCCAGAACTGCCCTGGTTTAATGTAGATTAGGAGATTCAGAAGCTTAGAGAGATTGGAATTGAGTGGATTTATCATGCAAAGCCTGCTCTTATACCCCAATAATGTCCAGAGGATGCACCTTTATCCAGAACAGTGAGAAATAAATTTGTGATACTAGCACCATCATCCCTGAAGAGCTCTGTGGTTGCATTTCTCTGTAGATTAGATGTTACTGTAGGAACTGATGTCACTGAGCTGGAATCCTTAAACATAATGGGGATGATCAGATCCCGAGTTGGTAGAAGCCAGGTGGCAGCACTTAATCAACAAGACAGGGTAGACGTGGATATTATAATAGACAGCAAACTCAAAGGAGAAATCAAAATTATATGATTCACAGAGATCATACATGTGTGGCATTGGCTAGTAAATCATGGATTACCTAGAAATACAAGAGAAGTGCAATCTACCAAATTCTTGTTTGAAGTGTATAAATAAAAGTGTTCTGGAGTCTGAAAACATGAGAGCTAATCTTCAGCTAAACTTCAGTTTGAGAGTAAATTCACAATGTAATTAATTCTAAAATTGGGAGGCCTTTGATAGCATACCATTGGGACACCAGTGTGGGCTGAATGTGATCTTTTTCAATGCTGAAATTCCCACTGCATATGAAACAGTGTAACAGTTAAGAGCACCCACTTTGAAACCAACCTGCTCTTTCTGTAATCCTGGCTCTAGGTCTCAGTTTTTATATCCCAGTTTTGTCACGCATAAAAAAAAAGTGTCCTAGGTCAAGTGAACAGAAGTCTAGCCTGTATTACAAAAACACAGAATCATGGTCCTTTAATCAATTTCCAGACTTGAGACAGTTTACAGACCCATAGCCCCTTGAATGAAGGGGAGTCCAGGTCCCTTTGGGGAGAACCCTGTTACACTGCCACAAATTTATACCATTAATCCTCCTCCAAGCCTTCCCCAAGGAGACCAATGGCCTTTTACCAGGATAACTGTGCTTTGGAGAAAAGGAAATTATCAGATATTTCAGGGATTATTAAATACTGATTCAGAAGTGACATTAAATACAGGGGACTCAAAATGTCACTCTGGTCTACCAGTCAGAGTGGGGGCTTATGGAGGCCAGGTGATCAATGGAGTTTTAGCTCAGGTCCATTTCACAGTGAGTCCATGGGCCCCTGGACTCTTTCTGTAATTATTTCCCCAGTTACAGAATGTATAATTGTTATAGAAATACTGAGCAGCTGACAGAATCCCCACATCAGCTAACTCCTGAAGTGGGGCCTATTATGATTGGAAAGGCCAGGTGGAAGCCTCTAAAACTGCCCCTACCCAGAAAAATAGTAAATCAGAAGCAATACCATATTCTTGGAGGGATTGCAGAGATTACTGCCACTCTTAAGGGCTTGAAAGAGGCAGGGGTGGTGATTCCAACCACACCCCCGTTCAACTCTCCTATTTGGCCTCTGCACAAACAAATGGGTCTTGGAGAATGACAGTGGGTTATTGTAAGCTCAACCAGGTGGTAACACCAATTGTAGCTGCTGTTCCACACGTGGTATAATTGCTTGAGCAAATCAATACATCCCCTGATACCAGGTAAGCAACAATTTATTTGGCAAATGCTTTTTTCTCAACAGCTAATTAGTAAGGACCACCAGAAACAGTTTGCTTTCATCTGGCAATGTCAGCATTATGCTTTCACTGTCCTACCTCAGGGGTATAAAAACTCTCCAGCCCTATGTCATAATTTTGTCTACAGGGACTTTGATTATTTCTACCTCCCACAAAACATCACACTGGTCCATTATATTGATGATATCATGTTGATTTAACCTATAGAGCAAGAAGTAGCAACTACTGTAGGCCTATTGGTAAGGCATTTGTGTGTCAGAGAATGGGAGATAAATCCAACAATAAAACAGGGGCCTTCCACCTCAGTGAAATTTCTAGGTGTTCAGTGATGTGAGGTATGTCAAGATATCCCTTTTAAGGTGAAAGATAAGTTGCTGCATCTGGTCCCACCTATGACCAAAAAGAAGCACAACATCTAGTTGGTCTCTTTCAATTTTGGCAACAGCACATTCACCACTTGGGTGTGCTACTATGGTCCATTTATTGAGTGACTGGAAAACTCTACTAATTTTGAGTGGGGACCTGAAGAAGACGAGGCTCTGTGACATATCCAGACTGCTGTACAAGGTGCTCTGCCACTTGAGCCATATGATCCAGCAGATCCAGTGTGATGGAAGTGTCAGTGGCAAATAGAGATGCTGTCTGGAGCCTTTGGCAGGCCCTAGAGGAGAATCACAACACAGACCCTTAGGATTTTGGAGCAAACCCTTACTATCTGCTGCAGATAACTACTCTCCTTTTGAGAAACAACTTCTGGCCTGCTACTGGGCCTTAGTAGAGACTGAATGCTTAACCATGGACCACCAAGTTACCATGAGACCTGAGTTGCCTATCATGAGCTGGGGGTTGTATGACACACCAAGCCATAAAGTTGGGCATCTGCATCAGCACCTATTGTAAAATGAAATGGTATATATGAGATAGGGCCAGAGCAGGTCCTGAAGGCACAAGTAAGTTACATGAAGGAGTGGCCCAAATGCCCATGGTCTCCATTCCTGCCACATTACCTTCTCTTTCCCAGACCAAGCTATGGCCTCTTGGGAGTTCCTTACAGTGAATTGACTGAGGAAGAGAAAACTCGGGCCTGGTTTACAGATGGCTCAGCATGATATGCAGGTACCACCTGAAAGTGGACAGCTGCAGCACTACAACCCCTTTCTGGAGTGTCCTTGAAAGACAGAGGTGAGGGGAAATCCTCCCAGTGGGCAGAACTTCGAGCAGAGCACCTGGTTGTTCATTTTACTTGGAAGGAAAACTGGCCAGAGGTACATTTGTATACTAACTCATGGGCTGTTGTTAATGGTTTGTCTGGATGGTCGAGACTTGGAAAGACCATACTTGGAAAATTGGTGACAAAGAGGTCTGGGGGAGAAGTCTGTGGATAGACTTTTCTGAGTGGGTTAAAAATGTGAACATATTTGTGTCCCATGGAAATGTGCATCAGAGAGTGACTTCAGCAGAAAGGTTTTAATAATCAAGTGGATAGATGACCCATTCTGTGGATATCAGTCAGACTTTTTCCCCAGCAACTCTTCTCTTTTCCCAATGGGCTCATGAACAAAGTGGTCATGGTGGTAGGGATGGCGGTTATACTTTGGGTCAGCAACATATTTCTACTCACCAAGGCTGACTTGGCTACAGCCACTGCTGAGTGCCCAATATGCCAGTAGCAGAGATCCATACTCAGTCCCTAATGTGGCACCATTCCTCAAGGTGACCTGCTGGCTACATGGTAGCAGGTTGATTACATTGGGTCAATCCCTTCATGGAAGGGCCAGAAACTTGTTCTGATTGGAATAGACACATACTCTGTGTGCTGGTTTGAAAGGTTGTATGTTCCCTAGAAAAGCCAAGTTTTAATCCTAATCCTATTTTGTAAAGGCAGCCATTTCCTCTAATTCTTATTCAGCATTGTATGTTTGAAACTGTAATTAGATCATCTTCCTGGTGATGTGATGTAATCGAGAGTGGTTGTTAAATTGGATTAGGTGATGACATGTGTCCACCCATTTGGGTGGGCCTGAAATCCTATAAAAGAGGAAACATTTTGGAGAAAAGTGATTCAGAGAGAGCAGAGCAGAATGACATAGCCACGAGAAGCAGCGTCCACCAGCCAATGACTTTTGGAGATGAAGAAGTAAAATGCTTCCCAGGAAGCACATGAAACAGGAAGCCAGGAGAAGAAACTAGCAGATGATGCTGTGCTTGCCATGTGCCCTTCCATATGAGAAAGGAACCCTAACCATGTTCACAATGTGACTTTCCTGATGAGAAACTCTGACTGTGTTCACACATGAAAGAAAAACTGAATATTAGTGGCCTTCTTGAACCAAGGTATCCTCCCTGGCTGCCTTAGATTAAACATTTCTATAGAATTGCTTTAATTGGGATATATTCTCAGCCTAGAACTCGCAACTATTAAATTCTGCCTTTGAAAAGCCATTATGTTTCTGGTATATTGCATTTTGGCAGCTAGCAAACTAAAACACACTGAATATGGGTTTGCTTTCCCTGCATGCAATGCTTCTGCAAAAACTACCGTCTGTGGGCTTACAGAATGCCTTATCCATCATCACAGTATTCCATACAACATTGCTTCTCATCAAGGAACACACTTCACAGCAAATGAAGTGTGGATATGGGCACATGTTCATGGAATTCTCTGATCTTACCATGTTCCTCATCATCCAGAAGTAGCTGGATTGATAGAACAATAGAATGGCCTTTTGAAAACTCAATTATGGTGCCAACTAGGTGGCAATGCCTTGAAGGGCTGGGGTAATGTTCCCCAGGAAGCTGCATATGCTCTGAATCAGCATCCACTGTATGGTGATCTTTTTCCCATAGCCAGCATAACTTGGGTCCACTTATCAACGGGTGGACATGGGAGTGGTACCACTCAGCATTACCCCTGGTGATCCATTAGGAAAATTTTTGCTTCCTGTCCCTGTGATCCTTAGCTCTGCTGGTCTACAGGGTTAAGTTCCAAAAGGGAGAATGCTTCCACAAGGAGAAACAACATGATTCCATTGAACAGGAATCTAAGACTGCCACCTGGTCACTTTGGGCTACTCATGCCCATGGATCAACAACCAAGAAGGGGATTACATTTCTGTCTAGGGTGATTGACCATGGCTATCAGAGGGAAATTGGACTGCAACTACACAATGGAGGTAAAGAAGGGTTTTCTTGGAATATAAGATATCCCCTAGGGTGTCTTTTAGTACTGTCATGCCCTGTGATTAAAATCAATGGAAAACTGTAACAACCCAATCCAAGAAGGACTACCAATGGCTCTGAAAGTTCAGCATTGAAGTTTTGGCTCACCCCACCAGGCAAAGAACCAAGGAATGGGTAGTGCAAGAAGGTAGTGATAAATATGAACTACAAACACATGATCAGTTACAGAAACAAGAACTATAATGCTGTTTTTCATGTTATAATATTTAAGTTGTAAGACAAAGTTTAAGAATGAATATTACCCAAGGACTTACACCCTATTCTGGAGAGATTTTAATGAGTTTCCAGTTATATGCAGGATAGTTGAGTATTGTTAGGTGAAAGAAAAAAATGTGTGCTTTATTGTTTTTATTTATAAATTAGGTATGGTTTAAGGTGATATGTATAGCTGACAAGTTGACAAGAGGTGGACTCTCATGGTTAGGTTCATGTGTCAACTTGGCCAAGTGGTGGTACCTGTTTGGTTGGGCAAATGCTGGCCTGCCTGTCGTGAATGACATTTCATAGAATTAAATCACATCATGTCAGCTGCACCCATAGCTGATTCCATTTGTATCAAAAATTAGTGTTTTCTGCAATGAATGATGCTTAATTCAATCACTTGAAGCCTTTTACGGAGGATTCAGAGGAGACAGGCTTTATTCCTGCTTCAGCCAGTGAGATTCTCCTGTGGAGTTTGTCCAGACCCTCCATTGGAATTGTTGGCTTCACAGCCTGCCCTGAGGATTTTGGACTCTGTGTTCCCATGGTCAAATAACACTTTTATAAATTTTATATGTGTGAGTGTTCCTGTTGATTCTGCTCTCTAGAGAACCCTAATATGCCTACTAATACTGAACATCTATATATACAATGATCCAACAATTTCATTACTATTTATTTCCAACAGAAAAGTTATACATATATATATATGCTCATACAAAAGTGAAAAAAGAACGAGAAACAACCTAATTATGCATCTATGGAAGAATGAATAAATGAATCCTTACAATGATATAAAGTATGAAACTCAATAACCTACAACTACCCAAAACATGGATAAATTACACAAATATACTGTAAGTGAAATGTCATATACAGAGTGATATACTACATTTCAATGATAAATGTGTCAAAGCATAACAAAACTAAGCAATGGGTTTAAAAATCAGTGCATTATTTACCTGTAAGGAGTAAGTTAGTAGAAAGTGTTTCAGGATTTAAGAGTCTGGTTTGCAATGTTTCTCAATCTTGGTGCCAGTTACCTGATTTATTCCCATTGTAATATTTTATTTCTGTATTTATCTTTATTGTTCTTTGTGCACTTTTGTATACATATTACAAGTCAATACATTTTTTACATTAAATAAATACAAATGAATATATAAGACGCATTTAAATAAGTCAAACAATTATTGAAACTAATTCTGTTATTCTTATTTGCTGTCATGATAGTGCTTGGATCAAATGGCAATGAAAAAGACCAGATACAGCCTTAATTAGTTCAAAAGTTACTGATATTCAATGTGTTATAGATGGTACCTTTCTGCTGAACTATGAATTTGCAATATTTGAGAAAGACAAAATTACAGGTCAAGTGGGAGTGCCAAACTGAAAGCTGTGTTGTAACCTTCAGTATCTCATGCTAACAACTCTTATAATTGTATGAGTTTCAAGCATGAGGTCTTTAAACCTAATCTAATATTTGTTTATAATTAGCATTATTAAAATCTGTATAAGTATGTTATGAGGAAATTTTAAATGACATAGAAATAGAAATTTCTCAATTTTTGTGGATCATTAGTCTACATGTCAAGAAAAGATATACTTAGGCTGTATTTAGTTTGTATAGTTATTTGGGTGTGAACAGAATATTTAAAAGTGAAATTTAAGCCTTTAGTCTTAGGTTTGATTCTTGCATCTGTGGATAACAGGAAAGAAAGAGGAGACTTAGGGAAAACAAAAGGGAGAAGGGATAATTTGGTACAAATATAAGAATGTAGAGAAGAGAAGAATCCTGAAACTCAGTCCTTTCTGGGGAGGATGTGGGGGCAATAAAAAAAATAAAATATAAATAGACAAAAGGCAGAGTAAAAGCAAGGTTTTAGTTCTAAATCTCCAAGTTTAGTAATTCTTGTCTGCTGTGCTGGAAACTGGTCAATCCCAGAACCTGTAAGTGGAAGACTTTATGCAGAAACTAAAATGTGAGTGGTGAAAAGGCATGACATTCTTAATGACATGATGGAATATTCTATGGCTGTTACATGGGTCAATAGCTTTCAAAATTCTTTTACCTTTATGTTTGGAAATGATGTTTTGTTCTTTATAAATTGAATGTTAATAAATAAATAAAAATTTTATATTTATTTTAAAATAAACGTTATGAAATTCAATTAAAATGTTATAAAATCATTTTCTTTCCTCTTTCTTCCTTCCTTTCCTTGTTGACTAACTGCAAATGCTATAGAAATTACAAAATTTTAGTTAGCAGTTTTCACTATGTTTACATTTTCATAATCAATGACCTATTTTATTTTATTCATACTTTCTTTCATTATGACTCCTTTTATTGTTTTTCATGAACTTTTTATTGATTTCTCTCTTTTCATTATTGAATACATATAGAACTGTCCACTTATTCTCTGATCCCCATGAGAAAGCTAGTATCATCCAGTGCTGATATCCTTTCAGCCACTCAGCAAAGGAGCTTATTGTTTTCATAGAGCTATCACCTTTATCATGGGCAAGTGGACAATTTGAATGAGTATTTTTCAAAAATTGGAAGTACCTCTCAGAAACCCATAGTAACCTCTATTGCAGATACGAGTACCTGCATCCTCTATATGCTTTACACATATGAAGCTACTTAAATTCATAGGAACTCTGGCATGTAGAATGTTTAATAACTCTGTTTTAAAGATAAATAAAAACACAGAGATATTGAGGGACACTACTGTGATGTCACATCACTGATGGGCAGTTTGGATGGGGTTGAATCTAGACAGTGGGCTTCAGACTCTAGATAATGATCACTGTGTTCACATATTTGCCAATTTAAAGGTTTTGAACATTTGTATCTCAAGACCCAGGTTTGGAAACTTTCTTCCATTAAAGTTATAGCTCATTCTTTTTATAATTTTGAATTCCTCACTGACCTATCTACTTCTGGAATTTGTATTCTTCTCTCTGAATATGGTTTCTACTCTTCCAGTATCTCCCACATAGTTGTTTTGCAGAATTAATGATCTTCTCTGCATTTATTATAAATAAGCTCATATTAGATGTTAAAAGAGTTGAACACTCCACATTCTTCTAAATGGAGCTATTTTTGTTTCAGTATTTGAAACAAAAAACAATTATGAAATTATGTATTAGAACAGAATAAACATGCTAACTTATTTATTTTTCAAAAAGTGGACAAAATTAAAATGGAAAAAAAATTGAAAAATTCAACTGTGTAAAAATGAAAAACATTTACAAAGAAGAGAAAACACACATGGATAAAAAGCAAAATTGTAATAGTGATAAAAGCAGAGCTTGAGTTTTATCAAGTGTTTATTTAAATGAACTTTTTTCATTTACTCTGCCTATTAACTTAAATATGTCTAAAGTGCTTGTCTAAGATAGCAGTTAGTAAATAACTGAGCTCAGATTTGACTCATGTCATCTGGCTTCAGCAGCTAAACTCTTATCTAAGATACAAATGCCTATAATGTTGGGTAAATAGCCAAGATTAAAAAGATGATGGGCAGAAGAAGAGGATTCTGAGAGGGACACATTTTCAGAAAACAAATGTAGAAAATATAAAATTTTTGTAATAAATTCCTTAATGAAAATAATAAAAATGTAATTTTATTGTACTAACCTACTTACATAATCAGATGTCACAAGACGGCCTATTGTTGACATGCATAATAATTTTTACGTAAAATTGTCAGTACTGAAACATTGAGCGTGCTTGTATATAAAAGAAGATATAAAGTATACACATATGCAATTATATTTACTGCAAATTTCTGAAAGAGTGCTTATAATAATTCTAACTTAAAATCAGGATATTAAATGATGTATTATAATTTCCATTACATAAACTATATACGAAGAGAAATATACATGAACAAAGATCTGAAATAGAAAATCATAAATCTGCATTTTGAATTATGGGATTTTTTTCAAACCATGTTTAAGAGGAAATATCTTGGGAATTCAGAGTAAAGGGTCATATATATGAATACAACACAACTTAAGTTATAGGAATATTGAAAATTGTATACCTTGATGTCATAGGCAGACAAGCCTAAAATACTATTATGCTGGTTTGAAATGATGTATATACCCTAGAAAAACCATGTTTTAATCCTAATCCCATTTTGTAAAGGCAGCATTTCTTCTAATCCTTATTCAGTATTATATGTTTGAAACTGTAATTAAATCATCTTCCTGGAGATGTGATTTAATCAAGAGTGGTTGCTAAACTGGATACATGGTGGTGTGTCTCTACTCATTTGAGTGGATCTTCATTCATTTCTGAAGTCCTATAAAAGAGGAAACACTTTGGAGAATGAGAGAGATCCAGAGAAGCAGAGAAAAATGACATAGCCACAAGAAGAAGAGAGTACATCAGCCAGTGATTTGAAGATGAAGAAGGAAAATGCCTCCCAGGGAGCTTCATCATGAAACAGTAAACCAGGAGAGAAAGCTAGCAGATGATGCTGTGCTCACCATGTGCCCTTCCAGCTTAGAGAGAAACTGTGACTGCACTCACCTAAACTTTATCAGTCTTCTTGAACCAAGGTGTCTTTCTTTGGTGTCTTTCATTGGACATTTCTATATACTCATTCTAATTGGGACATTTTCTCAGCCTTATAACTGTAAACTAGCAACTTATTAAATTCCCCTTTTAAAAAGCCATTCTGTATCTGGCATATTACATTCCAGCAGCTAGCAAACTAGAACAACTATGTTTAAGGTGAGTCATGGGATAAATCAAAGAGTAATTTAAAGAATAGTTTCTGTCCATTATGCAAATTTCAAAGTGTTATCCAGACATTTGGTTCTTAATGAACATCAATGTAGCTGATATGGCAAAGGTAAAAGGCAGTCAAAATAGATTCTTTTCAAAGCATATTTTACCCAAAATATTCAAGAGGTCAGGTATAGAAAGACATAAGCAGTGAAGTGAATTGAGCATTTTCTTCAGGAGAGATTCTTGATTAATATTAGTGTTTCTTTATATTGAAATAGTGATTGTCAAAATTCAAATCTATATAAATACATAATACATGAAATACATGTATGTGTGTGTATACACATATACACACATGGGTAAAAACTATCCTTTCTTCTTAATTCGCATACAAATTCCTGATGAAGTAGGACAGATACAGTCACTTAATTTTTTAAAGTAATTTAATCAGTTGCCCAAGGAGAGAAGAAGTTCTGCATCAGTCGGTTTCTGTGGGATTCAAAATTTGTGAAAGACATTTTGTTTCAAAATGAAAATGCACTGGTCCAGTACAGCAGGTTCTAAATCAATACAGCAATCTTGGAGGCAGGTTTATCTGTAATTTATAAGGATTTATACTGGATTCTGGTGCAAACTAAAGTCATTTGAAAGTAACAGAGCAGGGAATAGAACTAAGGAATTCAGAGTTCAACCCACTTGATCTTCCCAAGATGTCACTTCTTTTTTTCTCACAAAAGATTAAACCTCTTTCAACTGAATTCTATCTATTGCTTCTAATATGGTGATGAGTATGTGTGTGGCTAAATTCATTCTATTTAGATTGATATAAAATTCTGGAAAACATAAAGGATAATTTGCAGTGTCTTGGAACTTTCTCATTGGTGTGATGGTTGAGACAAGCTGGAACCTTCTCTATTCTACCTATCCTTTGCTATCTCTGCTTATCTATAACCATGATCCCCAGAATGATTATGGAATCCCTGGCTAGAGCACCCCTTGTTATAATGAGTGCATGACTTAGGTCTTTGCAGTCCATTTCTATGGCACGATGGTCTTTGATCATTTTATGGTCATTTGTAAGAAATATACTGCAGTAAATGACCATCTTAAACTGCATTTTGTTGATGATTCTGCCTTGGGGAGGATCTGGTATCCATTCTTCAGTACATTTCCTAGCATTTAGATTAGCCTCTTGTGGCCGCAATGTGGTCTCTCACTTTTTCTGTGTCTTGCAGCCTATTTTGAAACTTGCTTATCTGGCCAGCTATGCAATAAATTTACTAGTTGTGTTCAACAGTAGGACCAAGTGCATAGTGTGTTTCTTAATCCTGCTTGTCTCCTATATTGCTGATTTTAACTCTGCTAAAATACAGTGCAGAAGGAGGACAAAAAGTTTCTCCACCTGCACTTCCCATTTTGTTGCTGTTGTCATCCATTCAGTTCCTAGTGTGTTTGTATAGAAATGAGAACAGATTCATACAATAGTTTTTCATAGATGAACATTTGAAAGCCACTTGAATAAAATAAAAATAAAGGTAATGCAATATTAATACATTTTATATGTGAATTTGTAATTGCTAAAATGCATAATTACACTATAAACACCTTTAGTTAGATGGAAAAAAGCTTTCAACCATTCAAATTTAAAACAGTATATTATAATATTAAAAAGCATGTTTGCATTTTTATAAACACTTATGCATATCAACAAAGAATAGAGTAGAACAAAGAAAAATGTAAGGTAATACTGAAATGTATTTTTAATGATATTTTTAGGAGAAACAAAAATTAGAAGAAAATAAAACCTCTGAAAGATAGGGGTAGGAGAATCATATGTGAGTAAATATATTGTCCAGATTATATAAATATAGGAAACGGTACATCAAGTTGGATGTATCCACTTGAATGTGGAACTGAACACACATAAGTAATGATGGTATCACATACATAGAAACTTCCTTCAATAACACCAACTTCAGTGATTTCTTTAAGCATGTCATTCTTTCTGACTGATGATGAATATAAATTATGGCCATCATGAGCCAAAAGTTGTAGAAATAATTTTGCCTTAAACTCAAACCAATTCAAAATACTTAATAGGTCAGAATTAATGCATGTACACTGGTGGCCTAGTCAAAAAAATACCTTTCTCAAGAGGGAATCTCCAAATCTCCTGTGTTTGAATTATATATGGATATTGTTTTTCAGTTATTGAGAACAATATCTATGCACATATAAATCATGTACACATGTATTCATTTAAAGCATCCATCTGAAAACTTTTTTCAAATAAATTGAACTTTAAAAATATTAAAGTGGCTTGCTGGATTACAATTTAGAGATTTCAGGAATTTCTTTGTCTACTCTGCTATGCCAGACAGTAAAAAGGAATATTTGTATAAGGATTCAGTAATCAAAATCATCCCTTAAATCTTAATTTCTCAGTTACAGAATGAAACCAGTTTCAGGTGAGGACCATGGAAATTTTGGTGTTCCTATGTCCTATTTTAATTATTTGCAATTATTAGACTTATTTTATTAAAAGTTATGACCAGGACCATTGGAAAAGGTCTTTGTTTTTTCCAGAGGCAGCCCTTTGGTTGTTGTCTGCTGTCCAAGGAAAATTCCAAAGCTTTTTTTATAATGCAGGAATATACCAAGTAACAAATTGAGACACTTAACATGTTATATTTAAGTAACATATCAATTAATAAGTAGACCAAACACACCAACTAACAATAAAACAGGCATTAAATGCTTAGCAAACCAGTTAACAATTAAACAAGCATTTAAGTTTTGCTGGAGACAGACCTCACTCTACCCCCTTCTTCTGGTTCAGCTGCCTTCTCCCTGGAAAATCCCCAATCCTCCTCCCCTAGCCTCCAGGAATGGGTGAAACTGCAAGTAGGCAAGATAAGACACATTTCTGGGATAGGGACTCCTCCCTTAAGGGCTCAACCACTTCTGTAACCCAGCCTTGTACCCTTCTCAACTTAAACCAGCCAATTGTTTACCTTGTCTTTAACATGTCATCCTGTTTTTAAAAAACTGATGTTAACCTTTTGTTCAGGGCTCAGACTTTCAGAGGCTACACAACTGAGCCCTATGGTCATAGACAAGAAAAAAACTACTTCCTGAAACTTCAGAGCCTTGGCCCCATTTGTTCTTTCCCCAAGTAACATTCCAGGAGGCTTGCAACCTTGTCCTTTTCTTTTCTTTTTTTCTTTTTTTTATTAATTAAAAAAAGAATTAACAAAACAATTAGAAATCATTCCAATCTACATGTACAATCAGTAATTCTTAATAACATCACATAGTTGCATATTCATCATTTCTTAGTACATTTGCATCGATTTAGAAAAAGAAATAAAAAGACAACAGAATAAGAATTAAAACAATAATAGAAAGAAAAAAAAACAAAAAAAAAACAAAAACAAAAAACCTATACCTCACATGCAGCTTCATTCAGTGTTTTAACATAATTGCATTACAATTGGGTAGTATTGTGCTGTCCATTTCTGAGTTTTTATATCCAGTCCCGTTGTACAGTCTGTATCCCTTCAGCTCCAATTATCCCTTCTCTCTTTTTTTTTTTAATTATCGGAAAAAAGAAATTAATCCAACATTTAGAGATCATACCATTCTACACATGCAATCATTAATTCTTAACATCATCACATAGATGCATGATCATCATTTCTTAGTACATTTGCATTGGTTTAGAAGAACTAGCAACATAACCGAAAAAGATATAGAATGTTAATATAGAGAAAAAAATAAAAGTAATAATAGTAAAATCAAAACAAAACAAAACAAAACAAAAACCTATAGCTCAGATGCAGCTTCATTCAGTGTTTTAACATGATTACTTTACAATTAGGTATTATTGTGCTGTCCATTTTTGAGTTTTTTGTATCTAGTCCTGTTGCACAGTCTGTATCCCTTCAGCTTCAATTACCCATTGTCTTACCCTGTTTCTAACTCCTGCTGAACTCTGTTACCAATGACATATTTCAAGTTTATTCTCGAATGTCCGTTCACATCAGTGGGACCATACAGTATTTGTCCTTTAGTTTTTGGCTGGATTCACTCAGCATAATATTCTCTAGGTCCATCCATGTTATTACATGGTTCATAAGTTTATCTTGTCTTAAAGCTGCATAATATTCCATCGTATGTATATACCACAGTTTGTTTAGCCACTCTTCTGTTGATGGAGATTTTGGCTGTTTCCATCTCTTTGCAATTGTAAATAATGCTGCTATAAACATTGGTGTGCAAATGTCCGTTTGTGTCTTTGCCCTTAAGTCCTTGAGTAGATACCTAGCAATGGTATTGCTGGGTCGTATGGCAATTCTATATTCAGCTATTTGAGGAACTGCCAAACTGCCTTCCACAGTGGTTGCACCCTTTGACATTCCCACCAACAGTGGATAAGTGTGGCTCTTCCTCCGCATCCTCTCCAGCACTTGTCATTTTCTGTTTTGTTGATAATGGCCATTCTGGTGGGTGTGAGATGATATCTCATTGTGGTTTTGATTTGCATTTCTCTAATGGCCAGGGACATTGAGCATCTCTTCATGTGCCTCTTGGCCATCCGTATTTCCTCTTCTGAGAGGTGTCTGTTCAAGTCTTTTTTCCCATTTTGTAATTGGGTTGCTGTCTTTTTGTTGTTGAGATGAACAATCTCTTTATAAATTCTGGATACTAGACCTTTATCTGATATATCATTTCCAAATATTGTCTCCCATTGTGAAGGCTGTCTTTCTACTTTCCTGATGAAGTTCTTTGATGCACAAAAGTGTTTAATTTTGAGGAGTTCCCATTTATTTATTTCCTTCTTCAGTGCTCTTGCTTTAGGTTTGAGGTCCATAAAACCGCCTCCAGTTGTAAGATCCATAAGATATCTCCCAACATTTTCCTCTAATTATTTTATGGTCTTAGACCTAATGTTTAGATCTTTGATCCATTTTGAGTTAACTTTTGTATAGGGTGTGAGATACGGGTCTTCTTTCATTCTTTTGCATATGGATATCCAGTTCTCTAGGCACCATTTATTGAAGAGACTGTTCTGTTCCAGGTGAGTTGGCTTGACTGCCTTATCAAAGATCAAATGTCCATAGATGAGAGGGTCTATATCTGAGCACTCTATTCGATTCCATTGGTCGATATATCTACCTTTATGCCAATACCATGCTGTTTTGACCACTGTGGCTTCATAATATGCCTTAAAGCCAGGCAGCGTGAGACCTCCAGCTTCGTTTTTTTTCCTCAAATGTTTTTAGCAGTTCGGGGCACCCTGCCCTTCCAGATAAATTTGCTTATTGGGTTTTCTATTTCTGAAAAATAAGTTGTTGGGATTTTATTGGTATTGCATTGAATCTGTAAATCAATTTAGGTAGGATTGACATCTTAACTATATTTAGTCTTCCAATCCATGAACACGGTATGCCCTTCCATCTATTTAGGTCTTCTGTGATTTCTTTTAGCAGTTTTTTGTAGTTTTCTTTATATAGGTTTTTTGTCTCTTTAGTTAAATTTATTCCTAGGTATTTTATTCTTTTAGTTGCAATTGTAAATGGGATTCGTTTCTTGATTTCCCCCTCAGCTTGTTCATTACTAGTGTATAGAAATGCTACAGATTTTTGAATGTTGATCTTGTAACCTGCTACTTTACTGTACTCATTTATTAGCTCTAGTAGTTTTGTTGTGGATTTTTCTGGGTTTTCGATGTATAGTATCATATCGTCTGCAAACAGTGCTAGTTTTACTTCTTCCTTTCCAATTTTGATGCCTTGTATTTCTTTTTCTTGTCTAATTGCTCTGGCTAGAATCTCCAACACAATGTTGAATAATAGTGGTGATAGTGGACATCCTTGTCTTGTTCCTGATCTTAGGGGGAAAGTTTTCAATTTTTCCCCATTGAGGATGATATTAGCTGTGGGTTTTTCATATATTCCCTCTATCATTTTAAGGAAGTTCCCTTGTATTCCTATCTTTTGAAGTGTTTTCAACAGGAAAGGATGTTGAATCTTGTCAAATGCCTTCTCTGCATCAATTGAGATGATCATGTGATTTTTCTGCTTTGATTTGTTGATATGGTGTATTACATTAATTGATTTTCTTATGTTGAACCATCCTTGCATACCTGGGATGTATCCTACTTGGTCATGATGTATAATTCCTTTAATGTGTTGTTGGATACGATTTGCTAGAATTTTATTGAGGATTTTTGCATCTGTATTCATTAGAGAGATCGGTCTGTAGTTTTCTTTTTTTGTAATATCTTTGCCTGGTTTTGGTATGAGGGTGATGTTGGCTTCATAGAATGAATTAGGTAGTTTTCCCTCCACTTCGATTTTTTTGAAGAGTTTGAAGAGAATTGGTACTAATTCTTTCTGGAACGTTTGGTAGAATTCACATGTGAAGCCATCTGGTCCTGGACTTTTCTTTTTAGGAAGCTTTTGAATGACTAATTCAATTTCTTTACTTGTGATTGGTTTGTTGAGGTCATCTATGTCTTCTTGAGTCAAAGTTGGTTGTTCATGTCTTTCCAGGAACCCGTCCATTTCATCTAAATTGTTGTATTTATTAGCATAAAGTTGTTCATAGTATCCTGCTATTACCTCCTTTATTTCTGTGAGGTCAGTAGTTATGTCTCCTCTTCCATTTCTGATCTTATTTATTTGCATCCTCTCTCTTTTTCTTTTTGTCAATCTTGCTAAGGGCCCATCAATCTTATTGATTTTCTCATAGAACCAACTTCTGGTCTTATTGATTTTCTCTACTTTTTTCATATTTTCAATTTCATTTATTTCTGCTCTGATCTTTGTTATTTCTTTCCTTTTGCTTGCTTTGGGATTAGTTTGCTGTTCTTTCTCCAGTTCTTCCAATTGAACAGTTAATTCCTGCATTTTTGCCTTTTCTTCTTTTCTGATATAGGCATTTAGGGCAATAAATTTCCCTCTTAGCACTGCCTTTGCTGCATCCCATAAGTTTTGATATGTTGTGTTTTCATTTTCATTTGCCTCGAGGTATTTACTAATTTCTCTTGCAATTTCTTCCTTGACCCACTCGTTGTTTAAGAGTGTGTTGTTGAGCCTCCAGGTATTTGTGAATTTTCTGGCATTCTGCCTATTGTTGATTTCCAACTTCATTCCTTTATGATCTGAGAAAGTGTTGTGTATGATTTCAATCTTTTTAAATTCGTTAAGACTTGCTTTGTGACCCAGCATATGGTCTATCTTTGAGAATGATCCATGAGCACTTGAGAAAAAGGTGTATCCTGCTGTTGTGGGATGTAATGTCCTATAAATATCTGTTAAGTCTAGCTCATTTATAGTAATATTCAGATTCTCTATTTCTTTATTGATCCTCTGTCTAGATGTTCTGTCCATTGATGAGAGTGGGGAATTGAAGTCTCCAACTATTATGGTATTTGTGTCTATTTCCCTTTTCAGTGTTTGCAGTGTATTCCTCACGTATTTTGGGGCATTCTGGTTCGGTGCATAAATATTTATGATTGTTATGTCTTCTTGTTTAATTGTTCCTTTTATTTGTATATAGTGTCCTTCTTTGTCTCTTTTAACTGTTTTACATTTGAAGTCTAACTTGTTGGATATTAGTATAGCCACTCCTGCTATTTTCTGGTTGTTATTTGCATGAAATATCTTTTCCCAACCTTTCACTTTCAACCTATGTTTATCTTCGGGTCTAAGATGTGTTTCCTGTAGACAGCATATAGAAGGATCCTGTTTTTTAATCCATTCTGCCAATCTATGTCTTTTAATTGGGGAATTCAGTCCATTAACATTTAGTGTTATTACTGTTTGGATAATATTTTCCTCTGCCATTTTGCCTTTTGTAGTATATATATATCATATCTGACTTTCCTTCTTTCTACACTCTTATCCATACCTCTCTCTTCTGTCTTTTTGGTTCTGACTCTAGTGCTCCCTTTAGTATTTCTTGCAGAGCTGGTCTCTTGGTCACAAATTCTCTCAGTGACTTTTTGTCTGAGAATGTTTTAATTTCTCCCTCATTTTTGAAGGACAATTTTGCTGGATATAGGAGTCTTGGTTGGCAGTTTTTCTCTTTTAGTAATTTAAATATATCATCCCACTGTCTTCTAGCCTCCATGGTTTCTGCTGACAAATCTACACCTAGTCTTATTGGGTTTCCCTTGTATGTGATGGATTGTTTTTCTCTTGCTGCCTTCAAGATCCTCTCTTTCTCTTTGACCTCTGACATTCTAACTAGTAAGTGTCTTGGAGAACGCCTATTTGGGTCTAATCTCTTTGGGGTGCACTGCACTTCTTGGATCTGTAATTTTAGGTCTTTCATAAGAGTTGGGAAATTTTCAGTGAAAATTTCTTCCATTAGTTTTTCTCCTCCTTTTCCCTTCTCTTCTCCTTCTGGGACACCCACTACACGTATATTTGTGCAGTTCATATTGTCCTTGAGTTCCCTGATACCCTGTTCAAATTTTTCCATTCTTTTCCCAATAGTTTCTGTTTCTTTATGGAATTCAGATGTTCCATCCTCCAAATCACTAATTCTATCTTCTGTCTCTTTGAATCTATCATTGTAGGTATCCATTGTTTTTTCTATCTTTTCTACTTTGTCCTTCACTTCATAAGTTCTGTGATTTGCTTTTTCAGTTTTTCTATGTCTTCTTTATGTTCAGCCCATGTCTTCTTCATGTCCTCCCTCAATTTATCGATTTCGTTTTTAAGAGGTTTTCCATTTCTGTTCATATATTTAGTATTAGTTGTCTCAGCTCCTGTATCTCATTTGAACTATTGGTTTGTTCCTTTGACTGGGCCATATTTTCAATTATTTGAGCGTGATCCATTATCTTCTGTTGGCGTCTGCGCATTTAGACAGATTTCCCTGGGTATTGGATCCAAAAGTTTGGGAGATTTTTCTGTGAAATCTCTGGGTTCTGTTTTTCTTATCCTGCCCAGTAGGTGGCGCTCGTGGCACACGTTTTTCTGCGGGTCCCACCAGTAAAAGGTGCTATGGGACCTTAAACTTTGGAAAACTCTCGCCGTCCTGGGGGTTCGCTAGCCGAAGCGGCTTGAGCCGGCCCGCGGTCCGAACGCAGGGAGGGTTACTGGTCGCCGCAGCCAGGGAAAGAGCCTGTCCGAATTTCCTAGTCGGCCCTGGGCAACAAGCGTGGCGGGAGGGTGCCAGCAGCAGCGGCCCGCCCGAGAGAGTGCACGTTCCCCGGGAGTCACGGGTTTGGAAGGGGCCTCCCCCACCCGACACCATTCTCTGTGGCCTGGGGGTTTCCGATCCAATTCTCTCAGTTGGTCCGGGGGCTGCGCGTGGTGTGGGCACCAGTCGCCTTGGTTTCAGGGGACCACCTCTCCAATTCTCCAAGCCGGCCCGGGAAGGGGGAAGGGATTAACTCCGGCCGCTTGTCACCCCGCCCAGTAAGGCCCGCGCGCCTTGGCGATCTCACCCGAGCTGCTTCTCTCAGCCAGCCAGCCGTTCCAGGATGGGGTACGCTGTCTTTTTTATCTCTGTTGTGGCTTTGGGCGCTTTCTGTATCGTTTCTACTCCCTTAGTAGGTGTCCTGGAGAAGAAACTCAGATCTGCGCGTCTTACTAAGCCGCCATCTTCCCTTGTCCTTTTCTTGTGTAACATTTTTTTACTCAGGTAACACACTGGCTAGCCCCTAAATAGGCATACTGAATTTCATTAAATACCAGTGGTTGCAAAACTCATTTTTTAGGAGTATACTCAGCAGACAAATTTAGGTCAAGGCCTCAAACTATTTACAGCATGATGCCCAGAAAACAGAAAGGTGTAGCAGTCAGAGCAAAGGGGATAATTCTGGAAGAATGAACCAGGCCTAGTTCCAGAGGACTTGAACCATCTATTTACTCCCCAATCCACTTTTACCCTTGATGACCCACTTGCCCAGTAGATTTCAGACATGGAGCTAGAAACAGTTTTTTTCTTTGAAGCTTCTTAAGGCAACAAAATTTCTGGAGTGCTGGAAGAAAAGAGAACCCCAGTTTCTGAGCCTCTAAATTTATTCCTGTGACTGCAGAAGTTTTGGTTATCTGGCTTACCTGCTCTGCCCAGGTTCCAGAGTCTCTGACATTCATCCCATGGGAAGGTTGCCACACTGCTTCCTGACAAAGGCCATGGATTCATTTTTCTGATGATCTCAATAATGACACTAGATTTCAAAGAGTGAAAGAGTTTATTACTAGGCCTATAATAAGAGAGAAGATGACCTATCAGCCCAAAATCTGTCCCCCCAATTCTAGGAATTTCAAGGTTTTTTATGGATTTTAGCAAGGGGAGTTGAGGTCATTACAATTTCAAATAACAAGCTTTAAGCAGGAAAGGAGACAAAGTTATCATTATCATTTCAATACTAAAGGTGTAAATGGGAGACAAGTTATGTTTTCAATAGCAGAGTCTAGTTGATGTGATTTACAACTGTAAGTTAATGGCTGACTTCCAATTCTTCTAATTCTTCATTAGCATTAGGGCCTTTGCCCTACAAGTTACTCAAGACAATAACCAAATAAAAGGAATAACAATTTTACAATCACAAAAACACAAGATAAGGGCTGTTGCAAACATTTCAGATGTCTGGTCAACCGAATCATAGTTTAGGGATTTCAGGTATTCACCTCTAACTATTCCAATATAACAGAAAAAAAGACATCTATAATGTTCAGTGATCAAAATTGTCTCTTAAGCCCTAATTTCTTGCTTATAGTTATATGCTATTTAAATTTTTACTTTTCATTTTCATTCAAAAGACTGTGACATCTCTTGCAACATAATATAATTTGATTACTTTAAAACACTTTATGCAATGTAGTTTTTACTGTATATTATTTAAAGCCAAAATTCTGTGTGGAAAGAGTGCAGTTAAAGTAACGGAATTTTCCATGTTGGCAGTGAATTTCATAGAGTCTTATTTTGGTTTTTATATGACTTCCTCCATACTCCTCTTTTTTTTAAACTTTTTTTATTAATTAAAAAAATTAACAAACAAAACATTTAGGTATCATTCCATTCTACATATGCAATCAGTAATTCTTAGTATCATCACACAGTTGCATATTCATCATTTCTTAGTACATTTGCATCGATTTAGAAAAAAAATAGAGACAACAGAAAAAGAAATAAAATGATAATAGAGAAAAAAAGACTATACATATCATATCCCTTACCCCTCGCTTTCATTTACCACTATTTCAAACTGAATTTATTTTAAAATTTGTTCCCCCTATTATTTATTTTTATTCCATATGTTCTACTCTTCTGTTGATATAGTAGCTAAAGGGAGCATCAGACGTAAGGTTTTCACATTCACAAGTCTCATTGTGAAAGCTATATCATTGTTCAATCATCATCAAGAAACATGGCTACTGGAATTCAGCACTACATTTTCAGGTAATTCCCTCCAGCCTCTCCACTACATCTTGAACAACAAGGTGATATCTACTTAATGCATAAGAATAACCTCCAGGATAACCTCTCGACTTTGGAATCTCTCAGCCATTGACACTGTCTCATTTTACTCTTCCCCCTTTTTGTCGAGAAGTTTCTCTCAATCTATTGATGTTAATTCTTAGCTCATTCTAGGTTTTTTTCCTCCATACTCCTCTTAAAAAATAGCCCCAATAATATTTGTATGTCAGCAGTAAAGATTTTTCTACCTTTCAAACAAACTGCCATCTTGAAATTAACTAAGCTGATCTATGTAATGTAAGGTAAATTTATAACATGCTACATATACGTATGGATATAAATCTGCATGTATGGTGGAAATCACACTTGAACTATAAAGGTATATATTCTTATTATGGTAAAACACACACAAAAGAGTGTACAAAATATTTATTCAATCTACCAAAAAAATAAAGTAAATTTTTCAGTATATTTTTATAGTTCCAAAAAAGAATCAGACCAGAGATTATTGTTAAGCATTGTCTTCAGAGGTAGAGAGTTAATCTAGCATTAGAATAAATTTTTTCACTAATGCATTGTGGTAAATGAAATATTTATGTTATTACTCTTTAAAATGTATATTATGTTGTTTTCTTGATTGATTTGATTTGATTGACTATGTATATGTGGATGAGAAAAAATATATAAAAATTAAAATAATAAAAGTTTTAATTCTCCCTGGTGAATATGAGATGACTCTCCTCTATCACCTCTCTCTTTGAATTTACCTTAGAAAACTTGTAAATTGCTTTTCTTCATACTCTTAAAATGTATGTAAATTTAAGATTTAAAAGGGTGAATGAGCCTCTAACAAATTTAAGAAGCTCTCCATTTCTTTGTAATGTGATCAAGGAGATATTTCCCATATCTTTCATTTCTTTGAAAAACCAACCATAACTTCAAAGGGGTGTCCTAGCTCCAAGTTGTAAATCTACCTCTAAAATATCTTGGGAACACATATGTGTTGGGTATTACCCCCTTAACCATGTAAAAATGGTAAGTTCTCTATCTATCTTTGCAATATTTTGGTGATTATCCATAATGCCTCACAGTTTTGGCTTGAGGCTTAAACAAAAATAAAATTGTTTTTTAGTTTTCTCTTTTTCTTTTGTGAGATGTTTTCTGGGTTCAGAGAAAATTTTTCCTATAGTTATGTTAAAACAGTATTATACAAGAAGTTATTTAGGTGAGTTTTATTTGAGATTAATGATTTATGAATTGGGGCAGCTTTCAAACCATCTAGAAGGGAGTTTCCTAAGACAAAGAGAGAATGGTTAAATTAGGTTAAGGTGAAAACTTAAAGTAAATATATTTGATTGATTATTGGACATGGAAATTTGAAGTAATAAAATGTTTGAATACAGAAAAGTTCATTTTTCCCCTTTATTTTAGAAATTTGGTGATCTTTGGGTTAATTATGACATCTAGTGGACATAGTGTTTCCCTACATTTCATTTATTATTCAATCTGTTGGGTTCTGTTACCTATATTTAACTATTTCCTCCTTTTTGATCATACTCTAGAGTGCTTGATCAACTATCATTTTATATCAATCACCACATAATCTTTAGCTTCCAGATTCCTTGAAGAGAGCAGTAGTAATGGATCCTGTCCTATAGCATCATAACCATCTTCCCTTTTTCAGCTTCAGCTTCCTTATATTTGTATTTCAACTGCAAAGACAGTGTTTGCTGTGTAAGTTGCTGCAATACTGCTACTGGATTCCAGACCTTTGAGGTGGCTCAATGTATCAAGGAGATCAGAGTAAAAGTTAAAAGGAGATCAATGCAAACACTCTGCAGAATGCCTTGAAGCTCAAGGTCCCCATCCCCATGTGAAGTCCACTACACAAGTGCCAACCTCTGGGCACACCCAAGTCATCCAATAGTTTTATTCTTGACCATAACCCAATTCCTGAGGAGAGACAACTAAACAATTGAATTATGGGAAACTTGTTTCCATTGCATTAAATTGATTTTTCACATACAATAATATTGTTGGAATATTAGCAGATTTGTCAAGTATAAAAATGCAGCATTCAGTTTGATTGTAGCACAAGTTTTGCACGGTGATGCAATGAGGGTACCTAGAGCTTTCAGTTTTGGAGAATGACTTTACACATGTGGGTGACTTTTACACTTAGCAGAGAAATACTATAAAGACTATCATTTAAGACTTGCAGAGTAAATTTATTAAGTTCTAATGGGACCAATGACAGGGACTAATGCCTATTGATAGAACAAATATGGCTGATAGATGGTCATACCTTTGGAATGCTGATCATGTCTAGCTAGTTTGTAAAAGGAGTAAAGTGGAAGAAGAGGGCAGAATGTTATGAATGATCCCTTGGTTCCCATGGCAGCTTAATGTACATCATCTAACCAAATTAGGGACAACCAGGACCATAGTTTAGTGCAACTCACCCACTGTGCTTCATTTGGTGCTGTCCAATAAATGCTGGAACAACTTGATCAATCCAAACCAGTCACTTTTTCTCAATGTAATTCTTTGGTGACACTTCTCAGGAAGCAGCTAGCCAATTTTTCCAATATCATAAGGATCCTGTTGCTTGTAGTAATTATTTTTTACTTTTTACACCTTAAAAAGGTGTCCTTTTGCCTTTAGTAGCCCCTTCTGGGGTTAACCATACTATTTTGTTCCAGAGTTCTGTCATTCCATTTCTCTAACAGTTAAGTTTTTATCTTTAGGTGATTGTCTTGCTCATCATGTTGTCATTTTGTCCATCATATTATAGTTGAAATGGATCCTATGTCTGGGGATGTAATGTCAGTGGGCCAATCATAAGGCCAGTTTTTGTTGTGTTGACAGTATTAAAGTATCTTTTTCATCTTTGTTCCCCTTTAATTAAGTTCCTTAGGGCTATCCAGTCTTTTTACTGGAGAAGCAAAATATAACAGAATAAACCAGGAGAACTAGAAACTGGGAGTTAACAACACACCCAAGAATCAAATCAACTATTAAATCAATCCATAGAGAGTATAGGACTGTGTCTATTGAAAGAAAAAATTATCATTAAAAGCCTTTTGAGGATGGGCAGAACTAGTATAGTAATATAGAAGGGTAATGAAAGGTAAAAGGAGGGGAATCACAGTGACAATTCTATCTATAGTTTAAGATTGTAGTGAAGGAACAAGGAAAAGTTGTGGCAACTTGGCAGCTGTTGATCATCAGCTGCAACTGAAGTGGCATCACTGGTCTGGGCAGAAGGCCTGAAGATGTTAATGTATACAAAATAAGACATAGATTATTGCCAGCCAAATTTTACCCTTGAACATTATCATCTGTGAATTATCCTAAAATAAAAGAAGTCTTAGATTTCAGATTACTGAAAATTACTCCAGTGCTTAGGAAAGGAGCAGAGATCAGAGAGTATTTTAAAAGTGATGAATATTAGACAGCCAATAATAAAAATAACAATACTAAATCAGCCAGTGTAGCCAATCATAATTTATCTTAGGTTTTTTACTTAAAGTGCAGTTTTACATCTGTGATATGTTAACAGGTATAATGTGAAATACAAATAGTATTTGTATTTCATTATTTGATGAAGTAAAAGAGTTATCCTTTACATTTAATAAGCTCATGGTGTAATAACATGTCACGCATTAAAAATACTTTTTGGGGGGGTACAAGTGTTGTTCAGTGGCAGAATTCTCACCTGCCATGTGGGAGTCCTGGGTTTGATTCCCATCCAGTGCACTTCCCCAAAACAAACAAACAAGCAAAGCAAAGAAAGGAGAAACAAACAAAAATTCAACAAATGGGGCTGTAATAATGGGATACTCACATGGAAAAAGAATGAACTGTGACCCTGGGTATGTAGCCTACAAAAAATACATATATATTTTCTGGCAAGTATTCACATATAACAACTCCTCTCTTTGTTTGAGTGCATAAACTTTCTTACATATGCAAATATTTCCTGTATCACTAACAATTGTGTATTAATAATGAAATAAGTGACATCTGAAAGGACAACATTTTAACATATATCTCCAAGCTTAGATCGAGGAAGAAATGAAATCCAGTAGGCTATCAGCCTTCTTTAATGTCCTTTTAGTCATTTATTTTCTACTTCAAGAAAACACTATTTTCCCAATTAATTCTGACCCCCATTTTATAAAGCACATGAACCATTCTTGCTCTGTGTCTTGGTTCTCATTTATTCAGACTTTTTTCCTTGTCCAGGTACTTGGTATGTCTCATTAGAATGTTTGTTACTTCCAAACAGCACTCTCCTGATTGAATTTCTCCTGCCCACCATCACTGGAAAAACCACATCAGCAGCAATGTTTGCCTTTAGAGCTAGAATCTCCTCTTGTCATATTTTACTTCTATTCCAAAGGATATTAGGCTTGATTAGTTATTCATAGTTTTGTTAGATTTGGTTTAACGTACCACTTATCCAAGAAGTACATGGATTGTTCTAAATAAAGAAACAGGTCCATGTGTATGTGTGCTTGCATGTTTATATGAGTGTGTTTGTGTATGGCTAGGGTGGGCTAGAATTTCTGGATGAGGGGTCAGAGGGAAGAGCCATGGCACCAAAGATGGTGTTGTTCAGAAGAGTGTTTTGTGTCTGAAACTGAAGTAGACATGTAATTTTGCTTTAAGTCTAAGGATAATTTATTTTCCTCTTTTGAGGTTAATTTGCTCAACTGCTCTTTGAAATTGATTGTAGCATAAAACAGACATAGTAGAAGTTTGACCTTATGCTCATGAAACTCATCTTCCCTTCTAAAAGGTATGACCCTTTTGTTATTTCTTATTAATGATACTTAGATGATAGTCATGCAAACTGATATTATTGTAAATAAATAACTAGAAGAAGAATAATTGGGTCACAATTTATCAGATTTAGTAGATTTCCTGTAAGAGTAATTAAAGATATTTTTGCAATTTTGCACTAATAATTGCAATATATAAGAATGCCATCATATTGGAAATTTGTATTTCTTCTTTCTTTTCTTTTGATTGATCATGGTAAAGGCTTATGAATTTTATTAATTCTTTCCTGGAACCAACTTTTGTCTTTGTTGATATTCTATTTTTAGCACTGTTAGTTATGTCATTGAATTCTTTCCTTATTTTAATTATATCCTGGTATTTATATTGTTTGGAATTAATTTGCTTTTATTTTATGCATCTTAAAAACTAGGACACATATTGCTGTTTACTAAACATTTTATTAAATGACAGAAATTATATTGTTATACATTGTACAGATTTTAAAAGGAAAATAAGGCCTATTAAAACATATTAAAGACAACAAATAGAAGCATATAGATTTAGAGAAATATTCTTATGATATACATTACAAAGTACATTAAAATAAATAATAGATAATAGTCTCATGTATCTTAAAGAAATTGAATGTGTTCTTCCACATGTTCTGACAAGGAAGCCCCAAGCCCATATAGCTACAATTGTAAATTCTATTAAACATTAAAACAGAAATTGTAGGGACTTCCGGAGAAGATGGCAGCTTAGCAAGACACGCGGATCTTAGTTTCTCCTCCAGAACAGCTACTAGGGGAGTAGAAATGATACAGAACAGCTCCCAAAGCCACAACAGAGATAAAACAATACAGCATACCCCATCCTGGAATGGCTGGCTGGCCGAGAGAACCCGCTCTGGTGAGATTACCGAGTGGCACGGGCTTCACTGGGTGGGGTAGCAAGCAGCTGGAGTCACTCCCTTCCTCCTTCACAGGCCGGCTGGAAGAATTGGACAGGTGGTCCCCTCAAACCACAGTGGCTGGTGCCCAAACATGTGCGGCCCCTGGACCAACTGAGAGAATTGGATCAGAAATCCCCAGGCCATGGAGAATGGTGATGGGGGTGCCCCTTGCAAATCCGTGACTCCCTGGGAATGTTGCACCCTCCCGGGCGGGCTGCTATGGCTGGCGCGCTCCCACCATGCTTGTCGCCCCAGGCTGACTAGGAAATTTGGATGGGTGCTTTTCCAGGCTGCGGCGACCAGCAACCCTCTCCGTGTTGGGACCCCAGGCCGGCTGGTACTCTTCCAAGCTGCTTCAGCTAGCGAAACTCCTGGACGATGAGAGTTTTCCAAAGTTAAAGGACCCACAGCACCTTTTACTGGTGGAACCCACAGACAAATGTGTGTCAGGAGTGCTACCTACTGGGTAGGATAAGAAAAACAGAATCCAGAGATTCACAGAGAAATCTTCCAAACTTTTGGATCCAACACCCAGGGAAATCTGTCTAAATGTGCAGACGCCAGCAGAAGATAATGGATGAGGCTCAAAAAATTAAAAATATGGCCCAGTCAAAGGAACAAACCAATAGTTCAAATGAGATACAGGAGCTGAGACAACTAATGCTGAATATACGAACAGAAATGGAAAACCTCTTCACAAATGAAATTGATAAATTGAGGGAGGATATGAAGAAGACATGGGCTGAAGATAATGAAGAAATAGAAAAACTGAAAAAACAAATCACAGAACTTATGGAAGTGAAGGACAAAGTAGAAAAGATGGAAAAAACAATGGATACCTACAATGATAGATTCAAAGAGACAGAAGATAGAATTAGTGATTTGGAGGATGGAACATCTAAATTCCAAAAAGAAACAGAAACTATTGGGAAAAGAATGGAAAAATTTGAACAGGGTATCAGAGAAGTCAAGGACAATCTGAACTGCACAAATATATGTGCTGTGGGTGTCACAGAAGGAGAATAGAAGGGAAATGGAGGAGAAAAACTAATGGAAGAAATTATCACTGAAAATTTCCCAACTCTTAGGAAAGACTTAAAATTACAGATCCAAGAAGTGCAGCACACTCCAAAGAGATTAAACCGAAATAGGCATTCTCCAAAACACTTACTAGTTAGAATGTCAGAGGTCAAAGAGAAAGAGAGGATCTTGAATGCAGTAAGAGAAAAACTATCCATCACATACAAGGGAAACCCAATAAGAATATGTGTAGATGTCTCAGCAGAAACCATGGAGGCTAGAAGACAGTGGGAGGATATATTTAAATAACTAAAAGAGAAAAACTGCCAACCAAGACTCCTATATCCAGCAAAATTATCCTTCAAAATGAGGAGAAATTAAAACATTCTCAGACAAAAAGTCATTGAGAGAATTTGTGACCAAGAGACCAGCTCTGCAAGAAATACTAAAGGGAGCACTAGAGTCAGAAACGAAAAGACAGAAGAGAGAGGTATGGAGAAGAGTGTAGAAAGAAGCAAAGTCAGGTATGATATATATAATACAAAAGGCAAAATGGTAGAGGAAAATAATATCCAAAAAGTAACAACACTAAATGTTAATGGACTGAATTCCCCAATCAAAAGACATAGATTGGCAGAATGGATTAAAAAACAGGATCCTTCTATATGCTGTCTACAGGAAACACATCTTAGACCCGAAGATAAACATAGGTTGAAAGTGAAAGGTTGGGAAAAGATATTTCATGCAAATAACAACCAGAAAATAGTAGGAGTGGCTATACTAATATCCAACAAGTTAGACTTCAAATGTAAAACAGTTAAAAGAGACAAAGAAAGACACTATATACTAATAAAAGGAACAATTAAACAAGAAGACATAACAATCATAAATATTTACGCACCAAACCAGAATGCCCCAAATTCGTGAGGAATATACTGCAAACCCTGAAAAGGAAATAGACACAAATACCATAACAGTTCGAGACTTCAATTCCCCACTCTCATCAATGGACAGAACATCTAGACAGAGGATCAATAAAGAAATAGAGAATATGAACATTACTATAAATGAGGCAGACTTAACAGATAATTATATGACATTACATCCCACAACAGCAGGATACACCTTTTTCTCAAGTGCTCATGGATCATTCTCAAACATAGACCATATGCTGGGTCACAAAGCAAGTCTTAACAAATTTAAAAAGAATGAAATCATACACAACACTTTCTCAGAATATAAAGGAATGAAGTTGGAAATCAACAATAGGCAGAGTGCCAGAAAATTCACAAATACGTGGAGGCAAAACAACACGCTCTTAAACAACGAGTGGGTCAAAGAAGAAATTGCAAGAGAAATTAGTAAATACCTCGAGGCAAATGAAAATGAAAACACAACATATCAAAACTTATGGGATGCAGTAAAGGCAGTGCTAAGAGGGAAATTTATTGCCCTAAATGCCTATATCAGAAAAGAAGAAAAGGCAAAAATGCAGGAATTAACTGTTCACTTGGAAGAACTGGAGAAAGAACAGCAAACTAACCCCAAAGCAAGCAAAAGGAAAGAAATAACAAAGATCAGAGCAGAAATAAATGAAATTGAAAACATGAAAACAATAGAAAAAATCAATAAGACCAGAAGTTGGTTCTATGAGAAAATCAATAAGATTGATGGGCCCTTAGCAAGATTGACAAAAAGAAGAAGAGAGAGGATGCAAATAAATAAGGTCAGAAATGGAAGAGGAGACATAACTACTGAACTCACAGAAATAAAGGAGGTAATAACAGGATACTATGAACAACTTTACGCTAATAAATACAACAATTTAGATGAAATGGACGGGTTCCTGGAAAGACATGAACAACCAACTTTGCGTCAAGAAGAAATAGATGACCTCAACAAACCAATCACAAGTAAAGAAATTGAATTAGTCATTCAAAAGCTTCCTAAAAAGAAAAGTCCAGGACCAGATGGCTTCACATGTGAATTCTACCAAACATTCCAGAAAGAATTAGTATCAACTCTCCTCAAACTCTTCAAAAAAATCGAAGTGGAGGGAAAACTACCTAATTCATTCTATGAAGCCAACATCACCCTCATACCAAAACCAGGCAAAGATATTACAAAAAAAGAAAACTACAGACCGATCTCTCTAATGAATATAGATGCAAAAATCCTCAATAAAATTTTAGCAAATCGTATCCAACAACACACTAAAAGAATTATACATCATGACCAAGTAGGATACATCCCAGGTATGCAAGGATGGTTCAACATAAGAAAATCAATTAATGTAATACACCATATCAACAAATCAAAGCAGAAAAATCACATGATCATCTCAATTGATGCAGAGAAGGCATTTGACAAGATTCAACATCCTTTCCTGTTGAAAACACTTCAAAAGATAGGAATACAAGGGAACTTCCTTAAAATGATAGAGGGAATATATGAAAAACCCACAGCTAATATCATCAATGGGGAAAAATTGAAAACTTTCCTCCTAAGATCAGGAAGAAGACAAGGATGTCCTCTCTCACCACTATTATTCAACATTGTGTTGGAGGTTCTAGCCAGAGCAATTAGACAAGAAAAATAAATGCAAGCCATCAAAATTGGAAAGGAAGAAGTAAAACTACTACTGTTTGCAGACGATATGATACTATATGTCAAAAACCCCGAAACATCCACAACAATACTACTAGAGCTAAAAAATGAGTACAGCAAATAGCAGATTACAAGATCAACATTCAAAAATCTGCAGCATTTCTATACACTAGTAATGAACAGGCTGAGGAGGAAATCAAGAAACGAATCCCATTTACAATTGCAACCAAAAGAATAAAATACCTAGGAATAAATTTAACTAAAGAGACAAAAAACCTATATAAAGAAAACTACAAAAACTGCTAAAAGAAATCACAGAAGACCTAAACAGATGGAAGAGCATACCGTGTTCATGGATTGGAAGACTAAATATAGTTAAGATGTCAATCCTGCCTAAATTGATTTACAGATTCCATGCAATACCAATCAAAATCCCAACAACTTATTTTTCAGAAATAGAAAAACCAATAAGCAAATTTATCTGGAAGGGCAAGTTGCCTCGAATTGCTAAAAACATCTTGAGGAAAAAAAACGAAACTGGAGGTCTCGCACTGCCTGACTTTAAGTCATATCATGAAGCCACAGTGGTCAAAACAGCATGGTATTGGCATAAAGATAGATATATCGACAATTGGAATTGAATAGAGTGCTCAGATATAGACCCACTCATCCATGGACATTTGATCTTTGATAAGACAGTCAAGCCCACTCACCTGGGACAGAACAGTCTCTTCAATAAATGGTGCCTAGAGAACTGGATATCCATATGCAAAAGAATGAAAGAGGACCCATGTCTCACACCCCATACAAAAGTTGACTCAAAATGGATCAAAGATCTAAACATTAGGTCTAAAACCATTAAACAGAGGAAAATGTTGGGAGATACTTTATGAATCTTACAACTGGAGTCGGTTTTATGGACCTTAAACCTAAAGCAAGAACACTGAAGGAAATAATTAAATGGGAGCTCCTCAAAATTAAACACTTTTGTGCATCAAAGAACTTCATCAAGAAAGTAGAAAGACAGCCTACACAATGGGAGACAATATTTGGAAATGACATATCAGATAAAGGTCTAATATCCAGAATTTATAAAGAGATTGTTAAACTCAACAACAAAAAGTCAGCCAACCCAATTACAAAACGGGAAAAAGACTTGAACAGACACCTATCAGAAGAGGAAATACAAATGGCCAAAAGGCACATGAAGAGATGCTAAATGTCCCTTGCCATTAGAGAAATGTAAATCAAAACCACAATGAGATATCTCACACCCACCAGAATGGCCATTATCAACAAAACAGAAAATGACAAGTGCTGGAGAGGATGCGGAGCAAGAGGCATACTTATCCACTGTTGTGGAAATGTCAAATGGTGCAACCACTGTGGAAAGCAGTTTGGCGGTTCCTCAAAAAGCTGAATATAGAATTGCCATATGACCCAGCAATACCATTACTGGGAATCTACTCAAAGGACTTAAGTACAAAGACACAAATGGACATTTGCACACCAATGTTTATAGCAGCATTATTTACAATTGCAAAGAGAAGGAAACAGCCAAAATCTCCATCAACAGAAGAGTGGCTAAACAAACTGTGGTATATACATACGACGGAATATTATGCAGCTTTAAGACAGGATAAACTTATGAAGCATGTAATAACATGGATGGACCTAGAGAACATTATGCTGAGTGACTCTAGCCAAAAACTAAAGGACAAATACTGTATGGTCCCACTGATGTGAACGGACATTCGAGAATAAATTTGAAATACGTCATTGGTAACAGAGTCCAGCAGGAGGTAGAAACAGGGTAAGATAATGGGCAATTGAAGCTGAAGGGATACAGACTGTGCAACAGGACTAGATACAAAAACTCAAAAATGGACAGCACAATAATACCTAATTGTAAAGTAATCATGTTAAAATACTGAATGAAGCTGCATCTGAGCTATAGGTTTTTGTTTTGTTTTGTTTTTACTATTATTACTTTTATTTTTTTCTCTATATTAACATTCTATATCTTTTTCTGTTGTGTTGCTAGTTCTTCTAAACCAATGCAAAGGTATTAAGAAACGATGATCATGCATCTTTGTGATGATGTTAAGAATTACTGATTGCATATGTAGAATGATATGATTTCTAAATGTTGGGTTAATTTCTTTTTTTCATTAATTAAAAAAAAGAGAAGGGGTAATTGGAGCTGAAGGGATACAGACTGTGCAACAGGACTGGATATAGAAACTCAGAAATGGACAGCACAATACTACCTAATTGTAATGCAATTATGTTAAAACATTGAATGAAGTTGTATGTGAGATATAGGGTTTTTTTTCTCTCTATCATCGTTTTAATTCTTATTCTGTTGTCTTTTTATTTCTTTTTCTAAACCGATGCAAATGTACTAAGAAATGATGAATATGCAACTATTTGATGATATTAAGAATTATTGATTGTACATGTAGAATGGAATGATTTCTAAATGTTTTGTTAATTTTTTTAATTAATAAAAAAAGAAAAAAACAGAAATAGTATATATTCTGTTCAAACAGTTCCAGCAAAATATGTAAAACAATATATTTATATATTCACTCTCTTTAAAGAAGTGAATATAATGTAACTTTTTAAACTTTTGTATACTCATATTATAGCAAGCAGGCCCCCCTTTCTCTCCCTTAATTGGGCTGTCTTTCTGTAGAAATCCCCAAACCCCCTCTCCTGGCCTTCAGGACTGGGTAAAACTGCAGACAAGTGAGATAAGAGACCTGGAATGGGGACCCTTCCCTAACAGCTTATTTGCTCTGCAATTTGCTTTGTGCCTTAAACTGACCAATTATCTTTCCTTTAATATTGCTATTTACTGTAATAGGCTTACCCTATCTGTAGCACGTAATAGTGTCTATAAAAAACAATGTTGCTTTTATTCAGAGCTCAGACTTTCGAGGTGACTCAGCTGAGCCCCGGTGAATGAGCTAATAAATCACTTGTTTCCTGAAACTGCAGACCCTTAGTCTCAGCCTGGTCTAATTCTGCGGAACGTTCCTGGAGGCCTGTGGCCTCAATCTTGGTTTTCATGCTACAATATAATGGCTTTTCTTTACATTAGTGATGATTTCCTCCTTAGACAACCATATCACCAGCAAATACAGTTTTATTTATATTATCCAATCTGGATGATGCTTTTAAAAACATAAGTAATATTAGCAGGTTCAGGGATATGAGATTAATATAGAAAAGATAAATGCAGAAATTTTACAATTAAAACATTATCAGAAATTAGTTTTTAAAATATAAAAGCATCATATTAGTACCTTAATACTGATATTTAATAGTTAATTAAATATGAAAAATTTGTGCAAAGCATCTACACAGAACTATATGACTTTGAAAGGAAAATTAAAGAATACTGTAATAAATGGAGCAGCACTCCATTTATTTCATAAATTTAACATTTTAAAAATACATTTGCACAACCACAACTTTAGTCCATTGATTCAATTCTTTCCTCCTGAAGAAATTCAAACTAGCTTTTTAAAAATTTTAAATCCAAATAAAGGATAAAGATCAACTTTATTGTAGTTAAAAACAAAATACAGTATAAACATATTTGATGTATTAAAATGACAATAATAAT
The DNA here is from genome assembly GCF_023851605.1 of Tamandua tetradactyla. NCBI lineage: Eukaryota > Metazoa > Chordata > Mammalia > Pilosa > Myrmecophagidae > Tamandua > Tamandua tetradactyla. The sequence continues at coordinate 4,180,326 of NC_135354.1, forward strand.
ATCATACGTGTGATTTAAGAATAAGAGAGTTTCAAAATAGATCACGCTGTTAAAAAAAGAATCACACATTAAAAAAAGAAAAAAGAAAAAATAATAACACAAGTTTAGGTATGTAGGAGAGAAGTTTAGCTTACCTATAGACATTCCTAAGAATTACTTCTGGAGGCCCTCTTCTGTTCTTCAGATGTGGCCTCTCTCTCTAAACCCAACTATACAAGTGAAATCATTGCCCTCTCCTTTAGGTGGAACAAGACATACAGGGGTGAAAGTCTCCTCAGTAGCCAGAGAGATGACACCCAAGTATGAGCCTGGTCCTTCCACCATGGGATCAGCAATGCCACTCTGGCCAAAAGGGGGAAACAGAGTGTAACAATAAGGTATCTATAGCTGAGAGAGTTCAAATAGAGTTGAGGGCTACTTTGGAGGTCACTCATATGCACTCTTCAGTTAGACATTGCTAACTATCATAGCTTTCCAAACACCAACCAAAACCATTCCTGCCCATCCTAAACAACAACTAGGACATTATATATGATTCTACAAATGTTCCATTTACTAGGGTAACTTTCTGGAAACCTACAGCCTCCAGATTGGTCCCTGGACCAGATAAGTCCTGAAATGCAGAGAGGCCATCCTCTCCAGAGCATCAACTAGTTCCATCCTCCTATCCCATATTACTGACAGCTCCTTTCAATATAAAAACATTAGAATGGCTGTAGCCCAAATACTCCTAAAGAGTGGGAGAAAGGTCAAAGTATATGGTGGAGTTATACTTCAAGAAAGTAGGGTTTAACAAATGGAGAAAGTAGGGTTTAACAAATGAGTTCACTGCCGAATCATTATATTGATGTTTGTTTTAATCTCCAATATCTGGGAACAACTAGAAGTTAAAACCTAAAATTATGGAATTGTACTTACCAAACTCTAAAATTTGTCCTAAAACTAATTATAGTGATGTGCTTGAAATTTATTGTTTTTTTGTATATATGTTATTTTATACAATAAAGTAAGAAAAGTCAATTGTGATGATAATTGACTTTTATCATCACAGCCATAAGATGATATTGTGAACCATTGGTTGTACATTTGGGGTCATTGCATAATATTTGAATATATAACATATATCTATAAAAATCTGTTTTAAAAAAGAGAGCACTTGCTTACTTCCAATATGGCCCCAAATCACACATTGAAAAATATGGGCTAAGTCTAATGATTCATCATGATGTTGCTTGTTCTTGAATCTGATGGATAAAGCAGACAGCCTAGAATTGGCGATTTATGGGACCCCTCTCCAGTCCAACCCCAAGTTATTAATAATTTCTACTTGTGCTTGTTGCTTTACAAATATATCAGAGGTCTTCATTCAGTAAATCTAAATATGAGTTGCAAAATTAAATAAATAAAACTGTTCTAAAGTATAAAATATATTTTTTAAAAAGGAACTACTGTTACACTCAACAATATGGATAAAATTCAAATCCATTATGTTAAGTGCAAGAAACCAGCTTCACAAGATTACAGCAAGTATGATTCCATTACATGATATTCTGGAGAAGGTAAAAATACAGGGTTGGAAAAAAGATGCATGGTTGTCAGGGACTGGGGGTGGATGGAGGCCTTGAATTTAAGAGTTCTGATAGGTTGTATTCTCATTTTCATTCACATCCAGATAGGTGCTGGTTTCTCTAGCTATTTATTCTTTGACCTACTGGTTTTTCAAGAGTGTTTTATTTAATCTCCATGTATTTGTGAATGTTCTTGTTCTTTGGTGGTTATTGAGATCCAACTTCATCTCACCATGATCAGAGAAAGTTCTTTGATTAATTTCAATGTTTTTGAATGTATAAAGACCTGTTTTGTCCTCCAGAATATGACCTATCCTGGAGAATGTACCATGAGCACTAGAGAAGAATGTATATCCTTGTGTTTTGGAGAGAAATAACCTGTATATGTCTGTTAGGTCTAATTCATTTATCAAGTTACTTAACTTCTCTATTTCCTTCTTGATTGTCTAGTTGTTCTATATATAGAGGAGAGTAGTGTATTGAAGTCTCCTACTATTATTGTTGAAACATCTATCACTGTCTTCAGATTTGCCAATGTCTGTCACATGTACTCTGGAGCTCCTTGACTGGGAGAATAAACATTTAAGATTGTTATATCTTCTTGGTGATTTGACCCCTTAATTATTATATAGTATCCTTCTTTGTCTCTTATGACGTCTTTACATTTAAAGTTTATTTTATCTGATATTAGAATAGCTACTCCTGCTTTCTTTTGGTTACAACTTGTGTGTAAAATCTTTTTCCATCCTTTCACTTTCCATCTATTGTGTCCCTGTGTCTAAGATAACTCTCTTGGAAGCAGCATATTGCTGGATTATATTTCTTAATCCATTCTGCCAATCTACATCTTCTAATGGTACATTTAGTCCATTAAGCTTTTTATTACAGGCAGAAGGTGATATAGTACATTTCAAAGAGAACCAGAATTATACAAACCTGATTAACCAGGCTACAATCTTGATTGAATCATTAACATTATGGGTTTCCCCATTTGTACCACGAAAGAGTTTTTATTTCATTATCATCTCTATCATTCTAAGAATTATTTCTACCATGATATAAAACAACTTGACACTGGAAATAGCCACATAATTCTCATAACAATGTAAAGGTAACAGAAGACAAAGCAATTTTTGAAAAGCTGCTGGAGACAAAGCAAGATCTGCTTAATCTGAAAGGTGGGAAAGTGAAGTCTCAAGTAATTTCTTCTTTAAACGAGGAAGTTTGAGAATCTGCAGTTTGCCTTAGGGGTCTTGGTCTTTCAATTATTTGTCTGTTTGACTGAAAATTAAAAGTCCACCAATCCTTCATTAATTTTTCTAACCTTTCAAGTTTTGTGCTAGCTTACTTTAGTTCTCCAGGTGTAGTAGTTAGATTCAGTTGTCAGCTTGGCCAGGTGAAGGTACCTAGGTCTGTTGCTATGGACATGAACCAATGGTACATGAACCTGATCTGTTGCTGATTACAACTCCAGTTGGCTAGGAGGTGTGCCTGCTGCAATGAATGATGTTTGACTTAATTGACTGGTGCTTAAATGAGAGACTCAATGAAGCACAGCCCAATCAGCTCAGCATGCTTCATTTCAGCACTCACATCTCATCCCAGGTCTTTGGAAATGCAGAAAGAAATCACCCTGGGGAAAGTTGTTGGAACCCAGAGGCCTGGATGGAAAGCCAGCAGAGACCATCCTGTGCCTTCCCACATAATAAAGAACCTCAGTTGAAAGTTAGCTGCCTTTTCTCTGAAGAACTAACAAAATAAATCCCCTTTTATTAAAGTCTATCTCTGGTGTATTGCATTCCAGCAGCCAGCAAACTAGAACACCAGGTTTGGATAAATTAAGTATTTCCATAAGAGCCATCACAGGAAGATAATTTAAATGGGTCAAGGTAAATTCAGCATGGTATTTCAGGTACTCCAGTTGGGTCATTGGAATTTTTAGGTGGAAATAGTTCATAGTGCTTCCTCACATGAAGGAGGAAGAGATTGTGATAAGTGATTTCTCTAATTATATTTTAAGCTATGATTACACCTTTACTTATAATCATTAGGAACTTTATCCACTTGAGGCCACAGCTCCTCAAATCCCTATCAAATTTAGTGCCTACACCTATTACAGACCTCAGTGCTCTCAGCTACCCCTTTCACAGCAACCCTATTCCTACAAATTTCAACTTCTAACTTGGTAAAAAAATTGGCATGGCTGCATGTTTTCAGGTCTACAAATTAAAGTGTGGTGAATTAGTCATTACAGTGTCCCTTCTCTTATGTGATGCAAAATAAAAACAACCATAATGATCGAATAATAATTCAAATTCTGAGCTAGAAGCACATCCCTGTGCATACATGCTGAATCCCTTTGGCTTTTCCTTCTGAATTAAAAACAAATATTCCCCATTAAGAGAGCCCTTCATTTTAAGGAAGCTCAAATCATAGCAGATTCTGAAAACTGTGATTTCTTTCACTTTATTTATTCCAGCAGAAACTGGTAATTTATGTACTGGTCTGAATTGTGACACCATAATCTATACCACAAGGTCTTAGAGGAGAGAGGCCCTGCTTTCTCCTTGAATAAAGATCCAACTCAAATGATTCCTTCCTCTTTTTTCTAAGATATGATAATTCCTCACTATCCCTTGAAATGATAAAAATTTGTTTGGCATTTTCTTCTTGATATTCACACATTCTCAAAATTGTGAATGGATATCTTTCATTATCATATTAGTATCTTCTTTTTTTACTCTCTTTTACTTCCTTTTTAATTGAAAAATAAATATCTATAAGATATATTTGAAAATGTATTTTGTGACATTAGTTTTTTTTAAGTATTCTTATTGAGAAATCTCATGCACATACAAACCACCCACAGTATACAATTAATGGTTCATAATATCACCACATAGTTGTGTATTCATCAACATGATCATTTTTAGAATATTTGTATCACTGCAGGAAAACAAATAAAAAAGAGAACAAGAAAAAATCATACACACCATACCCCTTATCTTGTCCTCTCATTGACGAATATTTCAACATACCCAATTTGTTTTACCCTTTTCCCCCCTATTATTCACTTATTTTCCCTTATTGTTCTTACTCATCTGTCCATACCCTGGATTAAAGGAGCAACAGATGCAAAATTTTCATAATCACACCATCACATTGTAAAGCTTTTATAGTAATACTATTGTCCTCAAGAATCAAGGCTACTGGTACACAGCTCAACAATTTCAGGTTCTTCCCTCTGGCCTCCCTGATACACCATCAACTAAAAAGTTATATCTGTATGATGCATAAAACTAACCTCCATAACCTCCTGGATAGCCTTTTGACTCTGAAATCTCTCAGCCACTGGAACTTTATTTTGTCTCATTCTTTTTTGCTCTTTTTGGTCAAGAAGGCCTTTTCAATCACATGATGCCAGGTCCCAGCTCATATCTGGAGACTTGTCCTGCAATTCCAGAGAGTTTTACACCCTTGGGAGTTATGTCCCATGTAGGAGGTGGGAGGTGGGCAGTGAGGTCACCTGCTGAGTTGGCATAGAGAGAGAGGTCATATGTGAACAGTAAAAGATGTTCTCTGGGGGTGACTCTTGGGCATAAATTATAAGTAGGCTTAGCTCCTCCTTTGCAGGAATAAGTTTCATAGGGGTGAACCCCAATAGTGGGGATTCAACCAGTGGATTTGGTTGTCTCTACTGCTGAGGAGAATATCAGGAATTCTCCAAATGGGGAAGTTGAATATTTCCTCCTTTCTTCCAAGTGCCCCAAAGTTCAAACCCAAGGAAATTTCTGTTACAACCATACCAGAGCACTGACTCCCAAGTCCTTATTCAATATATCCTTCCTCCTTCAGAACTAAATTCTGTGCATTGCCTAAGACTAATATGCTCAAGATCCATCCCCAAAAAGCATTCCCACAGTTCATGAATTTGTAAAATAATGCAAACTCACTTGAAGTGTAGGCTATTTTCCCTCAGATTAGGATCTTAACTTGTGTTAAATTGAGATTTGACCACGTTTGTTGGTCTGGAGGCAATTAGAGGTGATGTCATTTGATTTGAGGATGCACAAACATCAATTAGGAAAGGCTTCTCTTTCAGGTAAAGCCATTTTACATTCTTCTGCCAAGGCATGATATTCTTTTGGGGATAAGGTAGGGGGTTGATACTTCTTGCCTAAATATTCAGACATTTTGGAAGGTCCAGATCTCAGGGTAACTCACACAAATCTCTCTATTTCATCTCAAATATACACCATTCAAAGTAATACTGGAACTCTAATTTGTCGATTGAACATGGTTTATTTAGGTATCATCATTCTGCAGATAGCATGAAAATTAAAATTTAATGCCATAACTCAATGGAGAAAAAATGTCTAATATATGTAAAAGTTTAAATTTCAAACTGCTTAGTTGGAATTCATCCTGTCAGGATTTCCTGATTGTAATGCATGGTCCCTCACATTTACCTATAAGGGAAGTGGTTGGGACCACTTGTGCCATGCTCCTCAGGTACCTGAGAAATGAACTTCTGTAACACAATGGGTTGCTCTTGATGGGTGACATTGTACTCCACATTTGGCTGGTGAAGCAGATGTCCATCATGTAGCCCATGTGGTGCCATTTTTTTGTTTAGAGTTAGATGATACTTTCTTGGTTACATAATATTTACTTCCCATAATAAAATGTATGATTCATTCTGTATGAATTAAATGAATTGAATGATCAAATAAATGCAAGCCATTTGAAATATTAATCACATTAATTAGGAATAAAAAGCTCAATTATTTACTAAATTTTAATAAACTATTTACATATCTTACATTCATGGGGATGGGATACTAAATGCCAGTTGCTGCACTGCCTTTTATGCTGCAGAAATGTCCACCCAATTTAATATATATTCATTTGACAGTTTTATTGAAATATAATTTATATGCTATAAAATTCACTGATATAAAATGTACAACTACTCACAGTGTTATGAAACCATCACTACAAACTAATTTTAGGATGTATTTATCATCTCTAAAAGAAACTCAATACCCATTAGCAGTCATATCCCAGTCCTCTTTTCTAGCTCTCTCTACAACACTACTAGGAAAACAGTAATCTATTTTCTGTTTCTGCAGATTTGCCAAACCATGGCATTGCATACAAAAGGAGCCACATAATTTATGATCTTTCATGACTGACTACATTCAAAGTTCATCTATATTGTAGAATTAATCATTGCTTCATTCTTTTAGTGTTGGATAATATTCCATTTTATGGATCATTATTCCCTTATCAGCTAGTCAACATGTGGATTGCTTTCACAATTAAGAATGCTGTTATAATTTTCATGTATAGCTTTTTACATGGACATACGTTTTCATTTTTCTTGGGCATATATCATGTGCTGGTTCAAGTAATAACTGTATGTTTTATTTTTTATGAAGTACAAGGCTATTTTCCAGAGTGGCTGCACCATTTTACATTCCCACCAGATATGCATACTCATCCTAATTTCTCTGCATGCTCACCAACACTTGTTATTTTATATACATATTGTAAAATTCTTATTATAGCCATCCTAGTATGTGTGAAAAGGCAAGTCACTGTGACATTGATTTGCATTTCATAATGGATAATGATGTTGATCATCTTATCATTTTCTTTGGGTCATTTGTACATTTTTTTAAAATGTTTATTCAGATGTTTCATACATTTTTAATTGAAATATTTGTGTTTTAGTTATTGACTGGTGAGAATTCTTTATGCATCTTGGAAATAATTCATTTATCACATATATATATGATTATATTATGATTTGCAATATTTTTCCCACTCTGTGGACTGGCTTTTCATTTTTTGATGGTGTAGTTTTCAGTACAAAGTTTTATTACTGATGGGGTTCTAAATTTCTTTTCAAAGGCACTATTAATCCTAACTTTAATAAAATATTTATGTATCTTCCATTCATGAAAATGAAATTCTTAATGACAGTTATTGTGCTGTCTCTTTTTCCTGTAAAATTTTTAATTAGATTTGATCAGTTATTTTTCCTGTAACTTAGAGATTTATGTAATTTTTTAAAATAATCCAGTTTATTGAGATATTTATATACATTACATTATATATACATAAGTTATCTATTATCTACATAATTTTTCTACTGGTTTGGTCATTTTGCGAGTTTTGGTGATGTATGAAAACCTTAATTTATTTTATATCCCTTTACACATAATCCTCACTTATATAATGAAATTTTCTTAAATATTTCCTACATATGCATTTAGAACCATATAAGGCTGACATATTTTTTGCTTTAACCATGAGACATAATTTAGAAAACCTAAGGGAAGGCAGATTATTGTATTTAGTTATAATTTTGTTGTTGTGTTCTTTCTTGTTTTCTGATATCCCACAACTCTTTCTTTTATCATTTTAAAGAACTTCCTTTAACAACTCATCTTTCTCTGATAGACTAGATTGGCATTCATTTTATAAAAGTAGCAACTCATAACATTTTATACGAGTGCATGTTCTTTACACAATCCGATTCTGTCATGTTTGATATAGGTACTGATTTAGGCAAACAATGACTGAATGGATCATTGGACCCATGGGTCATCCTTTTACTTCGAAGGTAATTCTAACTTTTTAAATAAATAATCGAATGTTTATTGAGATATTTATATACATTATATATACATAGTTATCTATTATCTACATAATTTTTCTACTGGTTTGGTCATTTTGTGAGTTTCGGTGATGTATGAAAACCTTAATTTATTTTATATCCCTTTACACATAATCCTCACTTATATAATAAGTGGATTATAACTTTTTAATACATTTTTCATCATGTGTTGAGAAAGGGTATTCCAATGCTATAACATACTGCCACAATCTGGTGCATGGCAAAGTGTCCATGGGATACATATATATGAATATACATGGACCAAAAGATAAGGGCACTGTGGTGATGTGTAATATGCAAGTCAAGAGGGATGTTTTCTTCCTTTTTGTACTGGGGTTTCACAGAGAATACAAGATGACAAAGCATGAGATCATCAGAATCATGAAACTACCAAAGTAAGTATCCAATAGTGAGGATACCAAGAGTAGGTTAATCATATAAGTGTCCATGCAGGCAAGTTTAAACAAAGACTGTAAATAACAGCAGGAATTATCAGTAAAACTGGGTCCACAAAAAGACAATCTCAAAACTAGGGCAATCTGAGCCACAGAAAGTATGAAAGACCCTATCCAGGCAAGAATAATCTAGATGATGCAGATCTGCCAGCTCATGATGGTTGTGTAATATAAGGGCTTACAGATGGCCACATATCAGTCAATAGCCATGAGGATGATCCCCTTGCAACCAAATAAATGCAGTGCAAAGGCTTGTGTCATGCACTTATCATAAGATATGATTTTCTTTACTGAGAGAGCATCCATATGTAGACTGGGGACTGTGAAGGTTGAAAAGCAGAAGTTGGCTAAAGAAAAAAAATAGGAGGAAGTACATGGTGCTCCTATGTGTCCAGCTGAACTTGATGGTCACAATGATGAACAAATTCCCCACCACAGTTCCTGCATAATATAATAGGAAGAATAAAAACACCACATTCTGCCTGTAAGATCATGTATCAATCCTAGCAGTACGAATTCAATTTCTCTAGTCTTTTGCCAGATTATTTCAGTTAATTTCGGTGGAAACTAATGGTTAGCAATAATCTTCAAGGAGAAAATAAATAATTTTTAAAAATAATCATATTTGGAGCTTGAGTGTATGCTTGATCATGGAACTTCCCCTTACAACTTGGTAATCACTGATCTATCTGTGTATTGATTTTCTTAATATAAAGCAATGCATAATATCTATTCAAACTATTTACCTGATTGCATAGGAGGGTGCTTAGGAAAATAATGAAAAAGTACATGATTCTTCAGATACACTAAACGTTCATTTTGTGAATTAGGCATGAGTAGATATTTTTCTGATCTGAATGTCTTTCTTAGTATTCAGCAAGAACCTATCAATATTAGGAGTATGTTTCATAAAAATAATGAAAACATATGCATAATTTAATTCAATGAGATTTCATATTTCTTGAAACTGATAATCCACTCATAAAAGACTCTTCTAGTCATGTTATGAACATTCAGTGAATATTGGTCTAAACATTTGAGAACATCATCCTTAATAAAACCTACGTGCATGCACACACAAGAACACACACACAGAGACAGACAATAAATCTAACATTTTGGCTTATCAAAGAGTTGTTTTGTGATAATGAGAGAAAAATAGCACAATGAATGAGCAACAATCTGACAAGCTTGACAGTCATGTCCAGCATGAATATTTATTTGTACCTATTGCCTAAGTGTAAGTATATTTCCCTTTACTTTGCCTCTCATATCTTGCAATTTGTTTCTTGTTCTAAATTCAACCACTCATTCAACTTTGTACTTTTTTTTTTTTTTTAAAGGAAAGACAGAGAGAAGGAAGGAAGGATAGAAGGAAGGAAAGGAGGAAGAAAGGGAAACATCTTTTAAACATTTTCTTGTTTTTATTGTATTTTTTGTTTCTCCGTTTTTGTTACATGGGCTGGGGCTGGGAATCGAACCGAGGTCCTCCGGCATAGCAGGCAAGCACTTTGCCCGCTGAGCCACCGCGGCCCGCCCAACTTTGTACTTTTTAATCATACTATGCTGTCCATATTTAATTTCTTCCCCTTAGTTGTTATTTTATGGTTCTCTCAGCATTGTTTTCTAAGATACAGGCAGACACTAAGACTATCTATAGTTAAGAAAAAAAAGAGAGGGGACATTTTCCCTAAATCAGAACAGTCTTTCAAATTTCCAGTTTACAGCTTAAGTACCCAGGGATTTTTTAAATGTGGTCTGAAAGTTCAAAGTCATAACTGAAGCATTTCAATAGAATGTATTTCATCTGTATTTTTGAGTGTCCCATACATTGACTTAAATGAAGAGAAGACAGAGAGAAAAAGCAAACTAATATGTATTTATATCTAACTATATGCCAGAAACTGGGCAAATTGTTTTATGTATATTATCACATTTATTCCTCAAAATAATTCTATAATCAAAAATAAAAATGTGTCAAACTGGTAAAATTTATTTACAACAGAGATAATAGTCAAAATATATCCTTTAAAATATAAATCAATTTCACAAATCAGTGTTTAAAAACACCAACACAAATGAGTAACTAACAAATGAAACAATTTTATGAGACCCTTATTATCAAACGAATTTTACACTTGAAAATAAACTAAATTATATTCCTAATTAAACAAATTCAAATAAAAAGCACAATTATAAATTCTTTTCATCTATTATATTAGTAAAATTTTTTTATGTATGAGTGTTAACATGAAATGCCAGCAAAGGTGTGGGGAATGGTCAGTTTCATATATTTTGTTATGAGTTTAATTGGATGCAGACTCTTAGGGCATGCTGTTCAACCCTTAAGTTGGTAATATTACAACTGCACATACACATCAGCCCAATGACTTCCTTTCCTACAGATACACTTACTTTCATGATCAAAGGCAATTACTGCAGCTCTTTCCATGACATTAAAAGATGGGAAACAACTTAAATGCCCATCCAAAGGGAATGATTTCTCAGAGATGATTCTTTTCTCCAAACATTGATACAAACAAAAGAGATACATAGACAATGAACTCTAAAATATATTATAAACTGAAAAAATAAAAGGGTAGAAATGTATGTTTAGAATGGTAAAATTTTCATTAAAAGCAGAATAATACATATTATGCCATATTTTTATATGACTGGATTTTGTGTAGAATAGCACAGAAGAAAACTGAGTACCTAATAGCTCTAGTATGGTGATGGAAACTGTTTTCTAGGAATCAGAAATGGGAAGAAGATCTACATTATAAGATGTGCCCTTTGGTTGTATTTTAAAATATGTCATTATGTGTTGCATTGAAGAATAGGAATTGATGTGATTACTTAGTTACATCGGCATATCATTAAGAACTCAAAACTTTCTTCTGGCACAGTCAGGAGGAACAGCAATATTCTTAGTCAATATTAATACTCAGGAGATTGAATAGGATGGCATGTCAGATATATATGTAGTTCTAGAGCTCAGTACTCTTTACATTATATACCACCACTCTGTCATTAACTAGATTCACTTAATTCTTGGAATTTTTGAGATTGTAATTTTTAGCAAAATTCTTAAGCCTAATGAAGTGAAAAGTGTTTGTAGTTCCTATAAACTAAATATTTAGATAGATAATGGATAGACCAAAATGAAAGATAGGTAAGGAGGACAGGTAAACAGACAGATGTGTATATGTATGTATAATTCACATAATTATTATGCAGTATAATTATCTGCCATACAAATGACATGCATTAGAAGGAAGAAAGATAAGGATGTGGATTTCTTTCCATTTGTTCACTGTTAAATTTTATCACCTAGAATAAAAGTAGGTGCTTAATTAATAGCTGTTGAATGAATGTAAGGATAAAAAAGGATCTCCTGTAGTATACAATATAATACTGTAGGAATACAATCCTACAGTATTCCACACTATTTATACTTAATTTCCATTTAGGAAATGGAACTTTCAACTTACTATGTGTATGGCAAAATCAGCACCATCATAAAGCATTGTCCCAGAACACTCAGATAATTAGTAGTTTGCTTGTCTCATGCCATACCTAACAATAGCACTTCTCCTGTACTGTCCAATCATATCAAGAACTGATGTGCACATTGTATTAGCTAGGGTTCTCTAGAGAAACAGAATCAGCAGGAGATATCCATAGATATAAAATTTATAAAATTATCTCACATAATCATAGGAATGTAGATTCTAGGGTCTGTAGGGGAACCACAAGCTGTTAACTCTGATTACATTCCTCAATGAATTTTCAGGAGAGGCTGGCTGGAAAACTATAGGAATGGAAAAGTCCAATATCTGTAGGGCAGGCAGTGAAGATATTGATTCTCATGAAGGGTCTGTACAAACTCCATAGAGAGCTCACCAGCTGAAGCAGGAAGAGAGATTATCTCTTCTGAATCCTCCTTAAAAGCTTTCCAATGATTAGGCTAAGCATCACATTGCAAACCGCACCCCCCCTTACCTGATTGCAAATGCAATCAGTCATGGATACAGTCAATGTAATCATGATTAAAGTCCATGAAATGTCCTCATAGAAAGATACAGGCTATCACTTGCCTGATCAGATGATCAGACACCACCACCTAAACAAGATGACACATGACCCCCAGGGCAATCCACCCTTTCTCAGCTTGGCAGCTATACACATAACCTTAAATGATACTTAACTCTAAATAGAAAACAATAACAGACACATTTTTTCCCTCACATAAAAATACTCAGTTGTCCCATGTACAACCAGAAATGCATTAAATCTCATTGGAATAGGGTGCAAGTCCTTGGGTAATATTTGCTTTTAACCTTGATATCTTACAACTTAAATTCTGTAATATGAACAAAACAGCATTACAGTCTTCATTTCTGTAACTGATCAGGTGGTCATAGTTCATATTTATCACTACTTTCTTCCACTACCCAATCTATTTCCCTTTACTCTCAGAAAGTACTTCAACTGGCCATGGTTCTTTGCATGGTGTGGTGATCCAAATCTTCACTCCTGAAATTTCAGACACATTGGTAGACCTGCCTGGATTGGGTTGTTGCAGTTTTCCATTTTAATCACTGGACACAGTGGTAATAAAAGATGCCCTAGGGGATCTACCACATATCAGGAAAACTTCTTTATCTCAATTATGTAGTTGCAGTCCTATTTCCCCCAATAGTCAGGGTCAATCACCCCAACCAGAAAAGTAATTCCCTTCTTGGCTTCTTGATTTAGGGTCATGAGTAGCCCAAAGTGACCAGGGGGCAGTCTTAAATTCCAGTTCAATGGAATTGTTGATTCTCTGGTGGAAGCACCCTCAATTTTGGAACTAAAACCTGTAGACCAACAGAGCTCAAAGGCACAGGGACAGGAAGCAAAAATTATCTTAGTTGATCACTAGGGGTAAGAGTAGGTGGTGCCACTTCTATTTCCAACCCTTGGTTCCTAGACCCATGGATCTTGGCAATGGGAGAAACAGCAACAAATGGTGGACATGATTTAGAGCAAACAGCCTCCTGAGAACATCACCCCAGCCCTGAAAGATATTGTCACTTATTTGGCATCATAATTGAGTTTTCAAAAGGCCATTCCACCATGCTATCAATCCAGCTGCTTCTGGATAATGGGGAAGATGATAAGATCAGAGAATTCCATGAGCATGTCCCCATTCCCACACTTCCTTTGCTGTGAAGTGTGTTCTTTGATCAGAAGCAATACTGTATGGACAAGGTTTTCTATAAGTTTATAGATTGCGGTTCTAGCAGAAGCACTGCATCAGGGAAAGCAAATCGTCATGCAAAATATGTGTCTAATCCAGTTAAAGCAAATCACTGCCATCTTCATGAAGGGAGTGGTTCAATGTAATCAACCTGCCAGTGTGTAGCTGGCTGGTCATCTTGGGGAATGGTGCCATATTGGGGGCTGAATGTAGGTCTCTGTCATTGGTAGATTGGGCACTCAGTAGAGGCTGTAGCCAGGTCAGCCATAATGAGTGGAAGTCTATGTTGCTGAGCCTATGCATAACCTCGATCCCTATCACCATGACCAATTTGTTCATGAGACCTTCAAGCAATAACAAGAGTTGTTTGGGAAAGAGGTTGACTGGTAACTACATAACAGGTCATCTTATCCATCTGAGTATTAATACCTTCTTCTGCTGAAGTCACCATCTGGTGCACATTCAAATGGGACACAAATATCTTCATGTTTTTAGACCATTTAGAAATGTGTATCCACATTCCACTTCTTCAGACTTCTTTGTCACTGATTTTCCAATCATGTTGTTTCCAAGTCACTGACTGTCCAACCAAACGATTACCAACAGCCCATGTGTCAGTATACAACTGCACCTCCAGCCAGTTCCCTTCCAAGCAAAATTAGCAACCAGGTAAACTGCTCAAAGTTCTGCCCACTGAAAGGATTTCCCTTCACCACTGTCCTTCAGGGACATCCTAAAAAGGGGTTGTAGCACTGTGACTGTCCACTTTGTGGTGGTACCAGTGTATTGTGCAGAACCATGTGTAAAACAGGCCTGAATTTTCTCTTCCTAAGTTGATTTGTTGTAAGGAACTGCCCAAGAGGCCACAGCTCTGGTCAGGGAAAGAGAAGGTATTATGGAGGTAGTGCAGATCATGGGCATTTGGGCCACTTCCTCATGTAACTTACTTGTGCCTTCAGGACCTGCTCTGGCCCTATCTCTTATATACCATTTCCATTTATGATGGAGTGCTGCTGTACATGCCCAACATTATGGTGTGGTGAGTCAGATAACACCCAGCTCATGATAGGCAACTCAGGTCTTATGGTAACTTGGTGGACCATAGTTAAGTGTTCAGTCTTACTAAGGCCCCATAGCAGGACAAAGGCTGCTTCCCAAAAGGAGAGTAGTTATCTTCAACAGATGATAAGGCTTTGCTCCAAAATCCTAAGGGGCTGCATTGTAATTCACCTATAGAGGCCTGCTGATGGCTCCAGACAGCATCTCTATTTGTCACTGACACTTCCATCCCCATAGGATCTGCTGAATCATATGGTTCAAGTGGCAGAGCGACTTTTATAGCAGCCTGGACCTGTCACAGAGCCTCCTCTTGTTCAAGTCCACACTAAAAATTGGCTGCTTTTCTGGTCACCTGATGAATGGGTCAGAGTAGCACACCCAAATGAGGAACATATTGGTGCCAAAATCTGAAGACACCAACTAGGCATTGTGACTCTTTTTGGGTCATAAAAGGGGCCAGGTGCAGCAACTTTTCCTTCATCTTAGAAGGGGTATCTTGACATGCCCCTCAAATTTCAATGAGGTGGAAGCCCCCAGTATTTTTGTTGGATTTATCTCCCATACTCTGACATGCAAACACCTTACCAGTAAGTCTAGAGTAGTTGCTACTTCTTGCTCACTAGGTCCAATCAACATGATATTCTCAATACAATGGACCAGTGTGATGTCATGTGGGAGGGAGAAACGATCAAGGTCCCTGTGTACAAGTTTATAACATAGGGCTGGAGAGTTGATATACACCTGACATTGGAGAGTGAAAGTATATTGCTAACCTTACCAGCTGAAAGCAAACTGTTTCTGTTGGTTCTTACTAATACCTACTGAGAAAAAAGCATTTGCCAGATCAATAGCTGTATGTCAGGTATCAGAGGATGGATTAGTTTCCTCAAGCAATGAGAACACATTCAGAATAGCAGCTGCAATTGGAGTTACCACCTGGTTGAGCCTATGATAATCCACTGTCATCCTCCAAGACCCATCTGTTTTCTGTACAGGTCAAAGAGGAGATTTGAATGGGGATGTGGGGGCAATCACCACCCCTGAACCCTTCAAGTCCTTAAGAGAGGCAGTAATTTCAGCAATCCCTCCAGGAATCCAGTATTGCTTCTGATTTACTATCATGCTAGGTAGGGGAAGATTTGGTGGCTTGCACTTGGCCTTTCCTACCACAATAACCTTCATTCCATGAGTTAGAAATCCAATGTAGAGATTCTGCCAGTTACTCAGTATGTCTATTCCAATTATGCATTCTGGAACTGGGGAAATAACTACAGAATGGATGCAGAGCTCCACTGGACCCACTGTGTGACAGACCCGGTGTAAAACTCCATTGATCATCTGACCTCCATAAGCCCCCAATCTGACTGGTGCATCAGAGTGATGCTTTGAGTTCCCTGGAATTGATGTCACTTCTTAACCAGTACTAATAATCCCCCAAATATCTGATCATTTCCTTTTCGCCAGTGCACAGTTATGCTGGTAAAAAGGCTGTTGATGTCCTTGGGGAAGTCATGGAGGAAGATTAACAGTATAAATTTGTGACAGTGTAACAAGGTCCTCCCACAAAGGACTTTGGGCCTATGGGTCTGTAAACTGTCTCAAGTCTGCAAATTGATTCAGAGATCATGACTCTGTTTTTGTAATGCAAGTTAGACTTCTGTTCACTTGACCTAGAACTCCTTTGATTATACAGCTCAAACAAGAATTTGGTAGGTTACCCATCTATTGTACTTCTAGGTACCCCATGATCTACTAGCCAAGGCCACAAGTGTTTGCATGTCAGATTATTTTGACTCCTTCTCTGAACCTACTGTCCATTATGATAGTCAAGTCCACCTTATCTTTGGTGGTTAAGTGCTGCCACCTGGCTTCTGCCAACTTGGAATCTGATCATCCCCATTGTGTTTAAGAATTCCAAAAAATTATGTAACAGTGACAGCTGTTCCTAGAGTAATATCTGACCTTCAGTGAAAGGCAACTACAGAGCTCTTCAAGGATGATGACAGTAGTCACACAAACTTATTTCTCACAGTTCTGGGAAAAGATGCATCCTTCAGGCATTCCTGGTGTGGATAACCATGCTTTCCATGATAAATCCACTCTAACAATCCAATCTCTCTAAGCTGTTGAATCCCCTCTTCTACATTACACCAGGGTAGTTCTGGAATTTCAACCTCAGTTAATGTCAGCCACCTTTTGATACATGCTTCAGTGAGCCATCCAAACAATCTGTTAATGTCTTTTCTAATCCTTCAAGCTATAACATCAGATGCAGAATCTCTGCTTAGTGTGCCCATGTCAATAATTTCAGTCTAATCCAGCTTTATATTCCTCCCACCATTATCACACGCCCTTATGATCCATTGTCACACATATTCCCCTGATTTATGTCTACAAATTGGAAAACTCATGAAGTCCTTTTGGAGTATAATATACCTTCTTAAGGGTGACATTTTGTACCTCATCTTTTGGGTCCTGTTGGGACTTTAGTTTTAGGTCTGGAAGAAATGACCTAAGGAAAGGGGTGGGGTAGTGGGCCATAAAATAATTAGAAGCATCTTCCAATGCTTCAGGGCATTCATTTGCAGTTTCATCTGGTGAAACATGATTAATCACTCAAAACTAATCCCTTCAGGTGGAGGTTGGGTGGCCACCTCATGTTCAGATCAGGCAGGAGGTGGGGCAGCTGTGTCCTCAGAGCCTACTACTATAAGGTTATCTAGAAAAGAATCATCACGACCTATGGTTTCCACCTCTCCACCAATATAATTATCAATCCATATGTCACTATCCCATTTTTTTAGGGTCCCATTCTTTTCCAATCAATGCCCACACTTTAATCGCAGACACCATGCAAGATTGAGATTTCAGTTTATTTTATAAAGTTGCTGCTCTAACAATAAGACTCAGAGTATAATTTTGGGGGATCTCAAGTCTGCAGCTACAGAAAATAAGATTTTCTTCAGAGGACTCATAGATATGTTTACATCGGTCATGCACGTAAGCTTCTCTTTTGAAGCCTTCAGCCCATCCCTTTCTCTTACTAATGTATACAGCATATCTAACAACATCCAACCAACATCTCTATATCTCTTATTCCTGCAAAACTCTGTAAAGGTGCAAAAAATCATTATAGTGTGGCTTTGTACAAGTGAAGAATAAGAAGAATCCAATTGTGATATTTTGGCCATCTCTTTTGCCGACTCACCCCATGGATTGGCAATGTCATTTTCATTATGGGAGCCAGAGTCCTTAGTGCATTTGAGTCCAGCCAGAGTGGAAAATCAATCATAAAACCCATTTTTAAGATTCTGCTTCTTAATAAACACTTCTGTCACCAAGCTGTATTAGCTAGGGTTTTCTAGAGAAACTGAATCAGCAGGAGATATCCATAAATATCAAATTTATTAAAGTGTCTTATATAACCATACAAATGTAGAGTCCTATGTACAGGGCTGGCCACAAGATGGTAACTCCAATGAAGATCCACAATGAATTTGCAGAAGGTCCTGACTTGGCAGCCATGGGAATGTAAGGGTCTAAGGTCTGTAGGGCAGGCTACAAGCTGATAACTCCAATGAAGTTCCTCAATGAACCCTCAGGAGAGGCTAGTTGGAAAGCCATAGGTATTGAAATCCAAAAAGCAGGCTCTGAAGCTGATGACTATGGTGAAGTGTCTGGGAGAACTCCACAGAGAGGCTCACTGGCTGAAGCAGGCAGAGGACTGTCTCTTCTGAATCCTCCTTAAAAGCCTTCTGATGGTAAGATTAAGCATCACTTATTGCAAAAGACACTCCCCTTAGCTGATTACAAATGCAATCATCTATGGATGCAGTCAATGTAATCATGATTTAAGCCCATGAAATGTCTTCATAGCAACACACAGGCTGGTTCTTACCTTCAGATGACCAGGCACCACTACATGACCAACCTGACAGGAACCTGATCATGACACATATAGTTTTATCCCTCCTTCCTTTATATATTAAAACACTCCTAGAGAGTCTGTATACTTTGCATCCTTCCATACCACTTTGTATGTATTAGATATTTACCAAGGAATTGAACAGATTGACTTTCTTCAAGTATTACATGTATTAAAAAACTCAATTAATAAATTTCCCAGTAAAATGTTATCAGCTTTTATAAAGTTTTAATGATAGTCAGGTGCCCTCTTTTTTTCCAAAAATAATTTGAAAACAACTGACTCAGAGAAGAAGAAAAAGTGCTTCTAAAGTGTGCTGATTATTTCTGGAAAACAGTATTTCTGTGAATTTACAAAGAGGCATAAATTTCTCATCTATCTCCTAGAACACATGCTCAGATATTACCAGTTATATTGCACACTTTCTGAAATCCGCCGCCACCTAACATTTTAAGTGGAAAGTGTGTCTTTATGGCCTTTCCTGGAAGAATAGTCAACATGAATGGTGCAAAGATATCTGAATCTGGGAAAGTCATTCACTAAAGCATCCTTCTTTCCCAAATAAGTAACATGATCCAGATTTGAGAAAAAGCTTAAACTTCAATCTGTCTTTTTATTTTAAGTGAAATAGGTGGCTTATTTTGGCAATTGAAGGTGTTACTTTGGACCTAACTAACATTTCTTGATGAGAATAAAAATTTGTGGTCATACAGTGATGAGATTTTGGTTTTTAATACCATTGTCCAAAAACAGAGAAAAAGATGTCTGGGAAATTAGCTTCATTCTAATTCTTCAGCAAAGTAATATACAAAATTAACTGAAGCATGTTCAATAAAGGAAGAAACGACTAATAAAAAAGTTGAAAACCCATTACAGGGGGTGCAAAGACAGTATAGTAGTAGAATTCTCTCCTGCCACGTGGGAGACCCAGGTTCATTCCCAGTCCATGCACTTCCCCCCAAAAAACAAACAAACAAAAAACAACAGCAAAAAATTCAACAAAACGGGATTCAATAATGGGAAACTCACATGGAAAAATGATGAATTATGTCCCCACCATACAGCAAAGAAGGAAAAAAACCTATAAAAAGCAAAACAACAGCACACACATACACAACACATAAATAATGGCACACAGCATTGAGGATATATCAATTGGACACAGGTGCCAACTGAAAGAGTTCTTCAATGGCCAAAGCTGTTAAATATGAGCAACAAAACAAATAGCACAGTATTAGAATATAATCCAAACTGCAACATTCATATTCTTGAATTCATACTGATATTAAAAAGTGGGGAGTTAATCTAGTTACATTTTTAGTCTTTTTCTTCTTTTTGGGGGGGGTGCATGGTTCAGGAATTAATCCAGTCCTCCCACATGGATGTCAAACATTCTACCATTGAACAACCACATGGTCAAGAATTTTACCATGAACAACCACTCATTTTCTTCTTACCTGCAGATGCCTGGTCATCTGCAGGTAAGAACTGGCCTGTGTGTTGCTATGAGGCCATTTCATGGGCTTAAATCATGATTACATTGAGTGCATCCATAGCTGATTGCATTTGTAATCAGCTAAGGGGAGTGTTTTTTGCAATAAGTGATGTTTAATCTAACCATCAGAAGGCTTTAAGGAGGATTCATAAGAGACAGTCTCTCTGTCTTTTTAAATTTTTAAAAAGTTTTATTTACGAGGAGGGGGCCAAGATGTCAGCTTGGTAAGGTGCATGCATTTTAGTTCGTCCTTCAGAGCAACTACAAAATAGCGAGAAACAATACAGAGCAGGTCCTGGAGCCACGACAGAGACCACACATGCAGTGTGCCCCAGTATGGACCAGCTGGACCAGCTGTGAGTCTCTGCAGTGCAGGGAGAGACTTCCAAAGTTAAAGGAGCCACAACATATTTTGCTGGTGGGACCCACAGACAGACAAGCACCACATACTGGTCAGGAGAAGAAAAACAGAGCCCAGAGACTTCACAGGAAAATCTTTCAACCTGCTGGGTCTCACACTCAGGGAAAACTGATGCAGGTGATCCCTTCCCCCTGAAAGGAGGCCAGCTTAGTCCGGGAAAACCTGGCTGGAGTCTGTAATACCTATGTAGCCCCTTCTAAGTGTAGGGAGGGAAAAGGCACCTTACAAACAGGACAAGAAATGAGAAAATAAGAACTGAAAATTTACCCTCTGTTAAACAAAACTTAAGCCAGAGGCCCAGAAAAAGCTGAACTGAAGGTCAATGAACAGATAGACAACAAACTCATATATCAAGAAAACCCTAGGTAAGATAAGTGAAAGCGATCTCCAGAAAAACAAATTACGGTAATTAAATGTCCAGACACCAGCAAAAAATAACAAATCACACCAGAAAAACTGAAGATCTGGCCCAGTCAAAGGAACAAACCAAAAGTTGAAATGAGATACAGGAGCTGAGACAACTAATTCTGAATATACGAACAGAAACGGAAAACCTCTTCAAAAACCAAATCAATCAACTGAGGGAGGATATGAAGAAGGCAAGGAATTAAAAAAAAGGAGAAATGGAAAGTCTGAAAAAACAAATCTCAGAACTTATGGGAATGAAAGATGCAGTAGAAGAGATGAAAAAACACTGGAAACCTACATTGGTAGATTTCAAGAGATAGAGGTTAGAATTAGTGAACTGGAGGATGGAATATCTGAAATCCAAAAAGAAACAGAAATTATAGGGAAAAGAATAGAAAAATTTGAGCAGGGGCTCAGGGAATTGAATGATAATACGAAGTGCACAAATATACGTGTTATGGATGTCCCAGAAGGAGAAAAGAAGGAAAAAGGAAGAGAAAAACTAATGGAAGAAATTATCACTGAAAATTTCCCAACTCTTATGAAAGACATAAATTAAAGATCCAAGAAGTGCAGCACACCCCAAAAGAGAATAGATCCAAATAGGTGTTCTCCAAGACACTTACTAGTTAGAATGTCAGAGGCCAAAGAGAAAGAGAGGATCTTGGAAGCAGCAAGAGAAAAACTATCCACCACATACAAGGGAAACCCAATAAGACTAGGTGTAGATTTCTCAGCAGAAACCATGGAGGCAAGAAGACAGTGAGATGATATATTTAAATTACTAAAAGAGAAAAATTGCCAACCAAGACTCCTATATCCAGCAAAATTGTACTTCAAAAATGAGGGAGAAATTAAAATATTATCAGACAAAAAGTCACTGAGAGAATTTGTGACCAAGAGACCAGCTCTGCGAGAAATACTAATGGGAGCACTAGAAACAGATATGAAAAGACAGAAGAGAGAGGTGTGGAGAAGAGTGTAGAAAGAAGGAAAATTAGATATGATATATATAATACAATAGGCAAAATGGCAGAGGAAAGTATTACACAAACAGTAATAACACTAAATGTTAATGGACTGAATTCCACAATTAAAGACATAGACTGGCAGAATGGATTAAAAAACAGGATCCTTCTATATGCTGTCAGCAGGAAACACATCTTAGACCCAAAGATAAACATAGGTTGAAAGTGAAAGGTTGGGAAAAGTTATTTCATGCAAATAACAACCAGAAAAGAGCAGGAGTGGCTATACTAATATCCAACAAAGTAGACTTCAAATGTAAAACAGTTAAAAGAGAAAAAGAAGAAGAATATCTACTAATAAAAGGAACAATTCAACAAGAAGACATAGCAATCATAAATATTTATGCACTGAACCAGAATGCACCCAAAATACATGAGGAATACACTGAAAATACTGAAAAGGAAAATAGACACATCTACCATAATAGTTGGAGACTTCAATTCGCCACTCTCATCAATGGACATAACATCTAGACAGAGGATCAATAAAGAAACAGAGAATTTGAATATCACAATAAATGAGCGAGACTTAACAGATATTTATAGGACATTACACCCCACACAGCAGGATACACCTTTTTGTCAAGGGCTCATGGATCATTCTCAAAGATAGACCATATGCTGGATCACAAAGCAAGTCTCAACGAATTTAAAAAGATTGAAATCATACACAACACTTTCTCAGATGATAGAGGAATGAAGTTGGAAATCAATAATAGACAGAGTGCCATAAAATTCACAAATATGTGGAGGCTCAACAACACACTCTTAAACAACGAGTGGGTCAAAGAAGAAATTGCTAGAGAAATTAGTAAATATCTCGAGGCGAACGAAAATGAAAACACAATATATCAAAACCTATGGGAAGCAGCAAAGGCATTGCTAAGAGGAACTTTATTGCCCTAAATGTCTATATCAAAAAAGAAGGGACAAAGAAGACAAAGAAGCAAAAATTCGGGAATTAACTGTCCACTTGGAAGAACTGGAGAAAGAACAGCAAACTAACCCCAAAGCAAGCAAAAGGAAAGAAACAACAAAGATTAGAGCAGAAATAAATGAAATTGAGAACATGAAAACAATAGAGAACTCAATAAGACCATAAGCTGGTTCTATGAGAAAATCAACAAGATTGATGGGCCCTTAGGAAGACTGACAAAATGAAGAAGAGAGAGGTCGCATATAAATAAGATCAGAAATGGAAGAGGAGACATAACCACTGACCTCACAGAAATAAAGGAGGTAATAACAGGATACTATGAACAACTTTATGCTAATAAATACAACAATGTAGATGAAATGGACAAGTTCCTAGAAAGGCATGAACAACCAACTTTGAATCAAGAAGAAATAGATGACCTCAATAAACCAATCACAAGTAAAGAAATTGAATCAGTCTTTCAAAAGCTTCTTAAAAAGAAAAGTCCAGGACCAGATGGCGTCACATGTGAATTTTACCAAAAATTCCAGAAAGAATTAGTACCAACCCTGCTCAAAGTCTTCAAAAAAATTGAAGTGCAGGGAAAGCTACCTAATTCATTCTATGAAGTCAATATCACCCTCATACCAAAACTAGGCAAAGATATTACAAAAAAGAAAACTACAGATCAATCTCTCTAATGAATATAGATGCAAAAATCCTCAGTAAAATTCTAGCAAATTGTATCCAACAACACATTAAAAGAATTATACATCATGACCAAGTAGGATTCATCCCAGGTATGCAAGGATGGTTCAACATAAGAAAATCAATTAATGTAATACACCATATCAACAAATCAAAGCAGAAAAATCACATGATCATCTCAATTGATGAAGAGAAGGCATTTGACAAGATTCAACATCCTTTCCTGTTGAAAACACTTCAAAAGATAGGAATACAAGGGAACTTCCTTAAAATGATAAAGAGAATATATGAAAAACCCACAGCTAATATCCTCAATGGCGAAAAATTGAAAACTTTCCCCCTAAGATCAGGATCAAGACAAGGATGTCCACTATCACCACTGTTATTCAACATCATGTTGGAAGATCTAGCCAGAGCAATTAGACAAGAAAAATAATTACAAGCCACCAGAATTGGAAAGGAAGAAGTAAAACGATCACTATTTGCAGATGATATAATACTATACATCGAAAACCCAGAAAAATTCACAACAAAACTACTAGAGCTAATAAACGAGTACAGCAAAGTAGCAGGTTACAAGATCAACATTCAAATATCTGTAGTGTTTCTATACATTAGCAATGAACAAGCTGAGGGGGAAATCTAGAAATGAATTCAATTTAAAGTTGCAACTAAAATAATAAAATATTTAGGAATAAATTTAAGTAAAGCGACAAAAGACCAATACAAAGAAAACTATGAGAAACTGCGAAAAGAAATCACAGAAGACCTAAATATCTGGAAGGGCATACCGTGTTCATGGATTGGAAGACTAAATATAGCTAAGATGTCAATTCTACCTAAATTGATTTACAGATACAATGCAATACCAATCAAAATCCCAACCACTTATTTTTCAGAAATAGAAAAACCAATAAGCAAATTTATTTGGAAGGGCAGGATGCTCCGAATTGCTAAAAGTATCTTGAGGAAAAAAAGCAAAACTGGAGGTCTCACATTGCCTGACTTTAAGGCATATTATGAAGCCACAGTGGTCAAAACAGCATGGTATTGCCATAAAGATAGATATGTCGACAAATGGAACTGAATAGAGTGCTCATGTACAGACCCTCTTATCTATGGACTTTTGATCTTTGATAAGGCAGTCAAGCCAACTCACCTGGGACAGAACAGTCTCTTCAATAAATGGTGCCAAAAGAACTGGATATCCATAGGCAAAAGAATGAAAGAGGGCCCGTATCTCACACTCTATACAAAAGTTAACCCAAAATGGATCAAGATCTAAACATCAGGTCTAAGACCATAAAACAGTTAGAGGAAAATATAGGGAGATATCTTATGAATCTTATAACTGGAGGCGGTTTTATGGACCTTACACCTAAAGCAAGAGCACTGAAGAAATAAATAAATAAATGGGAGCTCCTCAAAATTAAACACTTTTGTGCATCAAAGTACTTCATCAAGAAATTAAAAAGACAGCCTACACAATGGGAGACAATATTTGGAAATGACATATCAGATAAAGGTCTAGTATCCAGAATTTATGAAGAGATTGTTCAACTCAACAACAAAAAGACAGCCAACCCAATTACAAAATGGGGAAAAGACTTGAACACACACTTCTCAGAAGAGGAAATACAAATGGCCAAAAGGTGCATGAAGAGATGTTCAATGTCCCTGGCCATTAGAGAAATGCAAATCAAAACCACAATGAGATATCATCTCACACCCACCAGAATGGCCATTATCAACAAAACAGAATATGACAAGTGCTGGAGAGGATGTGGAGAAGGAGGCACACTTATCCACTGTTGGTGGGAATGTCAAATGGTGTAACCACTGTGGAAGGCAGTTTGGCGGTTTCTCCAAAAGCTGAATATAGAATTGCCAAATGACCCAGCAATACCATTGCTAGGTATCTAATGAAAGGACTTAAGGGCAAAGACACAAACGGACATTTGCACACCAATGTTTATAGCAGCATTATTTACAATTGCAAAGAGATGGAAACAGCCAAAATGTCCATCAACAGAGGAGTGGCTAAACAAACTTTGGTATATACATACGATGGAATATTATGCAGCTCTAAGACAGAATAAACTTATGAAGCATGTAATAACATGGAAGGACCTAGAGAACATTATGCTGAGTGAGACTATCCAAAAACTAAAGGACAAATACTGTATCGTCTCACTGATATGAACTGACATTAGTGAATAAACTTGGACGATCTCATTGTTAACAGAGACCATCAGGAGTTAGAAACAGGGTAAGATAAAGGGTAATTGGAGCTGACGGGATACAGACTGTGCAACAGGACTGGATACAAAAACTCAGAAGTGGACAGCACAATACTACCTAATTGTAATGTAATTATGTTAAAACATTGAATGAAGTTGCATGTGAGGTATAGTTTATTTTCTCTCTATTATCATTTTATTTCTTTTTCTGTTGTCTTTTTATTTCTTTTTCTAAATCGATGCAAATATACTAAGAAATGATGAATATGCAACTATGTGATGATTTAAGAATTATTGATTGTATATGTAGAATGGAATGATTTCTAAATGTTTTGTTAGTTAATTTTTTTAATTAATAAAATATAAAATGTGTATACCTTGAAATTTTGATGAATAAATATATAGTAGATTGAAAAAAAAAAGAGAACCCAACTGCCGTGCAGTGTCCCAGAAGGGTAGATTTTAGAAATAAGTAAAATAAAGAAGAAATAAATAATACAATAAATAAAAAAAGTTTTATTTACTTTTTTTATTAATTAAAAAAATTAACAAAACATTTAGAAATCATTCCATTCTACATGTACAATCAGTAATTCTTAATATCATCACATAGTTGCATATTCAACATTTCTTAGTACATTTGCATCGATTTAGAAAAAGAAATAAAAAGACAACAGAATAAGAATTAAAATTATAATAGAGAGAGAAAAAAACCTATACCTCACATGCAGCTTCATTCAATGTTTTAACATGATTCCATTACAATTAGGTAGTATTGTGCTGTCCATTTCTGAGTTTTTATATCCAGTCCTGTTGCACAGTCTCTATCCCTTCAGCTCCAATTACCCCTTCTCTTTTATTTTTAATGAACGGAAAAAAGATATTAACCCAACATTTAGAAATCATACCATTCTACATATGCAATCAGCAATTCTTAACATCATCACATATTTGCATGATCATCATTTCTTAGTACATTTGCATCAGTTTAGAAGAACTAGCAACACAACCAAAAAAGATATAGAATGTTAATATAAAGAAAAAAATAAAAGTAATAATAGTAA
Organism: Tamandua tetradactyla; assembly: GCF_023851605.1. Classification (NCBI taxonomy): domain Eukaryota; kingdom Metazoa; phylum Chordata; class Mammalia; order Pilosa; family Myrmecophagidae; genus Tamandua; species Tamandua tetradactyla. The sequence goes on from NC_135354.1 coordinate 4,207,543, forward strand.
AAACAAAACAAAACAAAACAAAAACCTATAGCTCAGATGCAGCTTCATTCAGTGTTTTAACATGATTACTTTACAATTAGGAATTATTGTCCTGTCCATTTTTGAGGTTTTGTATCTAGTCCTGTTGCACAGTCTGTATCCTTTCAGCTCCAATTGCCCAATATCTTACCCTGTTTCTAACTCCTGCTGGACTCTGTTACCAATGACATATTCCAAATTTATTCTCGAATGTCCGTTCACATCAGTGGAACCATACAGTATTTGTCCTTTAGTTTTTGGCTAGACTCACTCAGCATAATGTTCTCTAGGTCCATCCATGTTATTACATGCTTCATAAGTTTATCCTGTCTTAAAGCTGCATAATATTCTGTCGTATGTATATACCACAGTTTGTTTAGCCACTCTTCTGTTGATGGAGATTTTGGCTGTTTCCATCTCTTTGCAATTGTAAATAACGCTGCTATAAACATAGGTGTGCAAATGTCCGTTTGTGTCTTTGCCCTTAAGTCCTTTGAGTAGAGTCCCAGCAATGGTATTGCTGGGTCATATGGCAATTCTATATTCAGATTTTTGAGGAACTGCCAAACTGCCTTCCACAGTGGTTGCACCATATGACATTCCCACCAACAGTGGATAAGTGTGCCTCTTTCTCTGCATCCTCTCCAGCACTTGTCATTTTCTGTTTTGTTGATAATGGCCATTCTGGTGGGTGTGAGATGATATCTCATTGTGGTTTTGATTTGCATTTCTCTAATGGCCAGGGACATTGAGCATCTCTTCATGTGCTTTTTGGCCATTTGTATTTCCTCTTCTGAGAGGTGTCTGTTCAAGTCTTTTTCCCATTTTGTAATTGGGATGGCTGTCTGTTTGTTGTTGTTGAGTTGAACAATCTCTTTATAAATTCTGGATACTAGACCTTTATCTGATATGTCATTTCCAAATATTGTCTCCCATTGTGTAGGCTGTCTTTTTAATTTCTTGATGAAGTTCTTTGATGCACAAAAGTGTTTAATTTTGCGGAGCTCCCATTTATTTATTTCCTTCTTCAGTGCTCTTGCGTTAGGATTAAGGTCCATAAAACCACCTCCAATTGTAAGTTTCATAAGATATCTCCCTACATTTTCCTCTAACTGTTTTATGGTCTTAGACCTAATGTTTAGATCTTTGATCCATTTTGAATTAACTTTTGTATAGGGTGTGAGATATGGGTCTTCTTTCATTCTTTTGCCTATGGATATCCAGTTCTTTTGGCACCATTTATTGAAGAGACTGTTCTGTCCCAGGTAAGTTGGCTTGACTGCCTTATCAAAGATCAAATGTCCACAGATGAGAGGGTCTATATCTGAGCACTCTATTCGATTCCATTGGCCCATATATCTATCTTTATGGCAATACCATGCTGTTTTGACCACTGTGGCTTCATAATATGCCTTAAAGTCAGGCAGCGCAAGACCTCCAGCTTCGTTTTTTTTCCTCAAGATGTTTTTTTGCAATTCGGGGCACCCTGCCCTTCCAGATAAATTTGCTTATTGGTTTTTCTATTTCTGAAAAATAAGTTGTTGGGATTTTGATTGGCATTGCATTGAATCTGTAAATCAACTTATGTAGGATTGACATCTTAACTATATTTAGTCTTCCAATCCATGAACACGGTATGGCCTTCCATCTATTTAGGTCCTCTGTGAGTTCTTTTAACAGTTTTTTGTAGTTTTATTTATATAGGTTTTTTGTCTCTTTAGTTAAATTTATTCCTAGGATTTTATTCTTTTAGTTTCAATTGTAAATGGGATTCGTTTCCTGATTTCCCCCTCAGCTTGTTCATTACTAGTGTATAGAACTGCTACAGATTTTTGAATGTTGATCTTGTAACCTGCTACTTTGCTGTACTCATTTATTAGCTCTATTAGTTTTGTTGTGGATTTTTCCGGGTTTTTGATGTATAGTATCATATCATCTGCAAACAGTAGTAGTTTTACTTCTTCCTTTCCAATTTTGATGGCTTGTATTTATTTTTCTTGTCTAATTGCTCTGGCTAGAACCTCCAACACAATGTTGAATAATAGTGGTGATAGAGGACATCCTTGTCTTGTTCCTGGTCTTAGGGGGAAAGTTTTCAATTTTTCCCCATTGAGGATGATATTAGCTGTGGGTTTTTCATATATTCCCTCTATCATTTTAAGGAAGTTCCCTTTTATTCCTATCTTTTGAAGTGTTTTCAATAGGAAAGGATGTTGAATCCTGTCAAATTCCTTCTCTTCATCAATTGAGATGATCATGTGATTTTTCTGCTTTGATTTGTTGATATGGTGTATTACATTAATTGATTTTCTTATGTTGAACCATCCTTGCATACCTGGGATGAATCCTACTTGGTCATGATGTATAATTCTTTTAATGTGTTGTTGGATACGATTTGCTAGAATTTTATTGAGGATTTTTGCATCTATATTCGTTAGAGGGATTGGTCTGTAGTTTTCTTTTTTTATAATATCTTCGCCTGGTTTTGGTATGAGGGTGATGTTGGCTTCATAGAATGAATTAGGTAGTTTTCCCTCCACTTTGATTTTTTTGAAGAGTTTGAGGAGAGTAGGTACTAATTTTTTCTGGAATGTTTGATAGAATTCACATGTGACGCCATCTGGTCCTGGACTTTTCTTTTTAGGAAGCTTTTGAGTTACTAATTCAATTTCTTTACTTGTGATTAGTTTGTTGAGGTCATTTATTTCTTCTTGAGGCAAAGTTGGTTGTTCATATGTTTCCATGAACCCATACATTTCATCTAAATTGTTGTATTTGTTAGTGTAAAGTTGTTCATAGTATCCTGTTATTACCTACTTTATTTCTGTGAGTTCAGTAGTTATGTCTCCTCTTCCATTTCTGATCTTATTTATTTGCATCCTCTCTATTCTTCTTTTTGTCAATCTTGCTAATGGCCCATCAATCTTATAGATTTTCTCATAGAACCAACTTCTGGTCTTATTGATTTTCTCTATTGTTTTCATGTTTTCAATTTCATTCATTTCTTCTCTAATCTTTGTTATATCTTTCCTTTTGCTTGCTTTGGGATTAGTTTGCTGTTCTTTCTCCAGTTCTTCCAAGTGGACAGTTAATTCCTGCATTTTGCCTTTTCTTCTTTTCTGATATAGGCATTTAGGGTTATAAATTTCCCTCTTAGCACTGCATTTGCGTTCCCATAAGTTTTGATATATTGTGTTTTCATTTTCATTCACCTCGAGGTATTTACTAATTTCTCATGCAATTTCTTCTTTGACCCACTCGTTGGTTAAGAGTGTGTTGTTGAGCCTCCACATATTTGTGAATTTTCTGGCACTCCATCTATTATTGGTTTCCAACTTCATTCCTTTATGATCTGAGAAAGTGTTGTGTATGATTTCAATCTTTTAAAATTTGTTGAGACTTCCTTTGTGACCCAGCATGTGGTCTATCTTTGAGAATGATCCATGAGCACTTGAGAAAAATGTGTATCCTGATGCTGTGGGCTCTAATGTCCTATAAATGTCTGTTAAGTCTAGCTCATTGATAGTAATATTCAGATTCTCTATTTCTTTATTGATCCTCTGTCTAGATGTTCTGTCCTTTGATGAGAGTGGGGAATTGAAGTCTCCAACTATTATGGTATATGTGTCTATTTCCCTTTTCAGTGTTTGCAGTGTATTCCTCATGTATTTTGTGGCATTCTAGTTCGTTGCATAAATATTTATGATTGTTATGTCTTCTTGTTTGATTGTTCCTTTTAATAGTATATAGTGTCCTTCTTTGTCTCTTTTAACTGTTTTACATTTGAAGTCTAATTTGTTGGATATTAGTATAGCCACTCCTGCTCTTTTCTAGTTGTTATTTGCATGAAATAACTTTTCCCAACCTTTCACTTTCAACTTATGTTTATTTTTGGGTCTAAGATGTGTTTCCTGTAGACAGCATATGGAAGGATCCTGTTTATTAATCCATTCTTCCAGTCTATGTCTTTTGATTGGGGAATTCAGTCCATTAAAATTTAGTGTTATTACTTCTTGGATAATATTTTCCTCTAACATTTTGCCTTTTGTATTATATATATCGTATTTGACTTTCCTTTTTTCTACACTCTTCTCCATACCTCTGTCTTCTGTCTTTTTGTATCTGACTCTAGTGCTCTGTTTAGTATTTCTTGCAGAGCTGGTCTCTTGGTCACAAATTCTCTCAGTGACTTTTTGTCTATAAATGTTTTAATTTCTCCCCATTTCTGAAGGACAGTTTTGCTGGATATAGAAGTCGTGGTTTGCAGTTTTTCTCTTTTAGTAGTTTAAATATATCATCCCACTGTCTCCTAGCTTCCATGGCTTCTGCTGAGAAACATAGTCTTATTGGGTTTCTCTTGTATGTGATGGATTGTTTTTCTCTTGCTGCTTTCAAGATCCTCTCTTTCTCTTTGACCTCTGACATTCTAACTAGTAAGTGTCTTGGAGAATGCCTATTTGGGTCAAATCTCTTTGGGGTGCGCTGCACTTCTTGGATCTGTAATTTTAGGTCTTTCATAAGAGTTGGGAAATTTTCAGTAATAATTTCTCCCATTAGTTTTTCTACTCCTTTTCCCTTCTATTCTCCTTCTGTGACACCCACAACACATATATTTGTGCGGTTCAGATTGTCCTTGAGTTCCCTGATACCCTGTTCAAATTTTTCCATTCTTTTCCCAATAGTTTCTGTTTCTTTTTGGAATTCAGACATTCCATCCTCCAAGTCACTAATTCTATCTTCTGTCTCTTTAAATCTATCATTGTAGGTATCCATTGTTTTTTCCATTTTTTCTACTTTATCCTTCCCTTCCGTAAGTTCTGTGATTTTTTTTCATTTTTTCTATTTCTTCTTTTTGTTCAACCCATGTCTTCTTCATGTCCTCCCTCAATTGATCGATTTTGTTTTTGAAGAGGTTTTCCATTTCTGTTCGTATATTCAGCATTAGTTGTCTCAGCTCCTGTATCTCATTTGAACTATTGGTTTGTTCCTTTGACTGGGCCATATTTTCAATTTTCTGAGTTTGATCCATTATCTTTTGCTAGCATCTGGGCATTTAGTCAGATTTCACTGGGTGTTGGAACCAACAGGTTGAAAGATCTTTCTGTGAAATCTCTGGGTTCTGTTTTCCTTATCCTGCCCAGCAGGTGGCACTCATGGCACACGTTTGTCTGCGTGTCCCACCAGTAAAAGGTGCTGTGAGTCCTTTAACTTTGGAAAGCTCTCTCCGTGGGGGAGGTTCGCCAGTCGAAGTAGCTTGGAAGAATGCCAGCCAGCCCAGGGGTCTGAACACGGGGAGGGTCTCTGGCTGCCGCAGCCCGGGAGAGTGCCCGTTCGTATTTCCTAGTCAGGCCAGAGTGTCAAGCATGAAGGGAGGGCACCAGCCACCACTGCCGAGGAGAGGGCACCATTACCAGCCGGACTGGGAGTCACATGTTTGGAAGGGGCCCGCTGGTCACCATTCTCTGTGGCCTGGGGATTTCCGATCCAATTTTCTCAGTTGGTCCATGGGGGCACGCGTTGAGGGGGTGCCAGCCACCACATCTTGAGGGGACCACCTGCTCAATTCTGCCAGCTGGCCCAGGAAGGAGGAAGGGATGGACTCTGGCCACTTGCCACCCTGCCCGGGGAAGCCCATGCCCCTCGGCAGTCTCACTGCAGCAGGTTCTCTCAGCCAGTCAGCTGTTCCAGGATGGGGCACGCTGTCTTTTTGATCTCTCTCATGGCTCCGGGAGCTGTTCTGTATCGTTTCTTCTCCTCTAGTAGCTTTTCTGGAGGAGGAACTGTATGTAGTTGTTCTCACAGTAGTCAGCCACCTGTGTCAGGTTCTGGTAACTCTCTATCAGTGCCCTCTTGCCAGACAGGATCTCCTTGTCTAGTAACATCTGCAGCTGTGCCATTTTCCACCCCTCCACATCGCCTCCTCTCACATTAAAGAGACAGCAGCAGCATAGTCAGCAGTGCTTGGTGCCCCTCACAGCCTGGATACTGACAGCCTGCCTGCCCTCCCACCTTGTATTGTGGGACAGTGCCGAGGAGGCAAGCTTTTAAGATGTTAGAGGGATTTTGTGTTACTGCAGGGTGGCAGACAAGGGCAAAATGAATTGAACTGATGTTCTAGTTTGCTAGCTACCAGAATGCAACACACTGAGATGGATTGGCTTTCAATGAAAAGGGATTTATTTAGTTACCATATAGTTCTTTTGAAGTAAGGCAGCTGACTTTCAACTGAGGTTCTTTCTTACATGAGAAGGCACAGGTCAATCTCTGATGGCCTCTCCAGGCTTCTGGGTTCCAACAATTTTCTCCAGTGTGATTCCTTTCCATATCTCCAAAGGCCTGGGATGAGCTGTGAGGGTTGAGATAAGGTATGCCAAGGTGCTTGGGCTTTACTACTTTGAGCTCTCTCATTTAAGCTTCCAGCCAATTAAATCAGCCATCATTCATTGCAGCAGGCATGCCTCCTAACAGATTGCAGATATAATCAGCAACAGATAAGATTCACATGCCATTGGCTTATGTCCACAGCAATATAACTAGGCACTTTCAACTGGCCAAGTTGACACCTGAATTACCACAATTGAAAATGATTGATTGCAGAGAGCATGGGAAAGAGGCTAGGACAACAATCTGGGACTGAGATTAAGGGGGCATGACTAATGTGTTGGGGATTTGGCAGATTGGTCAGAGACAGGAAATTTTAGTTGTGGATTCATTGGATGTGGATCACTGAATGTGGTGAAAAAGGCTGTTGGAAAAAATGGAAGAAACTTAGGTTTAGAGTTCAGAAACTGGCATAATGGTGGTGCCATTTACTATGAAATCCAATAACTTTGAGAAATAATTTATGTCAAATGTAGCAATTTAGTTTATAAATGAAGAATTGCCCTGCTCAAATATTTGAATATATGTGCATTGTGCTACACGCCAAGGTGCTAACAGGATGTCAAGGTGAATTTAGGACTACTGCTTTATTTCTTTTAACCTCTTTTCCCTTTGATCAGTGTCTAGGTTATTTTAACATTATCTTCACAACTTTGTCAAAACTCCAAAAATCCTGGAGCACTTCAGAGAGATGGAAGAGGAGAATTTCACTATGAAGACTGAATTCTTTATCCTGAGATTTAGTGACCACCCAGAACTTCAGAGTCTCCTTTATTTAAGTTTTTTTTTTAAACATCTACTCTTTGACCTTCACACAAAACCTTGGAATGATTTTCTTAATCATAACCAGATCCTGTTTTCAAACACTTACGTACTTTTTCCTGTGCATATTATCTTCAGAGATGCATGTTATTCTTCAATCATTGCTCTCAAATTACTTTTCAACTTAGTTTCTGATAAGAAAACCATTTCTTAAAATGGATTGCTGCACAATTATATTTTTTCTTTTCTTTGTTTGATACAGAATATTTCCTTTTGGCTGTCATGGCTTATGGTTAGTACATATCAATTTGCAACCTACTGCTTTATACTGTTATGTTCAAGAGGGTTTGTTGTCAGCTGGAAATTAGAGCATTTGGGGGGGGCACAATGAGTGAAATTATTCATACTACTAATACCTTCCATATCTTTCTGATCCAAAGTAATGAACCACTTCTTCTGTGACATCTTCCAGATATTCTCTGTGTCCTGTGCTGACATTTATATGCATGAGATGATTCTGGTGGCCTTTGCTAGTTTGGTTGAAGCTGTCTTCTCACAGTTCTTCTCTCTTGTGTCTACATCATCACAGTTATCTTCAGGACAGTCTCTGATGAGGGAACAAGGAAAAGTTTCTCCACTTGTGGTTCCCACCTGGTCATAGTTGCTATACACCATGTGTTCTAGTTTGCTAGCTGCCAGAATGCAACACACCAGATGGATTGGCTTTTAATAAAAGGGGATTTATTTTGTTGGTTCTTCAGAGGAAAGGCAGCTAACTTTCCACTGAGGTTCTTTCTTACGTGGAAGGCACAGGATGGTCTCTGCTGGTCTTCTCTCCAGGCCCCTGGGTTCCAACAACTTTCTCTGGGGTGATTTCTTTCTCCATCTCCAAGGGCCCAGTCTGAGCTGCAAGTGCTGAGATGAGGAATGCCAAGCTGCTAGGCTGTGCTATATTGCAATCTCTCATTTAAGCACCAGCCAATTAAGTCAAATGTCACTCATTGCAGCAGACACGCTTCCTAGTCAACTGCAGATGTAATTGGCAACAGATGAGGTTCACATACCATTGGTTTATGTCCGCAGCAACAAGATTAGGTATTTTCACCTGGCCAAGTTGACAACTGCATCTAACTAACACACCATGGCATCCAAATTTTCATTTATTTGAGACCTAGCACACGTTCCTCACAGGACATCAACAAAGTGAACTCTTTTATTTACATTGATTATACCTATGTTGAATCCTCTGCTTTACAGTCTAAACAACAAAGATGACAAAAATGCCTTTAAAAAAATGATCAACCTGAAATTGCTTTCTTAGGAAGGGATGAAACTGGACCTGACAGAGTTTCAATAATGTCTGTTCCTTATATGATTTTAATAGATGGAAAAGTGATTTTGCAGTGTATGCTTCCTAAATCTGTATATAATAAGGCCTCAACCAAAAAAATGGGGCCAGGGCCTACTACCTTAGTCAGGGTACCATCACATCACATATTATGTATGTCTCCTTATCATTTTTTATTAATTAAAAAAATTAACTAACACAACATTTAGAAGTCATTCCATTCTACATAAGCAATCAGTAATTCTTAATTCATCACATAGACATATGATCATCATTTCTTAGTACATTTGCATCGATTTAGAAAAATAAATAGCAAGACAACAGAAAAAGAAATAAAATGATAATATAGAGAAAAAATAAAAATAAAAATACAAAAACTATATACGAAAAAACAAAACAAAACAAAAAAACTATATCTCAGATGCAACTTCATTCAGTGTTTTAACATAATTACATTACAATTAGGTAGTATTGTGCTGTCCATTTTGGAGTTTTTGTATCCAGTCCTGTTGCACAATCTGTATCCCTTCAGCTCCAATTACCCATTATCTTACCTTATTTCTAACTCCTGATGGTCTCTGTTACCAATGACATATTCCAAGTTTATTCTCTAATGTCGGTTCACATCAGTGGGACCATACAGTATTTGTCCTTTAGTTTTTGGCTAGACTCACTCAGCATAATGTTCTCTAGGTCCATCCATGTTATTACATGCTTCATAAATTTATTCTGTCTTAAAGCTGCATAATTTCCATCATATGTATATACCACAGTTTGTTTAGCCACTCATCTGTTGATGGACATTTTGGCTGTTTCCATCTCTTTACAATTGTAAATAATGCTGCTATAAACATTGGTGTGCAAATGTCCGTTTGTGTCTTTGCCCTTAAGTCCTTTGAGTAGATACCTAGCAATGATATTGCTGGGTTATATGGCAATTCTATATTCAGCTTTTTGAGGAACCACCAAACTGCCTTCCACAGTGGTTGCACCATTTGACATTCCCACCAACAGTGGATAAGTGTGCCTCTTTCTCCACATCCTCCCCAGCACTTGTCATTTTTTGTTTTGTTGATAATGGCCATTCTGGTGGGTGTGATCTGATTTCTCATTGTGGTTTTGATTTGCATTTCTCTAATGGCCAGGGACATTGAGTATCTCTTCATGTGCCTTTTGGCCATTTGTATTTCCTCTTCTGAGAGCTATCTGTTCAAGTCTTTTTCCCATTTTGTAATTGGGTTGGCTGTCTTTTTGTTGTTGAGTTGAACAATCTCTTTATAAATTCTGGATACTAGACCTTTATCTGATATGTCATTTCCAAATATTGTCTCCCATTGTGTAGGCTGACTTTCTACTTTCTTGATGAAGTTCTTTGATGCACAGAAGTGTTTAATTTTGAGGAGCTCCCATTTATTTATTTCCTTCTTCAGTGCTCTTGTGTTAGGTTTAAGGTCCATAAAACCACTTCCAATTCGTAAGATATCTTCCTACATTTTCCTCTGTTTTATGGTCTTAGACCTAATGTTTAGATCTTTGATCCATTTTGAGTTAACTTTTGTATAGGGTGTGAGATACAGGTCCTCTTTCATTCTTTTGCCTATGGATATCCAGTTCTCTAGGCACCATTTACTGGAGAGACTGTTCTGTCCCAGGTGAGTTGGCTTGACTGCCTTATCAAAGATCAAATGTCCACAGATGAGAGGGTTTATATCTGAGCACTCTATTCGATTCCATAGATCGATATATCTATCTTTATGCCAATACCATGCTGCTTTGACCACTGTGGCTTCATAATATGCCTTAAAGTCCAGCAGCATGAGATCTCCAGCTTCGTTTTTTTCCTTCAAGATACTTTTGGCAATTTGGGGCACCCTGCCCTTCCAGATAAAATTTAACCAAAGAGACAAAAGACCTATACAAAGAAAGCTACATAAAACTGTTAAAAAGAAATCACAGAAGACCTAAATAGATGGAAGGGCATACTGTGTTCATGGAATGGAAAACTAAATATAGTTAAGATGTCAATCATACCTAAATGATTTACAGATTCAGTGCAATACCAATCAAAATCCCAGCAACTTATTTTTAGGAAATAGAAAATCCTTATCATTTTAATGTTGAAATTTTCAATATTTATTTCAGGAGCACATCTGACATCCATCTTTCATTTTATTTGCTATATTTTTCATTATTACTTATTGTCTCTTCTCACTTTACCCTTGCATTACAATTAGTCCTGATATTGAATAAGCCATCAACATACTATAATCCCTTTTTTAGTATAGGAAACAAGTACAATTCACTGAGTCACTTTTCCAATTAATTTTTGCTTCTATGTACATATGTGCACAGTGTAGTTTAATTTTTCAAATTCTACTCATGCTTAGAAGCACTGCTCAAATGTTAACTCTTGCTGATTCATTTTTTAATTTGTATGTAACTTGTATTCTGAACTTCACTAGAATCTTAGTTTTTCCTTCTTTTAACACCCTCAGCATTGTCTACCTTCCTTGTAGCTCTTTGGGACTATGATCTATCCTTTTGATAGATTTATTCATTAACTCCTTATTTCTTATTTTATCTCTTGCTTCTCTATTATAGTTCTTCCATAATATAGATACTGAGAGAATTAGCATGAAATAAACATAACTAACTTTATGATTCACTGCTTTTAGCTTAGACTGTTTGCCCCTAGTAGGGCAAAACTATGTCTTTCCCTTGCAGTGTTTTTGATTCATTCTCATGTGGCAGTATGTATATAAGTGAATTAAAAGATGTTACCTAGCATGGTGGTTTCTTAGACACCAATGTGAAAATGCTGACTAAATACAAAACTGGCTCAAGTAATATTTACTCAAGAGTGTATTCAGTCTAAAATCTCTTCCTTGGTAAAAAAAAAAAAAAAAGCTAAATATTCTCTGGGGTGTGGTGCTGTTGTAGCCAGGGTTGGAGACTGGGTCCTACAGGTGGTAGGACACAATCTGGTCTATTGCTAGTCTGCAATATGGCATATGGAGAAGATATGTCTGGAAAGTCCAAAGAAAGCACTGAGCCCAAAAATGAAAGAGAGAGGAAGGACATCTGACCATGAAAATTTATGGTGGGCTCTAATTGCATACCACAGTTTCATTCACTGTACTAGGATGCATTTTTACAAGATGGGGTTTTCCGTGCAGATCAATGAAGATTAGAGCTCTGACCCGTCTGTGCTTTCAACAATGAAGCGTGGAGTGTATTGCAGTCTGAGGCTGATAAAAACCAAGACTTTATTCCCAAATACTGAGGAATAAATGCACTCTGACATGCATGGGTCAGTTAGATTAAAAAATACTGGTCCATTTTTACCTATATGCCATTTGTTCAAGGGTCTGGGGATAGAGTCACATGGGATACCACAAAATCAGGTATCCTTGGGTCAATGATATAAACTCACTTCTTGGGAATATAAGATTCAGGCTTAGATGAAGAGTGTGGCTCCTGGTGTTGAACATAGCAGCAGATGCAGCAATACAGGACCAGCATCAGCCATGTAGAAACCTCTACTAAGCTCTAAACAGGAATGAATGCAGGGTCAGGAGAACCAATCCTACAGTAGATGGGCAGAGAGCTACAAACCTGGACAAAGGCTAAGATCTACAGCAGGAGTCTGAAGACTGGGTGAGCCAGTTCTAAAATGGATAAAGAAGGGATCCTAAGCTTCCTCTCATGAGATGATACTGTGGAACATATGCTTGTCTTCCCATACTAAGGTTACAGTTCCTGGATCATGAGTTCATTGTTAAGGGCTCTGTAAAATCTTGGAAGCTCTCTTTGGAAATATTTGTTCCTCTAATAATACCTAACATGTTTTGAATCTTTAAATAAAGTTAAATGACCCAATGAAATATATGTATTTTTTTAATCTCTCTTAAAAAGAACAGAAAACTGAGGATGGACAAAGTTAATTATCCTCAGGACACAATTAGCATGTCACTAGTAGCAAACAGATGCCAATTTAGATCTGTTTCAATTCGAAGTTCAAGTTTTTTTCTTAAATTCTCTCACATCTTATCATTTTATCAATTTTGACTTACTTCCCATGTGTAAATGCTATTAATTTAGTATCTTAAAAAGAAAAGGTGGAAAAAATGTAAAGAATATTTTTTCCTTCACATATGTGTGAAAGATGGGCAGAGATGTAAATTTCAGATAACATGAGTAGGTTTAGTTCTATAATCATGGATAAACTTAATAATTTATTCTTATGAAGTACGTTGAATTGGAAAAGGATTTGAGCAGTGACTGAGAAGTCTTTTAATAATATAAACTATTCTTTTAACATTTAAGGTATTTGAGATTATAGAAGGAGACAAATATTTTAGGTAATGAAATACTTTTTTAAACCCCTGTCCAATCAGGAGATTCTTCCACATAGGTCCACACTTGCTTATTTACATCTAAATGTTATGACAGGACATCTATAGAGACCATACAGAACACAGAAATGAAACTAAAATTCCCATTAAACACCATTCTGCCTGAACAACTATATTTGCTCAACATGCTTTTAAAAAAATCAGAACTTTTAGGAATGTTTGTTGAATTTGTGTTTGTGTAGGATTTAACCATGAATTTTCAGTGGGACATACTCCTGGACAAAAAGGGAGGTATAAAATGAACCTCTCAACAAAATAGCAGGGAAAACCTATTCCTATTTCTCTCAGTTTATACAGAAGACTAAAACCAGTAATAACTGCTCCCTATACTCAATTTAAGCACAATACACAAAGGAAGTGTCTTAGAATGATATAAGCCTGTAGAAATTTATGTCAAAACTCTTGAACTTTATCCCTCATGTTCTTTAAATAAATATTTATGGGTAAAAAAACATAGCTTTGTATGGAACAGAATTTACTGCTGCTTGCTTTATTCAGGGCACCTTTCACATACTTATTCCTCATGCTACAGATCAGTGGGTTTAACATAGGGATCACAATTATGTAGAAAACAGAGGTCAATTTGTCATTGTCCATTGAGTAACTTTAACTTGGCCAAAAATACATGAACAAGAGTGTACTATGGAATACAGCTACAGTTGTTGAATTAGAGGCAGGTGGAGAATGTTTTTCATCTCCCCTTGGCTGAATTCATTTTAAGGATGGTATTTATGAATTAGCTGTAGAAGAGGACAGTGACAATGCTGCATCCCACAACACAACCAATGAAACTAAACATTACTATCTGATGGATGTATCTGAGCAGGAGAGGACTAGTAAAGGTGAGATGTCACAAAAGAAGTGGTTAACACTGGAATTACAGAACGACAGTGGAAATGTGCAACAAGTGTGGATTGCTAAAACCACCAAGCCTACAATATTGACACCAGCCACTAGCAGGATACAGAGCCTCCTGGACATGGCAATTGTATAAAGAAGTGGATTACAAACGCATCTCATCATCTCATCTCATCGTCTCATCTTGTCTCGTCTTTTCAGCACATCTCATGTCATCATTCTGTCTCATTGTTCCATCTCGTCTCATCATCTGTCTCATCATCCCATCTCATCATCCTGTCTCATCGTCCATCTTATCATCCCATCACATTGTCTCATGTTGTCGTATCATCTCATAGTCTCGTCTCGTCATCTCATCTGTTCTCATCATCTCGCTTCATCTTGTCGTCTTCCCTCATCATCCCATCTTGTCGTCTAGTCTCATCTTGTCATCCCATCTCGCTTTCCCATCTCCTCTCCATGTCTCATCCTATCATCTTGTCTCATCATCTCGCTTCATTTTGACGTCTCATCTCATTCTTGTAACACGTCGTCTCTTCTTATCTCATCGTCCCGTTCCCTCTTCCCATCTCATCTCCATGTCTCATCCCACCATCTTGTCTCAATGTCTCATCATTTCATTGTTCCATCTCATCATCTCATCTCATCTTTTGGTCTCATCAACTCATCTCATCATCTCATCTTGTTTCGTCTCATCATCTCATCTCATCTCATTGTTCCATCTTGTTGTCCTGTTTCGTTTCATCATCCCATCTCATCATCTCATCTCATCATCCAGTATCATCATCTGTCTTGTCATCCTGTCTCATTTCATGTTGTTGTCTCATCTAGTCATCTCGTCTTGTAATCTCATCTCATCATCTCATCATCTCATCTCGTCTCATCATCTTGCTTCATCTCATCATCTCCTCTCATCATCCCATCTCATCATCTCGTCTCATCTCGTTGTCCCATCTTGTCTTCCCATCTCGTCTCCATGTCTCATCCAACCATCTTTTCTCATGATCTCATCATTTCATCCTCCCACCTTGTTGTCTCACCTCATCATCCTGTCCCATCATCTCATCACACCATCACATCTTGTCTCATCTTGTCATCTCTTCTTATCTCATCATTCTGTCTCCTTCTCCTGTCTCATCTCGTCATCCTGTCTCATCATTCTGTCGCATCATCCCATCTCATAGTCCGTCTCGTCATCCCATCTCATTATCTCATGTCATCATCTCATCTCATAGACCGTGTCATAATCTCATCTCATTGTCTCATTGTCTCATCTCTTCTCATCATCTCCCTTCATCTCGCCATCTCCTCTCATCATCCCATTTTGTCGTCTCATCTCATCGTACAGTCTCGTCTTCCCATCATGTCTCCATGTCTCATCCTACCATTTTGTTTCATTGTCTCATCATCTCATCATCCCATCTCATCATCTCATCTCATCATCTTATTTTGTCTCATCTTGTCATTTCATCTCACCTCGTCATTCTTTCTTGTTTTCCCATTTCATCTCATCATCCCTTCTCATCATCCCATCTCGTCATCCCATCTCATTGTGTGTCTCGTCATCCCATCTCATCATCTCATGTTGTCATCTAATCGCTTAGTCCCATCTCATCATCACATCTCATCATCTTGTCATCTCATCTCATCTCATTGTCTCACTTCATCTCATCCTCCCCTCTCATCATCCCATCTCGTCATCTCGTGTCCTCTCATCATCCCGTCTCATCTTCCCATCTCATGTCCATGTCTCTCACCCCACCGTCTTGTTTCATTGTCTCATCATTTCATCATCCCATCTCATCATCTCATCTCATCATCCCATCTCATCGTCTCATCTCATCATCTCATCTTTTCTCATCTCGTTGTCTCATCTCATCTTGTCATTCTGCTCTTTTCACGTATCATCTCGTCATCCAGTCTCAACAACCCATCTCGTCATCCCATCTCATCATCCATCTTGTCATCCCTTCTCATCATCTCATGTCATTGACTCACATTGTAGTCTCGTCTCATCATCTCATCTCATTATCTCATCATCCCATCTTGTCTCATCATCTCATTTCCTCTCATCATCTCCTTTCATCTTCCCATCTTGTCATGTCATCTCATCTCTTCATCCCATCTTGTCTTCCTGTCTCGACTCCATGTCCCATCCCACTGTCTTGCCTCATTGTTTCATCATATCAATGTCCCATCTCATCATTTAATCTCATCGTCCCATCTGATCTTCTCATCTCATCATCTCATTTTGTCTGTCCTCATCATCTCATCTCATCTCATCATTCTGTCTTGTTGTCCTGTCTTGTCTAATAATCCCGTCTCATCATCCCATCTTGTCATCCCTTCTCATTGTCCGTTTCATCATCCCATCTCATCTTCCCACATCGTCGTCTCATCTTGTCATCTCCTCTCATCATCTCATCTCATTGTCTCATCATCTCATCTCATATCATTGTCTCACTTCATCCCAATGTCTTCTTTCATCATCCCAACTCATTGTCTCATCTCATCTCATCATCCCATCTCGTCTCCCTGTCTCATCTCCATGTCTCATTCCATCATCTTGTCTCATTGTGTCATCATTTCATCGTCACATCTCGTCATCACATCGTCCCATCTCATTATCTCATCTCATCATCTCATCTTGCTTTGTCTCATCTTCTAATCTCATCTCGTCATTCTGTCTCATTGTTCCATTTTGTCTCATCATCCCATCTCGTTATCCTGTTTCATCTTCCGTCTCATCATCCTGTCTCATCATCTCATGTCATCTCATGTCTTAGTCTTCTTTCATCATCTCAGCTCATCATCTTGTCATCTCATCTTGTCTCTTCATCTTGCTTCAACTCAATATCACCTCCCATCATCCAACTTGTCATCTCGTCTTCTTATTGTACTATCTCATCTTCCCATCTCATCTCCTTTTTTCATCCCACCATCTTGTCTCATTGACTCATCATGTCATTGTCCCATGTTGTCATCTCATCTCATGGTCCCATTCCATCATCTCATCTCATCCTCTCATCTTGCCTCATCTCGTCGTCTCATCTCACTCTGTCATTCTGTCTCATTGTCCCATCTCATCTCATCATTCCATCTCACAATCCCATCTCATCATCCGGTCTCATCGTCCGTCTCGTCATGCCATCTCATCATCTCATGTCATCGTCTCATCATGTAGTTTCATCTAGTCATCCCATCTCATCATATCATCATCTCATCTCATCCTCTTGGTTCATCTCGTTGTCTCTTCTCCACATCCCATCTCGTCATCTCATCTCGTCTCATCATTCCATCTCATCATCCTGTCTCATCTCCATGTCTCATTGCACCATCTCATCTCATTGTCTCTTCATTTCATTGTCCAATCTCATTATCTTGCTAATCGTTCTGTCTCATAGTCTCATCTCATCGTCTCATCTTTTCTCATCTCATTGTCTCATCTCATCTCGTCATAATATCTAGTTGTGCCATCTCATCTCATCATCCCGACTTATCATCCCATCTCATCATCCCATCTCGTCATCCATCTCGTCATTCCATCTCATCATCTCATCTCATCATTTCATCTCATCTCATTGTGTCGCTTCATCTTGTCTGTTCTCATCAACCCATCTCATTGTCTCGTCTCATCTCATCGTCTAGTCTCGTCTTTCCATCTCATCTCCATTTTCCATCCCACTGTCTTGTCTCATTGTCTCATCGTCTCATCATTTCATTGTCCCATCTCATCATCATATCTCATCATCCCAGTTAATCATCTCACCTCATCATCTCATCTTGTCCCATCTCATCATCTCATCTCATCTCATTGATCTTTCTCATTGTCTCATCTTGTCTCATCATCCTATCTCATCATCCCATCTCGTCATCCCGTCTCATCGCCCATCTCATCATCCTGCCCCATCATCTCATGTCATCATCTCATCACATCTTCTCCTCTCATCTCGTCATTCTGTCTTGTTGTCCCATCTCGTCTCATCATCCCCTCTCATCACCCCATCTCGTCATCCCGTTTCATTTTCGTTCTTGTCATCCCATCCCATCATCTCATGTCATCGTCTCATCTCGTAGTTTCATCTCATACTCTCCTCTCATTGTCTCATCATGTCATCTTGTCTCATTGTCTCGCCTGATATCGTTGTCTCCTCTCATCACATCATGTCATCCTCTCATGTCTTCACTTCCTTCCACCTCATCCTCCCGCCTCAACTCCAAGTCTCATCCCACCGCCTTGTCTCATTGTCTCATCATTTCATCATCCCATCTCATCATCTCATCCCATCATCCAATCTCATGGTCTCATCTCATCATCTCAATTTGTCTCATCTCGTCACTCATCCCATCTCATCATTTGTGTCATCATCCCATGTCATCATCTCATGTTGTTGTCTCAACTTGTCATCTCTTCTCGTCATCTAATCTCATCATTTCATCTTCTCATCTCGTCTCATCATCTTGCTTCATCTTGTAGTCTCCTCTCATCATCTCATGTCGTTGTCTTGCCTCATCTCTTCATCCTGTCACATCTTCCTGTCCCATCTCCAAGTATCATCCCACCATCTTGTCTCATTCTCTCGTTATTTCATTGACCCATCTGGTCATCTCATATCATTGTCCCATCTCAACGTCTCATCTCATTGTCTCATCATCTCATCTTGTCTCATCATCTCATTTCATCTTGTCATCTCCTTTCATCATCCCATCTCGTCATGTTGTCTCATCTCATCATCCCATCTCATCTTCCCATCTTGACTCCATGTCCCATCCCACCATCTTGTCTCATTGTTTCATCATTTCATTGTCCCATCTCATCATCTTATCTCATCGTCCCATCTCATCTTCTCATCTCATCATCGCATCTTGCCTGGTCTCGTCGTCTCATCTCACCATGGCATTTTTTCTCCTTGTACCGTCTCATCTCATAATCCCGTCTCATCATCCCATCTCGTCATCCCTTCTCATCATCCCTTTCATCATCCCATCTCATCTTCTCATGTCATCGTCTCATGTTGTCATCTCATCTCATCATCTCGTCATCTCATCTTGTATCATTGTCTTGCTTCATCTCAACATCTCCTCTCATCATCCCAACTCATCATCTCATCTCATCTCTTCTCTTCGTCCCATCTCATCTTCCCATCTCATCTCCATGTCTTATTCCACCATCTGTTCTCATTGTGTCATTTCTTCATCCCATCTCCTCATCTCAGCTTCCCGTCTCATCATCTCATCTTGTTTTGTCTCATCTTCTCATCTCATCTTGTCATTTTGTCTCGTTTACCCATCTCGTCTTGTCATGTGTCCCATAATCCCATCTCAGCATCCTGTTTCATTATCCATCTCATCATCCCATCTCATCATCTCATGTCATCTCATCTCTTAGTCTTCTTTCATCATCTCAGCTCATCATCTCATCATCTCATCTCGTCTCATCATCTCGCTTCAACTCAATGCCACCTCTGTTCATCAGAACTCATCATCTCGTCTCTTCTCATTGTCCCATCTCATCTTCCTGTCTCATCCCCTATTTCATCCCACCATCTTGTCTCATTGACTCATCATTTCATTGTCCCATCTCGTCATCTCATCTCATGCTTCGTTCTCATTGTCTCATCTCATTGTCTCATCTTGCCTCTTCTTGTCATCTCATCTCAATTTGTCATTCTGTCTCATTGTCCCATCTAGTCTCATCATCCCATCTCACCATCCCATCTCATCATCCCGTCTCATCCATCTCATCATGCCATCTCATCATCTCATGTCATCATCTCATCATGTAGTTTCATCTCGTCATCTCATCTCATCGTCTCATCATCTCATCTCATCTCATTGTCTTGCTTCTTCTCGTGATCTCCTCTCCGCATCCCATCTCATCATCTTGTCTCATCTCATCATTCCATCTCACCATCCCATCATGTCTCCAAGTACACTGTACCATCTTGTCTCATTGTCTCTTCATTTCCTTGTCCAATCTCATTATCTCACTAATCGTCCCATCTCATCATCTCATCTCATCTCATCAAAATGTCTCATTGTCCCATCTCATCTCATCTACCCGATTCATCCTCCCATCTTGTCATCCCATCTCATCGTCCATCTCATCATCCTTTCTCTTCCTCTCATCTCATCATCTCATCTCGTAGTCTCATCTCATCATTTCATCTCATTGTCTCATCATTTCATCTCATCTCATCATCTTGCTTCATCTTGTTGTCTCCTCTCATCAACCCATCTCATTTTCTCGTCTCATCCCATTGTCCAGTCTCATCTTCCCATCTCGTCTCCATGTCCAATCACACCATCTTGTCTCATAGTCTCATCATTTCATTGTCCCATCTCGTCATCTCAACTCATTGTCCTGGTTAATCATCTTGCCTCATCGTCTCATCTTGTCCTGTCTCATTGTCTCATCTCATCTTGTTGTTCTGTCTTGTTGTCTCATCTCATCTCGTCATCCTGTCTCATCATCCCATTTCATCATTCCATCTCCTAGCCCATCTCATCATCCTGTCACAGCATCTCGTGTCGTCATCTCATCACATCATCTCCTCTCATCTCGTCATTCTGTCTTGTTGTCCCTTCTCATCTTGCCATTCCTTATCATCTGATCTCGTCATCCATTTCATTGTCGTTCTCGTTGTCACTTCCCATCATCTCATGTCATCATCTCATCTCGTAGTCTCATCTCATCCTCTCTTCTCATCGTCTTGTCATCTCATCTCCTCTCATCATCTCGCTTGATATCGTTGTCTCCTCTCATCATACCATGTCATCCTCTCATCTCATCTCATCCTTCCATCTCACCCTCCTGCCTCATCTCCAAGTCTCATCCAACCGTCTTGTCTCATTTTCTCATCATTTCATCATCCATTCTCATCATCGCATCTCATCATCCCATCTCATGGTCTCATCTCATCATCTCAATTTGTCTCGTCTCATCGCTCTTCTCATCTCATCATTCTGTCTCATTGTCCTGTGTCATCTCATCATCCTGTCTCATCATCTCTGTCATCATCCTGTCTCATTGTCTCTTGTTGCTGTCTCAACTCCTCATCTCGTCTCATCATCTCATCTCATCATTTTGTCATCTCACCTCATCTCATTGTCTCACAACATCTTGTAGTCTCCTCTCATCATCTCATCTCGTTGTCTTGCCTCATCTCATCATCCTGTCTCATCTTCCTGTCCCATCCCCATGTCTCATCCCACCGTCTTGTCTCATTGTCTCATCATTCCATTGACCCATCTTGTCATCTCATATCATCATTCTGTCTCATCGTCTCATCTGATCTTGTCTCCTCTTGTCAACTAATCCATCTTGTCAATCTCACTCATTGTTCCATTTCATCTCATCATCCCTTCACATCATCCCAGCTTGTCATCCAGTCTCATCATCTTCCTTGTCATCCCGTCTCATCATTTCATGTCATTGTCTCATCTCATAGTCTAGCTTGTCATCTCATCTCATTGTCTCCTCATTTCATATCATCTCATCATCTCGCTTCATCTCGTCATCTCCCCTAATCATTGCATCTCATCATCTCATCTCATCTCATCATACTATCTCATCTTTCTGTCTCCTCTCCATGACTCATCTCACTGTCTTGTCTCATTCTCTCATCATTTCTTTGTCCCATCACGTCATCTCATCACATTGTCCCATCTCATCATCTCATCTCATCGTCTCATCTTGTCTCATGTCATCATCACATCTTATCTCATCATCTCTCTTCATCTCGTTGTTACCTCTCATCATCCCATCTCATCATCTCACCTCATCTCATCATCCCATCTCATCATCCCATCTCACCATCTCATGTTGTCATCTCACCTTGTAGGCTCGTCTCGTCATCTCATCTCATCCTCTCGACATCTCATCTCGTCTCATCATCTCACTTGATCTCATCATCTCTCATCATGCCATCTTGTCATCTCGTCTCATCTTGTTGTCCCGTCTCATTATCCTGTGTCATTTCCATGTCTCATCCCACCATCTTCTCTGATTGTCTCATCATTTCATCATCCCATTTTGTCATCTCATCTCATTGTTCCATCTCATCATCTCATCTTATCATCTCATCTTGTCTCATCACGTCATCTCATCTCATATCGTCATTTTGTCTCGTTGTTCCATCTCGTTTCATCATCCCGTCTCATCTTCCCATCTCATCATCCTGTCACATGATCCTTCTCATCATCCTCTCATCTCATCATCTTGTCATCACATCTCATTGTCTGATCATCTCATCTTGTCTTGTCATCTTGCTTCATTGTTTCTTCTCCTCTCATCATCTCATCTCATCATCTCATCTCAACACGTCGTCCTGCTTCGTCTTCCCATCTCATTTCCATGTCTCATCCCACTGTCTTGTCTCATTGTCCCGTCATTTCATCTTCCCATTTCTTCATCACATCTAATCGTCCCTTCTCATCATGTCATCTCATCTCATCTTTTCACATCTCATCGTCTCATCTCATCTTGTCATTCTGTCTCATTGTCCTGTCTCTTCTCATCATCCCATCTCATCATCCCATCTCTTCATCCCATCTCATTGTCTGTCTTGTCATCCCATCTCATCATCTCATGTCATCATCCCATGTCATTGTCCCGACTCATCTTCTGTCTCATCTCCATGTCTCATCCCACCATCTTGTGTCATTGTCTCATTATTTCATCATCCCATCTCATCATCTAATATCATTTTCCTGTTTCATTCTCTCATCTCATCATCTCGTCTTGTCTTGTGTTGTCAACTCATCTCATCTCTTCATTCTGTCTCATTGTTATGACTCATCTCTTCATCCTGTCTCATCATCCTATCTCATCATCCCCTCTCATTGTCCTTCTCGTCATCCTGCATCATCATATCATGTCATTGTCTCATCTCATTGTCTCGTTTTGTCATCTCATCTCATCATCACATCATCTCATCTCATCACATCATCTCACTTCTTTTCATCATCTCCTCTCATCATCCCATCTCGTCGTCTCATCTGACCTCATCGTCTCCTCTCATCATCACATCTCTTCATCTCGTCTCATCTCGTCCTCCGATCTTATCTTCCTGTCTCATCCCTAGTCTCATCCAACCATATTGTCTCATTGTATCATCAATTCATCGTCCCATCTCATAATTCCATCTCATCGTCCTGTCCATAATCTCATCTCATCATCTCATCTTGTCTCATCTCTTCGTCTATTCTCATCTCGTCATTGTCTCATTGTCCCATCTCATCTCATCATTTCATCATCTCATCTCATCTCATCTTCTCACTACATCTCATCATCTCCTCTCATCATCACATCTCATTGTATAGACTCATCTTGTCGCCCTGTCTCCTCTTCCCACCTGGTCTCCTTGCCTCATCCCACCATGTTGTCTCATTTTCTCATCATTTCATCATCCTATCTCATCATCTCAACTCATTGTCCTGTCTCATCGTCTCATCTCATTATTTCATCTTGTCTCCTCTCATCACCTCATCTCATCTCATCATTCTGTCTTATTGTCCATCTATTCAACTGGTCTCATCATCTCATCTCACCGCCTCATCTCATCATTCCATCTCATCATCCCGTCTCATCAACCGGTCTCATCATCTCATGTCATCACCTCATCTCATAATTACGTCTCCTCATCTCATCTCATCATCTTGTCATCTCATCTCATCTCATAATCTTGCTTCATCTCTTTGTAACCTGTCATCATCCCATCTCATCATCTCATCTCATTTTGTCATCCCATCTCATCTCCATGGCTCATCATACCATCTTGTCTCATTGTGTCATCATTTCATAGTCCCATCTCATTATCTCATCTCATCATCCCATCTCATTTCCTCATCTCCTCATCTCATCTTTCCCATCTCGCCATCTCAACTCATCTCATCATTCTGTGTCATTGCCCCATCTCATCCTGTCATCCTGTCTCAACCTCCCATCTCGTCGTCCCATCTCATCATCCATCTCATCATCCTGTCTCATCATCTAGTCATCCCGTCTAATCTTCCTGTCTCATCTCCATGTCTCATACTACTGTCTTGTCTCATTGTCTCATTATTTCATCATCTCATCTCATCATCTCATCTGATTTTCCTGTCTCATCATCTCATCTCATTCTCTCTTCTTGCCTCATCCCTTTGTCTCATCTCATCTTGTCATTCTGTCTCGTTGTCCTGTCTCATTTTGTCATCCCTTCTCATCATCCAATCTTGTCATCCCATCTCATCGTCCATCTTCTCATCCAGTCTCATCATCTCATGTTGTCATCTCATCTCGTCATCTTGTGTCATCATCTCATCTCATTGTCTCGTTTCAACTCATTCTCTCCTCTCGTCATCTGGTCTCATCATCTCACTTCATCTCATCCTCTCCTCTCATCATCCCATCTCATCCTCTCATCTCATCTTGTCATCCCGTCTTGTCTTCCCATCACATCTCCACTTCTCATCCCACCATCTTGTCTCATTGTCTCATCATTTCATCATCCCATCTCATCATCTCATCCAATCATCCCGTCTCATCATCATATCTGATTGTCTCATCTTACCTCCTCTCATCATCACATCTCATCTTGTCATTCTGTCTCGTTGTCTCATCTTGTCTTTTAATCCTGTCTCATTATCCCATCTCCTCATCCAATCTCATCTGAGTCATCATCCCATCTCATCATCTCATCATCATCACATTTCGTTGTCTCATTTTATCATCTCATCTCACTTTCTCAACATCCCATCACGTCTCTTCGTCTCACTTCATCTGATCATCTCCTCTCATCATCCCATCTCATTGTCTCGTCCCATCTTGTTAACCTGTCTCTTCTTCCCATCTCAACACCATGTCTCATCCCACCATCTTGTATAACTGTCTTGTCATTTCATCATCCCATCTCATCATTTCATCTCATCCTCCTCTCTCATCATCTCATCTCATCCTCTCATCTTGTCTCATCTCGTTGTCTCATCTCATCTCATCATTCTGTCTCATTGCCCCATCTCATGTTGTCATACCTTCTCATCATCCCATCTGGTCAGCCTGTCTCATCGACGATCTCGTCATCCTGTCTCATCATCTCATGTCATCATCTCATCTCGGCATCATGTCTCCTCATCTCATCTCATTGTCTTGTCCTCTCATCTCGTCTCATTTTCTCACTTTATTTTGTCGTATTCTCTCATTGTCCCATCTCGTCATCTCCTCATTGTCCCATCTCATCTTCTCATCTCATCTCCATGTCTCATTCCACTACCTTTTCTCATTGTCTCATCATTCATCATCCCATCTTGTCATCTCATCTCATTGTGTCATCTCATCATCTCATCTTGTCTCGTATCATCATCTCATCTCATCTCGTCATTCTCTCTCATTGTCCCGTCTCGTCTCATCATCCCACCTCATCATCTCATGTCATCCTCTCATCTCATTGTCTCGTTATCTCATCTCATTGTCTCATCATCTCATCTTGTCTCGTCGTCTTGCTTCCTTGCGTCTTCTCCTCTCATCATCTCATTTCATCTCATCTCAACACGTCGTCCTGTCTCATCTTCCCATCTCATCTCCATGTCTCATCCCACTGTCTTGTCTCATTGTCCCGTCATTTCATCTTCCCATTTCTTCTTCACATCTAATCGTCCCTTCTCATGTCATCTCTTCATCTCATCTTTTCACATCTCATCGTCTCATTTCATCTCATCATTCTGTCTCGTTGTCCTGTCTCTTCTCATCATCCCGTCTCATCATCCCATCTCATCATCCCATATCATCATCCCGACTCATCTTCTGTCTCGTCTCCATGTCTCATCCCACCATCTTGCCTCATTGTCTCATTATTTCATCGTCCCATCTCATCATCTCATATCATTGTCCTGTCTCATTCTCTCATCTCATAATCTCATCTTGCTTGTGTTGTCATCTCATCTCAACTCTTCATTCTGTCTCATTGTTCTGGCTCATCTCTTCATCCTCTCTCATCATCCCATCTTGTCGTCCCCTCTCATTGTCGTTCTCGTCATCCCATATCATCATCTCATGTCATCGTCTCATCTCATTGACTCATTTTGTCATCTCATCTCATCTTCACGTCATCTCATCTCATCACATCATCTCATTTCTTTTCGTCATCTCCCCTCATCATCCCATCTCATCATCTCATCTGACCTCATAGTCTCCTCTCATCATCACATCTCTTCATCTCATCTCATCTCATCATCCGATCTTATCTTCCCATCTCGTCCCTTAGTCTCATCTAACCATCTTGTCTCATTGTATCATCAATTCATCATCCCATCTCGTAATTCCATCTCATCGTTCTGTCCATAATCTCATCTCATCATCTCATCTTGTCTCGTCTCTTCTTCTATTCTCATCTTGTCATTGTCTCATTGTCCCATCTCATCTCATCATCTCATCTCATCATTTCATCATTTCATTTCATCTCATCTTCTCACTACATCTCATCATCTCCTCTCATCATCACATCTCATTGTATAGTCTCATCTCATCACCCTGTCTCATCTTCCCACCTGGTCTCCTTGTCTCATCCCACCATGTTGTATCATTGCCTCATCATTTCATCATCCCATCTCATCATCTCTTCTCATCGTTCCATCTCATCATCATATCATCGTTTCATCTTGTCTCCTCTCATTGTCTCATCTCATCTCATCATTCTGTCTCATTGTCTATCTATTCAACTGGTCTCATCATATCATGTCATCGCCTTATCTCATCATTCCCTCTCATCATCCCATCTCGTCATCCCGTCTCATCAAGCGGTCTCATCATCTCATGTCATCACCTCATCTCAGTTACGTCTCCTCATCTCATCTCATAGTCTTGTCGTCTCATCTCATCTCATAGTCTCGCTTCATCTTGTCGTAACCTGTCATCATCCCATCTCGTCATCTCATCTCATTTTGTCATCCCAACTCATCTCCATGGCTCATCATACCGTCTTGTTTCATTGTGTCATCATTTCATCATCCCATCTCATTATCTCATCTCATCATCCCATCTCATTTCCTCATCTCATCATCTCTTTTCCTATCTCATCATCTCATCTCATCTCAGCATTCTGTGTCATTGCCCCATCTCATCCTGTCATCCTGTCTCATCATCCCATCTCATCATCCCGTCTCATCATCCATCTCATCATCCCGTCTCATCATCTAGTCATCCCATCTAATCTTCCTGTCTCATCTCCATGTTTCATACTGCTGTCTTGTCCCATTGTCTCATTATTTCATCATCTCATCTCATCATCTCATCTGATTTTCCTGTCTCATCATCTCATCTCATTGTCTCTTCTTGTCTCAACTCTTCGTCTCATCTCATCTCGTCATTCTGTCTCATTGTCCTGTCTCATTTTGTCATCCCTTCTCATTATCCAATCTCATCATCCTGTCTTATTGTCCATCTCATCATCCAGTCTCATCATCTCATGTTGTTATCTCATCTCGTCATCTCATGTCATCATCTCATCTCATTGTCTCATCTCATCTCATCTCATCATCTCGTTTCATCTCATTCTCTCCTCTTGTCATCTGGTCTCATCATCTCGCTTCATCTCATCCTCTCCTCTCATCATCCCATCTCATCCTCTCATCTCATCTCGCTCCTGTCTTGTCTTCCCATCACATCTCCATTTCTCATCCCACCATCTTTTCTCATTATTTCATCATTTCATCGTCCCATCTCATCATCGTATCTGATCATCTCATCTTACCTCATCTCATCATCACATCTCATCTTGTCATTCTGTCTCATTGTCTCATCTCATCTCTTAATCCTGTCTCATTATCCCATCTCCTCATCCAATCTCATCATCTGAGTCATCATCCCATCTCATCATCTTATAGTCATTACATTTTCGTTGTCTCATTTTATCATCTCATCTCACTGTCTCATCATCTCATCTCATCTTATCGTCTCACTTCATGTGATCATCCCCCTCTCATCATCCCATCTCGTAGTCTCATTCCATCTTATTTACCCATCTCTTCTTCCCATCTCGACACCATGTCTCATCCCACCATCTTGTATAATTGTCTTGTCATTTCAACATCCCATCTCATCTTTTCATCTCATCCTCCTCTCTCATCTTGTCTCATCCTCTCATCTTGTCTCAACTCGTCGTCTCATCTCATCACATCATTCTGTCTCATTGCCCCGTCTCCTGTTGTCATACCTTCTCATCATCCCATCTGGTCAGCCCATCTCATCGACCTTCTCATCATCCTGTCTCATCATCTCATGTCATCATCTCATCTCGGTATCATGTCTCCTCATCTCAGCTCATTGTCTTGTCCTCTCATCTCATCTCATTGTCTCACTTCATCTCGTCGTATACTCTCATCGTCCCATCTCATCATCTTGTCTCATCTCATTGTCCCTTCTCATCTTCTCGTCTCATCTCCATGTCTCATTCCACTGCCTTTTCTCATTGTCTCATCATTCATCATCCCATCTTGTCATCTCATCTCATCATCCCATCTCATCATCTCATCTCATCACCTCATCTTGTCTCATATCATCATCTCACCTCATCTCATCATTCTCTTTGTTCCGTCTCATCTCGTCATCCCATCTCATCATCCCATCTCATCATCCCGTCTCATCATCCATTTTGTCATCCTGTCACATCATCTCATGTCATTGTCTCATCTCGTCATCTTGTCTCACTATCTTATCTCATCATCCCGTCCTATTGTCTCATCTCATCATCTCATATTGTCTCGCCTTGATGTCTTATCTCATTTCGTCATTCTGTCTCATTGTCCCATCTTGTCTCAGCATCCCTTCTCATCATTCCATCTCATCACCCATCTCATCATCCATTTCATCATCCTGTCTCATTGTATCATTTCATCATCTCATCTCATTCTCTCATATTGTCCAGTCTCATCTCATCTCATTTCATCATTCTTTCTGTTGTCCCGTCTCATCTCGTCATCCAGTCTCATCATCCATCTCATCATCCCGTCTCATAATCTCATGTCGTCATCTCATTTCGTTGTCTTGTCTTATCTTCCCATCTCATCTCCATGTCTCATTCCACTGTCTTGTCTCATTGTCTCATCATTTTATCATGCCATCTTGTCATATCATCTCATCGTCCCATCTCATCATCCCATCTCATCATTTCATGTCGTGGTCTCACCTCATCATCTCGTCATCTCCTCTCATCATCTTTTCATCTTATCTCATCTCATCGTCCCACTTCATCTTGTTTTCTTCTCTCATCATCCTGTCTCGTTCTCACGTTTCATCTCGTCATGCCATCTCATCTTTCCATCTCATCACCATGTCTCATCCCACCGTCTTGTCTCATTGTCTCATCATTTCATTGTCCCATTTCATCATCTCATCTCATTATCCCTTCTTATCGTCTCATCTCATCATCCCTTCTTATCTCATCTCGTCATCTCATCTCGTCTTGTCATTCTGTCTCATTGTCCCACCTCATCTCATCATCCCGTCCCATCATCCCATCTTGTCACCCATCTCATCATCCGTCTCATCATCCCATCTCATATCATGTCATCGTTTCATCTCACAGTCTCATCTCATCCTCTCATCTCATTGTCTCATCAACTCATCTCATCTCATCATCTTGCTTC
The DNA here is from genome assembly GCF_023851605.1 of Tamandua tetradactyla. Lineage (NCBI taxonomy): Eukaryota > Metazoa > Chordata > Mammalia > Pilosa > Myrmecophagidae > Tamandua > Tamandua tetradactyla. Next base: position 4,236,949 of record NC_135354.1, read on the forward strand.
ATCTCGTCATCTCCTTTCATCATCCCATCTCGTCATCTCATCACACATTGTCATCCCGTCTCATCTTCCCATTTTTTCTCCATGTCTCATCCCACTATCTTGTCTCATCATCTCATCATTTCTCATCTTGTCATCTCATCTCATCTATTCATTCTGTCTCATTTTACTGTCTCATCTCATCATCCCATCTCATCATCCCTTCTCCTCATCCCATCTCATCGTCCGTCTTGTCAACTGGTCTCATCATCTCATGTTGTCATCTCATCTCATCATCATGTCTACTCATCTCATCTCATCACCTTGTCATCTCATCTTGTCTCATCGTTTTTCTTCATCTCGACCTCTCCTCTCATCATCCCATCTCATCATCTCCTCTCATCTTGTCATCCCATCTCGCCTTCCATTCTCATCTCCATGGCTCATCCCACAGTCTTGTCTCATTGTGTCATCATTTCATCATTACATCTCATTATCTCATCTCTTCATCCTGTCTCATCGACACATCTCATCGTCTCAACTTGTCCCATCTTTTCATCTCATCTCATCTCATCATTCTGTCTTATTATACCGATTTGTCTCGTCATCCCATCTCATCATCCCTTCTTTTCATCCCATCTCATCATCCCATCTCATCATTTCATTGTCCTGTCTCGTCCTACCATCTCATCTCCATGTCTCATCCCACTGTCTTGTCTCATTGTCTCATCATTTCATCGTCCCATTTTGTCATTTCATCTCATGGTCATGTCTCTTTGTCTTATCTCATTATCTCATCTTTCCTCATCTTGTGGTCTCATCCCATCTCGTCATTCTGTCTTGTTGTCCCATCTTGTCTCGTCATCCTGTCTCATCATCCCATTTCGTTATCCCATCTCATCGTCTGTCCCATCATCCCATCTCATCATCTCCTGTCATCATCTCATCTCGTTTTCTCATCTCGTCATCTCATCTCAATTTCTCATATTCTCATCTCGTCTCATCATCTCATTTCATCTCATCAACATCTTTCATCATCCCTTCTTGTCATCCTGTCTCATCTCATCATCTCGTCTCATCTCGTCATCTCGTCTCATCTCGTCATCCCATCTCATCTTTCCAGCTCATCTGCATGTCTCATCCCACCATCTTGTCTTATTTCTCATCATTTCATCTTCCCATCTCATCATCTAATCTCATCACCCCATCTCATCCCCTCATCTTATTGACTGATCTTCTCACGTCTCGTAATCTCATCTCGTCTCAATGCCTCGCTTCATCTCATCACCTCCTCTGATCATCCCATCTCATCATCTCATCTCATCTTGTCATCCCATCTCTTCTTCCTGTCTCATCTCCATGTCTCATCACACCATCTTTTCTCATTGTCTCATCATTTCATTGTCCTATCTCATCATCTCATCTCATCATTCAATCTCAATCTCATCATCCCGTCTCATTGTTTCATTTCATCTTCTCACCTTGTCTCCTCTCATCATCACATCTCATCTTGTCATCCTGTCTCGTTGTCCCATCTTGTTTTGTGTCCCGTCCCATCATCCAATCTCATCATCTCATCTCATTGTCTGTCTCATCATCCCCTCTCTGCATCTCATGTCATCATCTCATGTCATCATCTCATCTCATCATTCCATCTCCTCGTCTCATCATCCCATCTCGTCCCATCATCTCACTTCATCTTGTCTCCTCTCATCATCCCATCTCATCATCCCATCTCATCCTCCGTCTCGTTAGCCTGTCTCATCATCTCATGTCATTGTCTCATCTTGCAGTCTCCGCTAATCATCTCATCTCATTGTCTCATCATCTCATCTCATCTCGTTGTCTCACTTCATCTTGTCATCTCCTCTCATCATCCCATCTCATTGTCTCATCTCATCTAATCATCCGGTCTCTTTGTCTCATCTCATCATCTCATCTTGTCACACCTCGTTGTCTCATCTCCTCTCCTCATTTGTCTCATTGTCCTGTCTCATCTCATCATCCCATCTTGTCATCTCATCTCAAAATCCCATCTCATCATCCATGTCGTCTTCCCGTCTCAGCATCTCATGCTGTCGTCTCATATCGTTGTCTCATCTCATCATTGCTTCTAATTGTCTTGTCATCTCATCTCATCTCATCGCCGCTCTTCATCTCGTCATCTCCTCTCATCATCCCATCTCGTCATCTTTGTCTCTCCTCATCATCCCATCTCATCTTCCCTTCTCATCTCCATGTCTCATCCCACCATCTTGTCTCATTGTCTCATCATTTCATCATCCCATCTCGTCATCTCATCTCATTATCCCATCTCATCATCTCATCTCATCACCTCACCTTTTCTCATCTCATTGTCTCATCCATCTCATCATACTGTCTTATTGTCCCATCTCACCCTGTCATCCCACCTCATCATCTCATATCATCATCCCTTCTTCTCGTCTCATCTTATCTTCTCATCTTGTCTTGTCTCATCATCTCATCTCATCTCATAATTCGGTCTCATTCTCCTGTCTCATCTTGTGATCCTGTCTCATCATCCCATCTCATTATCCCATCTCATTGTCCATCTCGTCATCCTTCCTCATCCTTTCCTGTCATCTTCTCATCTCGTCACCTTGTCTCGTCACCTCATCTCATCATCTCGATATCTCATAGCGTCTCATCATCTCACTCCATCTCGTCTCCTCTCATAATCCCATCTCGTCATCTCATCTCATTTCATTGTCCCATTTCATCTTCCCATCTCATCTCTATGTCTTATCCCACTATCTTGTCTCATTGTCTTGTCATTTCATTGTCCCATCTTTTCATCTCAACACATTGTCCTGTCTCATCATCTCATCTCATCTTCTAATCTTGTCTCATCTCATTGTCTCATCTCATCTTGTCATTCTCTTTCATTTCCTAACCTCATCTTGTCATCCCATCTCATCATCCTTCTCATCATCCCATCTCATCGTCCATCACATCATCCCATCTCATCATCTCATGTCATCATCTCATCTTGTTGCCTAGTCTCGTCATCTCATCTCATCATCTCATCATCTCATCTCATCGTCTCTTCATCTCATCTCATCTCATCGTCTCACTTCATCTCATCATCTCCTCTCATCATCCCATCTCGTTGTCTCATCTCATCTCATTGTCCAATCTCATCTTCACGTCTCGTCTCCATTTCTCATCCCACCTTCTTGTCTCATTGTCTCATCATTTCATCATCCCAACTCATCATCTCATCTCATAATCCCGTCTCATCATCCGTCTCATTGTCTCATCTTGTCTCATTTCGTCATCCCATCTCATCATCACATCTCGTCATCCAATCTCGTCTATCTCTTCAAACCATCTATCATCTCCTGTCAAGGTCTCCTCTCATCATCTCATCATCTCATCTCCTCTCCTCTTCTTGCTTCATTTGTCATCCCCTCTCATCATCCCATCTCATCATCTCCTCTCAATTCATCCTCCCATCTCATCTTCCTGTCTCATCTCCATGTCTCATCCCACCAACTTGTCTCATTGTATTGTCATTTCATCGTCCCATCACGTCATCTCATCTCATCATCCCGTCTCATTGTTTCATCATGTTTCATTTGATCATCTCATCTCATCTCGTCATTCTGTCTCATTGTACTGTTTCATCTCGTCATCCCATCTCATCATCTCTAATCATTGTTTCATCTCATCATCTCATCTCGTCATCTTATCTCATCATTTAATCACATCATCTCGTCTCATTGTCTCACTTATCTCGTCCTCTCTGTCATCATCACATCTCATCATCTCATCTCATCTTGTCATCCCGTCTCATCTTCCCGTTTCATCTCCATTTTCATCCACCCATCCTGTCTCATTGTCTCATCATTTCATCATCCCATCTCGTCATTTCATCTCATCGACTGGTCACATCATCTCATCTCATCATCTCATGTTGTCTCATCTCATCCTCTCACCTCATCTCGTCATTCTGTCTCCTTGTTCCATGTCATCTCTTAATCCCATGTCATCATACCATCTCGTCATCCCATCTCATCATCTGTCTCATCATTCTATCTTATCATCCATCTCATCATCCTGTCTCATCTCATATCATCGACTGATCTCGTAGTCACCTCTCATCATCTCATCTCATCGTCTTTTCATCTCATCTTGTCTCATTGTCTCCCTCCATCACGTCGTCTCCTCTTATCATCCCATCTCATCATCTCTTCTCATCTGGTCATTCCATCTCATCTTCCCATTTCATCACCATGTTTCATCCCACCATCATGTCTCATTGTCTCATCATTTCATTGTCCAAACTCATCATCTCATCTCATCTTCCTGTCTCATCTTCTCATCTCATCATCTCATCTGGTTTCGTCTCGTCATCTCATTTCTTTTCATCATTCTGTCTCATTGTCCCTTCTCGTCTGGTGATACCATCTCATCATCCCATCTCGTTATCCCATTTCATTATCTTTCTCGTCATCACGTCTCATCATCTCATGTGATTGTCTCATCTCATAGTTTCTTCTCATCATCTCAGCTCATCCTCTCATCATCTCATCTTTTCTCATTGTCTCGCTTCATCTCGTTGTCTCCACTCATCATCCCATCTTGATGTCTCATCACATCTCTTTGTCCATTCTCATCTTCCCATCTCTATGCCATGTCTCATCCCACCATCTTGTCTCATTGTGTTTACATTTCATCGTCCCATCCCAGCATCTCATTTCATCATTCCGTCCCATCGTATCATCTTGTCTCGTCTCATCATCCCAACTCATCTCGTCATCTGTCTCATTTCCCGTTTTGTCTTGTCATACCATCTCATCATCCCATCTAGTCATCCCATCTCAAAATCCCGTCTCATGGTTCTTCTCATCTTCCCGTCTCATCATCTTATTTTGTCATCTTCATATCATCATCTCGTCTCATCATCGCATCAAATTGTCTTGTCATCTCATCTCATCTCATCGACTCTCTTCATCTTGTCATCTCCTCTCATCATCCCATCTCGTCATTTGGTCTCATCTCGTCATCCCGTCTCATCTTCCCTTCTCATCTCCATGTCTCATCCCACCATCTTGTCTTATTGTCTCGTCATTTCTCATCACATCTTGTCATCTCATCTCATCATCCCATCTCATCGTCTCATCTCATCATCTCACCTTGTCTCGTGTCATTGTCTCATCCATCTCATCCTTCTGTCTTGTTGTCCCATCTCATCTTGTCATCCTGCCTCATCATCTCATATCATCATCCCTTCTCCTTGTCTCTTCTCATCTTCTTATCTTGCCTTGTCTCATTGTCTCATCTCATCTTGTCATTCTGTCTCATTCTTCTGTCTCATCTTGTGATTCTGTCTCATCATCACATCTCATTGTCAATCTCATCATCCTGCCTCATCATCTCCTGTCATCTTCTCATTTCATCACCTTGTCTCATCACCTCATCTCATCATCTCGATATCTCATATCATCTCATCATCTCACTTCATCTCATCATCTCCTCTCTTCATCCCATCTCATCATCTTGTGTCATCTCATTGTCCCTTCTCATCTTCCTGTCTCTTCTCCATGTCTCATCCAACCATCTTGTTTCATTGTCTTGTTATTTCCTCATACCTTCTCATTATCTCCTGTCATCGTCCCATCTCATCATCTCATCTCATCATCTCTTATTGTCTCATCTTGTCGTCTCATCTCATCTCGTCATTCTGTCTCATTTTCCCTGCTCATGTCATCATCGCATCTCATCATCCCATCTCTTCATCCTGTCTCATCATCGTTCTCCTCATCCCGTCTCATCAACTCATGTCGTCGTCTCATCACGCCGTGTCGTCTCATCTTCTCATCTCATCGTCTCATCATCTCACCTCATCTCATTTTTTACTTCATCTCATCATCTTCTCTCATCATCCCATCTCTACGTTTTAACTCATCTCAGCATCCCATCTCATCTCCATGTCTCATCCCATCATCTTGTCTCAGTGTCCCTTCATTTCATCATCCCATCTCTTCATTTCATCTCATCATCCCTTATCATCGTCTCATCTCATCATCTCATCTTGTCTCGTCTCATCGTCTCATCTCATCTCATCATTCTGTCTCGTTTTCCCATCTCGTCTCATCATCCTGTCTCATATTCCCATTTCATCATCCTGCCGAATCATCCCTCTCATCATCCTGTCTCATCATCCCATGTCGTCATCTTATCTCATCTCATTTTGTCATCTCATCTCTTCATCTTGTCATCTCATCTCATCTCAATGTCTCACTTCATCTCTTTGTCTCCTCTCATCATCCCATCTCCCCTTCCAGGCTTATCACCAATTGCATCATCCCATCTCATTATCTCCTGTCATCACCTCATCTCATCATCTCGTCTCATCATCTCATCTCATGGTCTCCTCATCTTATCTCGTCTCATCATCTCGCTTCATCTCATCATCTCCTCTTCTTGTCCTCCCATCTCGTCGTCTCACCTCATCTCACTGTCCCAATTCATTTTCCCATCTTCTCTCCATGTCTCATCCCACCATCTTCTATCATTGCCTAGTCATTACATGTCACATCTCCTCATCTCATCTCATCATCCCGTCTCATCTCATCTCATCATCTCATCTTGTCTCATCTCGTCATCTCATCTCACCTTGTCATTCTGTTTGTTGTTCTGTCTCATCTTGTCATCCTGTCTCATCATTGCATCTCATCATCCCATCTCATTGTCCATCTCATCATCCCATCTCATCATCTCATGTCATCATCTCATCTCATTGTCTCGTCTCATCATCTCATCTCATCCTCTCATCATCTCATTTTGGGTCATTGTCTTGCTTTATCTCATCTTCTGCTCTCATCATCCCTTCTTGTTGTCTCATCTCATCCTATCGTCCCATCTCATCATCTCATCTCCTCATCTTGTCATCTCATTTCGTCTCATCATCTCACTTCATCTTGTCATCTTCTCTCATAATCCCATCTCATCATCTCATCTCATCTCATTGTCTCATCTCTTCTCATCTCGTCATCCCGTGTCTTCTTCCCATCTCATCATCTCCTGTCATCCTCACACCTCATCATCTCGTCTGGTCATCTCATCTCATCGTCTCACATCACCTCATCGTGTCCTCTCATCATCCCATCTCATCGTCTCATTTCATCTCGTCATCCCATCTTATCTTCCTCTCTTGTCTCCATGTTTCAACTCACCATCTTGTCTCATTATCTCATCATATCATTGTCCCATCTCGTTATCTGATTTCATTTTCCCATCTCATATTCTCATCTCATCATCTTATATTTCCTCATCTCGTTGTCTCATCTCATCTTGTCATTCTGTCTCTTTGTCCTGTCTTGTCACTTCATCCCTTCTCCTCATCCCATATCATCATCACGTCTCATCGTCCGTCTCACATCCTGTCTCGTCAGCTCAATTCGTTGTTTCATCTCATCATCTCATCTCATCGTCTCATCATCTCATCTCATCTCATCATTTTGGTTCATCTCTTCATCTCCTCTCATCATCCCATTTCTTCCTCTCATCTCATCTTTTTGTCCCGTCTCATTGTTCTGTCTTGTCTCCATGTCTCATCCCACCATCTTGTCTCATTGTCTCCTCATTTCATCATCCCAACTCATCATCTCAACTCTTCATCCCATGTCATTTTCTCATCTCATCATCTCATCATTTCTCATCATCTCATCTCATGTCATCTCGTCATTCAGTCTCCTTGTCCTGTCTTGTCTTGTCATCCCATCTCATCATCCCATCTCGTCATCCCATCTGATTGTCCATCTCATCATCCCTTCTCATCAACTTATGTCATCATCCTATCTTGTCGTCTCATCTAATTTTCTAATCTCATCCTCTCATCATCTCATCTTGTCTTATCATCTCGCTTCATCTCTTCATCTCCTCTCATTATCCCATCTCGTTATCCTATCTTACCATCCATCTTGTCATCCCATCTGATCATCTCATTTCATCATCTCATCTCGTAGTCTCGTCTCATCTCATCTCTTCATCTCATCATCTCATCTCATCTCAACATCTCGCTTCATCTCGACATCTCATCTCATCCTTGTAACTCATCATCTTTTCTCATCTTGTCATCCCATCTCATCCTCCTGTCTCATCTCCATGTCTCATCCCACTGTCTTGTCTCATTGTCTCATCATTTCATTATCCCATCTCATCATCTCATCTCATCTTTCCGTCTCATCAACTCATCTCTTCATCTCATCTTGTCTTGTCTCATCATCTCATCTTAACTCTTCATTCTGTCTTGTTGTCCCATTTCATCTTGTCATCCCCTTTCATCACCACATCTCGTCATCCAGTATCATTGCCCATGTTGTCATCCCATCTCATCATTTCATGTCATTGTCTCATCTAATAATCTCATCTTGTCCTCTCCTCTCATCATCCCTTTCATCATCTCGTCTCACCTTGTTATCCCATCTCATCTTGCATCTCGTCTCCATGTCTCATCCTACTGTATTGTCTCATTGTCTTGTCATTTCATCTCATCATGTCATATCATCCCATCGTCCCTTCTCATCGTCTCATCTCACAATCTCATCTTGTTTCGTCTCATCATCCCATCTCATCTCATCATTTTGTTTTGTTGTCCCGTTTCATCTCGTCATCCCATCTCATCATCCCATCTCATCAAGTCTCATTGTCCATCTCACCATCGTGTTTCATCATCTCATTACATCAATCATCTCGTCATCTTGTGTCATCATGTCATCATCTCATCATATCATCTCATCGTCTCATTTCATCTCATTGTCTCCTCTCATCATCCTATCTTGACATCTCTTCTCATCTCATCGTCCCTTCTCAACTTCTGTCTGGTCTCCATGTCTCATTTCACCATCCTGCCACATTGTCTCATCGTTTCATCATCCCATCTCATCATCTCTCATTGTCCCATCTCATTGTCTCATCTCATGGTCTCATCTTGTCTCATCTCATCATCTCATCACATCTCGTCATTCTGTCTCATTGTCCTATCTTGTATCATCATCCTATCTCTTCATTCCATCTCATCATTCCATCTCATCGTCTGCCTCGTTATCCCATCTTATCATCTAATGTTATCGTCTAATCTCATCTCATCTTGTTATCTCATCTCATCATCTCATCATCTCATCTCATCATATCACTTTATTTCATCATTTCCTCTCATCATCCCATCCTGTCATCTCGTCTCATCTCTTCATCCCTTCTGACCTTCCTATCTCCTTTTCATGTCTCATCCCAATGTCATGTCTCAATGTCTCATCACTTCATCATCCCATCTCATCATCTCATCTTATCATCCCATCTCATCATCTCATCTTATCATCCCATCTCATCGTCTCATCTCATCGTCTCATCTTGACTCATTTGGACGTCTCATCTCATCTCGTCATTCTGTCTTGTTGTCCCATCTCATCTCATCATCCCATCTCATCATTCCCTCTCATCGTTTTTCTCGTCATCCCATCATACATCTCTTGTCCTCGTCTCATCTCATCATCTTGTCTCATCATCTCATATCATCATCTTGTCATCTCATCTCATCTCATTGTCTCGCTTCATCTCGTCGCCTCCTCTCATCATCCCATCTCGTCATATCTTCTCATCTTGTTGTCCCATCTCGTCCTCCTGTCTCGGCTCCATGTCTCATCCCACTGTCTTGTCTCATTGTCTTGTCATTTCATTGTCCCATCTCATCATCCCATCTTATCATCCCATCTCATTGTCTCATCTCATCACCTCATCTTGTCTCGTCTCATCGTCTCATCTCATCTCAATGTACTCTCTCATTGTTCCAGCTCATCTCTTCATCCTATCTCATCATCAAAACTTGTCATCCTGTCTCATCGTCAATCACATCATCCCGTCACATCATGTCATGTAGTCATCTCATTTCAGTCTCATCTCATCATCTCATCTCATTATCTCATTATCTCATCTCATCTCATTGTCTCGCTTCATCTCATCATCCCCTCTCATCATCCCATTTCGTCATCTCATCTTATCTCTTCATCCATTCTCGTCTTCACATCTCATCTCCAGGTCTCATCCCACCATCTTGTCTCATTGTCTCATCACTTCATCATCCCATCTCATCATCTCATCTCATCATCCCATCTCATCATCTCATCTCATCATCTCTTCTTGTCTTGTATCATCATTTCAGCTTGTCTAGAAGTTCTGTTTAATTTTCCCGGCTTGACTCTTCATCCCCTCTCACCCTCACATCTCATCATCCTGTTTCATCATCCGTCTCATCATCCCATCTCATCATCTCATGTAGTCATCTCATATCACAGTCTCTTCTCATAATCTCATCTCATTGTCTCATCACCTCATCTCTTCTCATTCTCTTGCTTCATCTAGTCATCTCCTCTCATCATCCCATCTCATCTTCTAGTCTCATCTTGTCATCCCGTCTCATCTTTCCATCTCGTCTCTGTGTCTCATCCCACCATCTTTTCCCTTTGCTCATCATTTCATCGTCCCATCTTGTCATCTGTTCTCATCTTCCCATCTCATCATCTCATCTTGTCTCATTTCATCATTTCATCTCATCTTGGCATTCTGTCTCATTGTCCTGTATCATCTCTTCATCCCTTCTCATCATCCCATCTCGTCATCCTGTCTCATCCTCTCTTGCAGTCATCTCATCTTGTAGACTCATCTCATCATTTCATCTCACCATCTCATCATCTCATCTCATCTCATCATCTCGCTTTAACTTGTCATCTCTTTTTTCATCCCATCTTGTCATCTCATCTCATCTCTTCATCCCTTCTTGTCCTCGCATCTCATCTCCATGTCTCATCCCACTGTTTTGTCTCATTGCCTCATCATTTCATCATCCCATCTCATCATCTCATCTCATCGTCCCATCTCTTCGTCTCATCTCATCGTTTCATCTTGTCTCATTTTGACGTCTCATCTCATCTCGTTATTCTGTCTCATTGTCCCATCTCGTTTTGTCATCCCATCTCATAATCTCATCTCATCATTTCATCTCATTGTCCATCTCGTCATCCCATCTCAACATCTCTTGTCCTCGTCTCATCTTGTCATCTCATCTCGTCATCTCATCTCATCATCTCATCATCTCATATCATCTCATCATCCCACCTTATCTTGTCATCTCCTCTCATCATGCCATTTCGTTGTCTCATCACATCTTATCATCCCATCTCATCTTTCCGTCTCATCTCCATGTCTCTTCCCACAGTCTTATTTCATAGTCTCATCATTTCATCATCCCAAATCGTCATTTCATTTTCCTGTCTCATCATCTCATCTCTTCGTCTCATCTTGTCTCGTCTTGTCATCTCATCTTATCTTGCATTCTGTCTCATTGACCCATCTCATCTTGTCATCACATCTCATCATCCCATCTCGTCATCCCGTCTCATCAAGCGGTCTCATCATCTCATGTCATCACCTCATCTCATAGTTATGTCTCCTCATTTCATCTCATAGTCTTGTCATCTCATCTCATCTCATACTCTCGTTTCATCTCGTTGTAACCTGTCATCATCCCATCTCGTCATCTCATCTCATTTTGTCATCCCAACTCATCTCCATGGCTCATCATACCGTCTTGTTTCATTGTGTCATCATCTCATCATCCCATCTCATTTCCTCATCTCCTCATCTCATCTTTTCCCATCTCGTCATCTCATCTCATCTCATCATTCTGTGTCATTGCCCCGTCTCATCCTGTCATCCTGTCTCATCATCCCATCTCGTCATCCCATCTCATCATCCATCTCATCATCCCATCTCATCATCTAGTCATCCCATCTAATCTTCCTGTCTCATCTCCATGTCTCGTCATCCTGTCTCATCATCCGTCTCATCATCCCATCTTATCATCTCTTGTCATCATCTCATCACGTCATCTCGTCTTGTCATCTCATCTCATCCTCTCATCATTTCATCTCGTCTCATCATCTTGCTTCATCTCATTGTCTCCTCTCATCATCCCATCTCAATGTCTCATCTCATCTCGTCACCCCTACTTGTCTTTCCATCTTATCTCCATGTCTCATCCCACCGTCTGCTCTCTTTTTTTCATCATTTCATCATACCATCTAGTCATCTCATTTCATTGTCCCATCTCATTATCTCATCTCAGCATCTCATCTGGTCTCATCTTATTTTCTCATCTCATCTCCTTATGCTGTCTCATTGTTCTGTCTCGTCTCATCATGCTATCTCATCATCCCATCTCATCATACTTCTTGTCATCCCGTCTCATCTCATGTTGTCATCTCATCTCCTCATATCCTCTCGTCTTCTCATCTCATTGTTGGTAATCTCATCTCATCTCATTGTATCACTTCATCTTTGTCTCCAATCATCATCCCATCTCATCTTCGCATCTGATCTCATCATCCCGACTTTTCTTCCCATCTCATCTCCATGTTTTATTACACACTCTATCTCATTGTCTCGTCATTTCTTCATCCCATCTCAACCTCTCATCTTTCTGTCTCATTGTCTCATCTCATCTTGTCATCTTGTCTCGTCTCATTGCCTCATCTCATCTCGTCGTTGTGCCTTGGTCTCCCGTTTCATCTCATCCTCCCATCTCATCTCATGTCGTCGTCTAATCTCATAGTCTCATCTCATCATCTTTTCTTATCTTGTTATCCCATCTCATCTCATTGTTTCACTTCATCTTGTCATCTCTTCTCATCATCCCATCTTGTCATCTCATCTCATCTCATCGTCCCATCTCATCTTCATGTCTCATCTCCATGTCTCATCCCACTGTCTTGTCTCATTGTCTCTCCATTTCATTGTCCCATCACATCATCTCATCTCAGCATCCCAGCTTGTCTCATCTCATCTTCTCATCTTGTCTCATCTCGTTGTCTCATCTTCTCTCATTGTTCTGTCTCCTTGTCCTGTCTCTTCTCGTCATCCCATCTCATCATCCCATCTTGTCATCCAGTCTCATTGTCTGTCTCTTCATCCCGTCTAATCATCTCATGCCATCGTCTCAGCTTGTATATTCATTTCGTCATCTCATCTCATGCTCTAATCCTCTCATCCCATCTCATCATCTTGCTTCATATCATCATCTCCTCTAATCATCTGAACTTGTCATTTTGTCTCATCTTGTCATTTTGTCTCATCTTCCCTTCTCATCTCTATGCCTCATCCCACTGTCTTGTCTCATTTTCTCATCATTTCATCATTCTATCTCATCATTACATCTCATTATCCCATCTCATCATCTCATCTCATCATCTCATTTGTCTCATCTTGTCCTCTCATCTCATCTCTTCATTCTATCTCATTTTCCCATCATCTCTCATCATCCCGACTCATCATCCCTTCTCCACATCCTGACTCATCATCCATTTTGTCATTCTGTCTCGTCATCTCATGTCATCATCTCATCTCGTAGTCTCTTCTCATCACCTCATCCCATCGTCTCGTCATCTTATGTCATCTCATCGTCTCCCTTCATCTCATCATCTCCTCTCATTATCACATCTTGTCATCTTGACTCATCTTTTTGTCCCATGTCATCTTCCCATCTCATCTCCATGTCTCATCCCACCATCTTTTCTCATTGTTTCATTATTCCAACATTCCATCTCATTATCTCATCTCATCATCCCATCCCATGGTCTCCTCTCATCATACCATCTTGTCTTGTCACGTCGTGTCATCTCATCTCGTCAAATGGTCTCATTTTCCCATCTCATCTCATCATCCTGTTTCATCATCGCTACCTCATCATCCTGTCTCATCGACTATCTCGTCATCCCATCTCATAATCTCATGTCGTCATCTCATCTTGTAGTGTCGTCTCATCATCTCATCTCATCATGTCATCACATCTCATCTCATTGTGTCATTTCATCACATCATCTCCTCTCATCATCCCATCTCATCTTCCTGTCTTGTCTCCATGTCTCATCACACCGTCTTGTCTCAATGTATCATCTTTTCATCATCACATTTTGTCATCTCATCTCATAATCCCATTTCATCATCTCATATCATCATCTCATCTTGTTTCATCTTGTCATCTCATCACATCCCATCATTCTGTCTTGTTGCCTGTCTCGTTTCATCATCTGTCTCATCATCCCATCTCATCATCCCGTCTCATCATCCGTCCTGTCATCCTGTCTCATCATCTCATGTTGTTGTCTCATCTCGTAGTCCCATCTTGTCATCTCATCTCATCATCTCGTCATCTCATCTCATTGTCTTGCTTCATCTCATTGTCTCCTCTCATCTACACATCTCGTCATTCTGTCTCTCCTCATCATCACATCTCATTTTCCTGTCTCTCTGCAGGGCTCATCCCACCACCTTGTCTCATTGTTTCACCATTTCATGATCCCATCTCGTCATCTCATCTCATGTCCCGTCTCATCATCTAATCTCATTGTCTCATCTTGTCTCGTCTGGTTGTCTCATCTGATCTCATCATTCTGTCTTGTTGTCCCATCTCGTCTCATCATCCTGTCTCATAATCCCATTTCATCATCCTGTCTCATCATCCATTTCATCATCTCATCTCATCGTCCCGTCTCTTTATCTCATCTCATCATCTCATCTTGTCTCATCTCCTCGTCTCATCACATCTCGTCATTCTCTCTAGTTTCCTGTCTCATCTCATCATCCCATCCCATCATCCAGTCTCAAAGTCTGACTCGTCATCCAGTCTCATCAATTCATATATTCATCCCATCTCGTCATCTCATCTCGTCATCTCATCTCATCTTCTCGTCATCTCATCTCATCTCATTGTCTCTCTTCATCTCTTCCTCTCCCCTCATCATCCCATCTTGTCATCTCATCTCATCATCCTGTCTCATCGTCCCATCTCATCTCCATGTCTCATTCCCCAGTCTTGTCTCATTCTTTCTTCATTTCTTCGTCCATCTTGTCATCTCATCTCATTATCCCATTTCATCATCTCATCTCATCATCTCATCTTGTCCCGTCTCGTCATCTCATGTCCTCTCATCATTATGTCTCGTTGTCCCATCTCAACTCATAATCCCATCTTATCATTCCATCTCATCATCCTGTCTCATCATCCATCTCGTCATCCTGTCTCAACATCTCATTTTGTCATCTCATCTCGTCATCTCATCACATCATCTTGCTATCTCTTCTCTTCTCATCATCTTGCTTCTTCTCGTCATCTCATATCATCATCCTATCTTTTGTCTCGTCTCATCATGTCATCCCATCTCATCTTCTCTTCTTGTGTCCATATGTCATCTCAACGTCTTGTCTCATTGTCTGATCATTTGATCACCCCATCTCTTCATCTCATCTCATCCTCCCGTCAAACTGTCTCCACTCATTGTGTCATCTTGTCCCATCTTGTCATCTCATCTCATTGCACCATCCCATCGTCTCATCTCATTGTCTCATCTAGACTCATCCCATCGATTCATCTCTTCTCATCATTCTGTCTCATTTTCCAATCCCGTCCCATCATCCTGTCTCATCATCCCATCTCGTCATCTCATCTCATCTCGTCATTCCGTCTCATCTTCCCTTCTCATCTCCATGCCTCATCCTACCTTCTTTTCTCATTACTCATCATTTCATCATTCCATATCATCATCACATCTCATCATCCCATCTCATCATCTCATTTCATTGTCTCATCTTGGCTCATCTCATTGTCTCATCTCATCTCGTCATTCTGCCTCATTGTCCTGTCTTGTCTCGTCAACCTATCTCATCATCTCATTTCATAATTCCATTTCATTATCTGTCTCATCATCCTGTCTCACCATCTCATGTCATTGTCTCATCTCAAAATCTTGTCTCATCATCTTATCTCATCATCTCATCTCATCTCATCTCATCATCTCACTTCATCTCCATGTCTCCTCTCATCATCCCATCTCGTCGTCTCATCTCATCTCGTCATCCAGTCTCGTCTTCCCATCTCATCTCCATGTCTTATATCACCATCTTGTCTCATTGTCTCATCATTTCATCATCCCGTCTTGTCATCTAATCTCATCGTTCCATCTCATCATCTTATCTCATCATCTCATTGTCCCATCTCATCAGGTCATCCCATCTCATTATCCCATCTCATCATTCCATTTCATTGTATGTCTTGTCATCCCGTCTCATCATCTCATGTCATTGTCTTATCTCATCATCTCGTCTCATCCTCTCATCTCATTGTCTCATAATCTCATCTCATCTCATCATCTCACTTCATCTCGTCATCTCCTCTCTTCATCCTATCTCATCATCTCATCTCCTCTCGTCTTCCCATCTCATCTCCATGTCTCATCCCACCGTGTTGTCTCATTGTCTCATCATTTCTTTGTCCCATCTTGTCATCTCTTCTCATCATCCCATCTTGTCATCTCTTCTCATCATCCCATCTTGTCATTTCATCTCATCTCATCATCCTACCTTGTCTTTCTGTCTCGTCTGCATGTCTCATACCACCATCTTGTCTCATTGTCTCATCATTTCATCATCTCATCTCATCATCTAATCTCATCATCTCATCTCATTGTTTTATCTCATCATTTCATCTTGTCTCATCTCCTCATCCCATCTCATCTCGTCATTCAATCTCATTGTCCCATCTCGTCAAGTCATCCCATTTCATCATCCCATCTCATCATTCCGTCTCATTGTACATCTAGTCATCCTATCTCATCATCTCATGTCATTGTCTCATCTTGTCATCTCATCTCGTCCTCTCATCTCATCGCTCTCATAATCTCATCTCATCTCATTGTTTCGCCTCATTTAGTTGTCCCCTCTCTTCATCCTATCTCATCATCTTATCTCCTCTCATTGTCCCGTCTCATCCTCCTGTCTCGTCTCCCTGTCTCATCCCTCTTTGTTGTCTCATTTTCTCATTATTTCATTGTCCCATCTCATCATCTGATCTCATCTTCCCATCTCATCATCTACTCTCATTGTCTCATCTTGTCTAGTCTTGCTGTCTCATCTGTTCTTAAAATCCTGTCTCATTGTCCCGTCTCAGCTCAACATCCTGTCTCATCACCTCATCTCATCATCCCATCTCATCGTCCGTCTTGTCATCTCATCTCATTGTCTTGTCATCTCATCTCATCTCATCATCTAGCTTCACCTCGTCGTCTTTTCTCATCATCCCATCTTGACATGTCATCTCATCTCATCATCCTGTCTCATCTTCCCATCTTGTCTCCATGTCTCATCCCACAATCTTGTCTCATTGTTTCATCCTTTCATCTTCCCATCTCAGAATTTCATCTCATTGTTCCGTCTCATTGTCTCTTCTCATTGTCTCATCTTTTCTAGTCTTGTCCTCTCATCTCATCTTGTCAGTCTGTCTCATTGTCGCTTCTTGTTTCGTCATCCCATCTCATCATCCCATCTCATAATCCCATCTCATCATCCAGTCTCATCATGCATCACATCATCCCTTCTCATCATCTTATGTCATCATCTCATCTCATAGTCTTTTCTCATCATCTCATCGTCTGTCATCTCAAATTGTCTCATCGTCCTGATTCATCTCATCATCTGCTCTCATCATCCTATCTCAAGATCTCATCTCATGTCATCATCCTACCTCGTCTTCCCATTTTGTCTCCATTTCTTATCCCACCATCTTCTCTCCTTGTCTCTTCAATTCATTGTCCCATCTTGTCATCTCATCTCATCATCCTGTCTCACATCTTATCTTGTCTTCTCTTTTCATATCATTTCATCTTGTCATTCTGTCTTGTTGTCCCATCTCGTCTCATTATCCAATCTCATCATCCTATCTCATCATCCTGTCACATCATCTGTCTCGTCATCCTGTCTCATCATCTCATGTCATTATCACAACTCATAGTCTCGTCTTATCATCTCATCACGTTGTCTCATTATCTCATCTCATCTCATTGTCTTGCTTCCTCTCATCATCTCCTCTAATCATCCCATCTCGTCCTCTCATCTCATCATTTCATCTTCTCTTGTCTGGTCGTATCGTCTCATCTCGTCATTCTGTCTCATTGTCCCATCTCATCTCGTAATCCAGTCTCATCATCCCATCTTATCATTGTGTCAAATCGTCCATCTCATCATCCCGTCTCCTCATCTCATGTTGATGTCTCATCTCGTCATCTTGTCTCATCATCTTATCTCATCGTCTCGTCATCTCCTCTTGTCTTATCATTTTGCTTCATCTCGTCTGTCTCATCATCCCATCTCGTCATCTCATCTCATCTCCTCATTCCGTCTCATTTTCCCATCTTGTCTCCATGTCTCATCCCACTGTCAAATCTCATTGTCTCCTCATTTCATCATCCCATCACTTCATATCATCTCATTGTCTCATCTGAACTCCAATCGTCATCTCATCTCATCTCTTCATTCTGTCTCATTGTCCTCTCTCATCTCTTCATCCTTTCCCATCATCCAATCTCATCATCCCATCTCATCATCCATCTCAACATCCCATCTCATTTCTCATGTCATCGTCTCATCTCGTATTCTCATCTCATCGTCTCTTCTCGTCATGTCATAAATTCATTGCATCTCATCATCTTGCTTCATCTCATTGTCTCCATTCATCAACCCATCTTGTCATCTCGTCTCATCTCGTCATCCAAGCTCAACTTCCCATCTCGTCTCCATGCCTCATACCACCATCTTGTCTCATTGTCTCACAATTTTATTGACTCATATTGTCACCTCATCTCATTGTCATGTGTCATCATCTAATCTAATCATCTCATCCTGTCTCGTCTTCTTGTCTCATCTGACCTGTTCATTCTGGCTTGCCACATCTCATCTCGTCATCCCATCTAATCATTCCATCTTGTCATCCCGTTCATCATCTCATGTCATCAGCACATCTCATAATCTCATCTCATTTTCTCATCTCATCGTCTTCTCATCTAATCTCACCTCATCATCAGGCTTCATCTCATCGTCTCCTCTCATCATCCCATCTCATTGTTTCATCTCATCTCGTCGTCACCTCTCATCTTCCCATCTCATCTCCATGTCTCAAACCACCATCTTGTCTCATTGTCTCATCATTTCATCATCCCATCTTGTCACCTCATCTCATCATCCCATCTCATCATCTCATCTCAGCATCTCATCTTGTCATGTCTCATCGTCTCATCTCATCTCGACATTCTGTCTCATTGTCCCATCTCGTCTAGTCACTTCATCTCATCATCCCATCTTGTCATCCCGTCTCATCATCCATCTCGTCATCCAGTCTCATCATTTCATGTCATCATCTCATATGATAATCTTGTCTTATCATCTCATCTCATTATCTCATCATCTCATCTCATCTCATCGTCTCGCTTAATCTCGTCATCTCCTCTCATATCCCATCTCATCATCTCATCTCATCTCGTCATCTCATCAATTCTCCCCTTCTCATCTCCCTGTCTCAACCCAGCATCTTGTCTGTTTGTCTCATCATTTCATCATCCCATCTTGACATCTCATCTCATCATCCCGTCTCATCATCCCATATCATCATCCCTTCTCGTCATCTCATGTCGTTGTCTCATCTCGTCGATTCATCATGTCATCTCATCTCATCGTCTGGTCATCTCATCTCATTTCATCATCTTGCTTCATTTTGTCATCTCCTCTCATCATCCCATCTCAAAGTCTCATCTCATCACTTCATCCCGTCTCATCCTCTTGTCTCGTTTCCATGTCCCATCCCACCGTTTTGTCTCATTGTCTTGTCATTTCATCATCCCATCTCATCATCTCATCAAATTACCCCCTCTCATTGTCTCATCTCATCATTTTATGATGTCTCATCTCATCATCTCATCTCATCATTCTGTCTCATTTTCCCATCTCATCTTGTCATCCTGTCTCATCCAATCTCATCATCCCATTTCATCATCTCTCTCATCATTCTGTCTCATTATCTCCTGTCATCATCACATTTCATAGTCTCCTCTCGTGTTCTCATCTCATCATCTTGTCATCTAATCTTGCCTCATCATCTCGCATCTCTTCTCATCATCCCATCTCGTCATCTCATCTCATCTCATCATTCCATCTCATCTTCCCATCTCGTATCCATGTCTCATCCCACCATCTTGTCTCATTATCTCATCATTTCATCATCCCATCTTCTGATCTCATCTCATCGTCCCATCTCATCATCTCATCTCATCATCTCATCTTGTCTCGTCTCATTGTTTCATCTCATCTCATCATTCTGTCTCGTTGTCTCATCTGGTCTAGTCATCCCATCTCATCATCCCATCTTATCATCTCATCTCATCCATCCATCTATTCATCTCATCTCATCATCTCATCTTGTCTCATGTCTTCATCTTATCTCATCTCGACGTTCTGTCTTGTTGCCACGTGTAGTCTCCTCATCCCATCTCATCATCCCATCTGGTCATCCCGTCTCATCATCTCATGTCACTGTCTCATCTTGTTGTCTCTTCCCATCATTTCCTCTCATTGTCTTGTCATCTCATCTCATCATCTTGCTTCATCTAGTCATCTCCTCTCATCATCCCATCTTGTCGTCTCATCTCTTCTCATTTTCCTGTT
Source organism: Tamandua tetradactyla (assembly GCF_023851605.1). Taxonomy (NCBI): domain Eukaryota; kingdom Metazoa; phylum Chordata; class Mammalia; order Pilosa; family Myrmecophagidae; genus Tamandua; species Tamandua tetradactyla. The sequence continues at coordinate 4,257,490 of NC_135354.1, forward strand.
TCATCTTCCTGTCTCATCTCAATGTCTCATCCCACTGTCTTCTCTCATTGTCTCATTATTTCATCACCCCATCTCTTTATCTCATCTCAGCCTCCTTAGTCATCATCTCATCTCATTGTCTCATCTTGTCTCTCTCGTCATCTCCTTCATCCTGTCATTTTGTCTTTTTCCCATCTTGTCCTGTCATCCCATCTCATCATCCGATCTCATCATCACATCTCATCGTCCATCTCGTCATCCCGTATCATCATTTCAAATCATTGTATCATCTCACAGTCTCGTCTCACCATCTCATCTCATTGTCTCATTTCATCTCATCTCATCGTCTCGCTTCATCTCATCATCTGCTCTTATCTTCCCATCTCGTCTTCCCAACTCATTTTCCTGTCTCGTCTCTATGTCTCATCCCACCATCTTATTTTATTGTCTCATCATTTCATCGTCCCATCTCATCATCACATCTCATCATCCCATCTCATCTCGTCATCCTGTCTCACCTTCCCATCTCATCTCCATGTCTCATCCCACCATCTTGTCTCATTTTCTCATCATTTCATCATCCCATCTCATCATCTCATCTCATCATCCCATCTCATCGTCTCATCTCATCATCTCATCTTTTCTCGTCTCATCATCTCATCTCATCTCGTCATTCTGTTTCATTGCCCTATCTCATCTTGTCATCCTGTCTCATTATCCCATCTGTTCATCCCGTCTCATCGTCTGTTTCATCATCCCATCTCATCATCTCATGTTGTCTCATCTCCTCATCTCTTCTCATCATGTCATCTAATCGTCTCATCATCTCATCTCATCTCATCATCTCCTCTTATCATCCCATCTTGTCATCTTGTATCACCACATCATCCCATCTCATCGTCTCATCTCATTTGATTGTCCCTCCTCATCATCTAGTCTCTTCTTGGTGTCCTTTCTCATCGTTCCATCTCATTATCCCATCTCATCATCTCGTATCATCTCATCATCCTGTCCTGTCATCTTGTCTCTTCATCTCATCATCTTGTATTCTCTTCTCGTCTTTCATCTCATTTTCTCATCTCATTTCATAATCCTGTCTCATTTTCCTGTCTCATCATCTCTTCTCATCATTTCATCTCAGTATCTCACCTCATCATCCTTCTCGTCATCCTGGCTTATTATCCCATCTCCTCTCCCTTTCACATCTTGCTGTCTCATTTCATCATCTCTTCTCATCATCTCATCTTGTCTTCTCATCTCCTAGTCTCATCTCATCGTCCCATCTCAACTGGTCATCCTGTCCCATCATCTGTGTCTTCATCCTGCCTCATCCCCTCATCTCGTCATCCCATCTTGTCTCCTCTCATCATCTCGTCTCATCTCATCATTTCATCTCGTTGTCCCATCTCATCATCCTGTCTTCTCTCCCTATCTCGTCTCACCATCTCATATCATCATCTCATCTCGTCTCTTCTCATCATCCTGCCTTTTCTACTTGTCTCATCTCATCATCTCATTGTCTCATCTCATCTCATCTTCTCATCTCTTCATCATGTGTCATCATCTCATCTCAACTCGTCATCCCTTCTCATCTCATCTTCACATCTCCACATCTCACCTCATCATTTCACCTTGTTATCTCATCTAATCTTTTCATCCCATCTCATTTTCCTCTCTCATCTTGATGTCCCATCTCCTCATCCCATCTTGTCTCCCTCTCTCATCTTGCCGTCTCATATCTTCATCTCATCTCATTGTCTCATCTTGTCATCACATTCTCTTCATCCCTTCTTGTATTTTCATCTCATCTCGTCTCTTCCTGTCATCCCATTTTGTCATCTCATCTCGTCTCCTCCTCTCTTCGTCTCATCTCAGCTTGTCATCTTGTGTCATCATCACATATCCTCATCTCATCTCTCTTCGTTTTCCTGTCTCATCATCGCATCTCATCTCCCTGTCTCTTCTCATCATTTAGTCTCATCATCTCATCTCATCATCTCATCATCTCATCTCACTGTTTCATCTCATTGACCCATCTCATCTTGTCATCCCACCTCATCCTCCCATCTCATTGTCTCATCTTGTCTCATGTCATCATCTCATCTCATCTCATTGTCCGTCTCATCATCCCATCTCATGGTTTCATGTCATCAGCTCGTGTTGCGGTCTCATCTCGTCATGTCTCGTCATCTCTTCTCATCTCCTTGTCCCATCTTGTACTATCTCCTCATCTCGTCTCTTCTCATCTTCCTGTCTCATGGTCCCATCTCATCTCCCTGACTTGCCATCTAATCTCATCTCGTCATCTCGACTCATAATCCCATCTCACCTTCTCATCATCCCATCTCATCATCCTGTCTCATTTTTTCACCTCGTTGTCTCATCTCATTTATCATCCCATCTCATTGTTCCATCTTGTTATCTCTTCTTATCTCATCATCCCATCTCATCATATTTTTTCATCTCATCATCTCGTCCTCTCATCTCCTGTCATTGTTCCGTCTCATCATCTCATCTCATCTCATTGTCTCATCTCATTCTTCGTCCCATCTCTTTGTTCCATCTTGTCATCATTTCTCATCCCATCATCCTGTCTTATTGTATTTTCTCATCTCATCATCTCATCCTCTCATCTCATCTCATTGTCCCATCTCATTATTTGATCACAACTCATCATTCCATCTCATCGTCCCATCTCCTCAACTCATCTCCTCTTGTCATCTCTTCTCATCATCTCACCATCTCATCCATTGTCTCATCTGATAACATCGTTCCCTCTCATCATCCCATTTCATCGTCTCTTCTCATTTCATCATCCCATCTCAACATCCCGTCACATCTCCATCTCATCCCTCCATCCTGTCTCATCATCTCATCTTGTCTGATCTTGGCTTCTCATTGTCTCATTGTCCTCTCATCATTTTTTCTCATCTCATTGTCCCGTCTCATCATCCTATCTGATCTCATCCCTTCAGGTCATCTGTCTCATCTTCTCATCTCATCTCATCATCTTCTTGTCCCATCTTATCTTGTCATCTCATCTCATCTTGTCATCCCATCTCATCATCCATCTCATCATTCTGTCTTGTTGTCTCATCTCGTCAGCTCATCTCATCAACACATCTCATCGTCTTGTCTCCTCATCTCGTCTCATCTTGTCATCATGTCTCATTGTACCATCTCATCATCTTGTCTCATCTCGTCATCCTGTCTCATCATTCCATCTCATCATCTATTCTCATCCTGTCATCCCATCTCCTCATCTCATCTCGTTGTTTAATCTCATCATCTCATCTCATCATCTTTTTATCATTCTGTTTTGTTGTCCCATCTTGTCATCTCATCTCATCATCTCATCTCATCATCTCCTCTTGTCTCGTCTCATCATCTCATCTCATCTCATCATTCTTTCTCATTGTCCCATCTCATCTAGTCATCCCATCTCATCATCCCATCTCATCGTCCTGTCTCATCGTCCATCTCCTCATCCTGTCTCATTATCTCATGTCATCATCTCATCTCATCTCATCCCATCTAATTGTCTTGTGTCATCTCATCATCTCATCTCATTGTTCCATCTCCTCATCTCATCTCTTTTCATCTTCCAATCTTTTTGTCTCATCTCATCCCCCTAGCTCATCATCTTGGCTCATCACATCATCTCGTCTCCTCATTCCATCTTCTCATCTCGTTGTCCTGTCTCACTGTCCCATCTCGTCATATCATCGATCCATCTCATCATCCCATCTCATTGTCCCATCTCGTCGACCATTATCATCACGTCATCCCATCTCCTCGTTCATCGCATCATCCCTTTTTCTAATCTCATCTCGACTCATCTCATACCATCTTGTCATCTCATATCATCTAGTTGTCCCATGTCATCCTCCTGTCTCGTCACATCATCCAGTTTCATTGTCCCATCCCATCGTTTCATCTCATCTCATCATCATATCTCATCATCTTTTCATCTTATCTTTTCATCTCATCCTCTCATCTCATCTCATCATCTCGTTTTGTCATCTCATCCTCTCATCATTTCATCTCGTCATTTCATCTCATCCCATCATCCTGTCTCATCATCTTGTCATCTCTTCTTGTCATTTCATATTGTCATCTTGTCACATCTTGCCATCGCATCCCGTCATTCCTTCTCATTGTCCCATCACATCTTGTCATCCCAGCTCATTATCCAGGCTCATCTCATAGTCCTGACTCATCACCTCATCTCATTGTTTCATCTCTTCGTTTCATCTACTCTCAACATCCGGGATGATGAAACATTTCATCATTCCATCTCATCATCCCATGTCATCTCGTCATCTGGTCTCATTGTCCATCTCGACATCTGGTCTCATGATCTCATCTCCTCGTTTCATCATATCATATCATCACGTCACATCTTTTCATCTCATCTCATCTCATCATCCCATCTCATCATCTCATCTCATCTCATTGTCTCATCTCATGTCATCAGGTCATCTCATCTTGTCATCTCATCATGACTTCTCATGTTTCCTCTCATTACCTCATCTCATCTCCTCATCTTGTCTCTTCATCTCATCTCATCATCTCGTCAAGACATCTCATCAGGTCATGTCATCTCATCATCTCTTCTCCTCGTTTCATCTCATCATCTCATCACATCTTGACATCCTGTCTTGTCATCTCATCGTGTCGTCTCATCTCGTCATCTCATCAGGTCAGCTCATCTCTTCTTCTCGTCATTACCTCTCATCGTTTCATCTCATCATCTGAATCTCGTCATCTCATCATAAAATCTCATCATCCCATCTCATCATCCCGTCTCATTGACCCATCTCATCTCGTCCTCCCATCTCGTCATTCATCTCATCATCCTGTTTTGTCATCTCATCTCGTTGACTCATCTCCTCCCATCTCTTTGTCTCATCTCATCTTGTTGTCTCATCTCATCCTCCTGTCTCGTCACATCATCCAGTCTCATTGTCACATCTCATCACTTCATCTCAACTCATTGTCTTCTATCATCATCTCATCCTCTTGTTTCATCTCATCATCTCATCACATCTCGTCATCAGGTCTCATTGTCCGTCTTATCATCCCGTCTCATCACCTCATCTCATCTTGTCTCATCATATCATCTCGTCAAATCTCATCATCTCACTCATCTCATCCTCCCATCTTGTCATCTAATCTTATATTGTCGTCTCCTCTCATCATCTCATCAAGTCATCTCGTCTCATCATCTTCATCTATTCTCATCATTTCATCTTGTCATCTCATCTCATCTCATCATTCCATCTCATCATCTCATCTTGTCTTCTCATCTCATCATCTCATTCAGTCATCGCATCATCTCTTCATCTCTTCTCATCATTTCATCTCATCATCTCATCTCATCTCATCATCTCGTCTTATCCCATCTTGTCAACTCGTCCCATATTGTTGTCCCATCTCATCATCCCATCTCGTTGACCCATCTCATCTCATCATCCAGTCTCTTCATTCATCTCATCATCCTGTTTTGTCATCTCATCTTGTTGACTCATCTCATCCCATTTCGTCATCTCATCTCATCTGGTTATCCCATCTCACCTTCCAATCTCATCCCATCATCCAGTCTCATTGTCCCATCTCATCGCTTCATCTCATCTTGTCATCTTTTCTCATCATCTCATCATCTTGTTGTTTTATCTCTTTGCCTCATCTCATCCCATCATCGTGTCACATTTCCTGTCTCATCATCTGGTCTTTTCATCTGATCTCATTGTCTTGTCTCATATCATCTTGGCACATCTCATCATCCCATCTCCTCTTCCTGCCTCGTCTTCCTGTCTCATCTCACTGTCTTGTCTCATTGTCTTGTCATTTCATCGTCCCATCTCCTCATTTCATCTCATCATCCCACCTCATCGTCTCAACTCATCATCTCATCTTGTCTCATCTCATCATCCCATCCCATCTCGTCATTCTGCCTCATTGTTTCATCTCGTCCCATCATCCTGTCCATCATCCCATGTTGTCATTCCATCTCATCATCTCATTTCATCATTTCACCTCATCGTCTTGACATCTCATCTCATCATCTAGTGATCTCATCTCTTCTCATTGTCTCACTTCATCTCGTCGTCTCGTCTCATCTCTGTCTCATCTCCTATTCCCATCTTGTCTCCATGTCTCATCCGACCGTCTTGTCTAATTGTCTCTTCATTTCATTTTCCCATCTTGTCATCTCATCTTATCCTGTCGCATCATCTCATCTCATCGTCTCATCTTGTCTCATCTGGTCATATCATCTCATCTCGTTATTCTGTCTCATTGTCCCCTCTCATCTCATCATCCCGTCTCATGATCCCATCTCATGATTCCATCTCATCGTCCATCTTTCCATCCCGTCTCATCATCTCATGTCATTGTCTCATCTTGTCATCTCTTCTTATCATCTCATCATCTCATCTTCTCATCTTTTCTCATTGTCTCGCTTCAACTCAACTTCTCCACTCATCATCCCATGTCATAATCTTGTCTCATTTCATCATCCGGTCCCATCTTCCCATCTCATCTCCATGTCTCATTCCACCATCTTTTCTCATCGTCTCATCATTTCAACATCCCATATCATCATCTCATCCCATCATCCCATCTCATCATCTCATCTCATCATCTCATCTTGTCTCATCATGTGGTCTCATCTCATCTCATCATTCTGTCTCATTTTCCCATCTCATCTCGTCATCCCGTCTCATCATCCCATCTCATCATCCTGTGTCATCGTCCATCTCATCATCCTGTCTCATCATCTCATGTCTTCATATCATCATGTAGTCTCGTCTTGTCATCTCATCTCATCATTTCATTATCTCATGTTATCTCATTGTCTTGCTTCATCTCATCATCTCCTCTCATCATCCCATCTTGTCATCTCGTCTCATCTTGTCGTTCCATCTCATCCTCCCAACTCCTCTCCATGTCTCATCCCAAACCTTGTCTCATTGTCTCATCATTTCATCATCCCATCTCATTTTCTCATCTCATCATCCTGTCTCATCATCTCATCTCATCTTCTCATCCCATCTCATCGTTCTGTCTCATTGTCCAGTGTGGTCTCATCATCCCATCACATCATCTTACCTCGTCATCCTGTCTCATCATATGTCTCGTCATCCCGTCTCATCATCTCAGGTCCTCGTCTAATCTCATAGTCTCATCTCGTCTTCTCATTTCATCATCTCATCATCTCATCTCATCTCATTGTCTCACTTCATCTCTTCGACCCCTCTCATAATCACATCTTGTCACCTTATCTCATCTCCTTGTCCTGCCTCATCCTCCCATCTCATCTCCATGTCTCGCCCCTCCCTCTTGTCTCATTGTCTCATCATTTCATCATTCCATCTCATCATCTCATCCCATCATCCGATCTCGTCATCTCATCTCATTGTCCTGTCTCATTGCCTCATCTCATCATCTCTTCTTTCTCATGCCATTGTCTCATCTCATTTCATCATTCTATCTCATTGTCCCGTCTGGTTTCATCATCATGTCTCATCATCCCATCTCGTAATCCCGTCTCATTGTCCATGTCATCTTCCTGTCTCATCATCTCATCTCATCATCTCATCTTGTCTTGTCTCGTCATCTCATCTCATCATTCTGTCTTGTTGTCCCATCTCATCTTGTCATCCCATCTCATCATCCCATCTCGTCATGCCGTCTCATCGTCTGTCTCATCATCCTGTCTCACCTTCTGTCTCGTCATCCCTTCTCATCATCTCATATAGTTTCATCTCGTAGTCTCTTCTCATCATCTCAACTCATCATCTCGTCCTCTCATCTCATCTCATCATTCAGTCTCATCTTCCCATCTCATCTCCATGTCTCATCCCTCCATCTCCTCTCATTGTCTCATGATTTCATCATCCCATCTCGTCATCACATCTCATTGTGCCGTCTCATCATCTCATCTCATCGTCCCATTGTGTCATCTCATCTCGTCATACTGTCTCCTTTTCCCGTCTCATCTCATCATCCCATCTCATCAGCCCATATATTCATTCTGTCTCATCATCCATCTCATTATCTCATCTCATCATCTCATGTTGTCATCATGGCCTCATCATCTCATAGTCTTGTCTCGTCATCTCATCTCATTGTCTCATCATCTCATCTCATCTCATTGTCTCCCTTCATTTAGTCATCTCCTCTCATCATCCCATCTCGGTGTCTTGTCTCATCTCATCATTCCGTCTAATCTACCCATCTTGTCTCCATGTCTTATCCCACCATCTGGTCTCATTGTCTCATCATTTCATCATGCCATCTCATCATCTAATCTCATCGTCCCATCTCATTGTCCCATCTCATCTTCTCATCTTTTCTCATATCTTCATCTCATCTCATATCGTCATTATGTCTCATTGTCCTCTCTCATCTCATCATCCCGTCTCATCCCATCTCATCATCCCATCTCACCCTCTGTCTCGTCATCCCATCTCAGCACCTCATATCATCATCTCATCTCATCGTCTCGTCTTGTCATCTCATCTCATTGTCTCATCATCTCATCTCATCTCATCATCTTGCTTCATCTCGTCATCTCCTCTCATCATCCCATCTCATCATCCTGTCTCATCTTGTCGTCCTTTCTTTTCTTCCTGTCTCTTCTGCATGTCTCATCCCACTGTCATGTCTCATTGTCTCATGATTTCATCATCCCATCTCGTCATCTCATCTCTCCATTCCGTGTCATCTTCCCGTCTCCTCTCCATGTCTCATCCCATCCTCTTGTATAATTTTCTCATCATTTCATCATCCCATCTCATCATCCCATCTCATCATCGTCTCATCCTCCCATGTCATCATCTCATGTTGTCGTCTCACCTTGTCATCTTGACTAGTCATCTCATCTCATCATCTTCTCATCTTATCTCATCTCATTGTCTTGCTTCAGCACATCATCTCCTCGCATCCTTCCATTTTGACATCTTGTTTCATCTCATCATCCCGTCTTACACTCCCATCTCATACCCATGTCTCAATCCACCGTTTTGTCTCATTTTCTCATTTCATCGTCCCATCTCTTCATTTCATCTCTTTGTCCCGTCTCATCATCTCTTCTCAGTATTTAATATTCCCTCATCTTGTCATCTCATCTCATCATCCCATCTCTTCATCCCGTCACATCATCTAATGTCATCATTTCATCTCATCATCCTCTCTTAATGTGCCATTTCGTCTCATCATCCCATCTCATCATCCCATCTTCTCATCTTGTCTCATCATCCATCTCATCATCCCATCACATCATCTAATGTCATCATTTCATCTCGTCATCTCGTCTCATCATGCCATCTCATTGTCTCATCTCATCTCATCATCCTGTCTCATCTTCCCATCTCATCTCCATGTCTATCCCACCGTCTTGTCTCATTGTCTCATCATTTCATTGTCCCATCTCATCATCTCATCTTGTCTTGTATCATCATCTCATCTCATGTCATCATTCTTCCTCATTGTTCCATCTCGTCTCGTCATCCTGTCTCATCATCCCATCTCGTCATCCTCTCATCGTCCGTCTCATCATCCTGTCTCATTATCTCATGTCGTTGTCTCATCTCTTCATCCCATCTAGTTTTCATGTCTCGTGTCCATGTCTCATCTCACTGTCTAGTCTCATTGTCTCATCATTTCATTATCCCATCTCCTCATCTCATCTCATCATCCCATCCCATCATCTCATCTTCTGTCTTCTCATTGTCTCATCTCATGTCATCATCCCATCTCATCATCCTGTCTCATCATCTCATGTCGTCGTCTCACCTTGTCATCTCATCTCATCATCTCATCTCGTCTCACTGTCTCACTTCATTTCTACATCTCCTCCCATCATTCCATCTTGTCATTTCGTCTAATCTCATTGTCCCATCTCATCTCCCCATCTCGTCTCCATGTCTCATCCTAACGTCTTGTCTCGTTGTCTCATCACTTCATCATCCCATCTTGTCATCTCATTTCATCATCATGCCTCATTGTCAATTCTTATCATCTCATCTTGCCTCGTCACATCCTCTCATCTCATCTCATCATCTCGTCTTATCCCATCTTGTCAACTCGTCCCATATTGTTGTCCCATCTCATCATCCCATCTCGTTGACCCATCTCATCTCATCATCCAGTCTCTTCATTCATCTCATCATCCTGTTTTGTCATCTCATCTTGTTGACTCATCTCATCCCATTTCGTCATCTCATCTCATCTGGTTATCCCATCTCACCTTCCAATCTCATCCCATCATCCAGTCTCATTGTCCCATCTCATCGCTTCATCTCATCTTGTCATCTTTTCTCATCATCTCATCATCTTGTTGTTTTATCTCTTTGCCTCATCTCATCCCATCATCGTGTCACATTTCCTGTCTCATCATCTGGTCTTTTCATCTGATCTCATTGTCTTGTCTCATATCATCTTGGCACATCTCATCATCCCATCTCCTCTTCCTGCCTCGTCTTCCTGTCTCATCTCACTGTCTTGTCTCATTGTCTTGTCATTTCATCGTCCCATCTCCTCATTTCATCTCATCATCCCACCTCATCGTCTCAACTCATCATCTCATCTTGTCTCATCTCATCATCCCATCCCATCTCGTCATTCTGCCTCATTGTTTCATCTCGTCCCATCATCCTGTCCATCATCCCATGTTGTCATTCCATCTCATCATCTCATTTCATCATTTCACCTCATCGTCTCGACATCTCATCTCATCATCTAGTGATCTCATCTCTTCTCATTGTCTCACTTCATCTCGTCGTCTCGTCTCATCTCTGTCTCATCTCCTATTCCCATCTTGTCTCCATGTCTCATCCGACCGTCTTGTCTAATTGTCTCTTCATTTCATTTTCCCATCTTGTCATCTCATCTTATCCTGTCGCATCATCTCATCTCATCGTCTCATCTTGTCTCATCTGGTCATATCATCTCATCTCGTTATTCTGTCTCATTGTCCCCTCTCATCTCATCATCCCGTCTCATGATCCCATCTCATGATTCCATCTCATCGTCCATCTTTCCATCCCGTCTCATCATCTCATGTCATTGTCTCATCTTGTCATCTCTTCTTATCATCTCATCATCTCATCTTCTCATCTTTTCTCATTGTCTCGCTTCAACTCAACTTCTCCACTCATCATCCCATGTCATAATCTTGTCTCATTTCATCATCCGGTCCCATCTTCCCATCTCATCTCCATGTCTCATTCCACCATCTTTTCTCATCGTCTCATCATTTCATCATCCCATATCATCATCTCATCCCATCATCCCATCTCATCATCTCATCTCATCATCTCATCTTGTCTCATCTCCTGGTCTCATCTCATCTCATCATTCTGTCTCATTGTCCCATCTCATCTCGTCATCCCGTCTCATCATCCCATCTCATCATCCTGTCTTAACGTCCATCTCATCATCCTGTCTCATCATCTCATGTCTTCATATCATCATGTAGTCTCGTCTTGTCATCTCATCTCATCATTTCATTATCTCATGTTATCTCATTGTCTTGCTTCATCTCATCATCTCCTCTCATCATCCCATCTTGTCATCTCGTCTCATCTTGTCGTTCCATCTCATCCTCCCAACTCCTCTCCATGTCTCATCCCAAACCTTGTCTCATTGTCTCGTCATTTCATCATCCCATCTCATTTTCTCATCTCATCATCCTGTCTCATCATCTCATCTCATCTTCTCATCCCATCTCATCGTTCTGTCTCATTGTCCAGTGTGGTCTCATCATCCCATCACATCATCTTACCTCGTCATCCTGTCTCATCATATGTCTCGTCATCCCGTCTCATCATCTCAGGTCCTCGTCTAATCTCATAGTCTCATCTCGTCTTCTCATTTCATCATCTCATCATCTCATCTCATCTCATTGTCTCACTTCATCTCTTCGACCCCTCTCATAATCACATCTTGTCACCTTATCTCATCTCCTTGTCCTGCCTCATCCTCCCATCTCATCTCCATGTCTCGCCCCTCCCTCTTGTCTCATTGTCTCATCATTTCATCATTCCATCTCATCATCTCATCCCATCATCCGATCTCGTCATCTCATCTCATTGTCCTGTCTCATTGCCTCATCTCATCATCTCTTCTTTCTCATGCCATTGTCTCATCTCATTTCATCATTCTATCTCATTGTCCCGTCTGGTTTCATCATCATGTCTCATCATCCCATCTCGTAATCCCGTCTCATTGTCCATGTCATCTTCCTGTCTCATCATCTCATCTCATCATCTCATCTTGTCTTGTCTCGTCATCTCATCTCATCATTCTGTCTTGTTGTCCCATCTCATCTTGTCATCCCATCTCATCATCCCATCTCGTCATGCCGTCTCATCGTCTGTCTCATCATCCTGTCTCACCTTCTGTCTCGTCATCCCTTCTCATCATCTCATATAGTTTCATCTCGTAGTCTCTTCTCATCATCTCAACTCATCATCTCGTCCTCTCATCTCATCTCATCATTCAGTCTCATCTTCCCATCTCATCTCCATGTCTCATCCCTCCATCTCCTCTCATTGTCTCATGATTTCATCATCCCATCTCGTCATCACATCTCATTGTGCCGTCTCATCATCTCATCTCATCGTCCCATTGTGTCATCTCATCTCGTCATACTGTCTCCTTTTCCCGTCTCATCTCATCATCCCATCTCATCAGCCCATATATTCATTCTGTCTCATCATCCATCTCATTATCTCATCTCATCATCTCATGTTGTCATCATGGCCTCATCATCTCATAGTCTTGTCTCGTCATCTCATCTCATTGTCTCATCATCTCATCTCATCTCATTGTCTCCCTTCATTTAGTCATCTCCTCTCATCATCCCATCTCGGTGTCTTGTCTCATCTCATCATTCCGTCTAATCTACCCATCTTGTCTCCATGTCTTATCCCACCATCTGGTCTCATTGTCTCATCATTTCATCATGCCATCTCATCATCTAATCTCATCGTCCCATCTCATTGTCCCATCTCATCTTCTCATCTTTTCTCATATCTTCATCTCATCTCATATCGTCATTATGTCTCATTGTCCTCTCTCATCTCATCATCCCGTCTCATCCCATCTCATCATCCCATCTCACCCTCTGTCTCGTCATCCCATCTCAGCACCTCATATCATCATCTCATCTCATCATGTCTTGTCATCTCATCTCATTGTCTCATCATCTCATCTCATCTCATCATCTTGCTTCATCTCGTCATCTCCTCTCATAATCCCATCTCATCATCCTGTCTCATCTTGTCGTCCTTTCTTTTCTTCCTGTCTCTTCTGCATGTCTCATCCCACTGTCATGTCTCATTGTCTCATGATTTCATCATCCCATCTCGTCATCTCATCTCTCCATTCCGTGTCATCTTCCCGTCTCCTCTCCATGTCTCATCCCATCCTCTTGTATAATTTTCTCATCATTTCATCATCCCATCTCATCATCCCATCTCATCATCGTCTCATCCTCCCATGTCATCATCTCATGTTGTCGTCTCACCTTGTCATCTTGACTAGTCATCTCATCTCATCATCTTCTCATCTTATCTCATCTCATTGTCTTGCTTCAGCACATCATCTCCTCGCATCCTTCCATTTTGACATCTTGTTTCATCTCATCATCCCGTCTTACACTCCCATCTCATACCCATGTCTCAATCCACCGTTTTGTCTCATTTTCTCATTTCATCGTCCCATCTCTTCATTTCATCTCTTTGTCCCGTCTCATCATCTCTTCTCAGTATTTAATATTCCCTCATCTTGTCATCTCATCTCATCATCCCATCTCTTCATCCCGTCACATCATCTAATGTCATCATTTCATCTCATCATCCTCTCTTAATGTGCCATTTCGTCTCATCATCCCATCTCATCATCCCATCTTCTCATCTTGTCTCATCATCCATCTCATCATCCCATCACATCATCTAATGTCATCATTTCATCTCGTCATCTCGTCTCATCATGCCATCTCATTGTCTCATCTCATCTCATCATCCTGTCTCATCTTCCCATCTCATCTCCATGTCTATCCCACCGTCTTGTCTCATTGTCTCATCATTTCATTGTCCCATCTCATCATCTCATCTTGTCTTGTATCATCATCTCATCTCATCTCATCATTCTTTCTCATTGTCCCATCTCGTCTCGTCATCCTGTCTCATCATCCCATCTCGTCATCCCATCTCATCGTCCGTCTCATCATCCTGTCTCATAATCTCATGTCGTTGTCTCATCTCTTCATCCCATCTAGTTTTCATGTCTCGTGTCCATGTCTCATCTCACTGTCTAGTCTCATTGTCTCATCATTTCATTATCCCATCTCCTCATCTCATCTCATCATCCCATCCCATCATCTCATCTTCTGTCTTCTCATTGTCTCATCTCATGTCATCATCCCATCTCATCATCCTGTCTCATCATCTCATGTCGTCGTCTCACCTTGTCATCTCATCTCATCATCTCATCTCGTCTCACTGTCTCACTTCATTTCTACATCTCCTCCCATCATTCCATCTTGTCATTTCGTCTAATCTCATTGTCCCATCTCATCTCCCCATCTCGTCTCCATGTCTCATCCTAACGTCTTGTCTCGTTGTCTCATCACTTCATCATCCCATCTTGTCATCTCATTTCATCATCATGCCTCATTGTCAATTCTTATCATCTCATCTTGCCTCGTCACATCCTCTCATCTCATCTCATCATTCTATCTCATTGCCCCATCTCATCTTGTCATCCTGTCTCATCATCCCATCTCATCATTCTGTGTCATTGTCCATTTCGTCATCCCATCATACCATCTAATATCATTGTTTCATATTGTCGTATCATCTCCTCATCCCATCTGGTCGTCTTGTCTCATCTTGTCATCCTGTCTCATCTTCCCATCTCGTCTCCATGTCTCATCCGACCATCTTGTCTCATTGTCTCAACACTTCATTGTCCCATCTCATCATCTCATCTCATCATCACATATCATCATCTCCTCTCATCATCTCATCTTTTCTAATCTTGTCATCTCATCTCATCTTTTCATTCTGTCTTTTGAACCATATTGTCTCCTCATCCTGTCTCATCATCCCATCTCGTCATCCCATCTCATCATCTGTCTCATCATCTATCGCATCATCTCATGTTGTCCTCTCTTCTCATCGTCCCATCTCATCATCACATCTCATCATCCCATCTCATCTCGTCATCCTGTCTCACCTTCCCATCTCATCTCCATGTCTCATCCCACCATCTTGTCTCATTTTCTCATCATTTCATCATCCCATCTCATCATCTCATCTCATCATCCCATCTCATCGTCTCATCTCATCATCTCATCTTTTCTCGTCTCATCATCTCATCTCATCTCGTCATTCTGTTTCATTGCCCTATCTCATCTTGTCATCCTGTCTCATTATCCCATCTGTTCATCCCGTCTCATCGTCTGTTTCATCATCCCATCTCATCATCTCATGTTGTCTCATCTCCTCATCTCTTCTCATCATGTCATCTAATCGTCTCATCATCTCATCTCATCTCATCATCTCCTCTTATCATCCCATCTTGTCATCTTGTATCACCACATCATCCCATCTCATCGTCTCATCTCATTTGATTGTCCCTCCTCATCATCTAGTCTCTTCTTGGTGTCCTTTCTCATCGTTCCATCTCATTATCCCATCTCATCATCTCGTATCATCTCATCATCCTGTCCTGTCATCTTGTCTCTTCATCTCATCATCTTGTATTCTCTTCTCGTCTTTCATCTCATTTTCTCATCTCATTTCATAATCCTGTCTCATTTTCCTGTCTCATCATCTCTTCTCATCATTTCATCTCAGTATCTCACCTCATCATCCTTCTCGTCATCCTGGCTTATTATCCCATCTCCTCTCCCTTTCACATCTTGCTGTCTCATTTCATCATCTCTTCTCATCATCTCATCTTGTCTTCTCATCTCCTAGTCTCATCTCATCGTCCCATCTCAACTGGTCATCCTGTCCCATCATCTGTGTCTTCATCCTGCCTCATCCCCTCATCTCGTCATCCCATCTTGTCTCCTCTCATCATCTCGTCTCATCTCATCATTTCATCTCGTTGTCCCATCTCATCATCCTGTCTTCTCTCCCTATCTCGTCTCACCATCTCATATCATCATCTCATCTCGTCTCTTCTCATCATCCTGCCTTTTCTACTTGTCTCATCTCATCATCTCATTGTCTCATCTCATCTCATCTTCTCATCTCTTCATCATGTGTCATCATCTCATCTCAACTCGTCATCCCTTCTCATCTCATCTTCACATCTCCACATCTCACCTCATCATTTCACCTTGTTATCTCATCTAATCTTTTCATCCCATCTCATTTTCCTCTCTCATCTTGATGTCCCATCTCCTCATCCCATCTTGTCTCCCTCTCTCATCTTGCCGTCTCATATCTTCATCTCATCTCATTGTCTCATCTTGTCATCACATTCTCTTCATCCCTTCTTGTATTTTCATCTCATCTCGTCTCTTCCTGTCATCCCATTTTGTCATCTCATCTCGTCTCCTCCTCTCTTCGTCTCATCTCAGCTTGTCATCTTGTGTCATCATCACATATCCTCATCTCATCTCTCTTCGTTTTCCTGTCTCATCATCGCATCTCATCTCCCTGTCTCTTCTCATCATTTAGTCTCATCATCTCATCTCATCATCTCATCATCTCATCTCACTGTTTCATCTCATTGACCCATCTCATCTTGTCATCCCACCTCATCCTCCCATCTCATTGTCTCATCTTGTCTCATGTCATCATCTCATCTCATCTCATTGTCCGTCTCATCATCCCATCTCATGGTTTCATGTCATCAGCTCGTGTTGCGGTCTCATCTCGTCATGTCTCGTCATCTCTTCTCATCTCCTTGTCCCATCTTGTACTATCTCCTCATCTCGTCTCTTCTCATCTTCCTGTCTCATGGTCCCATCTCATCTCCCTGACTTGCCATCTAATCTCATCTCGTCATCTCGACTCATAATCCCATCTCACCTTCTCATCATCCCATCTCATCATCCTGTCTCATTTTTTCACCTCGTTGTCTCATCTCATTTATCATCCCATCTCATTGTTCCATCTTGTTATCTCTTCTTATCTCATCATCCCATCTCATCATGTTTTTTCATCTCATCATCTCGTCCTCTCATCTCCTGTCATTGTTCCGTCTCATCATCTCATCTCATCTCATTGTCTCATCTCATTCTTCGTCCCATCTCTTTGTTCCATCTTGTCATCATTTCTCATCCCATCATCCTGTCTTATTGTATTTTCTCATCTCATCATCTCATCCTCTCATCTCATCTCATTGTCCCATCTCATTATTTGATCACAACTCATCATTCCATCTCATCGTCCCATCTCCTCAACTCATCTCCTCTTGTCATCTCTTCTCATCATCTCACCATCTCATCCATTGTCTCATCTGATAACATCGTTCCCTCTCATCATCCCATTTCATCGTCTCTTCTCATTTCATCATCCCATCTCAACATCCCGTCACATCTCCATCTCATCCCTCCATCCTGTCTCATCATCTCATCTTGTCTGATCTTGGCTTCTCATTGTCTCATTGTCCTCTCATCATTTTTTCTCATCTCATTGTCCCGTCTCATCATCCTATCTGATCTCATCCCTTCAGGTCATCTGTCTCATCTTCTCATCTCATCTCATCATCTTCTTGTCCCATCTTATCTTGTCATCTCATCTCATCTTGTCATCCCATCTCATCATCCATCTCATCATTCTGTCTTGTTGTCTCATCTCGTCAGCTCATCTCATCAACACATCTCATCGTCTTGTCTCCTCATCTCGTCTCATCTTGTCATCATGTCTCATTGTACCATCTCATCATCTTGTCTCATCTCGTCATCCTGTCTCATCATTCCATCTCATCATCTATTCTCATCCTGTCATCCCATCTCCTCATCTCATCTCGTTGTTTAATCTCATCATCTCATCTCATCATCTTTTTATCATTCTGTTTTGTTGTCCCATCTTGTCATCTCATCTCATAATCTCATCTCATCATCTCCTCTTGTCTCGTCTCATCATCTCATCTCATCTCATCATTCTTTTTCATTGTCCCATCTCATCTAGTCATCCCATCTCATCATCCCATCTCATCGTCCTGTCTCATCGTCCATCTCCTCATCCTGTCTCATTATCTCATGTCATCATCTCATCTCATCTCATCCCATCTAATTGTCTTGTGTCATCTCATCATCTCATCTCATTGTTCCATCTCCTCATCTCATCTCTTTTCATCTTCCAATCTTTTTGTCTCATCTCATCCCCCTAGCTCATCATCTTGGCTCATCACATCATCTCGTCTCCTCATTCCATCTTCTCATCTCGTTGTCCTGTCTCACTGTCCCATCTCGTCATATCATCGATCCATCTCATCATCCCATCTCATTGTCCCATCTTGTCGACCATTATCATCACGTCATCCCATCTCCTCGTTCATCGCATCATCCCTTTTTCTAATCTCATCTCGACTCATCTCATACCATCTTGTCATCTCATATCATCTAGTTGTCCCATGTCATCCTCCTGTCTCGTCACATCATCCAGTTTCATTGTCCCATCCCATCGTTTCATCTCATCTCATCATCATATCTCATCATCTTTTCATCTTATCTTTTCATCTCATCCTCTCATCTCATCTCATCATCTCGTTTTGTCATCTCATCCTCTCATCATTTCATCTCGTCATTTCATCTCATCCCATCATCCTGTCTCATCATCTTGTCATCTCTTCTTGTCATTTCATATTGTCATCTTGTCACATCTTGCCATCGCATCCCGTCATTCCTTCTCATTGTCCCATCACATCTTGTCATCCCAGCTCATTATCCAGGCTCATCTCATAGTCCTGACTCATCACCTCATCTCATTGTTTCATCTCTTCGTTTCATCTACTCTCAACATCCGGGATGATGAAACATTTCATCATTCCATCTCATCATCCCATGTCATCTCGTCATCTGGTCTCATTTTCCATCTCGACATCTGGTCTCATGATCTCATCTCCTCGTTTCATCATATCATATCATCACGTCACATCTTTTCATCTCATCTCATCTCATCATCCCATCTCATCATCTCATCTCATCTCATTGTCTCATCTCATGTCATCAGGTCATCTCATCTTGTCATCTCATCATGACTTCTCATGTTTCCTCTCATTACCTCATCTCATCTCCTCATCTTGTCTCTTCATCTCATCTCATCATCTCGTCAAGACATCTCATCAGGTCATGTCATCTCATCATCTCTTCTCCTCGTTTCATCTCATCATCTCATCACATCTTGACATCCTGTCTTGTCATCTCATCGTGTCGTCTCATCTCGTCATCTCATCAGGTCAGCTCATCTCTTCTTCTCGTCATTACCTCTCATCGTTTCATCTCATCATCTGAATCTCGTCATCTCATCATAAAATCTCATCATCCCATCTCATCATCCCGTCTCATTGACCCATCTCATCTCGTCCTCCCATCTCGTCATTCATCTCATCATCCTGTTTTGTCATCTCATCTCGTTGACTCATCTCCTCCCATCTCTTTGTCTCATCTCATCTTGTTGTCTCATCTCATCCTCCTGTCTCGTCACATCATCCAGTCTCATTGTCACATCTCATCACTTCATCTCAACTCATTGTCTTCTATCATCATCTCATCCTCTTGTTTCATCTCATCATCTCATCACATCTCGTCATCAGGTCTCATTGTCCGTCTTATCATCCCGTCTCATCACCTCATCTCATCTTGTCTCATCATATCATCTCGTCAAATCTCATCATCTCACTCATCTCATCCTCCCATCTTGTCATCTAATCTTATATTGTCGTCTCCTCTCATCATCTCATCAAGTCATCTCGTCTCATCATCTTCATCTATTCTCATCATTTCATCTTGTCATCTCATCTCATCTCATCATTCCATCTCATCATCTCATCTTGTCTTCTCATCTCATCATCTCATTCAGTCATCGCATCATCTCTTCATCTCTTCTCATCATTTCATCTCATCATCTCATCTCATCTCGTCATCTCGTCTTATCCCATCTTGTCAACTCGTCCCATATTGTTGTCCCATCTCATCATCCCATCTCGTTGACCCATCTCATCTCATCATCCAGTCTCTTCATTCATCTCATCATCCTGTTTTGTCATCTCATCTTGTTGACTCATCTCATCCCATTTCGTCATCTCATCTCATCTGGTTATCCCATCTCACCTTCCAATCTCATCCCATCATCCAGTCTCATTGTCCCATCTCATCGCTTCATCTCATCTTGTCATCTTTTCTCATCATCTCATCATCTTGTTGTTTTATCTCTTTGCCTCATCTCATCCCATCATCGTGTCACATTTCCTGTCTCATCATCTGGTCTTTTCATCTGATCTCATTGTCTTGTCTCATATCATCTTGGCACATCTCATCATCCCATCTCCTCTTCCTGCCTCGTCTTCCTGTCTCATCTCACTGTCTTGTCTCATTGTCTTGTCATTTCATCGTCCCATCTCCTCATTTCATCTCATCATCCCACCTCATCGTCTCAACTCATCATCTCATCTTGTCTCATCTCATCATCCCATCCCATCTCGTCATTCTGCCTCATTGTTTCATCTCGTCCCATCATCCTGTCCATCATCCCATGTTGTCATTCCATCTCATCATCTCATTTCATCATTTCACCTCATCGTCTCGACATCTCATCTCATCATCTAGTGATCTCATCTCTTCTCATTGTCTCACTTCATCTCGTCGTCTCGTCTCATCTCTGTCTCATCTCCTATTCCCATCTTGTCTCCATGTCTCATCCGACCGTCTTGTCTAATTGTCTCTTCATTTCATTTTCCCATCTTGTCATCTCATCTTATCCTGTCGCATCATCTCATCTCATCGTCTCATCTTGTCTCATCTGGTCATATCATCTCATCTCGTTATTCTGTCTCATTGTCCCCTCTCATCTCATCATCCCGTCTCATGATCCCATCTCATGATTCCATCTCATCGTCCATCTTTCCATCCCGTCTCATCATCTCATGTCATTGTCTCATCTTGTCATCTCTTCTTATCATCTCATCATCTCATCTTCTCATCTTTTCTCATTGTCTCGCTTCAACTCAACTTCTCCACTCATCATCCCATGTCATAATCTTGTCTCATTTCATCATCCGGTCCCATCTTCCCATCTCATCTCCATGTCTCATTCCACCATCTTTTCTCATCGTCTCATCATTTCAACATCCCATATCATCATCTCATCCCATCATCCCATCTCATCATCTCATCTCATCATCTCATCTTGTCTCATCATGTGGTCTCATCTCATCTCATCATTCTGTCTCATTTTCCCATCTCATCTCGTCATCCCGTCTCATCATCCCATCTCATCATCCTGTGTCATCGTCCATCTCATCATCCTGTCTCATCATCTCATGTCTTCATATCATCATGTAGTCTCGTCTTGTCATCTCATCTCATCATTTCATTATCTCATGTTATCTCATTGTCTTGCTTCATCTCATCATCTCCTCTCATCATCCCATCTTGTCATCTCGTCTCATCTTGTCGTTCCATCTCATCCTCCCAACTCCTCTCCATGTCTCATCCCAAACCTTGTCTCATTGTCTCGTCATTTCATCATCCCATCTCATTTTCTCATCTCATCATCCTGTCTCATCATCTCATCTCATCTTCTCATCCCATCTCATCGTTCTGTCTCATTGTCCAGTGTGGTCTCATCATCCCATCACATCATCTTACCTCGTCATCCTGTCTCATCATATGTCTCGTCATCCCGTCTCATCATCTCAGGTCCTCGTCTAATCTCATAGTCTCATCTCGTCTTCTCATTTCATCATCTCATCATCTCATCTCATCTCATTGTCTCACTTCATCTCTTCGACCCCTCTCATAATCACATCTTGTCACCTTATCTCATCTCCTTGTCCTGCCTCATCCTCCCATCTCATCTCCATGTCTCGCCCCTCCCTCTTGTCTCATTGTCTCATCATTTCATCATTCCATCTCATCATCTCATCCCATCATCCGATCTCGTCATCTCATCTCATTGTCCTGTCTCATTGCCTCATCTCATCATCTCTTCTTTCTCATGCCATTGTCTCATCTCATTTCATCATTCTATCTCATTGTCCCGTCTGGTTTCATCATCATGTCTCATCATCCCATCTCGTAATCCCGTCTCATTGTCCATGTCATCTTCCTGTCTCATCATCTCATCTCATCATCTCATCTTGTCTTGTCTCGTCATCTCATCTCATCATTCTGTCTTGTTGTCCCATCTCATCTTGTCATCCCATCTCATCATCCCATCTCGTCATGCCGTCTCATCGTCTGTCTCATCATCCTGTCTCACCTTCTGTCTCGTCATCCCTTCTCATCATCTCATATAGTTTCATCTCGTAGTCTCTTCTCATCATCTCAACTCATCATCTCGTCCTCTCATCTCATCTCATCATTCAGTCTCATCTTCCCATCTCATCTCCATGTCTCATCCCTCCATCTCCTCTCATTGTCTCATGATTTCATCATCCCATCTCGTCATCACATCTCATTGTGCCGTCTCATCATCTCATCTCATCGTCCCATTGTGTCATCTCATCTCGTCATACTGTCTCCTTTTCCCGTCTCATCTCATCATCCCATCTCATCAGCCCATATATTCATTCTGTCTCATCATCCATCTCATTATCTCATCTCATCATCTCATGTTGTCATCATGGCCTCATCATCTCATAGTCTTGTCTCGTCATCTCATCTCATTGTCTCATCATCTCATCTCATCTCATTGTCTCCCTTCATTTAGTCATCTCCTCTCATCATCCCATCTCGGTGTCTTGTCTCATCTCATCATTCCGTCTAATCTACCCATCTTGTCTCCATGTCTTATCCCACCATCTGGTCTCATTGTCTCATCATTTCATCATGCCATCTCATCATCTAATCTCATCGTCCCATCTCATTGTCCCATCTCATCTTCTCATCTTTTCTCATATCTTCATCTCATCTCATATCGTCATTATGTCTCATTGTCCTCTCTCATCTCATCATCCCGTCTCATCCCATCTCATCATCCCATCTCACCCTCTGTCTCGTCATCCCATCTCAGCACCTCATATCATCATCTCATCTCATCATGTCTTGTCATCTCATCTCATTGTCTCATCATCTCATCTCATCTCATCATCTTGCTTCATCTCGTCATCTCCTCTCATAATCCCATCTCATCATCCTGTCTCATCTTGTCGTCCTTTCTTTTCTTCCTGTCTCTTCTGCATGTCTCATCCCACTGTCATGTCTCATTGTCTCATGATTTCATCATCCCATCTCGTCATCTCATCTCTCCATTCCGTGTCATCTTCCCGTCTCCTCTCCATGTCTCATCCCATCCTCTTGTATAATTTTCTCATCATTTCATCATCCCATCTCATCATCCCATCTCATCATCGTCTCATCCTCCCATGTCATCATCTCATGTTGTCGTCTCACCTTGTCATCTTGACT
The DNA here is from genome assembly GCF_023851605.1 of Tamandua tetradactyla. NCBI lineage: Eukaryota > Metazoa > Chordata > Mammalia > Pilosa > Myrmecophagidae > Tamandua > Tamandua tetradactyla. The sequence continues at coordinate 4,281,074 of NC_135354.1, forward strand.
AGTCATCTCATCTCATCATCTTCTCATCTTATCTCATCTCATTGTCTTGCTTCAGCACATCATCTCCTCGCATCCTTCCATTTTGACATCTTGTTTCATCTCATCATCCCGTCTTACACTCCCATCTCATACCCATGTCTCAATCCACCGTTTTGTCTCATTTTCTCATTTCATCGTCCCATCTCTTCATTTCATCTCTTTGTCCCGTCTCATCATCTCTTCTCAGTATTTAATATTCCCTCATCTTGTCATCTCATCTCATCATCCCATCTCTTCATCCCGTCACATCATCTAATGTCATCATTTCATCTCATCATCCTCTCTTAATGTGCCATTTCGTCTCATCATCCCATCTCATCATCCCATCTTCTCATCTTGTCTCATCATCCATCTCATCATCCCATCACATCATCTAATGTCATCATTTCATCTCGTCATCTCGTCTCATCATGCCATCTCATTGTCTCATCTCATCTCATCATCCTGTCTCATCTTCCCATCTCATCTCCATGTCTATCCCACCGTCTTGTCTCATTGTCTCATCATTTCATTGTCCCATCTCATCATCTCATCTTGTCTTGTCTCATCATCTCATCTCATCTCATCATTCTTTCTCATTGTCCCATCTCGTCTCGTCATCCTGTCTCATCATCCCATCTCGTCATCCTCTCATCGTCCGTCTCATCATCCTGTCTCATTATCTCATGTCGTTGTCTCATCTCTTCATCCCATCTAGTTTTCATGTCTCGTGTCCATGTCTCATCTCACTGTCTAGTCTCATTGTCTCATCATTTCATTATCCCATCTCCTCATCTCATCTCATCATCCCATCCCATCATCTCATCTTCTGTCTTCTCATTGTCTCATCTCATGTCATCATCCCATCTCATCATCCTGTCTCATCATCTCATGTCGTCGTCTCACCTTGTCATCTCATCTCATCATCTCATCTCGTCTCACTGTCTCACTTCATTTCTACATCTCCTCCCATCATTCCATCTTGTCATTTCGTCTAATCTCATTGTCCCATCTCATCTCCCCATCTCGTCTCCATGTCTCATCCTAACGTCTTGTCTCGTTGTCTCATCACTTCATCATCCCATCTTGTCATCTCATTTCATCATCATGCCTCATTGTCAATTCTTATCATCTCATCTTGCCTCGTCACATCCTCTCATCTCATCTCATCATTCTATCTCATTGCCCCATCTCATCTTGTCATCCTGTCTCATCATCCCATCTCATCATTCTGTGTCATTGTCCATTTCGTCATCCCATCATACCATCTAATATCATTGTTTCATATTGTCGTATCATCTCCTCATCCCATCTGGTCGTCTTGTCTCATCTTGTCATCCTGTCTCATCTTCCCATCTCGTCTCCATGTCTCATCCGACCATCTTGTCTCATTGTCTCAACACTTCATTGTCCCATCTCATCATCTCATCTCATCATCACATATCATCATCTCCTCTCATCATCTCATCTTTTCTAATCTTGTCATCTCATCTCATCTTTTCATTCTGTCTTTTGAACCATATTGTCTCCTCATCCTGTCTCATCATCCCATCTCGTCATCCCATCTCATCATCTGTCTCATCATCTATCGCATCATCTCATGTTGTCCTCTCTTCTCATCGTCCCATCTCATCATCACATCTCATCATCCCATCTCATCTCGTCATCCTGTCTCATCTTCCCATCTCATCTCCATGTCTCATCCCACCATCTTGTCTCATTTTCTCATCATTTCATCATCCCATCTCATCATCTCATCTCATCATCCCATCTCATCGTCTCATCTCATCATCTCATCTTGTCTCGTCTCATCATCTCATCTCATCTCGTCATTCTGTTTCATTGCCCTATCTCATCTTGTCATCCTGTCTCATTATCCCATCTGTTCATCCCGTCTCATCGTCTGTTTCATCATCCCATCTCATCATCTCATGTTGTCTCATCTCCTCATCTCTTCTCATCATGTCATCTAATCGTCTCATCATCTCATCTCATCTCATCATCTCCTCTTATCATCCCATCTTGTCATCTTGTATCACCACATCATCCCATCTCATCGTCTCATCTCATTTGATTGTCCCTCCTCATCATCTAGTCTCTTCTTGGTGTCCTTTCTCATCGTTCCATCTCATTATCCCATCTCATCATCTCGTATCATCTCATCATCCTGTCCTGTCATCTTGTCTCTTCATCTCATCATCTTGTATTCTCTTCTCGTCTTTCATCTCATTTTCTCATCTCATTTCATAATCCTGTCTCATTTTCCTGTCTCATCATCTCTTCTCATCATTTCATCTCAGTATCTCACCTCATCATCCTTCTCGTCATCCTGGCTTATTATCCCATCTCCTCTCCCTTTCACATCTTGCTGTCTCATTTCATCATCTCTTCTCATCATCTCATCTTGTCTTCTCATCTCCTAGTCTCATCTCATCGTCCCATCTCAACTGGTCATCCTGTCCCATCATCTGTGTCTTCATCCTGCCTCATCCCCTCATCTCGTCATCCCATCTTGTCTCCTCTCATCATCTCGTCTCATCTCATCATTTCATCTCGTTGTCCCATCTCATCATCCTGTCTTCTCTCCCTATCTCGTCTCACCATCTCATATCATCATCTCATCTCGTCTCTTCTCATCATCCTGCCTTTTCTACTTGTCTCATCTCATCATCTCATTGTCTCATCTCATCTCATCTTCTCATCTCTTCATCATGTGTCATCATCTCATCTCAACTCGTCATCCCTTCTCATCTCATCTTCACATCTCCACATCTCACCTCATCATTTCACCTTGTTATCTCATCTAATCTTTTCATCCCATCTCATTTTCCTCTCTCATCTTGATGTCCCATCTCCTCATCCCATCTTGTCTCCCTCTCTCATCTTGCCGTCTCATATCTTCATCTCATCTCATTGTCTCATCTTGTCATCACATTCTCTTCATCCCTTCTTGTATTTTCATCTCATCTCGTCTCTTCCTGTCATCCCATTTTGTCATCTCATCTCGTCTCCTCCTCTCTTCGTCTCATCTCAGCTTGTCATCTTGTGTCATCATCACATATCCTCATCTCATCTCTCTTCGTTTTCCTGTCTCATCATCGCATCTCATCTCCCTGTCTCTTCTCATCATTTAGTCTCATCATCTCATCTCATCATCTCATCATCTCATCTCACTGTTTCATCTCATTGACCCATCTCATCTTGTCATCCCACCTCATCCTCCCATCTCATTGTCTCATCTTGTCTCATGTCATCATCTCATCTCATCTCATTGTCCGTCTCATCATCCCATCTCATGGTTTCATGTCATCAGCTCGTGTTGCGGTCTCATCTCGTCATGTCTCGTCATCTCTTCTCATCTCCTTGTCCCATCTTGTACTATCTCCTCATCTCGTCTCTTCTCATCTTCCTGTCTCATGGTCCCATCTCATCTCCCTGACTTGCCATCTAATCTCATCTCGTCATCTCGACTCATAATCCCATCTCACCTTCTCATCATCCCATCTCATCATCCTGTCTCATTTTTTCACCTCGTTGTCTCATCTCATTTATCATCCCATCTCATTGTTCCATCTTGTTATCTCTTCTTATCTCATCATCCCATCTCATCATATTTTTTCATCTCATCATCTCGTCCTCTCATCTCCTGTCATTGTTCCGTCTCATCATCTCATCTCATCTCATTGTCTCATCTCATTCTTCGTCCCATCTCTTTGTTCCATCTTGTCATCATTTCTCATCCCATCATCCTGTCTTATTGTATTTTCTCATCTCATCATCTCATCCTCTCATCTCATCTCATTGTCCCATCTCATTATTTGATCACAACTCATCATTCCATCTCATCGTCCCATCTCCTCAACTCATCTCCTCTTGTCATCTCTTCTCATCATCTCACCATCTCATCCATTGTCTCATCTGATAACATCGTTCCCTCTCATCATCCCATTTCATCGTCTCTTCTCATTTCATCATCCCATCTCAACATCCCGTCACATCTCCATCTCATCCCTCCATCCTGTCTCATCATCTCATCTTGTCTGATCTTGGCTTCTCATTGTCTCATTGTCCTCTCATCATTTTTTCTCATCTCATTGTCCCGTCTCATCATCCTATCTGATCTCATCCCTTCAGGTCATCTGTCTCATCTTCTCATCTCATCTCATCATCTTCTTGTCCCATCTTATCTTGTCATCTCATCTCATCTTGTCATCCCATCTCATCATCCATCTCATCATTCTGTCTTGTTGTCTCATCTCGTCAGCTCATCTCATCAACACATCTCATCGTCTTGTCTCCTCATCTCGTCTCATCTTGTCATCATGTCTCATTGTACCATCTCATCATCTTGTCTCATCTCGTCATCCTGTCTCATCATTCCATCTCATCATCTATTCTCATCCTGTCATCCCATCTCCTCATCTCATCTCGTTGTTTAATCTCATCATCTCATCTCATCATCTTTTTATCATTCTGTTTTGTTGTCCCATCTTGTCATCTCATCTCATAATCTCATCTCATCATCTCCTCTTGTCTCGTCTCATCATCTCATCTCATCTCATCATTCTTTTTCATTGTCCCATCTCATCTAGTCATCCCATCTCATCATCCCATCTCATCGTCCTGTCTCATCGTCCATCTCCTCATCCTGTCTCATTATCTCATGTCATCATCTCATCTCATCTCATCCCATCTAATTGTCTTGTGTCATCTCATCATCTCATCTCATTGTTCCATCTCCTCATCTCATCTCTTTTCATCTTCCAATCTTTTTGTCTCATCTCATCCCCCTAGCTCATCATCTTGGCTCATCACATCATCTCGTCTCCTCATTCCATCTTCTCATCTCGTTGTCCTGTCTCACTGTCCCATCTCGTCATATCATCGATCCATCTCATCATCCCATCTCATTGTCCCATCTCGTCGACCATTATCATCACGTCATCCCATCTCCTCGTTCATCGCATCATCCCTTTTTCTAATCTCATCTCGACTCATCTCATACCATCTTGTCATCTCATATCATCTAGTTGTCCCATGTCATCCTCCTGTCTCGTCACATCATCCAGTTTCATTGTCCCATCCCATCGTTTCATCTCATCTCATCATCATATCTCATCATCTTTTCATCTTATCTTTTCATCTCATCCTCTCATCTCATCTCATCATCTCGTTTTGTCATCTCATCCTCTCATCATTTCATCTCGTCATTTCATCTCATCCCATCATCCTGTCTCATCATCTTGTCATCTCTTCTTGTCATTTCATATTGTCATCTTGTCACATCTTGCCATCGCATCCCGTCATTCCTTCTCATTGTCCCATCACATCTTGTCATCCCAGCTCATTATCCAGGCTCATCTCATAGTCCTGACTCATCACCTCATCTCATTGTTTCATCTCTTCGTTTCATCTACTCTCAACATCCGGGATGATGAAACATTTCATCATTCCATCTCATCATCCCATGTCATCTCGTCATCTGGTCTCATTGTCCATCTCGACATCTGGTCTCATGATCTCATCTCCTCGTTTCATCATATCATATCATCACGTCACATCTTTTCATCTCATCTCATCTCATCATCCCATCTCATCATCTCATCTCATCTCATTGTCTCATCTCATGTCATCAGGTCATCTCATCTTGTCATCTCATCATGACTTCTCATGTTTCCTCTCATTACCTCATCTCATCTCCTCATCTTGTCTCTTCATCTCATCTCATCATCTCGTCAAGACATCTCATCAGGTCATGTCATCTCATCATCTCTTCTCCTCGTTTCATCTCATCATCTCATCACATCTTGACATCCTGTCTTGTCATCTCATCGTGTCGTCTCATCTCGTCATCTCATCAGGTCAGCTCATCTCTTCTTCTCGTCATTACCTCTCATCGTTTCATCTCATCATCTGAATCTCGTCATCTCATCATAAAATCTCATCATCCCATCTCATCATCCCGTCTCATTGACCCATCTCATCTCGTCCTCCCATCTCGTCATTCATCTCATCATCCTGTTTTGTCATCTCATCTCGTTGACTCATCTCCTCCCATCTCTTTGTCTCATCTCATCTTGTTGTCTCATCTCATCCTCCTGTCTCGTCACATCATCCAGTCTCATTGTCACATCTCATCACTTCATCTCAACTCATTGTCTTCTATCATCATCTCATCCTCTTGTTTCATCTCATCATCTCATCACATCTCGTCATCAGGTCTCATTGTCCGTCTTATCATCCCGTCTCATCACCTCATCTCATCTTGTCTCATCATATCATCTCGTCAAATCTCATCATCTCACTCATCTCATCCTCCCATCTTGTCATCTAATCTTATATTGTCGTCTCCTCTCATCATCTCATCAAGTCATCTCGTCTCATCATCTTCATCTATTCTCATCATTTCATCTTGTCATCTCATCTCATCTCATCATTCCATCTCATCATCTCATCTTGTCTTCTCATCTCATCATCTCATTCAGTCATCGCATCATCTCTTCATCTCTTCTCATCATTTCATCTCATCATCTCATCTCATCTCATCATCTCGTCTTATCCCATCTTGTCAACTCGTCCCATATTGTTGTCCCATCTCATCATCCCATCTCGTTGACCCATCTCATCTCATCATCCAGTCTCTTCATTCATCTCATCATCCTGTTTTGTCATCTCATCTTGTTGACTCATCTCATCCCATTTCGTCATCTCATCTCATCTGGTTATCCCATCTCACCTTCCAATCTCATCCCATCATCCAGTCTCATTGTCCCATCTCATCGCTTCATCTCATCTTGTCATCTTTTCTCATCATCTCATCATCTTGTTGTTTTATCTCTTTGCCTCATCTCATCCCATCATCGTGTCACATTTCCTGTCTCATCATCTGGTCTTTTCATCTGATCTCATTGTCTTGTCTCATATCATCTTGGCACATCTCATCATCCCATCTCCTCTTCCTGCCTCGTCTTCCTGTCTCATCTCACTGTCTTGTCTCATTGTCTTGTCATTTCATCGTCCCATCTCCTCATTTCATCTCATCATCCCACCTCATCGTCTCAACTCATCATCTCATCTTGTCTCATCTCATCATCCCATCCCATCTCGTCATTCTGCCTCATTGTTTCATCTCGTCCCATCATCCTGTCCATCATCCCATGTTGTCATTCCATCTCATCATCTCATTTCATCATTTCACCTCATCGTCTCGACATCTCATCTCATCATCTAGTGATCTCATCTCTTCTCATTGTCTCACTTCATCTCGTCGTCTCGTCTCATCTCTGTCTCATCTCCTATTCCCATCTTGTCTCCATGTCTCATCCGACCGTCTTGTCTAATTGTCTCTTCATTTCATTTTCCCATCTTGTCATCTCATCTTATCCTGTCGCATCATCTCATCTCATCGTCTCATCTTGTCTCATCTGGTCATATCATCTCATCTCGTTATTCTGTCTCATTGTCCCCTCTCATCTCATCATCCCGTCTCATGATCCCATCTCATGATTCCATCTCATCGTCCATCTTTCCATCCCGTCTCATCATCTCATGTCATTGTCTCATCTTGTCATCTCTTCTTATCATCTCATCATCTCATCTTCTCATCTTTTCTCATTGTCTCGCTTCAACTCAACTTCTCCACTCATCATCCCATGTCATAATCTTGTCTCATTTCATCATCCGGTCCCATCTTCCCATCTCATCTCCATGTCTCATTCCACCATCTTTTCTCATCGTCTCATCATTTCAACATCCCATATCATCATCTCATCCCATCATCCCATCTCATCATCTCATCTCATCATCTCATCTTGTCTCATCATGTGGTCTCATCTCATCTCATCATTCTGTCTCATTTTCCCATCTCATCTCGTCATCCCGTCTCATCATCCCATCTCATCATCCTGTGTCATCGTCCATCTCATCATCCTGTCTCATCATCTCATGTCTTCGTATCATCATGTAGTCTCGTCTTGTCATCTCATCTCATCATTTCATTATCTCATGTTATCTCATTGTCTTGCTTCATCTCATCATCTCCTCTCATCATCCCATCTTGTCATCTCGTCTCATCTTGTCGTTCCATCTCATCCTCCCAACTCCTCTCCATGTCTCATCCCAAACCTTGTCTCATTGTCTCGTCATTTCATCATCCCATCTCATTTTCTCATCTCATCATCCTGTCTCATCATCTCATCTCATCTTCTCATCCCATCTCATCGTTCTGTCTCATTGTCCAGTGTGGTCTCATCATCCCATCACATCATCTTACCTCGTCATCCTGTCTCATCATATGTCTCGTCATCCCGTCTCATCATCTCAGGTCCTCGTCTAATCTCATAGTCTCATCTCGTCTTCTCATTTCATCATCTCATCATCTCATCTCATCTCATTGTCTCACTTCATCTCTTCGACCCCTCTCATAATCACATCTTGTCACCTTATCTCATCTCCTTGTCCTGCCTCATCCTCCCATCTCATCTCCATGTCTCGCCCCTCCCTCTTGTCTCATTGTCTCATCATTTCATCATTCCATCTCATCATCTCATCCCATCATCCGATCTCGTCATCTCATCTCATTGTCCTGTCTCATTGCCTCATCTCATCATCTCTTCTTTCTCATGCCATTGTCTCATCTCATTTCATCATTCTATCTCATTGTCCCGTCTGGTTTCATCATCATGTCTCATCATCCCATCTCGTAATCCCGTCTCATTGTCCATGTCATCTTCCTGTCTCATCATCTCATCTCATCATCTCATCTTGTCTTGTCTCGTCATCTCATCTCATCATTCTGTCTTGTTGTCCCATCTCATCTTGTCATCCCATCTCATCATCCCATCTCGTCATGCCGTCTCATCGTCTGTCTCATCATCCTGTCTCACCTTCTGTCTCGTCATCCCTTCTCATCATCTCATATAGTTTCATCTCGTAGTCTCTTCTCATCATCTCAACTCATCATCTCGTCCTCTCATCTCATCTCATCATTCAGTCTCATCTTCCCATCTCATCTCCATGTCTCATCCCTCCATCTCCTCTCATTGTCTCATGATTTCATCATCCCATCTCGTCATCACATCTCATTGTGCCGTCTCATCATCTCATCTCATCGTCCCATTGTGTCATCTCATCTCGTCATACTGTCTCCTTTTCCCGTCTCATCTCATCATCCCATCTCATCAGCCCATATATTCATTCTGTCTCATCATCCATCTCATTATCTCATCTCATCATCTCATGTTGTCATCATGGCCTCATCATCTCATAGTCTTGTCTCGTCATCTCATCTCATTGTCTCATCATCTCATCTCATCTCATTGTCTCCCTTCATTTAGTCATCTCCTCTCATCATCCCATCTCGGTGTCTTGTCTCATCTCATCATTCCGTCTAATCTACCCATCTTGTCTCCATGTCTTATCCCACCATCTGGTCTCATTGTCTCATCATTTCATCATGCCATCTCATCATCTAATCTCATCGTCCCATCTCATTGTCCCATCTCATCTTCTCATCTTTTCTCATATCTTCATCTCATCTCATATCGTCATTATGTCTCATTGTCCTCTCTCATCTCATCATCCCGTCTCATCCCATCTCATCATCCCATCTCACCCTCTGTCTCGTCATCCCATCTCAGCACCTCATATCATCATCTCATCTCATCATGTCTTGTCATCTCATCTCATTGTCTCATCATCTCATCTCATCTCATCATCTTGCTTCATCTCGTCATCTCCTCTCATAATCCCATCTCATCATCCTGTCTCATCTTGTCGTCCTTTCTTTTCTTCCTGTCTCTTCTGCATGTCTCATCCCACTGTCATGTCTCATTGTCTCATGATTTCATCATCCCATCTCGTCAACTCATCTCTCCATTCCGTGTCATCTTCCCGTCTCCTCTCCATGTCTCATCCCATCCTCTTGTATAATTTTCTCATCATTTCATCATCCCATCTCATTTTCTCATCTCATCATCTCATCTCATCGTCTCATCTTGTCTCATCTCATCCTCTCATCTCGTCTTGTCATTGTGTCCATTGTCCCATCTTGTCTCGTCTTCCCGTCTCATCACCCCATCTCATTATCCCATTTCAACGTCCGTCTCCTCATCCTGTCTCATCATCTATGTCATCATCTAATCTTGTAGGCTCATCTTGTCATCTCATCTCATTGTCTCATCATCTCATCTCGTCTCATCATCTCACTTCATCTCGCTGTCTCCTCTCATCTTCCCATCTCATTGTCTCATCTCATCTCATCACCCCGTCTTGTCTTCCTGTCTCTTCTCCATGTCTCATCCCACTGTCTTGTCTCATTGTCTCCTCATTTCATCATCCCATCTCATCATCTGATCTCATCGTCCCTTCTCATCTTCTCATCTCATTGTCTCATCTTGTTTCATTTGTTTGTCTCACCTCATCTTGTCATTCTCTCATTGTCTTGTCTTGTCTTGTCATCCCATCTCATCATCCCATCTCATCTCATCATCCTATCTCATCATCCCATCTCGTCATCCCATCTCATCGTCTGTCTCGTCATCTCCTCTCATCATCTCTTGTCTTCATCTCAGCTTGTCATCTCATCTCATCTTCTTATCTCATCATCTCAACTTCTCATCTTATCTCATTGTCTCACTTTATCTTATCATCTTCACTCATCATCCCATCTTATCATCTCGTCTCATCATGTCATCCAGTCTTGTCTTCCTGTTTCGTCTCCATGTCTCATTCCACCATCTTGTCTCATTGTCTCATAATTTCATCATCCCATCTCATCATCTCAAATCATCACCCCATCTCATCATCTCATCTTGTCTCATCTCATTGTTCATCACATCCTGTCATTCTGTCTCGTTGTCCCATCTTGTCTTGTCATCCCGTCACTTCCTCTCTTCACATCATCCCTTCTCATCAGCCATCTCGTCATCCCGTCTCATCATCCCATCTCATCATCCATTCTCATCCTCCATCTCATCATCCAGCCTCATCATCTCATGTCGTCATCTCATCTCGTAGTGTCCTCTCATCATCTCATCATATAATCTCAATCTCATCTCATCTCATCATCTCGCTTCATCCCGTCATCTTTTCCTATCATCCCATCTTGTCATCCCATCTCATCCTCCCATCTTGTCTCCATATCTCATCCCACTGTCTTGTCCCATTGTCTTTTCATTTCATCTTCCCATCTTGTCATCTCATCTCATTTTCTCATCTCTTGTTCTCATCTCATTGTGTCATCTTTTCTCATCTCATCATCTGATCTCATCTTCTCATCATGTCTCATCTCATTGCGTCATCTCATCTCATCATTCTGTCTCATCATCCCATCCCATCTCATCATCCCATCTCATCATCCCATCTCATCATCCTATCTCGTCATCCTGTCCCATCATCTGTGTCATGATCCAATCTCATCTCATGTCATCGTCTCATCTTGTATTCTTGTTTCATCATCTCATCTCATTGTCTTGTCATCTCATCTCGTCTCATTGTCTCACTTCATATCATCGTCTCCTCTCCTCTCATCTCCCCATCTCATCCTCCTGTCTTGTCTCCATGTCTCATCCCACAGTCTTGTCTCATTGTCTCATCATTTCATCATCTCCTATCTCATCATCTCTTCTCATCATCCTGTCTCATCATCTCATCTCGTCGTCTCATCTTGTCTCGTCTTCACATCTCATCTCATCTTGTCAATCTGTCTCATTGTCCTGTCTCATCTCATGATCCTGTCTCATTATCACATATCATTGTCTCATCTCATAGTCTCGTCTCGTCATCTCATCTCATCGTCTCATCATCTCATCTGGTCTCATGTCTTGCTTAATCTCATCATCTCGTATCTTCATTCCATCTCATTATCTGGTCTCATCTCATTGTTCTGTCTTAGAGTCCTGTCTCATCTCCATGTCTCATCCCAAAATCTTGTGTCATTGTCTCATCATTTCATCATCCCATCTTGTCATCTCATCTCATCATCCCATCTAATCTCATGTTTTCATCTTTTATCAACTTGTCTTCTTATCTCATCTCATCATTCTGTCTTATTGTCCCATCTCGTCTCATCATCCCGTTGCATCATCCCATAATGTCATCCCATCTAGTTGTCCATCACATCATCCCATCTCATCATCTCATGTTGTCATCTCATCTACTAGTCTTGTCTCATCATCTCATCTCATCATCTCATCATTTCATTGATCTCCTCATCTTGCTTCATCTCGTCATCTCCTCTCATCATCCCATTGCTACATCTCATTTCAGCTCATCACCCCATCTTATCCTCCCATCTCGTCTCCATGTCTCATCCCACCATCTTGTCTCCTGTTTCATCATTTCATTGTCCCATCTCCTCATCTCATCTCATCATCCTATCTCATCATCTCATTTCATCTTCTCATCTTGTCTCAGCTTGTCGTCTCATTTCATGTCATCATACTGCATCATTGTCCTGTCTTGTCTCATCATCCCCTCTCATCATCCCATCTTGTCATCCCACCGCATCGTCCAACTCATCCTCTCGTCTCATCTCATGTCATTGTCTCATCTCGTCCTCTTGTCTCTATATCTCATTTCATCATCTCATCATCTCATGTCGTCTCATCATCTTGCTGCATCTAATCATCTCATCTCATCATCCCATCTCGTCATGTCTCATCTCCCCATCCCATCTCATCTTCCCGTCTCATCTCCATGTCTCATCCCTCCATCTTGTATCATTGTCTCATCATTTCATCGTCCCATCTCATCATCTTATCTCATCATCCCATCTCATTGTCTCATCTCATCATCTCATTTTTTCTTTTCTCGTCATCTCATCACATCTTGTCATTTTATCTCATAGTCTCTTCTCGTCTCGTCATCCTGTCTCATCATCCCATCTCATCATCCCGTCTCATCATCCGTCCAGTCTTTCCATCTCATCACCTCTTGTCATGGTTTAACCTCACCATCTTTTCTCATGATCTCATCTCATCGCCTCAACATCTCCTCTCATTTCATCATCCCATCTCATCATCTCATCTCATCATCTCATCCTGTCTTATCTTGTCATCTCATCTCATCTCCTCATTCTGTCTCTTTTTCCCATCTCATCACATCATCCCGTCTCCTCATCCCATCTCATTGTCCCATTTCAACATCTGTCTCCTCATCCCATCTCATCATCTCTGGTCATCATATCATCTCTCACCTCATCTCATCATCTGGACTCATCATATCATCCCATTTCATCATTACAACTTCTCGTCTCATGCCTTCTCATCTTCCCATCTTTTTTTCTCATCTCATTTCCCTTTCTCATCATCTTTGCTCATCTCGTCATCTCGTCTCCTCATCCCATTTCGTTGTCTCATTGTCCCTTCTCATCGTCCTGTCTCATCATCTTGTCATCCCATCTCATTGTCCTGTCTCATCATCTCATCTCATCATTTCAACTTGTCTCGTCATGTCATGTCATCTCATCTCATCATTCTGTCTCATTAACTCATGTCATCATTCCATCTCATTGTCCACCTCCACATCCCATATCATCATCTCAAGTCATTGTCTCATCTCATCATCTCATCTCATCTGGTCTTAACATCTTATCTCATCTAATCATCCCATCTCATTGTTCCATCTCCTTGTCTTGTCTCTTCTCATCTTCCCATCTTTTTATCTCATCTCATCTCCCTGTCTCATCATCTTGGCTCATCTAATCATCTCATCTCCTCATCCCATCTTGTCTTCTTGTTGTCCTGTCTGGTCATCCCATCTCATCATCTCATTGTCCCATCTCGTTGTCCCATCTCATTGTCCATTCTCATCGGCCCATCACATCTCTACATCCCGTCTCATTGTTCCTCTTATCATCCCATTTTGTCATCTCACCTCGTTGAGTCATCTTGTCCATCTCATCATCTCATCTCATCCAATTGTCCAATCTCGTCCTACTGTCTCATCACATCATTCAGTCTCATTGTCCAATCCCATCATTTCATCTCATCTCATCATCTTATCTCATCATCTCATCTTCTTGTCATTTCATGTCATCATCTCATCTCATCACATCACCTCTTCTTGTAGTCTCGTCCTCTCATCACTTCATCTCGACATCTCGTCTCTTCTCATCATCCTGTCTCATTGTTTTGTCATCTCTTCTTGTCATTTCATATTGTCATCTTGTTGTATCTCTTTGTTCTGTCTCATCATCCCTTCTCATTGTCCCATCTCATCTCATCATCCCATTTCATTATCCACTCTCAACTCATCGTCCCGACATGTCATCTCAACTCATCGTTTCATCTCATCATCTCATCTCATCTCATCATCCTGGATGATGAAACATTTCATCATCCTGTCTTATTGTCCGATGTCATCTCGTCATCCCATATCATTGTCCGTCTCATCATCCAGTCTCATTATCCCATCTTCTCATCTTTTATCATCATATCATCTCATCATATATCGTTTCCTCATCTCACCTCATCCTCCCCTCTCAACAACTCACTCATCTCATCATCTCATCTGGTCATCTCATCAGGTCATTTGATCTCATCATCTTCTCTCGTCATCTCATCTCATCATCTCATCATCTCATCTCGTCTCATCATCTGGCTTCATCTCATCATCTCCTCTCATAACCCCATCTCATCATCTCATCTGATCTCATCATCCCATCTTGTCTTCCCGTCTTGTCTCCATGTATCATCACACCATCTTCTCTCACTGTCTCCTCATTTCATCGTCACATCTTGTCATCTTATCTCATCATCCAGTCTCATTATCCCATCTTCTCATCTTGTTTTGTCTCATCATCTCATCTCATCTCGTCATTCTGTCAGGTCTTCCCATCTCATCTCCATGTCTCATCCCACCATCTTGTCTTATTGTCTCATCATTTCATTGTCCCATCTTACCAACTCATCTCATCATCCCATCTCATCATCTCATCTCATCGTCTCATCTTGTCTCGTCCCATCATCTCATCTCATCTCCTAATTCTGTCTCATTGTCCCATCTCATCTCATCATCCCATCTTGTCATCCCATTTCATCATCCATCTCATCATCCTGTCTCAACATCTCATGTTGTCATCTCATCTTGTCTCGTCTCATCATTTCATCTCATCATCTCACTTTATCGCATTATCTCCTCTCAACATCCCATCTCATCTTTTCTCATCTCATCTTCCCATCTTGTCTTCATGTTTCATCCCAACATCTTGTCCCATTGTCTCATCATTTCATCACCCCATATTGTCACCTCATCTCATTGTCCCATCTCATTTTCTCATCTCATCATCTCATATTGTCACATCTCATTGTCTAATCTAATCTTGTCTTTCTGTCTCATTGTCCCTTCTTGTCTCGTCATCCCATCTCATCATCCCATCACGTCATCCCATCCCCTGATCTGTCTTGTCATACCCTCTCATCATCTCATGTCATCATCACATCTCATAGTCTCATCTCATCTTCTCATCTCATCTCGTCTTTTTGTCAATTTGTTCCATCTCGTCTCATCATCCCTTCTCTTAATCCCATTCCCTCACTGCGTCTCATCGTCCGTGCCACATCCCGTCTCATCAACATGTCATCTCACCTCCTAGACTTGTCTCATCATCATATCTCATCATCTCCTCATCTCACCTCGTCTCATCCTCTCACTTCATTCAATGTCTCCTCCCATCATCCCAGCTCATTGTCTCATCCCATCTGATCATTCCATCTCATCTCCACATCTCATCACACCTTCTTGTCTCATTGTCTCTTCATTTCATTATCCCATTTCATCATCACGTCCCAATGTCTCATCTCATTTTCTCATCTTGTCTCATCTCATCATCTCATCTCATCTGGTCATTGGATCTTGTTGTCCCATCTCATCTTGTCATCCTGTGTCATCATTCATTCTCTTCATCTCATCTCATCATCCCATCTCATTGTCTCATCTCATCATCTCATCTTGCCTTGTCTCATCTCATCTCATCACATCATTCTGTCTCATTGTCCTGTCTCATTTTTTCATCCTGACTCATTATCCCATCTAATAATCCCGTCTCATAGTCTGTCTCTTCATCACGTCTCATCATCTCATGTCATTGTTTCATCTTGTTGTCCCATCTTGTCATCTCATCTCATTGTCTCTGTTCATCTCATCATCTCCTCTCATCATCCCATCTTGTCATCTTTTCTGGTCTCGACTTCCTGCCTCATCTCCAAGTTTCGTCCCACCAACGTGTCCCATTGTCTCATCATTTCATCATCCTATCTTGTCATCTCATTTCTTCATCCCGTCTAATGTCTCATCTCATTGTCTCATCTTTTCTCATGTCATCTTCTCATCTCATCTCATCATTGTCTCCTTGTCCCATCTCGTCTCCTCATCCCATCTCACCATTCCATCTCATCATCCTGTCTCATCATCTCATGTTGTCATCTCATATCATCCTCTTTTCTTATCTCATGTCTTCATCTCATCTCATCATCTCATCTCATCTCATCCTTCTTCATCTCGTTGTATCCTCTCGTCATCCCATCTCATTGTCTCATCTCATCTCGTCATCCCAACTCATCTTCCTGTGTTGTCTCCATGTCTCATCCCACCTACTTGTCTCATTGTCTAATCACTTTATCGTCACATCTCATCTTCTCATCTCATTGTCCCATCTCATTTTCTCATCTCATCATCTCATCCTGTCTCGTCTCATCATCTCATCTCTGTCATCATTCTTCATCATTGTTCCATCTCTTCTCATCATCCCATCTCATCATCCATCTCATTGTCTGCCTAGTCATCCCGTCTCATCATCTCATGTTCTCATCTCATCTCATCACCCCATCTCATCTTCCTGTCTAATCTCCATGTCTCTTCCCAACATCTTGTCTCATTGTCTCATCATTTCATCATCCCATCATGTCTTCTCATCTCATCATGCCATCTCATTGTCTCATCTCATCATCTCATCTGTCTCTTCTCTTTGTCTCATCTCATCTTTACATTCTGTCTCATTGTCCCATCTTGTCTCATCATCATGTCACATACCTGTCTCATATCCCGTCTCAACATTTCATGTAGTTGTCTCATCACGTCATCTCATCTCGCCATCTCATCTCAACATCTCGTCATCTCATCTCATCATCTTGCTTCATCTTGTCATCCCCTCTCATCATCTCATCTCGTCATCTCTTCCCATGTTGTCATCCTGTCTCAGCTTCCAGTCTCATCTCCATGTCTCATCCCTCTGTCTTGTTTCATTGTCTCATTATTTCATCATCCCATCTCATCATCTCATCTCATCGTCACATCTCAGCATCTCATCTCAGCATCTCATCTTGTCACATCTTTTAATCTCATCTCATCTCCTAATTCTGCCTCATTGTTCCATCTCATCTCATCATCCTGTCTTATCATCCCATCTCATCATCCCATCTCATTGTCTGTCTCGTCATCCTGTCTCATCATCCCATGTTATCATCTCATCTCATCATCTTGCCTTGTCATTTCATCTCACTGTCTCGTCATCTCATCTCATCGTCTCACATCATCTCATTGTATCCACTCCTCATCGCATCTCATCATTTCATCTCATCTCGTGATCCCATCAGGCCTTCCAATCTCCTTGTCTCATTCCTCCTTCTTGTCTCATTGTCTCATCATTTCATCATCCCATCATGTCATCTCATCTCATCATCCTGTCTCATCATCTCATCTCATTGCCTCATCTTTTCTCATCTTGTCATCTCATCTCATCTCGTCATTCTGTCTCCTTGTCCTGTCTTGACTACTCATCCCATGTCATCATCCCATCTCATCATCCCATCTCATCATCTCATGTTGTCATCTCATATCATCCTCTCCTCTTAACATCTCATCTCCTCATCTCATCATCTCATCTCATCTCATCTCATCCTCTTGCTTCATCTCGTTGTCTCCTCTCTTCTTCCCATCTCATCGTCTCGTCTCATCTCTTCGTCCCGACTCATCTTCCCATGCAATCTCCATGTCTCATCCCACCATCTTCTCTAATTGCCTCGTCATTTCATCCTCACATCTCGTCTTCTCATCTCATCATCCCATCTCATTGTCTCATCTCATCGTCTCATCCTGTCATGTCTCATCATCTCATCTCATGTCATCATTCTTCCTCGTTGTTCCATCTCTTCTCGTCATCCTGTCTCATCTTCCCATCTCATCATCCATCTCATCGTCTATCTAGTCATCCCGTCTCATCATCTCATGTCCTCACCTCATCTCATCTCCCCATCTCATCTTCCTGTCATCTCCATGTCACATCCCACCATCTTGTCTCAATGTCTCATCATTTCATCATCCCATCACATCATGTCATCTCATCATCCCGTCTTATTGTCTCATCTCATCATCTCATCTTGTTTCTTCTCATCATCTCATCCCATCTGGACATTCTGTCTCATTGTCCCATCTCGTCTCATCATCCCATCACATCACCTGTCTCATCATCCCATCTCAACATCACATGTAGTTGTCTCATCACGTCATCTCATCTTGCCATCTTATCTCATCATCTCATCATCTTATCTCATCATCTCGATTCATCATTTCATCTCATCTCATCATCCCATCTCATCATCTCTTCCCATTTTGTCATCCTGTCTCATCTTCCAATCTCGTCTCCATGTCTCATCCCACTGTCTTGTTTCATTGTCTCATCATTTCATCATCCCATCTCATCATCTCATCTCATCGCCCCATCTCAGCATCTCATCATCTCATCTTGTCTCATCTTGTCATCTCATCTCATCTCCTTATTCTATCTCATTGTCCCATCTCATCTGGTCATCCCATCTCATCATCCCATCTCATCATCCTGTCTCATTGTCTGTCTCGTAATCCCATCTCATCATCCCATGTCATTGTCTCATCTCGTCATCTTGTCTCGTCATCTCATCTCATCGTCTCATCATCTCATTCCATCATCTTGCTTCATCTCGTCATCTCCACTCCTCATCCCATCTTATTGTCTCATCTCATCTCGTCATCCCATCAAGCCTTCCCATCTCCATGTCTCATCCCTCCATCTTGTCTCTGTCTCATCATTTCATCGTCCCATCTTATCATTTCCTCTCATCATCCCATCTCATCATCTCATCTCATTGTCTAATCTTGTCTTGTCTCGTCGTCACATCTCATCTCGTCATTCAATCTCATTTTCCCATCTTATCTCGTCATCCCATCTCATCATCCCATCTCATCATCCCATCTCATCATCGTCTCATCCTCCCATGTCATCATCTCATGTTGTCGTCTCACCTTGTCATCTTGACTAGTCATCTCATCTCATCATCTTCTCATCTTATCTCATCTCATTGTCTTGCTTCAGCACATCATCTCCTCGCATCCTTCCATTTTGACATCTTGTTTCATCTCATCATCCCGTCTTACACTCCCATCTCATACCCATGTCTCAATCCACCGTTTTGTCTCATTTTCTCATTTCATCGTCCCATCTCTTCATTTCATCTCTTTGTCCCATCTCATCATCTCTTCTCAGTATTTAATATTCCCTCATCTTGTCATCTCATCTCATCATCCCATCTCTTCATCCCGTCACATCATCTAATGTCATCATTTCATCTCATCATCCTCTCTTAATGTGCCATTTCGTCTCATCATCCCATCTCATCATCCCATCTTCTCATCTTGTCTCATCATCCATCTCATCATCCCATCACATCATCTAATGTCATCATTTCATCTCGTCATCTCGTCTCATCATGCCATCTCATTGTCTCATCTCATCTCATCATCCTGTCTCATCTTCCCATCTCATCTCCATGTCTATCCCACCGTCTTGTCTCATTGTCTCATCATTTCATTGTCCCATCTCATCATCTCATCTTGTCTTGTATCATCATCTCATCTCATGTCATCATTCTTCCTCATTGTTCCATCTCGTCTCGTCATCCTGTCTCATCATCCCATCTCGTCATCCTCTCATCGTCCGTCTCATCATCCTGTCTCATTATCTCATGTCGTTGTCTCATCTCTTCATCCCATCTAGTTTTCATGTCTCGTGTCCATGTCTCATCTCACTGTCTAGTCTCATTGTCTCATCATTTCATTATCCCATCTCCTCATCTCATCTCATCATCCCATCCCATCATCTCATCTTCTGTCTTCTCATTGTCTCATCTCATGTCATCATCCCATCTCATCATCCTGTCTCATCATCTCATGTCGTCGTCTCACCTTGTCATCTCATCTCATCATCTCATCTCGTCTCACTGTCTCACTTCATTTCTACATCTCCTCCCATCATTCCATCTTGTCATTTCGTCTAATCTCATTGTCCCATCTCATCTCCCCATCTCGTCTCCATGTCTCATCCTAACGTCTTGTCTCGTTGTCTCATCACTTCATCATCCCATCTTGTCATCTCATTTCATCATCATGCCTCATTGTCAATTCTTATCATCTCATCTTGCCTCGTCACATCCTCTCATCTCATCTCATCATTCTATCTCATTGCCCCATCTCATCTTGTCATCCTGTCTCATCATCCCATCTCATCATTCTGTGTCATTGTCCATTTCGTCATCCCATCATACCATCTAATATCATTGTTTCATATTGTCGTATCATCTCCTCATCCCATCTGGTCGTCTTGTCTCATCTTGTCATCCTGTCTCATCTTCCCATCTCGTCTCCATGTCTCATCCGACCATCTTGTCTCATTGTCTCAACACTTCATTGTCCCATCTCATCATCTCATCTCATCATCACATATCATCATCTCCTCTCATCATCTCATCTTTTCTAATCTTGTCATCTCATCTCATCTTTTCATTCTGTCTTTTGAACCATATTGTCTCCTCATCCTGTCTCATCATCCCATCTCGTCATCCCATCTCATCATCTGTCTCATCATCTATCGCATCATCTCATGTTGTCCTCTCTTCTCATCGTCTCATCTCATCATCTCATCTCATCATCTCGTCATCTCATCTCATCTCATTGTCTCATTTCAACTTATTGTGTCATCTCATCATATCTTGTCTCATCTCGTTGTGTCATTTCATCTCATCATTCTGTCTCATTGTCCCATCTCGTCTCCTCATTCCATCTGGTCATCCAGTCTCATTGTCTGTCTCATCATCCCGTCTCATCATCTCATATCGTTGCCTCTTCTCGTAGTCTTGTCTCGTCATCTCATCTCATCTCGTCTCATCATCTGACATCATCACTTCGTCTCCTCTCATCATCCCATCTCGTCATCTCATCTCATCTCATCGTCCCAACCCATCTTCCCATCTCATCTCCATGTATCATCACACTGTCTTTTCTCATTGTCCCGTTATTTCATTATCCCATCTCGTCATCTCATCATCCCATCTCATTGTCTCATCTCATCATCTCATCTTGTCTCATCTCGTCATCCCATCTCATCTCATCATTCTGTCTCATTTTCTGGTCTCTTCTTTCTCCACATCCCGTCTCATCATCCCATCTCATCACCCTGTCTCATCATCTCATGTCTTCATCTCATGTCGTAGTCTCATCTAGTCATGACATCTCATCATCTCATCATCTCATTTGTCTCATCATGTCAATTCATCTCATCATCTTCTCTCATCATCCCATATCGTCCTCTCATCTCATCTTGTTGTCCCAACTTGTCTTCCTGTCTGGTCTACATGACTCATTCCACCATCTTGTCAAATTGTCTCGTCATTTATCATACCATTTCACCATCTAATATCATCGTCTGCTCATTGTCTCATCTCATCATCTCATCTCATCTCATCATTCTGTCTTGTTGTCCCATCTCTTCTAGTCATCCCGTCTCATCATCCCATCTCCTCATTCCACCTCATTGTCCGTCTCATCATCCCATCTCAACTCGTCATCTCATCTCATTTTCTCATCTCATCATCTTGTCATCTCGTCTCGTCTCAATGTCTCTCTTCATTTCGTTGTCTCCTCTCATCATACAATTTCTCTGTCTCGTCTCATCATCCCATCTCATCTTCCCATCTCGTCTCCATGTCACAACTGACTTTCGTTCTCATTGTCTTGTCTTTTCATCATCCCATCTCATCATTTCATCTCATCATCCCATCTCATCATCTCACCTCATCGTATCATCTTGTCTCGCCCCGTCATCTTATCTCATCTCATCATTCTGTCTTGTTGTCCTGTCTTGTCTCGTCATCACATCTCATCATCTCTTCTCATCATCCAATCTCATTGTCCATTTCATCATCCCATCTGATCATCACATATATCATCTCATCTCGTAGTCTCATCTCGTCATCTCATCTCATCGTCTCTTCATCTCATCTCGTCTCATCATCTCACTTCATCTCGTCCTCTCATCTCATCTTGTCGTCCCATCTCGTCTACCCATCTCATCTCCATGTCTCATCCCAACGTCTTGTCTAATTGTCTTGCTATTTCATCGTCTCATCTTGTCATTTCATCTAATCATCCCTTCCCATGGTCTCATCTCATCATCTCTTCTTGTCTCATCTCGTTGTCTCATCTCATCTCATCATTCTGTCTTGTTGTCCCATCTCATCTTGTCATCCCTGCTCTTCATCCCATCTCGTCATCCCATCTCATCATCCATCTCATCATCCCATCTCATCATCCATGTCAAAATCCTGTCTCATCCTCTCATATCATCATCCCATCTCATTGTCTCATCTTGTCATCTTCTCTCATCTTCCCATCTGGTCCTCACGTCACATCTCTCATCCTGTCTCATCTTCCCATCTCATCTCCCTGTCTCACATCACCATTCTGTCTCATTGTCTTGTCATTTCATCATCACATCTGTTCATCTCAATTCATTTTCCCATCTCATCATCTCATCTCATTGTCTTATCTTGTCTCGTCTAATCACCTCATCTCATCTCGTCATTCTGTCTTGTTTTCCTGTCTCGTCTTGTCATCCCATCTAATCATCCCATCTCGTCATCCCATCTCATCATCTGTCTCGTCATACTGTCTCATCATCTTATGTCATCGAATCATGTCATTGTCTCGTCTCATCATCCCACCTTCTTGTCTCATTGTCTCATTTCATTGTCCCATCTTGTCATTTCAACTCATTGTCCAATCTCATCATCTCATCTCTTCACCTCATCTTGTCTCATCTTGTCATCTTGCTTCATCTCATCTCCTCTCCTCATCCCATCTCATCATCTCATCTCACCTCATTGTTCTGTCTCGAATACCCATCTCATCTCCATGTTTCATTCCACTGCCTTATCACATTCTTTGTCGTTTCATCATCCCATCTTGTCATCTCAACTCATCGTCCCATCTCATTGTCTCATCTCATCATCTCATCTTGTTGTCTCATCTCATCTTGTCATTCTGTCTCATTTTCCCATCTCGCCTCATCATCCTGTCTCATCATCCCATCTCATGCTCTCTCATTGTCCTTGTTGTCATCCAATCTCATCATCTCATGGTGTTGTCTCTTCTTGTAGTCTCGTCTCATCATCTCATCTCATCATCTCATCATCTCATCTCGATTGATCATCTCTCTTCATCATGTCATCTCTTCTCTTCATCCCATCTGGTCATCTCATCTCATGTTGTCGTTTTTTCTCATCTTCCTGTCTCATCTCCATATCTCATCCCACAATCTTGTCTCATTGTCTCATCATTTCATCATCCCATCTCATCATTTCATCTCATCATCTCATCTCATCATTTCATCTTGCCTCGTCTCATTGTCTCATCTCATCTCACATTCTGTCTTATTCTCCAATCTAATCTCATCATCCCGTATCATCATCCCATCTCCTCATCCCATCTCATAGTCCGTCTCATCCTCCCATCTCATCATCTTATGTCATTGTCTCACCTGGTAGACTTGTCTCATCATCTCATCTCATTGTGTCATCATTTCATTTCATCTCATCATCTCACTTCATCTCGCCATCTCCTCTCATCATCCCATCTCATCGTCTCGTCTCATCTCATTTTCCTGTCTCATCATCCCTTTTCGCCTCCATGTCTCATGTCTAGTTATTTCATTGTCCCATCCCTTCATCTCATCTCATCATCCCATCTCATCTCATCATCTCATGTTGTCTCATCTCGTCATCTCATCTCGTCATTCTGTATCATTGTCCTGTCTCATCTCGTCATCCCATCTCATCATCCCATCTTGATATCCCATTTCATCACCCATCTCATCATCCCATCTCATCATCTCATATCATCATCTCACCTTATAGTCTCGTCTCATCATCTCACCTCATCGTCTCATCATCTCCTCTTGCCTCGTTGTCTCGCTTCATCTCATTATCTCCCATCATCATCGCATCTCATCATCTCATCTCATCTCGTCGTCCCCTCTCATCTCCACTTCTCATGTCCATTTCGCATCCCACCATCTTGTCTCATCATCTCGTCATTTCATTGTCTGAACCCATCATTTGATCTCATCATCCCGTCTCATCATCTCAATTCATCATCTCATCTTCTCTCATCTCATCATCTCATCTCATTTCGATATTCTGTCTCATTTTCCCATCTCGTCTCATCATCCTGTCTCATCATCACATCTCTTCATCCTGTCTCATCATCCGTCTCATCATCGCATCTCATCATCTCAAGTCTTTGTCTCATCTCGTTGTTTCATCTCATTATCTCATCATCTCATTTCCTTTCATCAACTCACTTCATCTCATCATCTCCACTCATCATCTCATCTCGTCATCTCTTCTCATCTCCTCTTCCCGACTCATCTTCCCATCTCGTCTCTGTGTCTCACCCCACCATCTTGTCTCATTGTTTCGTCATTTCATCCTCTCATCTCATCATCTCCTCACATCGTCCCATCCCGTCATTTCCTCTCATCTTCTCATCTTGTCTCATCTCATCGTCTCATATCATCTCGTCATTCTGTCTCTGTCCTGTCTCGTCCCATCATCCCATCTTATCATACCATCTCATCATCCTGTCTCTTCATTGATCTCGTCATCCCTTCTCAACATCTCAAGACATCATCTCATCTCCTGATCTCATCTCATCCTCTCATATCTTCATCTCGTCATCTCATCTCAACCTCTCACTTCCTCTTGTCCTCTCTTATCTTCCCATCTCATCATTTCATCTCTTCACCTCATCTCATTGTCTCATCTCATCTCGTTTCATCATCTCGCTACCTCTCATCATCTTCTCTCAGCATCCCATATCATCATTTCACCACACCTCTTCATCCCATCTCGTCTTCCCGTCTTGTCTCCATGTCTCATCCCACCATTTGGTGTCATTGTATTTTCATTTCATCGTCCCATCTATTCATCTCATCTCATCATCCGGTCTCATCATCTCATCTCTTCATCTCATCTTGTCTCATCTCATTGTCTCATCTCATTTCATCATTCTATCTCGTTATCCCATCTCATTTTGTCATTCCATCTCATTATACCATCTCATCATCCTGTCTCATCATCAGTCTCCTCATCCTGTTGCATCAACTCATTTCATCTTCTCATCTCATAGTCTCATCTCGTCATCTCATCTCATCATCTCATCATCTCATCTGGTCTCATCGTCTCCTCTCATCAACTCATCACATCATCCCATCTCATTCTCTCATCTCATCATCTCCTCTTGTCATCTCATCTTATCTGTTCATTCTGTCTCATTGTCCTGTCTTGACTCGTCATCCCATCTCGTCATACTGCCTCATTGTCAGTCTCGTCATCCCATCGCATCATCTCTTGGCATCATCTCATCTTGTATTCTGGTCTCTTTTCATCTCATCTGATCATCTCATCTAATCTCATCATCTCGCTTCATCTCGTCGTCTCCTCTCATCATCCCATCTCGTCATCTCGTCTCATCTCTATATCTCTTCTCATCTTCGCATCTTGTCTCCATGTCTCCTCCCATGTCTTGTCTCATTGACTCATCATTTCATCGTCCCATCTCATCATCTCATCTCATCATCCCGTCTCATCTCATCTCATCATCTCAACTTTCCTTTTCTCATTGTTTCATCTCATCTCGATGTTCTGTCTCATTTTCCCCGGCTCATCTCTTCATCCCATCTCATCATCCCGTCTTATCATCTCATGTTGTCCTCTCATCTCACAGTCTCATCTCATCATCTCATCTCATTGTCTCATCATCTCATCACATCTCATCGTTTCTCTTCTTCTCGTCATCTCCTCTCATCGTCACATCTGGTCACGTCATCTCAACTCTTCATCCCTTCTCATCTTCGCATCTCATCTCCATGTTTCATCCCAACATCTTGTCTCATTGTCTCATCATTTCATTGTCACACCTCGTCATCTCATATCATCGTCCCATCTCATTGTCTCATCTCATCATCTCATCTTATCTTGTCTCATTGTTTCATCCCATCTTGATATTCTGTCTCATTGTCCCATCTCCTCTCATCATCCCATCACAGCATCTCATGTCATCGTCTCATCTCATAGTCTCATCTGATCATCTCATCTCATTGTCTTGTCATCTCATCTCATGGTCTCGCATTATCTTGTTGTCTACTCTCATCATCCCATCTCATCATCTCGTCTCCTCTCTTCACCCTGTGTTCTCTTCGTATCTCATCTCTGTGTCTCATCCCACTGTCTTGTCTCATTTTCTCATCATTTCATCTTCCCATTTCATCATCTCATCACATTGTCCAGTCCCATCATCTTATCTTATCATCTCATCTTGTCTCATCTCATCATTTCATCTCATCTCAACATTCTGCTCATTGTCCTGTGTCATCTTGACATCCCATCTCATGTTATCTCATCTTATCATCTCATGTCATTGTCTGATCTTGTAGTCTCATCTCATGCTCCCATCTCATCATCTCATGTATTCATCTTATCTTGCAGTCTCATCTCGCTTCACCTTGTCATCACCTCTCATCATCCCATCTCATCGTCTCATCTCATCTTGTTGTCTCATCTCATCTTCCATCTTTTCTCCATGTCTCTTCCCACCATCTTGCCTCATTGTCTCATCATTTCATCATCCCATCTTGCCATCTCATCTCATTGTCCTGTCGTATCATCTCATCCTATCATCTCATTGTCTCATATCAGCTCATCATTCTTTCTCATTGTCCCCTCTCATCTCATCATCCCAACTCATGTTCCCAACTCATCATCCCATCTCATCATCCATGTTTCCATCCCATCTCATCATCTCATGTTATCATCTCATCTCATCATTTCTTCTCGTCATCTCATCTCATTATCTCATCATCTCATCTCTTCTCATTGTCTTACTTCATCTCGTCATCTCCTCTCATCATCCCATGTCTTCGTCTCATCTCATCTTATCTCATCTCAACATCTCATCGCATCTTGTATTGTGTTTCGCTGTCCCGTGTCATCTCGTCATCCCATCTCATATCCCATTTTGTCATCTGTGTCAACATTACTTACATTTTCTCATCTCATCTTCTCATCTCATCATCTCATCCCATTGTCTCATTATCTCATCTCAACTCATCATCTCGCTTCATCTCATGGTCTCCTCTCATCACCCCATCTCGTTGCATCATGTCATCTCTTTTT
This sequence comes from Tamandua tetradactyla, assembly GCF_023851605.1. Taxonomy (NCBI): domain Eukaryota; kingdom Metazoa; phylum Chordata; class Mammalia; order Pilosa; family Myrmecophagidae; genus Tamandua; species Tamandua tetradactyla. Next base: position 4,308,631 of record NC_135354.1, read on the forward strand.
CTTATCTTCTCTTCCTGTCTCGTCTCCATGTCACATCCCATTCTCTTTTCTCATTGTCTCATCCTTTCATCGTCCCATTTCATCATCTCATCTCATCATCCTATCACATCGTCTCATCTCATCATCTCATCTTGTCTCATCTCATCATCACATCTCATTTTGTCATTTTGTCTCATTGTCCTGTCTCGTCTCATCATTCCATCTCATCATCCCATTTCTTCATCCCAACTCATCGCCCATCACATCATCCCATCTCATCATCTAATGTTGTCATCTCATCTTGTCATCTCATCTCACCATCTAATCATCTCATCTCATCTCATCATCCCATCTTGACTTCCTGACTCATCTCCATGTTTCCTTCCACTGCCTTGTCTCATTGTCTTGTCATTTTTTTATTAATTAAAGAATTAACTAATACAACATTTAGAAACCTTTCTGTTCTACATATGCAATCAGGAATTCTTAATATCATCACATAGATGTATGATCATCATTTCTTAGTACATTTGCATTGATTTAGAAAAAGAAATAGCAAGACAACAGAAAAAGAAATAAAATTATAATATAGAGAAAAAATTAAATGAATACATTTATGAAAAAACAATCAAAGAAGAAAAAAGTATAGCACAGATGCAGATTCATTCAGTGATTTAACATAATTGCATTAAAATTAGGTAGTATTGTGCTATCCATTTTTGAGTTTTTGTTTCTAGTCCTGTTGCACAGTCTGTATCCCTTCAGCTCCAATTACCCTTTATCTTACCCTGTTTCTAACTCCTGATGGTCTCTGTTAACAATGACATATTCCAAGTTTATTCTCTAATGTCGGTTCACATCAGTGGGACCATACAGTATTTGTCCTTCAGTTTTTGGCTAGTCTCATCAGCATAATGTTCTCTAGGTCCATCCATGTTATTACATGCTTCATAAGTTTATTCTGTCTTAAAGCTGCATAATATTCCATCGTATGTATATACCACAACTTGTTTAGCCATTCGTCTGTTGATGGACATTTTGGCTGTTTCCATCTCTTTGCAATTGTAAATAATGCTGCTATAAACATTGGTGTGCAAATGTCCGTTTGTGTCTTTGCCCTTAAATCCTTTGTTTAGACACCTAGCAATGGTATTGTTGGGTCATATGGTAATTCTATATTCAGTTTTTTTAGGAACTGACAAATTGCCTTCCACACTGGTTGCACCATTTGACATTCCCACCAATGGTGGATAAGTGTGCCTCTTTCTCCACATCCTCTCCAGCACTTGTCATTTTCTGTTTTGTTGATAATGGCCATTCTGGTGGGTGTGAGATGATATCTCATTGTGGTTTTGATTTGCATTTCTTTAAGGCCAGAGACATTGAGCATCTCTTCTTATGCCTTTTGGCCATTTGTATTTCCTCTTCTGAGCAGTGTCTGTTCAAGACTTTTTCCCATTTTGTTATTGGGTTGGCTGTCTTTTTGCTGTTGGGTTGAACACTTTCTTTATAAATTCTGGATACTAGACCTTTATCTGATATGTCTTTTCCAAATATTGTCTCCCATTGTGTAGGCTGTCTTTCTACTTTCTTGATGAAGTTCTTTGATGCACAAAGTGTTTAATTTTGAGGAGTTCCCATTTATTTATTTATTTCTTCAGTGCTCTTGCTTTAGATTTAAAGTCCATAAAACTGCCTCCAATTGTAAGTTTCATAAGATATCTCCCTACATTTTCTTCTAAATGTTTTATGGTCTTAGACCTAATGTTTAGATCTTTGATCCATTTTTAGTTACCTTTTGCATAGGGTGTGAGGTACGGGTCCTCTTTCATTCTTTTGCATATGGATATCCAGTTCTCTAGGCACCATTTATTGAAGAGACTGTTCTGTCCCAGATGAATTTGCTTGAGTGCCTTGTCAAAGATCAATTGTCCATAGATGAGAGAGTCTATATCTGAGTACTCTATTCAATTCCATTGGTCGATATATCTATGTTTATGCCAATACCATGCTGTTTTGACCAATGTGGCTTCATAATATGCCTTAAAGTCCGGCAGCTTGAGACCTCCAGCTTCGTTTATTTTCCTAAAGATACTTTTAGCAATTCGGGGCACACTGCCTTTCCAGATAAATTTGCTTATTGGGTTTTCTATTTCTGAAAAATATGTTGTTGGGATTTTGATTGGTATTGCATTGAATCTGTAAAACAATTTAGGTAGGATTGACATTTTAACTATATTTAGTCTTCCAGTCCATGAACACGGTAAGACCTTCCATCTATATAGCTCTTCTGTGATTTCTTTAAAATTTATTTTTAGTTTTCTTTGTGTAGGTCTTTTGTCTCTCTAGTTAAATTTATTCCTAAGTACTTTATTCTTTTAGTTGCAATTGTAAATGGAATTCATTTCTTGATTTCCCCCTCAGCTTGTTCATTGCTAGTATATAGTAACGCTACAGATTTTTGAATGTTGATCTTGTAACCTGCTACTTTGCTGTACACATTTATTAGCTCTAGGAGTTTTGTTGTGCATTTCTCTAGGTTTTTGACATATAGTATCATATTGTCTGCAAATAGTGATAGTTTTACTTCTTCCTTTGCAATATTGATGACTTATGTTTCTTTTTCTTGTCTAATTTCTCTCGCTAGCACCTCCAACACGATATTGAATAATAGTGGTGATAATGGACATCCTTGTCTTGTTCCTGAACTAAGGGGGGAAAGTTTTCATTTTTTCCCCATTGAGGATGATATTAGCTGTGGGTTTTTCATATATTCCCTCTTTCATTTTAAGGAAGTTCCCTTGCATTCCTATCCTTTGAAGTGTTTTCAACAGGAAAGGACGTTGAATCTTGTCAAATGCCTTCTCTTCATCAATTGAGATGATCATATGATTTTTCTGCTTTGATTTGTTGATATCATGTATTACATTAATTGATTTTCTTATGTTGAAACATCCTTGCATATCTGGGATGAATCCTACTTGTTCATGATGTATAATTCTTTTAATGTGTTGCTGGATTCGATTTGCTAGAATTTTGTTGAGGATTTTTACGTCTATATTCATTACAGAGATTGGTCTGTAGTTTTCTTATTTTGCAATATCTTTGCATGGTTTTGGTATGAGGGTGATGTTGGCTTCATAGAATGAATTAGGTAGCTTTCCCTCCACTTCGATTTTTTTGAAGAGTTTGAGCAGAGTTGGTACTAATTCTTTCTGGAATGTTTGGTAGAATTCACATGTGAAGTCGTCTGTTCCTGGAGTTTTCTTTTTGGGAAGCTTTTGAATGACTGATTCAATTTCTTTACTTGTGATTGGTTTGTTGAGGTCATCTATTTCTTCTTTAGTCAAAGTTCATTGTTCATACCTTTCTAGGAACTTGTCCATTTCATCTAAATTGTTGTATTTGTTAGCGTAAAGTTGTTCATAGTATCCTGCTATTACCTTCTTTATTTCTGTGAGGTCAGTGATTATGTCTCCTCTTACATTTCTGATCTTATTTATTTGCATCCTCTCTCTTCTTCTTTTTGTCAATCTTGCTAAGTATCCATCAGTCTTATTGATTTTCTCATAGAACTAACTTCTGGTCTTATTGATTTTCTCTATTGTTTTCATGTTTTCAATTTCATTTATTTTTGTTCTAATCTTTGTTATTTCTTTCCTTTTGCTTGCTGTGGTGTCGGTTTGCTGTTCTGTCTCCAGTTCCTCCAAGTGGATAGTTAATTCCTGAATTTTTGCCTTTTCTTCTTTTCTGATATAGGCATTTAGGGCAATAAGTTTCCCTCTTAGCATTGCATTTGCTGTGTCCCATGGGTTTTGGTACGTTGTGTTTTCATTTTCATTCACCTCGAGATTTTAGTAATTTCTCTTGTAATTTCTTCCTTGACCTACTCATTGTTTAAGAGTGTGTTGTTGAGCCTCTACGTATTTGTGGATTTTCTGGCACTCTGCCTATTTTTGATTTCCAACTTCATTCCTTTATGATCAGAGAAAGTGTTGTGTATGATTTCAATCTTTTTAAATTTGTTGAGACTTGCTTTGTGACCCAGCATATGGTCTATCTTTGAGAATGATCCATGAGCACTTGAGAAAAAGCTGTATCCTGCTGTTGTGGGGTGTAATGTCCTATAAATGTCTGTTAAGTCTAGCTCATTTATTGTAATATACAAATTCACAGTTTCTTTATTGATCCTCTGTCTAGATGTTCTGTCCATTGATGAGAGTGGTGAATTGAAGTCTGCAACTATTATGATAGATGTGTCTATTTCCCTTTTCAGTGATTGCAGTGCATTCCTCACGTATTTTGGGGAATTTTCATTCAGTGCATAAATATTTATGATTGTTATGTCTTCTTGTTTAATTGTTCCTTTTATTAGTAGATAGTATCCTTCTTTGTCTCTTTTAACTGTTTTACATTTGATGTCTAATTTGTTGGATATTAGTATAGCTACTCCTGCTATTTTCTGGTTGTTATTTGCATGAAATATTTTTTCCCAACTTTTCACTTTCAACCTATGTTTATCTTTGGGTCTAAGATGTGTTTCCTGTAGACAGCATATAGAAAGATCCTGTTTTTTAATCCATTCTGCTGGTCTATGTCTTTTGATTGGGGAATTCAGTCCATTAACATTTAATGTTATTACTGTTTGAGTAATACTTCCCTCTACCATTTTTCCTTTTGTATTGTATATATCATATCTGATTTTCCTTCTTTCTACACTCTTCTCCACACCTCTCTCTTCTGTCTTTTCGTATCTGACTCTAGTACTCCCTTTAGTATTTCTTGCAGAGCTGTTCTCTTGGTAAAAAATTCTCTCAGTGACATTTTTTCTGAAAACGTTTTAATTTGTCCCTCATTTTGATAGACAATTTTGCTGGATATAGAAGCCTTGGTTGGCAGGTTTTCTCTTATAGTAATTTAAATATATCATCCCAGTGTCTTCTTGCTTCCATGTTTTCTGCTGAGATATCTACACATAGTCTTATTGGGTTTCTCCTGAATGTGATGGATTTTTGTCTCTTGCTGCTTTCAAGATCCTCTCTTTCTCTTTGACCTCTGACATTCTAAATAGTGTCTTGGAGAAAGCCTATTTGGGTCTATTCTCTTGGGGTGCACTGCCCTTCTTGGATCTGTAATTTTAGGTCTTTCATAAGAATTGGGAAATTTTCAGTGATAATTTCTTCCATTAGTTTTTCTCCTCCTTTTCCCTTCTTTTCTCCTTCTGGGACACCCACAACAGGTATATTTGTGTGCTTCATATTATCATTCAAATCCCTGAGCCTCTGCTTAAATTTTTCCGTTCTGTTCCCTATAGTTTCTGTTTCTTTTTGGATTTCAAATGTTCCATCCTCCAGTTCACTAATTCTATCCTCTGTCTTTTTAAATCTACCATTGTAGGCTTCCATTGCTTTTTCATCTCTTCAACTGTGTTTTTCAATCCCATACGTTCTGTGATTTGTTTTTCAGACTTTCCATTTCTTCTTTTTGTTGATCCGATGCCTTCTTCCTGTCCTCCCTCAATTTATTGATTTGGTTTCTGCAGAGGTTTTCCATTTCTGTTTGCATATTCAAAATTAGTTGTGTCAGCTCTTGTATCTCATTTGAGCTATTGGTTTGTTCCTTTGACTGGGCCATATCTTCCATTTTCCTGGTATGATTTGTTATTTTTTGCTGGCGTCTGGGCATTTAATCAGATTTCCCTGAGTGTGGGACCCAGCAGGTTGAGAGACTTTCCTGTAGAGTCTCTGGGTTCTCTTTTTCTTATCCTGTCCAGTATGTGGTGCTTGTCTGTGTGCGGGTCCCACCAGCAAAAGATGTTGTGGGTCTTTTAACTTTGGAAGACTCTTGCTGCTGGGTGTGTGGTGGAGACAGAGGAAAGTTTGTCGGTTGGTTTTAATGGCTTCAAATTGTGAAGTCCTGGGATCTGAATTCCTTGAGAGTAGGATTCCACCTGTGTTGCGTTTCACCCCTCCCGTGGGGAAGGTTCAGTTGGTAGAGAGCCCTAAAAGCAGCCTGTTTCTGCATTCAAGGCAGTTGTAACCTATGTAATCCCAGTGCTGAGCCCTGAAGCAATGAAATCCCCAGTAGAAACAGCTGCAGAAGGCTCTGTTTCTCCCCCTTTCTTCTTTTTCAGTTATCCCAGTTGGTGACTTCCACCTTGATCAGTATCACCTGAGCTGAGGGCCTATTTTTAGTAGTCAGAAGTTGTTCCTTAATGCCAAGATTGGTGTTAGGTTGGGCTCTGTCTCTACTACTGTTGGATACTATTTCCTTTCCCTCTGGGAAGTCACTTGTGGAGGAGGGTCCCAACCCGCCGTGGCTTGGGGATGCATTGTTCTGATGCTCCCAGCTGGCCTGGGAAGCCATGTGTGTGGAAGGGGCCCCAATCGCCATGGCTTGGGGAACCTGATCCAAAGCTCCCAGCCGGCCCAGGAAGGATGGATGGAGGGGCTTCAGCCACCAACTGCTGCAGCCAGGGGAAATGCATGCCTCTCAGGACCTCATCACAGTGTAGTCTTTTAGCTGGTCCAGCCATTCTGGAATGGGGTATGCTGTGTGTCTGGTCTCTGTCATGGCTCCAGGAGCTCTTCTGTACTGTTTCTTGTTCTTTAGTAGTTGTTCTGGAGGAGGAACTAAGACCCACACGCCTTAGTAAGCCACCATCTATTCCAGAAGTCATTGTCTCATCATTTCCTCATCCCATCTCGTCATCTCAACTTATCGTCTTGTCATCTCATCTGATCTCATCGTTTCACTTCATCTCGTTGTCTCCTCTCATCATCCCATCTCGTCGTCTCATCTCATCTCGCCATCACGTCTAGTATTTCCGTCTCATCTCCAAGTCTCTTCCCACTGTCTTGTCTCATTGTCTCATCATTTCATCATCCCATCTCATCATCTCATCCCATTGTCCTATCTCATCATCTGATCTCATCATGTCATTTTGTCTCAACTCATCATCTCATCTCATCTTGATATTCTGTCTCATTTTCCCATCTCATCTCGTCAACCAATCTCATCATCCCATCGCATCATCTGTCTCATCATGCCATCTCATCATCTCATGTCGTCGAATCATCTCGATGTCTCTTCTCATCATCTCATCTCATTGATTCGTCATCTCATCTCGTCTCATAATCATGCTTCATCTCATCATCCCCTCTCATCATCCCATTTTGTCATCTTGTCTCATCTCATAGTCCCATCTCATCTTCCCGTCCCATCTCCATTTGTCATCCCACTATCTTGTCTCATTGTTTCATCATTTCCATGTTCCATCTCATCATCTCAACTCATCATCCCATCTCATCATTTCATCTCATCGTGTCATCTTGGCTCATCTCATCAACTCATCTCATCTCGTCATTTTGTCTCATTGTCCCATCTCATCTTATCATCCCATCTCATCATCCTGTCTCTTCATCCCTTCACAACATCTGTGTCATATCCCATCCTATCATCTCGTGTCATCGTCTCATCTCATAGCCTCATTCATCATCTCATCTTCTCATCATGACTCATCTTCTCGATTCATCTCATCATCCCACTCAACGTCTCATCTCATCTCTTTGTCCCATCTCATCTTTCAGTCTTGTCTCCATGTCTCATCCCACCATCCTGTCTCATGTCTTATCAATTCATTGTCCCATCTCGTCATCTCATCTCATCATCCCGCCTCATCCTCTCATCTCCATCTTATCTTGTCTCATTTCATCGCCTCCTCACATCTCGATGTTTTGTCTCGTTATCCCATCTCATCTCGTCATCTCATCTCATCTTCTCATCATCTCATCTCATCTCATCATCTTACTTCATCTCATCATCTCCTCATATCATCCCTTCTCATCCTCTCGTCTCATCTCCTCTCATCATCTCATCTCGTCATGTCATCTCATATCATCATCCCATTTTGTCTTCCCGTCTCATCTCCATTTCTTATCCCACCACCTTGTTTCATTGTCTCATCATTTCATTGTCCCATCTCTTCATCGCAACACATCGTCCCATCTCCTCATCTCATCTCATCGTCTCACCTTGTCTCATCTCGTTGTCTCATCTCATCTCATCATTCTCTCATTTTCCCTTCTCGTCTTGCATTCCATCTCATCATCCTATCTCTTCATCCCATCTCATTGTCCCTCTCATCGTCCTGTCTCATCATCTCATGACGAGATCTCATCTCATCATCTAATCACATCATCTCATCTCATCGTCTCATCATCTCATCTCATCGTCTCATCATCTCATCTCATCTCATAATCTCACTTCATCTCATCATTTCCTCTCATCATCCCATCTCATCTCATTGTTCCTTCTTGTTTTCCCATCTCGTCTCCATATCTCATCCCACCTTCTTGTCTCATTTTCTCATCATTTCATCATCCCATCTCGTCATCTCATCTCATCATCCCATCTCATCATACTGTCTCATTGTCTGTCTCTTCAATCCATCTCATCATCTCCTGTCATCATCTCATCTTGTTGTCTCATCTTGTCCTCTCCTCTCATCATCTTGTTATCTCATCTCATCTCATCATCTCACTCTATTTCATCATCTCCTCTCATCATCCCATCTTTTTGTCTCGTCTCATCTCATCTCATCATCCCATCCCATCTTCCCATCTCATCTCCATGTCTCATCCAACTGAAATGTCTCACTGTCTCTTATATTCATTGTCACATAACATCATCTCATCTCATCATCCCATCTTATCATCTCATCTCATTTTCTCATCTTGTCTCGTCTCATCATCTCATCTCGTCTTGTCACTCTGTCTTGTTGTCCTGTTTCATCTCGTCATTCCATCTTATCATCCCATCTCGTCATCCTGTCTCATCGTCTGTCTCCTCTACCCATCTCATCATCTCCTGTCATTGTCTCATCTCATCACCTCATCTCGTCCTCTCTTCTCATTGCTTCATCATGTCATGTCCTCTCATTGTCTTGCTTTATCTTGTCCTCTCCTCTCATCATCACATCTTGTCATCTCCTCTCATCTCATCATCACGTCTTGTCTTCCCATTTCATCTCCTTGCCTCATCCCAACATCCTGCCTCACTCTCTCATTTCATCATCCCATTTCATCATTTCGTACTCTAGTCTTGTCATCTCATCTCATCATCTCATCTCATCTCATTGTCTCACTTCATCTTGTCTAGTTCTCTTATCCTCACATCTAATCATCTCATCGCATCTTGTAGTTCTGGCTTGTCTTCCCATCTCATCTCCATGTCTCATCCCACTGCCTTGTCTCATTTTCTTGTCATTTCATTGTCCCATCTCATCATCTCATCTCATCATCCCATCTCATCATCTCATCACATCGCCTCATTGTGTGTCATGTCATTGTCTCATCTCATAATCTTGTCTCGTCATCTCATCTCATCATCTCATCATCTCATCTCATCCTGTCATCTCGTTAATCTCGTGTCATCATCCCTTGTCATCATCCTGTCTCATTGTCCACTCATTATCCTGTCCCATCATCTCATGTCATCATCTCATCTCGTAGTCTCCTCTCCTAACCTCATCTCATTGTCTACTCATCTCATCTCATCTCATTTTCTCAGTAAATCTCGTCATCTCCTCTCATCATCCCATCTCATCACCCCATCTCTTCTTCCATCTCATCATCCCATTTCATCATCTCATGTCATCATCTCAACTTGTAGTCCCATCTCGTCATTTCATCTCATCTCGATGTCTCATCTCATCTTGTCATGCAGTCTCATTTTCCTGTCTCAACCACATGTCTCATCCCACCATCTTGTCTCATTGTCTCATCATTTCATTGTCCCATCTGGTTATCTCATCTCATCCTCCTGTCCCATTGTATCATCTTGTCTCGTCTCATCGTCCCAAATCATCTTGTCTTTCTGTCTCATTGTCCCATTTTGTCTCATCATCTCATCTCATTACATTGTTTTGCTTCATCTTGTTGTCTCTTCTCATCATCCCATCTCATTGTCTCATCTCATCTCATCATCCTTTCTCATCTTCCCATCTTGTCTTCATGTCTCCTCCCACCATCTTTTCTCATAGTCTCATCATTTCATCATCCCATCTCATCATCTCATTTCATTGTCCTGTCTCATCATCTCATCATCTCTTCTCATCCCATCATTCTGTCTCTTTCCCCATCTCATCTTGTCATCTTGTCTCATCGTCCCATCTCATCATCCCTTCTTTTTTCTGTTTTATGATTCCATCTCATCAACTCATGTCATCATCTCATCTCATTGTCTTGTCTTGTCATCTCATCTCATCGTCTCATCATCTCATCTCGACTCATTGTCCTGTTTCATCTTGTTTCCTCTCATCATACCATCTCGTTGTTTTATCTCTTTCTGTAATCCCGTCTCATCTTCCCATCTCGTCTCCATGTCTCATCGCACCATCTTGTCTCATTGTCATGTCATTTCATTGTCCCATCTCTCATCGTCCTGTCTCATCATCTCATCTCATCCTCTCATCTTGTCTCATCTCGTTGTCTCATCTCATCTCATGACACTCTCTCATTGTTCTACCTCATCCAATCATCCTGCCTCATCATCCAATCCAGTCATCCCATCTCATCATCTGTCTCATCATTCCATCTCATCATCTCATGTCATCATCTCATCTCGTCATCTCATCTCGTCATTTCATCTCATCATTCCGTCTCATCATGTCATCTCAACGTCTCTTCTTGTCTCACCTTGTCATCTCATCTCTCATTTTTCTGTCTTGTTGTCACATCTCTTCTCATCATCCTGTCTCATTGTAGGTCTTGTCATCCCATCTCATCATCTCATGAACTCATCTCTTCTTGTAGTCTCATCTCGTCATCTCATCATCTCATCTTGTCTCATCTTGTCATCTCATCTCATTTCATCATTCTGTCTCATTGTCACATCTCCTCTCATTATCCTGTCTCATCATCCCAAGTTGTCATCCTATCTCATCTTCCATCTCGTCATCACATCTCATCATTTCATGTTGTTGTCTCAACTCGTAGTTTCGTCTCATCATCTCATCTCATCTCAGCATCTCATCATATCATCTCGTCTCATCATCTCGCCTCATCTCGTCATCACCACTCATCATCCCATCTTGTCATCTCGTCTTCCCATCTTGTCATCCCGTTTTGTCTCCATGTCAATTCCCAACATCTTGTCTCATTGTTTCTTCATTTCATCGTCCCATCTCATCATCTCAACTCATTGTTCCATCTCATTGTCTCATCTAGTCTCATCTCATCATCTCATTTCATCTTGTATTTCTGTCTCATTGTCCCATCTCATTTCATCATCCTGTCTCATCATCCCATCTCATCAACTCATGTTGTCTGATCTCGTCATCTCATCTCATTATCTCATCATCTCATCTCGTCTCATCGTCTCTCTTCATCTCATCATCTCCTCTCATCATCCCATCTCATCATCCCATCTCATCATCTCATCTCATCATCACATCTTGTCTTGTCTCATCATCTCATCTCATATCACCATTAGGTCTTGTTGTCCCGTCTCATTTCTTCAACCCATCTCATCATACCATCTCATCACCCCGTCTCATTGTCTGTCTTGTTATCCCATCTCATCATCATATCTTATCTCATTCGTCATCTCATTTAATCTCATCATTCTGTCTCATTGTCCCATCTCATCTGTATTAGTTAGGGTTCTCTAGAGAAACAGAACCAACAGGGAACAGTTGCAAATATAAAATTTATGAAAGTGTCTCATGTGACCGTAGGAACGCAGAGTCCAAAATCCACAGGGCAGGCTGCGAAGCCGATGACTCCAATGGATGGCCTGGATGAACTCCACAGGAGAGGCTCACCAGCCAAAGCAGGAATGCGACCTGTCTCCTCTGAGTCTTCCTTAAAAGGCTTCCCATGATTGGATTTAGCATCACTAATTGCAGAAGACACTCCCCTTTGGCTGATTACAAATGGAATCAGCTGTGGATGTAGCTGACGTGATCATGACCTAATCCTATGAAATGTCCTCATTGCAACAGACAGGCCAGCGCTTGCCCAATCAGATGAACAGGTACCACAACTTGGCCAAGTTGACACCTGTCCCTAACCATGACATCATCTCATTAACCCATCTTATTTCCATTCTCATCATCCCATCCCATCATCTGTCTTGTCATCCCATCTCATCATCCATCTTGTCGTCTCGTCTCATCTTATCATCCAGTCTTGTCTTCCCATTTGTCTCCATGACTTATACTGCCATCTTTTCTCATTGTCTCATCATTTCATCGTCCCATTTCTTCATCTCATCTCATCGTCCCATCTCATCGTCCCATCTCATCCTCTCATCTCATCATCTCATCTTGTCTCGTCTCATCATCTCATCTCATCTCGTCATTCTGTCTCATTGTCCCATCTCATCTTGTTATCTTCTCTCATTGTCCCATCTCGTCATCCCTTCTTTCATTCGTCTCATCATTCCATATCATCATCTCATCTCGTCTTCTCATCTCATCATCTCATCTTGTCATCTCATCTCATTGTCTCATCTTCTCATCTCGACTCATTGTCCTGTTTCATCTCGTTGTCTCCTCTCATCATTCCATTATATCATTTTATCTCTTCACATAATCCCATCTCATCTTCCCATCTCATCTCCATGTCTCATCCCACCATCTTGTTTCATTGTCTTGTCATTTCACGTTCCATCTCTTCATCTGATCTCATCATCCTGTCTCATCATCTCATCTCATCCTCTCATCTTCTCTTGTCTCATCATCTCATCTTATCTCACCATACTCTCTCATTGTTCTGTCTCATGTCTTCATCACATCACATCATCCAGTCTCATCATCCCATCTCATCATCTGTCTCATCATTCCATCTCATCATCTCATGTCATTGCCTCATCTCATCATCTCATCTCATCGTCCTGTCATCTCATCTTATCTCATCGTCTATTCATCTCACTCTCCCATCTCTTCATCCCATCTCATTGTGTCATCTCATCTTGTCCCATCTCATCTTCCCCTCTCATCATCTCATGTTTTCATCTCACCTCATAGTCTCGTCATCTCATTTAATCTCATCTTCTCAACATCTCATCTCTTCTTTTTGTATCCCTTCATCTCATTGTCTCCTCTCATCATCCCATCTCATCATCTCATGTCATCTCATCATACCGTCTCATCTCTATGTTTCATCTCACCATCTCATCTCATTGTCTCATCATTTCATCGTCCCATCTCGTCATCTCATCTCATCATCCCATCTCATCTTCTCATCTCATCGTCTCTTCTTGTCTCACCTCGTCATCTCATCTCTCGTTTTTCTGTCTTGTTGTCATGTCTCTTCTCATCATCCCATCTCATTTTATGTCTTGTCATCCTGTCTCATCATATCATGACCTCGTCTCATCTCTTAGTCTCATCTCGTCATCTCTTCTCATCATCTCATCATCTCATCTTGTCTCATCATTGCTTCATCTCATCGTCTCCTCTCATCATCCCATCTCATCTCATGTCATCTCATCATCCTGTCTCAGCTTCCTGACTCATCTCCATGTCTCAACCCACTGTCTTGTCTCATTGTCTCATCGTTTCATCATCCCATCTCCTCATCTCCTCTCATCATCTTGCTTCATCTTGTCATCTCCTCTCAACATCCCATCTCATGTCTCATCTCATCCCATCATTCTGTCTCACCTTCCCATCTCATCTCCATGTCTCATTTCAGCATCTCATCTCATTGTCTCATCATTTCATCGTCCTATCTCATCATCTCATTTCATCATCCCTTCTCATCATCTGATCTCATCGTCTCATCTTGTCTTGTCTCGTCGTCTCATCTCATCTCATCCTTCTGTCTCGTCACGTCTTGTCTTGACATCCTTCCATCTCATCATTCCGTCTCATCATTCCATCTCATGTTCCAGTCACATTTTCAATCTCGTCATCCTGTCTCATCATTTCATGTTGTCGTCTCAACTTGTAGTTTCGTCTCAACATCTCATCTCGTCTTCTCGTCATATCATCTCATCACATCATCTCGGTTCATTTCATTGTCTCCTCTCCTCATCCCTTCTCGTCATTTCGTTTCATCTCATCATCCCATCTTATCTTCCCATCTCATCTCCATGTCTCATCCCACTGTCTCATCTCATTCTCTCATCATTTCATCATCCTTTCCCGTCATCACATTTCATCATCCCTGCTCATTGTCTCATCACATCATCTCATCACATTGTCTCATCTTATCTCATATCATCATCACATCTCATCTCGTTATTCTCTCTCATTGTCCCATCTTGTCTCATCATCCCATCTCACCATCCCATCTTTGTCATCCCATCTCATCGTCTGTCTCATTATCCCATCTCATCAACTCATATTGTAAACTCATCTGGTAGTCTTGTCTCGTCATCTCATCTAAACCTGTCATCATCTCATCTAGTCTCATTGTTTCACTTCATCCTGTCATCTCCTCTCATCATCCAATCTCGTCGCATTGTGTTATCTCGTCATATTGTCTCATCTTCCTGTCTCCTCTCTATGTCTTATCGCAACGTCTTGTCTCATTGTCTCATCATTTCATCTTCCAATCTCATCATTTATATCATCGTCCATTTAATTGTCTCATCACATCATCTCATCTTGTCTCATCTCGTCTTCTCATTTCATCTTGTCATGCTGTCTCATTGTCCCATCTCATCTCATCATTCTCTCTCATCATCCCATCTTGTCATCCTGTCTCATTTTCCATCTCATCATCCTATCTCATAATCTCATGTCATTGTCTCATCTCGTCATCTCGTCTCATCATCTCATCTCATCATCTCATCATCTCATCTCATCTCATCACCTCACTTCATTTTGTCATCTGCTCTCATCATCCCATCTCATTTTCTCGTCTCATCTCATCATCTTGTCTCATCTTTCCGGCTCATCTCCAGGTCTCATCCTACCTTCTTGTCTCATTGTCTTATCATGTCATCGTCCCTTCACATCATCTCATCTCATCATCATGTCTCATCGTTTTTTCTCATTGTCTCATCTTGTCTTGTCTCATCATCTCATCTAATCTCATTGTTCTGTCTCATTGTCCCATCTCATCATCCCATTTAGTCATCCCATCTCATCATCCCTTCTCATCATCTCATGTCATCATCTCAACATGTAGTCTCTACTCATCATCTCATCTCATCATCTCATCGTCTTAATTCATCTCATCATCCCGACTTGTCTTCGTGTCTCATCTCCATGTCTTCTCACACACTTTTGTCCCATTGTCTCATCTTTTCATGGTCCCATCTCATCTTCTCCTCCTCCCGTCTCTTCATCTCATCTCACCTCATTGTTGTGCCTTGTTGTCCCATTTCTTCTCGTCATCCCGTCTCATCATCCCATCTCATCAACCCGTTTCATCTTCAGTCTCGTCATTCCATCTCATCATCTCATTTCATTGTCCTTTGTCATAGTCCCATCTCGTCTTCTCCTCTCATCTAATTGTTTCATTTCATCTTGTTCTCTCTTCTCATCATCCCATCTCCTCATCTTGTCCCATCTCCTTGTCCTGTCTCATCTTTCCATCTCATCTCCATGTCTCATCCCACTGTCTTGTCTCATTGTCTCGTCATTTCATTGTCACATCTCGTCTTCTCATCTCATCCCATCTCATCTCATCTCATCATCTCATCTTGTCTCGTCACATCACCTTATCTCATCTCGATGTTCTGCCTTGTTGTCCCGTCTTGCCTCATCATCCCATCTCATCATCCCATCTCATCATCTCATCTCATCATCACATCTTGTCTTGTCTCATCATCTCATATCATCATCTCTTCTTGCAGTCTTGTGTCATCATCTCATCTCATTGTCTCATCAGCTCATTTCATCTCATCATCTCATCAATTCATCTTGTCTCATCGTCTTGCTTCATTTCATCATCTCCTCTCATCATCCTGTTTCATCGTCTCATCTCATCTCATCGTCCTGACTCATCTTCCCCTCTCGTCTCCATGTCTCATCCCACTATCTTTTCTCATTTTCTGGTCATTTTGTCTTCCCATCTCATCATCTCATCTCATCATCCCATCTCATCATCTCATCTCATCATCTCATCTTGTCTCATCCCATCATCTCATGTCATCTCATCATTCTCTCTTGTTGTCCCATCTCATCTCGTCATCCTGTCTCATCATTCCATCTCATCATCCTGTCACATCGTCTGTCTTGTCATCCTGTCTCATCATCTCATGTCACCGTCTCATAACGTAGTGTTGTCTTCCCATCTCATCTTCCTGTCTGATCCCTTCATCTTGTCTTATTGTCTCATCATTTCATCATCCCACCTCATCATCTGATCTCGTCTCATCTGATCATCTCATCTTGTCTCATCTCAACGTCTCATCTTGTTTCATAACATTGTCTCATCTCATCTCGTCATTCTGACTCATTGTCCCATCTCATCTTGTCATCCTCGTCTCATCATCCCATCTCGTCATACCATCCCATCATCCATCTTGTCATCCTGTCTCATCATCTCATGTCATCATCTCAGCATGTAGTCTCATCTTGTTATCTCATCCCATCGTCTTGCCATCTTATCTCATCTCGTTGTCTCACTTATCTCATCATCTTCACTCATCTACTCATCTCATTGTCTTGTCTTATCACGTCATCCTGTCTCATCTTCCCATCTTGTCTCCAGGTCTCATCCCACCATCTTTTCTCATTGTTTCATCATTTCATCATCCCATCTCATCATCTCATCTCATTGTCCCATCTATCCATCTTATCTCATCATCTTATCTTCTCTCGTCTCATCATCTCATCTCATCTCGACATTCTGTCTTGTCCCATCAGTCTCATCATCCCAAATCATCATCCTATCTCATCCTCCCATCTCATCATCTCAAGTTGTTTTGTCTGCTCCCATTGTCTCATCTTGTCATCTCATCTCATTGTCTCATCATCTCATCTCATCTCATCATCTAGCTTCTCATTGTCTCCTCTCATCATCCCTTCTCATCATCTCATCTCATCTCAACATCATGTCTCATCTTACTGTCTCATCTCCATGTCTCATCCCACCATTTTGTCTCATTGTCTCATTATGTCATCATCCCATCTCTTCATCTCATCTCATCATCCTGTCTCATCATCTCATCTCATCGTCACATCTATTCATCTTATCTCATCGTCTCATCTTGTCTCGTCTCGTCATCTCATCTCATCTGATCATTCTGTCACGTTGTCCCATCCTGTCTTGTCATCCCATCTAATCATCTCATGTCATCGTCTCATCTCATCTCATCATCTCTTCATCTCATCTCATCTCATTGTCTTGCTTCATCTCGTTGTCCCCTCTCATCATCCCATCTCATCATGTCATCTCATCTTGTCTTCCCATCACGTCTTCACACCTTGTCTCCCTGTCGCATCCCATCATCTTGTCTCATTGTCTCATCATTTCATTGTCCTGTCTTGTCATCTCATCTTTTCATCCCGTCTCATCATCTCATCTCATCATCTCATCTTGTCTTGTCTCATCGTCTCATCTCATCTTGTCATTCTGTCTTGTCCCATCTTGTCTCATCATCCCGTCTCATCATCACATCTCGTCATCCCCTCTCATCGTCCGTCTCCTCATCCCGTCTCATCATCACATGTCATCATCTTAACTCTTCACCCCATCTCGTCATCTCATCTCATTGTCTCATCATCTCATCTCATCTCATCGTTCGCTTCATCTCGTTGTCTCCTCTCATCATCCCATCTCGTCAATTCATCTCATTGTCCAGTCTCATCATCTCATCTCATCATCTCATCTTGTCTCGTCTCATCGTCTCTTCTCATCTTGTCATTCTGTCTCATTGTCCCCTCTTGACATGTCATCCCATCTCATCATCACATCTCATCATCCCATCTGATCGTCCGTCTCATCATCCTGTCTCATCATCTCTTGTCGTCGTCTCAATTCGTAGTCTCATCTCATCATCTCATCTTATCATCTCATCATCTCATCTCGTTTCATTGTATCGCTTCCTCTCTTCATCTCCTCTTATCATCCCATCTCATCCTCTCATCTCATCTTTTCTTCTCATCTCATCTTCCCATCTCATCTCCATGTCTCATCCCTCCATCTTGTCTCATTGTCTCATTATTTCTTCGTTCTATCTTGTCATCTCATTTCATTTTTTGTCTTATAATCTTATCTCATCATCTCACCTTGTCTCATCTTGTCATCTCATCTCGTCATTCTGTCTCATTGTGCCATCTTGTCTCGTCATCCCATCTCATCATACCATCTCGTCATCCCATCTCATCATCCATCTCATCATCCCCTCTCATCATCTCATATCATCATCTCATCTCATAGTCTTATCTCCTCATCCTATCATATCATCTCGTCATCTCATCTCAATCATCTCACTTCATCTCATTGTCTCCCCTCATCATCCCATCTCGTTGTCTCATCTCATCTTGTTGTCTTGTCTCATCTTCCCGTATCATCTCCATGTCTCCTCCCAACCTCTTGTCTCATTGTCTCATCATTTCAGCATCACATCTCATCATCTCATCTCATCATTGCATCTCATTCTCTCATTTCATCATCTCATCTTTTCTCATCTTATTGTCTAATCAAACCTCATCACTCTGTCTCATTGTCCCATCTCATCTTGTCATACTATCTCATCATCCCATCTTGTCATCCCATCTCATCATAAGTCTCATCATCCTGTCTCATCATCTGAATTCGTCTGATTTTGTAGTCTCATCTCGTCATCTCACCTCATCATCCTGTCATCTCACATCATCTCATCCTCTCGCTTCATCTCGTCGTCTCCTCTCATCTTCCCACCTTGTTGTCTCATCTCATCGCATCGTGCCCTCACATCTCCCTGTCTCATCCCACCATCTTGTCTCATTGTCTCATCTTGCATCATCCCATCTCATCAACTCATCTCATCATCCCACATCGTTGTCTCTTCCAATGGTCTCATCTTTTCTTCTTTCATTGTCTCATCTCATCTCGTCATTCTGTCTCATTGTCCCGTCTCATCTCATCATCCTTTCTCCTCATCCCATCTTGTCATCCTGTCTCATCGTCCATCTCTTCATCCCATCTGATCATCTCTTGTCTTCATCTTATCTCATAGTCTTATCTCATCATCTTATCTCATCAACTCATCATCTCATCTCATCTCATCTCATCATCTTGTCTCATCCCTTCATCCCGTCTCATTGTTCCATCTCCTTGTCTCATCTCTTCTCATCTTCCCATTTTTCCCTCATCTCATCTCCCTGTCTCATCATCTTGGCTCATCTCATCATTTCATCTCCTCATCCCATCTCACCGTCTCATTGTCCTGTCTCATATTCCCAACTCATCCTCTCATTGTCCCATCTCATCATCCCCTCTCAACTCATCTTGTTGAACCATCTCATCTCATCATCCTATCTCATCATTAGTCTCATCATCCTGTTTTGTCACCTCATCTCTTCATGTGATTTCATCCCATCTTTTCATTCTGTCTCATTGTCCTGTCTCTTCTCATCATCCCATCTCACCATCCCATCTTGTCACCCCGTCTCATCATCCCATCTCATCATTCCATCTCATCATCTGTCTCCTCACCCCTTCTCATCATTTCATGTCTTTATCTCCTCTCATCATCTCATCTCATCTTGTCTTGTTGCCTTGTCTCAACTCGTCTTCCCATCTTATTGTTCTAACTCCTTTTGTCATCTCTTCTCATCTTCCTGTCTTTTTGTCTCATCTTATCTCCCTGTCTCGTCATCTTGGTTCATCACATCATCTCGTCTCCTTGACCCATCTCATCATCTTGTTGTCCCATCTCGTCATCCCGTCTTGTCATCTCATCATCCCATCTTGTCATCTGGTCTCATCGTCCCATCTTGTGTACCCACTCATCTCATCATCACGTCTCTTCATTGTCTCATCATCCCATTTTTCATCTCATCTCATCCATTCATCTAATCCCATCTCAGTCATCTCATCTCATCTAGTTGTCCCATCTCATTCTCCTGTCTCGTCACATCATCCCCAGTCTCATTGTCCCATCCCATCATTTCATCTCATCTCATTGTCATATTTCGTCTTCTCATCATCTTGTTGTTTCATCTCATCATCTCATTTCATCTCATCATATCATCTTGTCATCTCATCCTTTCATCTTCTCATCTCATCTCATTTCATCATCTTGTCTCATTGTCTTGTTGTGTCTTCTCTTCATTTCATATTGTCATCTCGTTGCATCTTGTTGTCCCATCTCATCATCCCTTCTCATTGCCCCTCCTCATCTTTTCATTCTGTCTCATTTTCCCTTCTCACTTAGTCATCCTGTCCCATCATTCCACCTCATCATCCTGTGTCAACTTCCATCTCTTCATCCCTTGTCATCACCTCATGTCATCATCTCATCTCATCATGTTGTCTCATCATCTCATTTCAGTGTCTCATCATCTCATCTCATGTCATCGTCTTGCTTCATCTCATCATCTCCTCTCATCATCTCGTCTCTTCATCTCCTCTCATCTCTTTGTCCCATCTTGTCTTCCTGTCTCATCTTCATGTCTCATCTCACTGTCTTGTCTCATTGTCTCATCATTTCATCATCCCATCTCATCATCTCATCTTATCATCTTGTCTCATCGTCTCATCTCATCATCTTCTGTTGTATCATCTTCTCATATCATCTCATCTCATCATTCTGTCTCATTGTCCCTTCTAATCTCATCATCCCATCTGATCATCACATCTTGCCATCCCATCTCATCGTCTGTGTCATCATCCCATCTCATGATCTCATGTCGTTGTCTCATCTTTTGGTCTCGCCTTGTCATCTCATCTCATTTCCTCATCTCACTTCATCTCAATGTCTCCTCTCATCATCACATATCTTCGTCTTGTCTCATCTCATCATCCCATCTAGTCTTTCCATCTCGTTTCAACGTCTCATCTGACCTTCTTGTCTCATTGTCTCGTCATTTCATTGTCCCATCTTGTCATCTCTTCTCATCGTCCCATCCCATTGTCTCATCTCATTGTCTCAGCTTGTCTTATCTCATCATCTTATCTCATCTCCTCATTCTGTGTTGTTGTTCCCTCCCGTCTCATCATCCCATCTCATCATCCCATCTCATCATCCCTTCTCATTGTCCATATCATCTTCCCATCTAATCATCTCATGTCGTCATGTCATCTCAAAGTCTTGTCTCATTATCTCATCTTGTCTCATCATCTCGCTTCATCTCGTCATCTCCACTCATCATCCCTTCTCTTTGACTCATTTCATCTCATCGTCCGGCTCATCTTCCTTTCTCATCTCTATGTCTCATCTCACCATCTTAGCTCATTGTCTCGTCATTTCATCATCTCATCTCATCATCTCATCTCATCATCCTGGTTCATCGTCTCATCTCATTGTCTCATCTTGCCTCATCTCGTCATCTCATCTCATCTCGTCATTGTGTCTCATTGTCCCATCTTGTCTTGTCATCCCATCTCATCATCCCATCTTGTCATCCCACCTCATCATCTCTTGTTGTTGACTCATCTCATAGTCTCGTTTCATCATCTCATCTTATTGTCTCATCATCTCATCTTGTCTCATTTCCCTTCATCTCATCGTCTTGTATCATCTCGTTATCCCATCTCTTCATCCCATCTCATCTCCATGTCTCATCCCACCATCTTGTCTCCTTGTCTCGTCATTTCATCCTCCCATCTCATCATCTCATCTCATCGTCCTGTCTCATCACCTCCTCTCAACACCTCATCTTGTCTCGTCTCGTCGTCTCATCTCATCTCACCATTCTGTCTGATAGTCCCATCTCATCTCGTATTCCCATTTCATCCTCCGATTTCATCATCCCGACTCATCATCTGTATCATCATCCTGTGTCTTCATCTCATGTCATCATCTCATCTCGCATACTCAACTCATCATCTCATCTCATGATCACCTCATCTCATCTCATCTCATCGTCTTGCTACATCTCGTCATTTCCTCTCAACATCCCATCTCATCATCTCATCTCCACTCATTGTCACATCTCATCTTGATGTCTCATCACAGCATGTTGCCCATTGTCTCATTTCATCATCCCATTTCACCATCTCATCTCATCATCCCATCTCATCATCTCCTCTCATCATCTCATCTTTTCTCATCTCATCGTCGCATCTCATCTCATCATTCTTTCTCATTGTCCCGTCTGGCTTGTCATCCTGTCTCTTCAGCCCATCTTTTCATCCCATCTCATTGTCTGTCACATCATCCTGTCTCATCATCTCATGTCGTCGTCTCATCTCATCATCTCATCTCATCATTTCATCTCATCTCATCATCCCGCTTCATCTCGTCGTCTTCTCTCATCATCCTATCTTGTCTTCTTGTTTCATCTCATCGTCCCATTTTATCTTCCCATCTCACCTCCATGTCTCATCCCACCATCTTGTCCAATTGTTTTGTCATTTTATCATTCAATCTCGTCATCTCATCTCATCATGCTGTCTCATGGTCACATCTCATCATCTTTTCTTGTCTTCTCTCATAATCTCATCTCATCTCGTCATTCTGTCTCATTGTCCCATTTCAACTCATCATCCTGTCTCATTTCCCTTCTCTTCATCCCATCTCATCATCCATCTGGTCATCCCGTCTCATCACCACCTGTCATTGTCTCATCTCTTCGTTTTGCCTCATGATCTCCTCTCATCATCTTGTCATCTCTTCTGTCTTGTCATCCCATTTCTTCTCGTCATCTACTCTCATCATCCCATCTCATCATCTTGTCTCATCTCATCATCCCATCTCATGATTCCATCTTGTCATCTCATCATCCATCTTGTCATCACCTCTTATCATCTCATTTCATCATCTCATCTCTTTTTCCCATCACATCATATCATCTCATCACATTGTATCATCTCATCTCATCGTCCCATCTTGTCATCTCAACTCATCTCGTCATTTCATCTTGTCATCTCATACAATTGTCTGATCTCATCATCTCTTCATCTCTTCTCTTCGTTTCATCTTGTCATCTCATCTCGTCATCCCATCTTGTCTTCTCATCTCATCATCTCTTGGCCTCACATCTTGTCCCATCTTGTTGCCCCATATCTTCTCGTGATCCCATCTCATCATCTCGTCATCTCATCTCATCTCATTGTCCCTTCTTATCATTTCATCTCTTCTCGTCACCCTGTCTCATCATCCCATCTCATCATCCAATCTCATCATCTCATCTCATCTCATCATCCTGTCTCATTGTCTTGTCTCGTCATCTCATGTTGTCATCTCATCATCTCATCTTCTCTTCTGGTCTTTCATCTCGTCATCTCATCTAATTTCATCATCCTGTCTCATTGTCCTGTCTAATCTTCTCTTCTCACCATTTCATCTGAACATCTCATTTCATCTCATCATCCTGTCTCGTCGTCCTGGCTTATTATCCCATCTCCTCACCCTGTCACATCTTGCTATCTCATTTCATCATCTCATCTCATCATCTCATCTCATCTTCTCATCTCCTAGTTTCATCTCATCATCCCATCTCAACCCATCATCCTGTCTCATCATCTGTCTCTTCATCCTGTCTCATCATCTCATCTCGTCATCTCATCTTTTCTCCTCTCATCATCTCATCTCATCTCATCATCCCATCTCATTTTCCTATCTCATCTCTTCATCTCGTCTCATCATCCCATGTCGTCATCCTATCTTGTCTCCCTCTCTCATCTCACAGTCCCATATCATCATCTCATCTCTTTTCATCTCATCATCCCATCTCTTCATCTTGTCTCATCTCATCATCTCATTGTCTCATCTCATCTCGTCTCCTCATCTCTTTGTCATGTCTCATCATCTCGTCTCAACAAGTCATCCCTTCTCATCTCATCTTCCCATCTCCTCATCTCATCTAATCTTCTCATCTCATTATCTCACCTAATCTTGTCATTCCATCTCGTTTTTCTGTCTCATCTTTTCATCCCATCTCCTCATCCCATCTTTTCTCCATATCTCATCTCACAGTCTCATATCTTCATCTCATCTCATTGTCTCATCTTGTCATCTTATTGTCTCATCATCCCTTCTCGTATTTTCATCTGATCATCTCGTCTCATCCTATCATCCCATCTTGTCATTTCTTCCCGTCTCATCATCTTGTCATGTCATATCATCTCGTCATCTTGTCTCATCGTTACATTTCTTCTCAACTCTTCTCGTTTTCCCATCTCATTGTCACATCTCATATCCCTGTCTTGTCTCATCATCTAGTCTCATCATCTCGTCTCATCACCTCATCGTCTCATCCCATAGTTTCATCTCATTGACCCATCTCATTTTGTCATCCCTCTTCATCATCTCATCTCGTGGTCTCATCTTGTTTCATGTCATCATCTCATCTCATCTTGTTGATTCGTCTCATCATTCCATCTCATCATCCTGTCTCATCATCTGTGTCATCATCCCGTCTCATTGTTTCATGTCATCAGCTCATCTTGTGTTCTCATCTTGTCATGTCTTATCATCTCTTCTCATCTCATTGTCCCATCCTGTCTTTCTATCTCCTCATCTCACCTCTTCTCATCTTCCTGTCTCATAGTCACATCTCGTCTCCCTGTCTTCTCATCTCATCTCATCTCATCATCCTGACTCATCATCCCACCTCATTTTCTCATCATTTCATATTGTCATCTTGTCTCAAATCATTGTCCTGTCTTTTCATCCCATCTCATCATCCCGTCTCATTGTTTCATCTCATTGTCTCATCGCATTCATCATCCCAGCTCATCATTCTGTCTCATCATCACTTCTCATTTCATCATCTCATCTCATCGTATTTTCTCACCTCATCATCTCATCCTCTCACCTCATCTCGTTGTCCCATCTCATCATCTCATCTCATCTCATTGTCTCATCTCATTCATCATCCCATTCCTTTGTTCCATCTCGTCATCTCTTCTCATACCATCATTCTGTGTTATTGTATTTTCTCATCCCATCATCACGTCATCTCATCTCATCTCATTGTCCCATCTCATTCTCTAATCTCATCTCATTGTTCCTTCTTATTATCCCATCTCGTCAACTCATCTCATCTCGCCGTCTCTACTCGTCATCTCATCATCTCATCTCGTCTCATTTTCTCATCTCATCTCATCATCCCCTCTCATTGTAACATCTCATCGTCTCTTCTCATCTCGTTATCCCATCTCAACATCCTGTCTCATCTCCGTCTCATCCCACTATCTGGTCTCATCATCTCATCTTGTCTGATCTTGATTTTTCATTGTCTCATTGTCCTCTCATCATTTCATCTCATCTAATTGTCCCGTCTCATCATCATATCTGATCTCGTCATCACTTCATGTCATCCGTCTTGACATCCTGTCTCGTCTTCTCATCTTATCTCAGTATCATCTCGTCCCATCTCATCTTGTCATCTTGTCACTTCTTGTCATCCCATCTAGTCGTCCATCTCATCACCCCGTCTCATTGTCTCATCTTGTCACTTCATCTCATCACCTCATCTCATCATCTTGTCTTCTTGTCTCATCTCATCTCATCATCACGTCCTATTGTATCATCTCATTACCTTGTCTCATCTCTGCATCCTGTCTCATTGCCCATCTCATTGTCTATTTTCTACTTGTCGTCCCATCTCGTCATCTCATCTCATCATCCAACTCATCATCCCATCTCGTTTTCTCATCTTGTCACTGCATCTCATCACCTCATCTCATCATCTTGTCTCATCATCATGTCTCATTGTACCATCCCGTCATCTCATCTCATCTCATCATCCTGTCTCATTATCCCATCTCATCATCTCTTCTCATCCTGTATTCCCATCTCATCATCTCATCTCATAGTTTAATCTTGTCATCTCATCTCATCATCTTTTCATCATTCTGGATTTGTCCCATCTTGTCATCTCATCTCATCATCATGTCCATCATCTCATTTCATCATCTCATCTTGTCTCATCTCATCATATCATCTCATCTTGTCATTCTGTCTCATTGTCCCATCTCATCTCATCGTCCTGTCTCATCATCCCATGTTGATGTCCCATTTCATCCTCTGTCTACTCATCCCATCTCATCATCTCATGTCATCATCTTATCTCGTCGTCTCATCTCATCTCATCTCATCTCATCTTGTCTCATCTCATCATCCCGTCTCATTGTTCCATCTCCTCATCTTGTCTCTTCTCATCTTCCTGTCTTTTTGTCTCATCTCATCCCATTGTCCCATCATCTTGGTTCATCATGTCATCTCAACCCCTCGTCCCATCTCGTCATCTCATTGTCCTGTCTCATCATCCCATCTCATCTTCTTGTTGGTCCATCTCATTCTTCCATCTCATTGTACCCTCTCATTGACCCATCTCATTTCATCATCCCATCTCATCATTAGTCTCATCATCCCAATTTGTCATCTCATTTCATCGACTCATCTCATCCCATCTCGTCATCTCATCTGATCTAGTTCTCCCATCTCATCCTCCTGTCTCATCACATCATCCAGTTTTGTTTCCCCATCCCATCATTTCATCTCATCTCATCATCTTATCTCATCATCTCATCATCTTTTTGATTCATCTTGTCCTCTCATCTTATCTTATCATCTCGTCTTGTTGTCTCATCTTCCCATAATTTCATCTCATCTCATCTCTTCTCATCATCTTGTCTCGTCATGTAGTTGTCTCTTCTTGTCATTTCACATTGTCGTCCCATCTCATCTCATCATCCCATCTCATGATCCCTTCTCATTGTCCCATCTCATTATCCAGCCTCATTTCATAGTCCAGACTCGTCATCTCATCTCTTCGTTTCATCTCTTCATCTCATCTCATCTTGTTATACGGTATCATGAAACATTTCATCACCCCATCTCATCATCCCATGTCATCTCGTCATCCTGTCTCATTGTCTGTCTCATCATCCAGTCTCATCATATCATCTCGTCTCATCACATTATATCATCTCGTCACATCTCATCATCTTGTCTCATCTCATCATCCCATGTCATCATCTCATCTCATTATCTCATCAAGTCATCTCATCAGGTCATCTCATCTCATCATCTCGTCATCTCTTCTCATCGTTTCATCTCATCATCTAATCTCATCTCATCATCACATCTCATCTCTTCATCCTGTCTCATTATCTCATCTCATCGTCTCATCTCATTGTCTCATCAGGTCATCTTGTGTCTTCATCTCATCATTTCTTTTCATCATCTCATTTGTCATCTCATCTCAACATCTCATCTCATCATCTCATCTCGTCCCATCACCTTCCTTCATCTCGTCGTCTCATCTCATCATCTTATCTCGTTGTCTCTTTTCATCACATCATCCCATCTTATCTTCCTGTGTTGTCTCCGTGTCTCATCCCCCCATCTTGTCTCATTGTCTCGTGATTTCATCATGCCATCTCATCATTTCATCTCATCATCCCGTTTCATTTTCTTATCTCATCATCACTTTTTGTCTCATCTCTTCATCTCATCTCACCTCTACATTCTCTATCCTTGACCCATCTCATATCGTCACCCCATCTCATTTTCCAATCTTGTCATCTCAACTCATTGTACCATCTCATCATCTCATCTCATTGTTTCACCTTATCTAGTCCTGTCGTCTCATCTCTTCTGGTCATTCTGTCTCATTTTTCCATCTTGACTCATCATTGCGTCTCATCATCCCATCCCCTCATCCCACATCATCTTCTGTCTCATCATCCTGTCTCATCATCTCATGTCATCTCATCTCATTATCTCATCTCGTCATCTCATCTCATCATCTTGTCATCTCATGTCATCTCATCATTTTGCTTCATCTCATCATCCCATCTCATATTCTTGTCTCATCTCTTCATCCTGTCTCATCCTCCTGTCTCATCTTCATGTCTCATCCCACCATCTTGTCTCATTGGCTTGTCATTTCATTATCCCATCTTGTCATCTCATCTCATTGTCCAATCTCATCATCTCATCTAGTCTCCTCTCATCGTCTCATCTCATGTCCTCATTCTGTCTCATTTTCTCATCTTGTCTCATCATCCCATCTCATTATCCCATCATGTCATCCTGTCTCATCATCTGTTTCATCATCATCTTTCATCATCTCAGGTCACCATCTCATCTCATCATCAAGTCACATCATCTCATCTCATTGTCTCACTTCATCTCGTCATCTCCTCTCATCACCACATCTCGTCATCTCATCTCATATCGTCATCCCGTCAGGTCTTCCCATCTCACCACCATGTCTCATCCCACCATCTTGTCTCATTGTCTCATAATTTCAATATCCCATCTTTTCATCTCATCTCATCATCCCGTCTCATCCTTTCATCTCATTGTCACATCTTGTCTTGTCTCATCGTCTCATCTCATCTCGTCATTCTGTCTCATAGTCTGTCTTGTCTCATCATCCCATCACATCATCTCATGTTGTCGCATCTCGTCATCTGATCTCGTCATCTGATCTCATCATCTCATTATTTCATCACATTTCATCATCACACTTCATCTCGTCATCTCCTCTCACCATCAAATTTCATCATCTCATCTCATCTCGTCATCCTGTCTCCTCTTCCCGTCTCATCTCCATGTCTCATCTCAACATATTGTCTCGTCTCCTCACTTCATTGTCCCATCTCACCATCTCATCTCATCATTCCATCTCATCATATCTTCTCATTGTCTCATCTTGTCTTGTTACATCATCTCATCTCATCTCGCCATTCTGTTTTGTAGTCCCTTCTCATCTCGTCATCCTGCCTCATCATCTCATCTCATCATCCCATCTCATTGTCCATCTCGTCATCCTGTCTCATTATCACATGTCATCATCTCATCTCATTGTCTCGTCTCGCCATCTCATCTCATCTCATCGTCTCTCATAATTGCCTTGTCTTATCTCATCATCCCATCTCATTGTGCCATCACATCTCATCATCCCTTCTTGTCTTCCCATCTCATATCCATGTCTCACCCACTGTCTTGTCTCATTGTCTCATCATTTCATTGTCCCGTCTTATCATCTCATCTCAACTTCCCATCTCATCATCTGATCTCTTCATCTCACCTTGCTTCGTCTCACCATCTCTTCAGATCTCATCATTCTGTCTCATTGTTCAATCTCATCTCCTCATCCCATCTCATCGTCTGCTCATCATCCTGTCTCAACATCTCATGTCATCATCTCATCTCATTGTCTCTTCTTTTCATCTCATCTCATCGTTTTGCCTTCTCATCTCATCTCTTTGTCTCACTTTATCTTGTCATCTCCTCTCATCATTTCTTCTCGTCATCTCATTTTCCCGACTCATCTTCCCATCTCATCTCCATGTCTCATCCCACCATCTGGATTCATTGTTATGTCATTTCATCATTCCATCTTCTCATCTCATCTTCCCATCTCATTGTCTCATCTCATCCTCTCATCTTGGCTTGTCTCGTCATCTGATCTCATCTCATCATTTTGTCTCATTGTCCCTTCTCATCTTGTCATCCCATATCATCATCCCATGTTGTCGTCCCATCTCATCGTCCATCTCTGCATCCTATCTCATCATCTCATGTCATCATCTCTTCTCATCATCTTGTCTCATCTTCTCATCTCTTTGTCTCGTCATCTCAGTTATTCTCATCGTCTAACTTCTTCTCGTCATCACCTCTCATGATCCCATCTCGTCATCTCATTTCATTTCATCATCCTGTCTCATCTTCCTGTCTCGTCTCCATGTCTCTTCTCACCATCTTGTCTCATTGTCTCATCATTTCATTGTCCCACCTTGTCATGTCATCTCAACCTCCTGTCTCATCATGTCATCTCATCCTCTCATCTTGTCTCTTTTCATAATCTCATCTCATCTCATCATTGTGTATCATTGTCCCGTCTCATCTCTCCATCCTGTCTCATCATCAGATCTCGTCATCCCATCTCATCATCTGTCTCATCCCACCTCATCATCTCATGTCATTGTCTCATCTGGTTGTCTCATCTCATCATCTCATCTCATTGTTTTGTCATCTCATCTTGTTTCATTGTCACACTTCAATTGTCATCTCCTCTCATCATCCCTTCTCATTGTCTCCTGTCATCTCTTCATCCCATCTCATCTTCCTGTCTTGTCTCCATGTCTCTTCCCACTGTCTTGTCTCATCATCTCATCATTTCATTGTCCCACCTCGTCATTTCATCTCATTGTCCCATCTCATCATCTCATTTCATCCTCTTATCTTGTCTCATCTCGTTGTCTCATCTCATCTCATCATTGTATATCATTGTCCCGACTTGTCTAGTCATCCCGTCCCATCATCAGATCTTGTCATCCCGTCTCATCGTCCGTCTCATCATCCCACCTCATCATCTCATCTGTTCATCTCATCTCGTCATCGAATCTCATCATCTCATCTCATCATCTCACCATCTCATCTTGTCTCATCTTGCTTCAACTCATTGTCTCCTCTCATCATCCCATCTCGTCATCTCTTCTCATCTCATCATCTCTTGTCATCTTCCTGTCTCGTCTCCATGTCTCATCCTAACATCTTGTCTCATCATCTTATCATTTCATTGTCCCATCTCATCATCTCATATCATCATCCAGTCTCATTGTCTCCCCGTTGTCTCATCTTGTCATGCCTCTTCATCTCATCTCGTCATTCTATCTCATCCCATCTCGTCTCGTCTTCCCATCTCATCATCCCATCTCATCATCCCATCTCGTTGTCCATCTCATCATCCCAACTCATCATCTCATTTTGTCTTCTCATCTATTGTCTTGTCATCTCATCTTATCTTGTCATTTTGTCTCATTGTCCTATCTCATCTCATCATCCTGTCTCATCATCTCATGTCATCTTTCATCTCATCATCTCATCTCATCATATCATCTCATTGTCTCATCATCTCATCTCGTCTCATCATCCCACTTCATCACACAATCTTCTCTTATCCAACAATCTCAACATCTTGTTGTCCGGTCTTGTCTTCCCAACTCATCTCCATGTTGCATCACACCATCTTGTCTCATTGTCTCATCATTCCATCATCCCATCTCGTCATCTTATCTCATCATCCTGAATCATCGTCTCTTCTCATCATCTCATCTTGTCTTATCTCATTGTCTCTTCTCCTCTCGTCATTCTGTCTCATTTTCCCATCTCATCTCATCATCCCATCTCATCATACCTCTCCTCATCCCATCTCTTCATCTCATGTTTTCATCTCATCTCATCATCTTGTCATCTCATCTCATCTCATCATCTTGCTACATTTCATCATCTACTCTCATCCTTCCATCTCATCATCTTGTCTCATCTTGTCTTCCCGTCTCCTCATCCCGTCTCATTTCCATGTCTCATCCCACAGTCTTTTCTCATTGTCTTGTCATTTCATTGTTCCATCTCATCATCTCATCTCATCGACCTTTCTCATCGTCCATTTCATCATCCCATCTCATCATCTCATGTCGTCGACTCATCTCGTTTTCTCATCTTGTCATCCCATCTCATCATCTCAACATGTCATCTCTTCTCATCATCTTGCTTCATCAGGTCATCTCCTCTTATCATCCCCTCTCATCATCTCGTCATCCCATTGCATCTTCCCGTCTTGTCTCCATGTCTCATTCCACCAACTCACCTCATTTTCTCATCATTTCATCATCCCATCTCATTGTCTCATCTCATCATCCCATCTCATCGTCTCATTTCATCATGTCATCTTGTCTCATCTCGCCATCTCGTCTCATCATCCCATCTTATTGTCTCATCTTATCTTGTCATCCCGTCTTGTCCTCCTGTTTCTTCTCCATGTCTCATCCCACCATCATGTCTCATTGTCTCATCATGTCATCGTCCCATCTCATCATCTGACCTCATCCTCCCATCTCATCATATGTTTCATCATCCCATCTCATCATCTCATGCTGTCAACTGATCTCAAGGTCTCGTCTTGTCATCTCATCTCATTGTCTCATCATTTCATCTTGTCTCATTGTCTCGCTTCATCTCGTGGTCTCATCTCATGATCCCATCTCATCATCATATCTAATTTCTTCATCCGGTCTTGTCTTCCCATCTCATCCCCATGTCTTATCCCACCGTCTTGTCTCATTGTCTCATCATTTCATCATCCCGTCTCATCATCTCATGCTGTCAACTTTTCTGTGGTCTCATCATTTCATCATCTCATCTCATCTCATCTTCTCTCTTCATCTCGTTGTCTTCTTTCATATCCCAACTCGTCATATCTTCTCATCTCACCATCCTGTCTCATCTTCCCATCACATCCTCATGTCTCATCCCACTGTCTTGTCTCTTTGTCTTGTCATTTCATCATCCCTTCTCATCATCTCATATCATCATCCCATCTCATCTTCTCATCTCATCTTGTTGCATCTCTTCGTCTCATCACATCTCGTCATTCTGTCTTGTTTTTCCATCTTGTCTTATCATCCCATCTCATTATCCCATCTTGCCATCCTGTGTCATTGTCTGTCTGGTAATCGGTCTCATCATCTCATATTGTTGTCTCATCTCATAGTCTCATCTCATCATCTCATCATCTGCTCTCATCATCTCATCTCATCATCTCATCATCTCCTCTCATCTCATCGTCTCACTTCAAGTCGTCATCTCCTATGATCACACCATTTCATCATCTCATCTCATCTCATCTCATTGTCTCTTCTAGCCTTCCCATCTGGTCTCCATGTCTTATCCCACCGTCTATTCTCATTGGCTCATCATTTCATCGTCCCATCTTGTCATCTCATCTCATCGTCCCATCTCATCATCATATCTTTTCTCGTCTCAATGTCTCATATCATCTTGACATTCTCTCTTTGTCCAGTCTCGTCTCATCATCCTGTCTCATCATCCCATCTCATCAACCTGTCTCATCAGATGTCTAGTCATCCCGTCTCATCATCGCATGTCATCTCATTGTATTGTCTCATCTCATCATCTCAAATGATCTTCTCGCCATCTCATCTTGTCTCATCGTCTCACTACATCTCATTGACTCCTCTCATCATTCCTTCTCATCATCTTGTCTCATCTCGTCGTCCCGTCTCCTCATCCCATCTCATTTCCATGTCTCACCCCACAGTCTTGTCTCATTGTCTCATCATTTCATCGTCCCATCTCATCATCCTGTCTCATAGTCCATTTTGCCATCCTGTCTCACCATCTCATGTCATCGACTCATCTCATTGTCTTGTGTTGTCATCCCATCTCATCGTCTCATCATGTCATCTCGTCTCATCATCGTGCTTCATCAGGTCATCACCTCTCATCATCCCCTCTCATAATCTCGTCTCTTCTCGTCCTCCCATCTCATCTTCCTGTCTTGTCTCCATGTCTCATTCCACCATCTCGCTTCATTTTTTCAGCATTTCATCATCTCATCTCATCATCTCATCTCCTCATCCTGTCTCATCATCTCATTTCATCATGTCATCTTGTCTCGTCTTGTTATCTCATCTCATCTACTCATTCAGTTTCATTTTCCCATCTCAGCTCATCATCCCATCTCATCATCCCATCTCATCATCCCATCTCATGGTCCATCTCATCATCCTGTTTCATCATCTCATGTTGCTTTCTCATCTCGTGGTCTCATCTCATCATCTTATCTCATCATCTCATCATATCAACTCATCTCATCAGATCACTTCATCTCATCATCTTCTCTCATCATCACATCTTATTCTCTCATCCTATCTCATCATCCCGTCTCATCATCTCATCTTGTCTCTTTTCATCGTCTCATCTCATCTTGTCATTCTGTCTCATGGTCCTTTCTCATCTCATCATTGCGTCTCATCATCACAACTCATCATCCCGCCTCATCGTCTGTCTTGTCATCCCATCTCATCATCTCGTGTCATCATCTCATCTTGTAGTCTCGTCTCTTCATCTCATCTCGTCTCAACATCTCACTTCATCGTGTCGTCTCCTCTCATCATCCCTTCTCATCATCTTGTCTCATCTCATCATCCCGACTCACCATCACATCTCTTATCCTGTATCATTGTCCGTCTCATCATCTCATATCATTGTATCATCTTGTATTCTCGTCTCATCATCTATCTCATTATCTTGTCATCTCATCTCATCACATCATCTCTCTTTAACTTGTCGTCTCCTCTCATCATCCCTTATCATCATCTTGTCTCATCTTGTCATCATGACTCCTCTTCCCATCTCGTCTCCACATCTCATCTCACCATCTCATCTCATTGCCTCATCATTTCATTGTCCCATCTTGTATTCGCTTATCATTGTCACATCTCATTGTCTCATTTCGTCTTCTCATCTTGTCTCATCTTGTCATCTCATCTCATCATTCTGTCTCATTGTCCCATCTCATCTAGTCATTCTGTCTCATCATCCCATATCATCATTCTGTCTCTTCGTTCTTCTCTTAATCCTGTCTCATCATCTCGTGTCGTCATCTCATCTCATAGTTTTGTCTCATCAACTCATCTCATCGTGTCATCATCTCATCTCATCTCATCATCTCGATTCATCTTGTTGTCTCCTCTCACCATCTGATCTCATCATCTCATCATTCCATCTCATCTTCCCATCTCGTCTCCATGTCTCATCCTACCGTCTTGTCTCATTGTTTCATCATTTCATCATTCCATCTCTTCATCTCATCTCATCATCCCGACACATTGTCTCATCTCATTGTCTCATCTTGTCTCATTTCATCATCTCATCTCATCTTGTCACTCTGTTTCATTTTCCCATAGCTTCTTGTCATCCCGTCTCTTCATCTCACCTTGTCATCACTTCTCATCATCTGTCTCATCAACCCATTTCATTATCTCATGTCATCATCTCTTCTCATAGTCTTTTCTCATCATCTTCACTCATCTTGTCATCTCATCCTGTCTCAACATCTCGCTTCATCTCATCATCTCCTCTCATCATCCCATCTTTTCATCTTGTCTCATCTTCTTGTCCTGTCTCGTCTTCCCGTCTCGTGTCCATATCTCATCCTACCATCTTGTCTCATTCTTTCATCATTTCATCTTCCCATCTCATCATCTCATCTCATTGTCTCTTCTCATCATTACATCATGTCTTGTCTCATCGTCTCATCTCCACTCATCATTCTGTCTTGTTGTCCCATCTTGTCTCATCATCCCATCTCATCACCCCAGCTTTTTGTCCCATTTCATCCTCCATCTCATCATCCTGTCTCATCATCTCATGTCATCAACTCATCTCATGGTCTCTTCTCATCATCTCACCTCATCATCTCGTCATCTCATCTCATTTCATCGTCTTGCTTCATCTCGTCATCCCCTCTCATCATCCCATCTCGTCATCTCCTCTCATCGTCCCGTCTTATAGTCTGATCTCATCATCTCATATTGCCTCATCTCATCCTCTCCTCTCATCTCATCATTCTGTTTCATTGTCCCGTCTGGTCTCGTTATACCGTTTCATCCTCCCATCTCTTCATCCTGTCTCATCGTCCATCTCTTCATCCCATCTCATCATCTGATGCCATCATCTCATATCATAGTCTCATCTCATCATCTCATCTCATCGTCATGACATCTCACACCCTCTCATCATCTCACTTCATCTCCTCGCCGCCCTCATCATACCATCTCATCCTCTCCTCTCATCTTGTCGGCCCATCTCATCTTCCCATATTCTCTCGATGTCTCATCCCACCATCTTGTTTCATTGTCTCATCATTTCATCCTCCCATCTCATCATCCCACCTCATCGTCTCATCTCATCATCTCATCTTATCTCATCTCATCATCTCCTCTCATCTCATCATTCTGTCTCTTAGTCCCGTCTCGTCCCATCATCCTGTCTCATCATCCCATCTTGTCATTCTGTCTCATCGTCCATCTTTCATCCCATCTCATTGTCTCATGTATTCATCTCATCTTGTAGTCTCATCTTGTCATCTCATCTCGTTTCATCGTCTCGCTTCATCTTGTCTCCTCTCATCATTCCATCTCGTCATCTTGTCTAATCTTGTTGTCCAGTCTCATCTTCCCCTCTTGTCTCCATGTCTCATCCCACTGTGTTGTCTCATTGTCTCGTCATTTCATGACCCCAACTCATCATCTCATCTCATCATCCCATCACATCGTCTCATCTCATCCTCTCATCTTGTCTCATCTCATCATCTCATCTCAACTCGTCATTCTCTATCATCGTCCCTTCTCATATTCCCATCTCATTCCATGTCTTATCCCACCATCTCATCTCATTGTCTCCTCATTTCATCATCTCAACTTGTCATCTCTTCTCATCATCTCAGCTCATCCTCCCACCTCATTTTCTCAACTCATCTTTTCCTGTTGTCTTATCTCATCATCTCATCTCATCTTGTATTCTGTCTCATTGTCTGGTCTCATCTCATCATTCCATCTCATCATCCCATCTCATTGTCCATTTCATAATCTCATCTCATCATCTCATGTCATCAACTCATCTCTCAGTCTCATCTCGTCATCTCCTCCCATCATTTTGTCATCTCATCTCATCATCTCACTTCATCTCATCATCTCGTCTCATCATCCCATCTCGTCATCTCATCTTGTATCATCTCCCATCTTGTTTTCCCATCTAATTTCCGTCACTCATCTCACTGTCTTGTCTCAATTTCTCATCATTTCATTGTCCCATTTTGTTATCTCATATCATCATCACATCTCATCCTCTCATCTCATCATCTCATCTCATCTCATCATTCTGTATCATTGTCTCATCTCGTCTCATCATCCTGTCTCATCATCCCATCTCATCATCCATTTTGTCATCCTGTCTCATCATCTCATGTCATCATATCAACTCATAGTCTCGTCTCATCATCACATCTCATCATCTCATCATCTCATATCACCTCATTGTCACGCTTCATCTTGTCATCTCCTCTGATCTTTCCATCTCATCATCTCATCTCATCTTGTCATCCTATCTTGTCTTCCCGTCTCATCTCCATGTCTCATCCCACCATCTTCTCCCAATGTTTCATGATTTCATCATCCCACCTTGTCATCCCTTCACATCGTCCTGTCTCATCATCTCATTTTGTCTTGTCTCATCTTCTCATCTCTTCTCTTCATTTTGCCTCATTGTCCCATCTCATTGTGTCATCCTGTCTCTTCATCCCATCTCTTCATCCAGTTGAATCGTCTGTCTTGTAGTCCTGTCTCATCATCTCATGACGTTGTCTCATCTTGTAGTCTCGTCTCATCATCTCTTTTCATCGCCTCTTCATCTCATCTGATCCATCATCTCACTTCATCTCATTGTCTCCTCTCATCCCATCTTGTCTTCTCATCTCATCTCGTCATTTGGTCTTGTCATCCTGTTTCATCTTCATGTCTAATCTCGCCATCTTGTCTCATTGTCTCCTCATATATACATCCCATTTTGACATCTCATCTCAAAGTTCCATCTTATCATTTCATCTCATCATCTCATCTTGTCTCATCTCATCATCTCTTCTCATCTAGTCATTCTGTCTTGTTCTCCCTTCTCGTCTCATCACCCCATCTCATCATCCCATCTCCTCATCCCATCTCCTCATCCATCTCATCACCCCATCTCATCTTCTCATGTTGTCATCTCAACTCTTTGCCTGGTCTCGTCATCTCATCTCCCCAACATCTTGTCATCTCATCTCGTCTCATCATCTCACTTCATCTCATCATCTCCTCTCATCATCAAATCTGGTCATCTTTTATCATTTCATCATCCTGCTCGTCTTCCTGTGTCGTCTTCCCTTCTCATTTCCATGTCTTTTCCCACTGTCTTGTCTCATTGTCTCATCATTTCATTGTCCCATCTCATCATCTCATCTCATCTTCTTATCATCTCATCTCATCCCATCATCTCACTTCATCTCGTCATCTCCTCACATCATCCCATCCCATTGTCTCATCTCATCTCGTTGTCTCATCCCATCTCATCATTCTGTCTCATTGTCCCATCTCATCTCATCACCCCATCTCATCATCTCAAGTCATCATCGCACCATGTAGTCTCCTCTCGTCATCTCAAATTATCTTCTCATCATCTCATCTAGTCATTGTCTCTCTTCATCTCGTCATCTCCTCTCATCATCCCATCTCAACATCTCATCTCATCTCATCATCCCTTCTCCTCATCCTGTCTCGTTTCCATGTCTCATCCCAGTCTTGTCTCATGGTCTTGTCATTTCATTGTTCCATCTCGTCATCTCATCTCATCCTCCCATCTCATCATCCATTTCATCATCCCGTCTCATCTCATGTCATTGACTCATCTTGCAGTCTTGTCCTGTCATCTCATCTCATCATCTCATCTCATCCCTTCATCTCACTTCATCTCATCATCTCCTCTCATGATCCCCTCTCGTTATCCCATCTCATCTCATCCTCCCATCTCACCTTCCCCTCTCATCTCCATGTCTCATCCCACAGTCTTGCCTCATGGTCTCGTCATTTCATTGTTCCATATCGTCATCCCATCTCATCTTCCCATTCATCTCCATGTCTCATCACTCCATCTTGTCTCATTGTCTCATCATTTCATCGTCCCATTTCATCATCTCATCGTTCCATCTCATCATCACATCACATCATCTTCTCTTATCTTGCCTCGTCATCTCATCTCATCTCATCATTCTGTCTCATCCCATCTTGTCTCGTCATCCTGTCTCATCATCCATCTCATCATCCCATTTCTTCATCTGTCTCGCCATCATCCCATCTCATCCTCTATCTAGTCATCCCATCTCATAATCTCATGTCGTCCTGTCATCTCGATATCTTGTCTCGTCATATCATCTCTTCATCCCATCTCATAGTCCATCTCATCATCCTGTCTCATCATCTCATGTCGTCATCTCATCTCGTAGTCTCTTCTCATCATCTCATCATCTCATCATCTCATCTCGTCTCATCATCTGCTTCATTTCATAATCCCCTCTCATTATTCCATCTCATCATCTCATCTCATCTCGTTATCAAGTCTCATTCTCATGTCTCATCTACATGTCTCATTCTAACATCTTGCCTCATTGTCTCATATTACATCATCCTATCTTGTCATCTCATCTCATCATCATGTCTCATTGTCTCATCTCATTGTCTCATCTTGTCTCTTCTCACCTTCTCTTCTCATCTCATCAATCTGTTTCACTGTCCCATCTTGTCTCGTTATCCCATCTCATCATCCCATCTCGTCATCCCATCTCATCATCCGTCTCATCCTCCCGTCTCATCATCTCATGTCATCGTCTCATCTTGTAGTCTCATCTCGTCATCTCATCACATTGTCTCATCATCTCATCACCTCTCATCATCTCGCTTCATCTCATCATCTCCGCTCATCATCCCATCTCGTCATCTTGACTCATCTCGTGGTCCCGTCTCGTCTTCCCATCTCATCTCCATGCCTCTTCCCACCATCTCGTCACATTGTCTCATCATTTCATCGTCCCATCTTGTCATCTAGTCTCATCGTCTCATCTCATTGTCTTATCTTGTCTTGTCTCATTGACTTATCTCTTTTCATCATTCTGTGACAATATCCCATCTCATCTCATCATCACATTTCATCCTCCCATCTCGTCATCACATCTCATTATCTCATGTTGTCATCTCATCTTTAGTCTCATTTAGTCATCTCATCTCATCGTCCCATCTCATCCTCTTGTTGTCCTGTTTCATTATCCTTTCTCATTATCTCATCGTCCATCTCATCATCCCTTCTCCTCTTTCTCCCATCTCGTTGACCCATCGTACCTCATCATCCTGTCTCATCATTCGTCTCATAATCCCATTTTTCATCTCATCTCGTCAACTCATCTTGTCCCATCTCATTGTCTCATCTTGTCTAATTGTCCCATATCATCCTCCTGTCTCGTCACATCATCCAGTCTCATTGTCCCTTCTCATCACTTCATCTCAATTCATCGTCTTCTCTCATCATCTCATCATGTTTTCATTTCATCTCATCATCTCATCTCATCTCGTCATCCTATCTCATTGTTCGTCTCATCATCTTGTCTCATCATCTCATCTCAATGTCTCATCTCATCATATCATCTCATCACATTGCATCATCTCATCTCCTCTCATTGTCCCATCTCTTCATCTGATCTCACCTTGTCATCTCATCTCGTCATCTCTTCTCGTTGTTTCATCTTGTTATCTCATCTTATCTTGTCACCCCATCTCATCATCTCATCTCGTTCTTCTCCTCTTGTTCTCACATCTTATCCTGTGTTGTCATCCCATCTCTTCTCTTTGTCCCATCTCTTCTCATCATTCCATCTCATCGTACCATCTCTTCATCTCATCTCATCTCATTGTCCCTTCTTGTTATCTCATCCCTTCTCATCGTCCTGTCTCGTCAACACATCTCATCATCCCTTCTGCTCATCTTGTCTCATCTCCCCATCCTGTCTCATCATCTCATCTCATCATCTCATGTTGTCAACTCATGATCTCCTCTTATCTTCTCTTCTCATCTTTAATCTCATCATTTCATTGTCCTGTCTCATTGTCCCATCTCATCATTTCTTCTAATTTTTTCATCTCAACATCTCATCTCATCTCATCATCCTGTCTAGTCGTCCTGGCTTATTATCCCATCTCATCTCCCTGTCACATCTTGCTGTCCCGTTTCATCATCTCATCTCATCATCCCATCTCATCTTCTCATTTTCTAGTTTCATCTCCTTGTCCCATCTCTACCCATCATCCCATCCCATCATCTGTCTCTTCATCCTGTCTCATCTTCTCATCTTGTCATCCCTTCTTGTCTCCTCTCATCGTCTCATCTCATCTCATCATTCCATCTTGTTGTTCCATCTCATCTCTTCATCCCTTCTCATCAACCCATCTCGTCATCCTGTCTTGTCTCCCTGTCTCGTCTCACAGTGTCATATCAGCATCTCATCTCATCTCATCTCGTCATCCTGTCTTTTCATCTTGTCTCATCTCATCATCCCATAGTCTCATCTCATCTCTTCTTCTCATCACTTCATCACATCTCATCATCTCATCTCATCTCGTTGTCCCTTCTCATCTCGTCTTCCCATTTCCTCATCTCATCTCGTCATTTCATCACATTATCTTATCTAATCTTGTCATCCTATCTTATTTTCCTGTCTCATTTTGTTATCCTGTCTCCTCATCCCATCATGTCTCCCTGTCTCATCTCACAGTCTCATATCTTTGTCTCATCTCATTGTCTCATCTTGTCATTCCATTGTCTCCTCATCCCTTCTCGAATTTTCATCTCATCATCTCATCTCATCCTGTCATCCTGTATTGTCATCTCATCTCATTTCACTATTTCATCATCTCATCTTATCTCATTGTCTTATCTCATTTTCAATATCCTCGTATCAACATTTCTCATATTCCCCTCTCTTCATCACGTCTCATCTCCTTGTCTCATCTTGTCATCTAGCTCATCATCTCGTCTTGTCACTTTGTCATCTCATCTCATCGTTTCATCTCATTGACCCATCTCATTTTATCATCCCTCCTCATCCTCTCATCTCATTGTCTCATCTCGTCTCATGTCATCATCTCATCTCATCTCATTGTCTCATCTCATCATTCCATCTCATCCTCTGTCTTATCATCTGTCTCATCATCCTGTGTCATTGTTTCATGTTGTCAACTTGTCTTGTGGTCTCATCTCATCACATCTCGTCATCTCTTCTCTTCTCATTGTCCCATCCTGTTGTTCCATCCCCTCATCTAGTCTCTTCTCATCTTCCTGTCTCGTGGCCCCATCTCATCTCTCTTTCTTGTCATCTCATCTCATCTCGTCATCTTCACTCAACATCCCATCTCCTCTTCTCATTTCTTTGTCATCTTGTCTCAAATTTATTGTCCTGTCTCATCATCCCATCTTATCATCACATCTCGTTTCATCTTGTTGCCTCATCTCATTTGTCATCCCATCTCATCCTTGTGTTATGTCATCTCTTCTCATCTCATCATCCCATCTCATCGTATTTTCTCATCTCATCATCTCGTTCTATCATCTCATCTCGTTTTCCCATCTTATCATCTCATCTCATCTCATTGTCTCATCTCATTCATCGTCCCATGTCTACATTCCTTCTCGTCATCTCTTCTCATCCCATCATCCTCTCTTATCATATTTTCTTATCTCCTCATCTCGTCCTCTCATCTCATGTTGTTTTCCCATCTCATTTTCTGATCTCATCTCATCATTCCATCTCATCGTCCCTTCTCGTCTTCCCTTCTCATCATCTCATCATCTCATCTCATCTCATTGTCTCATCTCATCTCGTCATTCCCTCTCATCATCCCATCTCATCATCTTTTCTCATCTCATCATCCCATCTCAAAATCCCGTCTCATCTCCATCTCATCCCACCATCTTGTTGCATCATCTCGTCTTGTCTGATCTTGACTTCTCGTCATCTCATTGTCCTCTCAACATTTTGTCTCATCCATTTTCCCATCTCGTTGTCCTATCTGATCTTGTCATCCCTTCACGTCATCCATCTTGATATTCCGTCTCATCTTCTCATCTCATCTCATCATCTTCTCATCCCATCTCATCTTGTCATCTCACCTTGTCATATTGTCTCATCTTGTCATTCCATCTCATCATCCATCTCGTCATCCCATCTCATCAGCTCATCTCGTCATCTTGTCGCCTTGTCTCATCTCATTTCATCAACATGTCTCATTGTACCATCTCGTCATCTCATCTCACCTCTGCATGTTGTCTCTTCATCCCATCTCATCGTCTCTTCTCATCTTGTCATCCCATCTCATTATCTCATCTCATCATCCCATTTCTTTGTCTCATCTCATCACCTCATCTCATCTTGTCTCATCTCATCATTTCATCATATCTCATCATTCTGTCTCACTGTCCCATCTCATATCATCATCCCGTTTCATCGTCCATCGCCTCTATGCATCTCATCATCTCATGTCCTCATCTCATCTCGTCATGCCATCTCATCTTGTCTCATCATCTTGGGTCTTCTCCTCATCCCATCTCATTGTTCCATCTCATCTCATCACTTCTCATTTCCCGTCTTTTTGTTTCATTCATCCTCCTCTCTTGTCATCTTGGCTCATCACATCATCTTGTCTCCTCGTGTCATCTTGTCATCTCCTCCCATCTCATCATCCCATCTTGTCATCTCGTTGTGCCATCTCATTGTCCTGTCTCATTGTCCTGTCTCATTGACCCATCTCATCTTGTCATCCTGTCTCATCATCCCATCTCACCATCCTGTTTCATCGCCCATCTCATTATCCTGACTAATCATTTCATGTTGTCATCTCATCTCATATCCTCGTCTTGTCATCTCATCTCATCGTCTCCTCATCTCATCTCGTCTCATCGTCTCGCTTCATCTTGTCATCTCTGCTCATCATACCATCTCGTCGACTCGTTTCATCTTGTCCTCCTGAATCATCTTCCCGTCTCATCTCCATGACTCATCTCACCATCTTGTCTCATTGTCTCATCATTTCATCATCCAATCTTGTCCTCGCATCTCATCGTCCATCTCATTGTCTCATCTCATCATCTCTTCTCATCTCATCATTCTGTCTCATTGTCCCATCTCGTCTCATCATCACATCTCATCATCCCATCTTGTATCCCATCTCATCATCCATCTCGTCATCCCATCTCATCATCTCATGCCATCATCTCATCTCATAGTCTCATCTCATCTCATTGTCTCATCATCTCATCTTGTCTCATCATTTTGCTTCATCTCATTGTCTCCTCTCATCATCCCATCTTGTTGTCTTGTATCATCTCGACATTCCGTCTCATCTTCCCCTCTCGTCTCCATGTCTCATCCCACTGTCTTGTTGCATGTCTTGTTATTTCATCATCCCATCTCATCATCTCATCTCTTCCCGTCTCATCATTTCATCTCATTGTCTCATCCTGCCTCATCTCATCGTATCATTTCAACTCATCATTCTGTCTCAATGTCCCATCACGTCTCATCAT
Organism: Tamandua tetradactyla; assembly: GCF_023851605.1. Taxonomy (NCBI): domain Eukaryota; kingdom Metazoa; phylum Chordata; class Mammalia; order Pilosa; family Myrmecophagidae; genus Tamandua; species Tamandua tetradactyla. The sequence continues at coordinate 4,352,647 of NC_135354.1, forward strand.
CCTGTCACATCATCCCATCTTATCATCCAGCCTCATCATCTCATGTCGTCATCTCACCTTGTCATTTTGTCTGTTCATGTCATCTCATCTTCTTGTCATTTCATATTGTCTTATGTCTTGCATTCTCTTGTCGTGTCCTCTCATCATCCCATCTCATCATCTCATGTCATCACATCATCCCAACTCATCTTCCCATCTCATCTCCATGTCTCATCCCACCGTCTTGTCTCAGTGTCTCCTCATTTCATTGTCCAATCTCATCATCTCATCTCATCATCACATCTCAATGTCTCATCTCACCATCTCATCTTGTCTTGTCTCATCATCTGATCTCCCCTTGTCATTCTGTCTCGATGTCCCATCTCATCTCGTCATTCTGTATCATCATCCCATCTTGTCATCCCATCTCATCTCGTCATTCTGTATCATCATCCCATCTCGTCATCCCTTCTCATTGTCCATTTATTCATCAGGTCTCATCATCTCATGTCTATGTCTCATCTCATCATCATGGCTCTTCATCTCATCTCATCCTCTCGTCATCTCATCTTGTCTCACCGTCTCACTTCATCTCGCCATCTCCTCTCATCATCCAATTTGGTCATCTCATCCCATTGTCCAGTTTCATCATCTCATATTGTCTCATCTCCTCACATCTTCTCATCTCATCATTTTGTCCTGTTGTCCCATCTCATCTCAACATTCCATCTCGTCATCCCGTCTCATAACCTCTTGTCGTCATCTCATCTCATTGTCTCATGTCATCTTCTCATCATCTCATCTTGTCTCATCACCTCACATCATCTCGTCATCCCCTCTCATCATCCCATCTCGTCATCTTGTCTCATCTAGTCATCCTGTTTCATCTTTCTGTCTCATCTCCATGTCTGATCCCACTGCCTTATCTCAATGTCTCATCATTTCTCATCCCATCTTGTCATCTCATCTCATCGTCCCATCCCATTGTCTCATCTTGTCATCTCATCTGTCTCATCTTATTGTCTCATCTCCTCTCATCTCGTCATCCCATCTCTACATCCCATCTCATCATTCAGTCTCATCATCTGTCTCATCATCCCATCTGGTCATCTCATGTCCTCGTCTCATCTCCTTTTCTCATCTCGTCATCTCATCTCATTGTTTCGGCATCTTATCTCATCTCATCTCATCATCTCACTTCATCTCGTCATCTCCTGTCTTCATCCCATCTTGTCGTTCCATCTCATTGTCCATCTCATCATCCCATCTCATCATTTCATGTCATGATCTCATCTTGTCATCTCATCTCATCATCTAATCTCATTGTCACATCATCTCCTCTCGTCTCATCTCCTTCCATCTCATCGTCCCTCTCATCATCACATCTTGTTGTCTTGTCTCATCTCGTCATCCCGTCTTGTCTTCCAGTCTCATCTCCTTGTCTCATCCACCAGTCTTGTCTCATTGTAACATCATTTCATTGTCGTATCTCGTTATCTCATCTCATTGTCCCGTCTCATCATCTCATCTCATTGTCTCATCTTGTCTTGTCTCTTTGTCTATTCTCATCTCGTCATTCTGTCCTGTTGTCCCATCTCGTCTCATCATCCCATCTCATCATCCCATCTCGTCATCCTGTCTCATCGTCCATCTCATCATTTCATCTCCTCAGCTCATGTCATCATCTCATCTTGTTGTCCTGTCTCATTGTCTCATCTCATCGTCTCATCTTGTCTCATTTCATCATATCTCATCTCGTAAATCTGTCTCATTGTCCCATCTCATCTCGTCATCCTGTCTCATTAACCAATCTTGTCATCCCGTCTCATTGTCCATCTTGTCATCCCATCTCATCATCTCATGTCGTCATCTCATCCTTTCATAATCTCATCTCGTCTCATTGTCTCGCTTCATCTCGTTGTCTCCTCTCATCATCCCATCTTATCATCTCATCTCTTCTCATCCTCCTGTCTCGTCTTACCGTCTCATCTCCATATATCATCCCACTGTCTTGTCTCATTTACTCATCATTTCTTTGTCCCAACACGCCATCTCATCTCATCATCCTGTCTATTGTCTCATCTTGCCTTGTCTCATCATCTCATCTAATCTCAGCATTCTGTCTTATTTTCACGTCTCATTTCCTCATCCCGTCTCATCATCTCATGTCATCATCTCATCTTGTTGTCTCATCTCATCACCTCATCTCATCATTTCTTCATCTCATTTCATGTCATCATCTCATAACCTCATCTCGTCATCTCATCTCATCATCTCATCATCTCATCTTATCTCATCATCTCACATCATCTCGTCATCTCCTCTCATCCTTCCAACTCATCATCTCGTCTCTTCTCGTCATCCTGTCTTGTCTTTCTGTCTGGTCTCCATGTCTCATCTGACCATCTTCTCTCATTATCTCGTCATTTCATCATCCCACCTCATCATTTCATCTTATTGTCCCATATCATCATCACACTCATCTTCTCATCTTGACCCATCTCATCATCTTATATCATCTCATCATTCTGTCTCATTTTCAGTCTCATCTCGTCATCCTGTCTCATCATCACATTTCGGTATCCCATCTCATCTGCTGTCTGATCATCCGTTCTTATCATCTCATGTCATCGTTTCATCTCGTAGACTCGTCTGGTCATCTCATCTCATCCTCTCATCATCTCAACTTGTCTCATCATCATGCATCATCTTGTCATCTAATCTCACCATCCAATCTCTTGGTCTCTTCTTTTCTAATTATCCCATCTAGTCACCATGTCTCATCCCATCTTCTTCCTCATTTTCTCATCGTTTCATTGTCCCATCTGGTCATCTCATCTCATCGTCCTGTCTCATCGTCTCATCTCATCATTTCATCTTGTCTTGTCTTGTCACCTCATCGCATCTTGTCATTCTGTCTCATTGTCCTATCTTGTCTCTTCAACACGTTTCATCATCCCATCCCATCATCCTGTCTCATCATCTTTCTTATCATCCCTTTTCATCATCTCATGTCATTGTCTCATCCTGTAGTCTCGTGTCATCATCTCATCTCATCATCTCATCATCCCATCTCATCTCATCGTCTCGCTACATCTCATTGCCTCCCCTCATCCTCACATCTCATCATCTTGTCGCATCTCATCATCCCATCTCATCTTCCCATCTCATCTCCATGTCTCACCCCACCATCTTGTCTCATTGTCTCGTCATTTCATTGTCCGATCTCATCATCTCATCTCATCATCCCATCTCATCATCTCACCCATAGTCTCATCTTGTCTCTTCTCATCGTCTCATCTTATCTCATCATTCTGTTTCATTTTCCCATCTCATCATCCAGTCTCATCATCCCATCTCATCATCCCATCTCATTGTCCATCTCATCATCCCGTCTCATTATCTCATGTCGTGGTCTCATCTCATATTTTCATCTCATCTCCTCCCATCGTCTCATCATCTCATCTCATCTCATAGACTCACCTCATCTTGTCATCTCCTCTCATCATCCCATCTCATTGTCTGATCACATCTCATCATCCCATCTCATCATCCCATTACATCATCCCATCTCATCGTCCATCTCATCATCCAGTCTCATCACCTCATGTTGTTGTCTCACTCATCATCTCGTCTCTTCATCTCATTATAACATCCCGTATAATCATCTCATCTCATCATCTCATCTTGTCTCATCTCATCATCTCATCTCATCTTATCATTCTATCTCATTGTCCCATCTCGCCTCATCATACCGACTCATCATCCTATCTCATCATCCCATCTCATCGTCCAACTCGTCATCCCGTATCATCATCACATATCATCGTCTCATCTCGTAGTCTTGTTATCTCATCTCATCGTCTCATCATCTCACCTTGTCTCATCATCTTGCTTCATCTCATTGTCTCCTCTCATCATCCCATGTTGTCATCACGTCTCATCTCATCATCCCATCTCATCTTCCCTTCTCAACTCCATGTCTCATTCCACTGTGTGTCTTATTGTCTCATCATTTCATCATCCCATCTCATTATCTCATCTCATCATCCCTTCTCATCGTCTCATCTCATCATCTTATCTTATCTCATCTCATCGTCCCATCTCATTTTGTCATTCTGTCTCATTGTCCCCTCTCGTCTTGCCATTCCATCTCATCATCCCATCTTGTCATCCCATCTCATCATCCATCTCATCATCCCTTCTCATCAACTCATGTCATCGTCTCATCTCGTCCTTGCATTTCCTCATCTCATCTCATTGTCTTGTCATCTCATCTCGTCTCATAGTCTCACATCATCTCATTGTTACCTCTCATCATGCCATCTCATCATTTCGTTTCATCTTGTTGTTCCATCTCATTTCACGTTTGGTCTGCGTGTCTCATCAACCATCTTGTCTCATTGTCTCATCATTTCATCGAACCATCTTTTCATCTCAACTCATCGTCCCATCTCATCTTCTCATCTCATCATCTCCTCTTGTCTTGTCATATCGTCTCATCTCATCTAGTCATTCAGTTTTGTTTTCCCGTCTCATATCTTCATCCCACATCATCATCCCATCTCGTTATCCCATCTCATCTTCCATCTCATCATCCTGTCTCATCATCTGATGTCATCATCCCATCTTGTAGTCTCGTTTCTTTATCTCCTCTCATCATCTCATCATCTCATCTCTTCTCATCATCTCACTTCATCTCATCATCTCCCCTCATCATTGCAACTTGTCATCTTGTCTCATCTCATCATCCCATCTCATCTTCCCATCTTGTCTCCATGTCCCATCCCACCATCTTGTCTCATTTTCTCATGATTGCATCTTTCCCTCTCATCATCTCATCCCATTGTACCATCTCATAGTCATGTCTCATCATCTCATCTCATCGTCTCATCTTTTCTCATCTCCTCATCTCATCACATCTCATTATCCTGTCCCATCTCGCCTCATCATCCCGTCTCATCATCCGACCTTGTCATCTGGTCTCATCATCCTTCTCTTCATCCCATCTCATCATCTCATGTCATCCTCTCATCTCGTCGTCTCATCAACTCATCTCTTCTCATCGTCTTGCTTCACCTCCTCATCTCCACTCATCTTCATTTCTCGTCGTCTTTTCTCATCCACTCGTCCCATCTCATCTTCCCATCTCATCTCCAAGTCTCATCACACCATCTTGTTTCACTCTCTCGGCATTTCATCACCCCTCTCATCATCTCATCCCATCATCCCATCTTATCATCTCATCTCATCACCTCATCTGGTTTCATCTCGTTGTCTCATTTCATCTAGTCATTCTGTCTCGTTATCCTGTTTCATCTCATCATCCTGTCTCATCATCCCGTCTTATCATCCCGTCTCAACATCCATCTCCTCATCCCATCTCATCATCTCATATCATCATCTCATCTCATAATCTCGTCTCATCATCTCATCTAATCTTCATGCCATCTCATCGCCTCTTATCACTTCAGATCAGCTCGTTGTCTCCACTCATCATCCCAATTCGACGCCTTGTTTCATCCTGTCATCCTGTCTCATTTACCCATCTCATCTCCTGGTCTCATCCCACTGTCTTGTCTCATTGTCTCTTCATATCATCATCCCATCTCTTCATCTCATCTTATTGTACCATCTCATTTTACCATCTCATCATCTCATCACATCGTCTCATCTTGTCTCATCTTATCATCTCATCCCATCTTATCATTCTGTATCATTGTCCCGTCTCGTCTCATCATCCCATCTCATCATCCCATCTCTTCATCCTGTCTCATCATCGCATCTTGTCCTCCTGTCTCATCATCAGTCTTGTCATCCCATCCAATCATCTCATGTCGTTGTCTCATCTCGCAGCTTGTCTCATCATCTCATCTCATTGTCTCATCATCAGATCTCGTTTCATCATCTCATTTTATCTCATCTTCTCCTCACATCATCCCATCTCGTCTCTTCTAATCATCTCATCTTGTCTCTGTGCCTCATGCCACCATCTTGTCTCATTGTTTCTTCATTTCATCATCTGATCTCATTATCTCATCTCATCATCCCATCTCATCATCTCATGTCATCATCTCATCTTGTCTCGTTTTGTCCTCTCTTCTCATGTAGTCATTTTGTTTCATTGTTGTGTTTCATCTCATCATCCTGTTTCATCCTCCCATCTCATCATTGCACCTCATCATCCACCTCATTATCCCGTCTCATAATCTCATGTCACCGTCTCATGTCGTAGACTCGTGTCATCTTCTCATCTCATCATCACATCATCTCATCTTGTCTCATCATTTCGCTTCTTCTCGTCACATCCTCTTATCATCCCATCTCCTCGTCTCCACTTATCTCATTTTCCCGTCTGGTTTTCCCTTCTCGTCTCCATATTTCATCCCACTGTCTTGTCTCATTGTCTCACCATTACATCATCCCATCTGGTCTTCTCATCTCATCCTCCCATTTCATCATCTCCTCTCATTGCCTCATCTTGTCTCATCTTGTCATCTCATCTCATCTCATCATTCTGTCTCATTTCCCCATGTTGTCTCATCATCCTGTCTCATCATCCCATCTTGTCATCCCTTCTCATCATCCATCTCGTCATCCCATCTCATCATCTCATTTTGTCATCTCATCTCATAGTCTCATCTCATCATTTTCTCTCATCACTTTGTCATCTCATCCTGTCTCATCCTATCGCTTCATCTCGTCATCTCTTCTCATCATCCCATCTTGTCATCTCATCTCATCTCCTTTTCCCATCTCATCTTCCCATCTCATATCCATATCTCATCACACTGTTTTGTTCAATTGTCTCATCATTTCATCGTCCCATCTCAACATCTCATCTCATTGTCCCATCTCATCCTCTCCTCTCATCACATCTTGTCTCTTCTCTTCATCTCATCTCATCATTCTGTCTTGTTGTCCCATCTTGTCTCATCATCCCATCTCATCATATCATCTTTTCATCCTGTCTCATCATCTGTCTCATCATCCTGTCTCATCATCTCATGTAATCTACTCATCTCATAGTCTCGTCTCATCATCTCACCCCATTGTCTCATCATCTCATCTCATCATCTCGCATCATCTAGTTGTCTCCTCTCATCATCACATCTTACCATCTCGTCTCATCACATCACACTGTCTTGTCTTCCCTTCTCATCTCCATATCTCATTCCACCATCTTCTCTCATTTTCTCATCATTTCATCATCCCATTTCATCATCTCATCTCATTGTTCCATTTCATCATCTTATCTTATCATCTCATCTTGTCTTGTCTCGTTCTCTCATTTCATCTTGACATTCTGTTTCATTTTCCTGTCTTGTCTCGTCATCCTGTTTCATCCTTCAGTCTCGTCATCCCATCTCATCTTCCATCTCACCATCCCGTTTCATCATTTCATGTTGTCGTCTCATATCATAGACTCATCTCTTCTTCTCATCTCATCATCACATCATCCTATCTAGTCTCATCGTCTCTCTTCATCTCATCACAACCTCTCATCTTCCCATCTCGTTTTCTCATCTCATCTCGTCATCCCGTCTCATCTTCCGTTTTTGTCTCCATGTCTAATCCCACTGTCTTGTCTCATTGTCTCATCATTTCATTGTCCCATCTTGTTATCTCATCTCATTGTCCCATCTCATCGTCTCTTCTCATTGTCTCATCTTGTTTCATCTCATCCTCTCATCTCACCTCCTCATCTGTCTCATTTTCCTGTCTCATCTCATCATGCCATCTAATCACCCCATCTCGTCATCACATTGCATCATCTGTCTCATCATCCCGTCTCATCATCTCAGGTCATTGTCTCATCTCGTAGTCTCATCTCATCATCTCACCTCATTGTCTAAACATTTCATCACGTGTCATCATCTTGCTCCATCCCATCATCTCCTCTCATCATCCCATCTCGTTTTCTCATCTCATTTCATCATCCCATCTCATCTGCCTGTCTCATCTCCATGTCTCATCCCTTGGTCTCAACTCATTGTCTCATCATTTCATCATCCCATCTTGTCATCTCAGCTCATCGTCCCATCTCATCTTCTCATCTCATTGTCTAATCATGTCTTGTCTTGTCATCTCATCACATCTCGTCATTTTGTCTCAGTGTCCTTTCTCATCTCATCATACCGTCTCATCATCCCATCTCGTCTTTCCACCTTATCATCCATCTCATCATACCATCTCATCATCTCGTGTCATTGTCTCATCTCATAGTCTCGTCTCGTCATCCCATCATCTCATCTCATCTCATTGTCTCACTTTATCTCGTCATCTCCTCTCATCATCTCATCTTGTCCTCTTGTCTCATCTTGTCATCCCTTCTCGTCTTCCCATCTCATCTAAATGTCTCATCACACTGTCTTATTACATTTTCTCATCATTTCATCATCCCATCTTGTCATCTCATCTCATCATCATGTGTCATCTTCTCATCTCATTGTCTCATCTTATCTCGTCTCTTCATCTCATCTTATCTCATCATTTTGTCTCATTCTGTCTCCTTTCATCATTCCAGTTCATCTTCCATCTCTTCTTCCCTTACAAAGACCGTCTAGTCATCCCATTTCATCATCTCATGTCATTGTCTCATCTTGTAGTTTCGTATTGTCATCTCATCTCATCGTCTCATCACCTCTTTTCATCTCATCATCTCGCTTCATCTCGTTGTCTCCTCTCATCATCCCATCTCATCATCTTGTCTCAACTCATCATCCCGGCTCATTCTCTTGTGTCATCTCTCTGTCTCATGCCACCATCTGGGCTCATTATCTCATCATATCTTTGTCCCTTCTCGTCATCTATTCTCATCGTCCTGTCTCGTCATCTCATCTCATCATCTAATCTTGTCTCATCTCATTGTCTCACCTCATCTCCTCATTCTGTCTCATTGTCCCGTCTTGTCTCATCATCCTGTCTCATCATCCCATCTTGTCATCCCATCTCATCAGCTGTCTCATCATACCATCTCATCATCTCATGTTGTTGCCTCATCTCATAGTCTCGTCTTGTCTTTTCATCTCCTCATCCCGTCATCTCATGTCATCTCATTTTCTCAATTCATCTCATCATCTCCTCTCATCATCCCATCCAGTCATCTCATTTCATCTCGTCAACACATCTCTTCTTCCCACCTCGTCTCCATGACTCATCCCAATGTCTTGTCTCATTATCTTGTCATTTCATTGTCCCTTCTCGTCATCTCATGTCCTAGTCCTGTCTCATCGTCTCATCTCATTATCTTATCTTCTCTTGTATCATCATTTCATGTCATCTCATCATTCTGTGTTGTCTTCGCTTCACATCCCATCATCTTGTCTCATCATCCCATCACATCATCCCATATCATTGTCTGTCTCATCATCCTGTCCCATCATCTCATGTCATCATCTCATCTTGTAGTCTCTTTTAATCATTTCATCTCATCGTCTCATCATATCATCTCCTCTCATCATCTAGCGTCATCCCATCGTCTTCTCTCATCATCCCATCTTGTCCCTTGTCTCATCTCATCATCGCGTCTCCTCTTCCTGTCTCATCTCCATATCTCATACCACCATCTTGCCTCATTGTCTCATCATTTTATCAGCCCATCTCATCATCTGATCTCATCATACTGTCTCATCATCTAATCTCATCATTTCATCTTGTCTTGTCTCGTCTTCTCATCTCATCTCCTCATTCTGTCTTATTGTTCCATCTCTACTCGTCATCACGTCTCATCTTCCCATCTCGTCATCCCATTCAATTGTCTATCTTGTCATCCTGTCTCATCATGTCATGTCATCCTATCATATAGCAGTCTCATCTCGTCATCTCATCTCATCGTCTTGCTTTATCTCATTGACTCATCTCATCAACCCTTCATCCTCTTGTCTCATCCCAGCATCCTGTCTCCTCTTCCTGTCTCTTCCCCATGTCTCATCCCACCATCTTGTTGCATCTGTCATCATTTCATCATCCCATCCCATTATCTGATCTCATCATACCATCTCATCGTCCCATCTCATCTCATCATTCTGTCTTGTTGTCCCATCTCGTCTCGTCATCCCCTCTCAACATCCCATCTCGTCATCCCTTCTCATCGTCTCATGTGGTTGTCTCCTCTCATTATCTCATCTTGCCATCTCATCATCTCATCATCTCATGTCATCTCATCATCTCGCTTCATCTTGTTGTCTCCTCTCATCATCCCATCTCATTGTCTCGTCTCATCGTTTTGTCCTGTCTCGTCTTTCCAGCTAGTCTCCAAGTCTCATTCCACCATCTTGTCCCATTGTCTCATCAGTTCATTGTCCCCTCTCATCATCTCATCTCATCATCACGTCTCATCATCTCATTTCAACATCTCAACTTGTCTAGCCTCATCGTCTCATCTCATTTCATCATTCTGTCTCGTTGTCCCATCTCGTCTCATCATCCCTTCTCATCATTCCATCTCATCATTCCATCTCTTCGTACATCATATCATACCTCTCATCATCTCATGTCATCATCTCATATTGTAGTCTCGTCTCATCATCTCATTGCATTGTCTCATCTCATCTCATCTCATCGTATCACTTCATCTCGTCTTCTCCTATCATCATCCCATCTGATCATTCTGTCTCATCTCATTGTTCCATCTTGTCTTCCCATCTCGTCTCCATGTCTCATCCCAACATCTTGTCTCATTGTCTCATCATTTCATCATCCCATCTCTTCATCTCCTCTCATCATCTCATCTTGTCTTGTCTCGTCATCCAATCTCACCTCATCATTCTGTCGTGATGTGATGTCTTGTCTCATCATCCCATCTCATCATCCCATCTCATCATCCCATCTCATTGTCCATCTCATCATCCCAGCTCATCATCTCATGTCATCGACTGATCTCATCGTCTCCTCTCATCATCCCATCTCACGTCTCATCTCATCTCGTCATCCCGTCTCATCTTCCTGGCTTGTCTTCATGTCTCATCCAACCGTCTTGCCTCATTGTCTCATCATTTCATCATCCAATATCATCATCTTACCTCATCATCTGATCTCATCGTCTCATCACACCATCTCATTTTGACTCATATCATCATCTCATCTCATCTACTCATTCTGTCTTGAGGTACTGTCTCATCTTGTCATCTGGTCTCATGATCCCATCTCGTCATCCCATCAATCATCCATATCATCATCCCATATCATCTCATGTCATGTTTCATCCTGAAGTCTTGTCCCATTGTCTCATCATATCGTCCCATGATTTCATCTCACCTCATCATCCTGATTCATCTCGTCATCTTCTCTCATCATCCCATCTCATTATCTTGCTGCATCTCGTCATTCTGACTTGTCTTCCCGTCATGTATCCATTTCTCATCCTACCATTTTATCTCATTGTCTCATGATCCCTTCCTGTCATCTCATCTCAATGTCCCATCTCATCATCTCATCTCATCATCTCATTTTGTTTCATCTCTTCATCTCGTCTCATCTCCTCATTCTGTCTCATTGTTTCATCTCATCTCGTCATCCTGTCTCATCATCCCATCTTGTCATCCCATCTCATCGTCCATCTTGTTATCCCATCTCATCATCTCATGTCGTTGTCTCAACTCGTCCTCTCATCTTGTGAATTCATCTCATCATCTCATCATTTCATCTCGACTCATTGTCTCACTTCATCTTGTCGTCTCCTCTCATCATCCCATCTTCTCGTCTCCTCTCTTCTCTTCACACTGTCTTGTCTTCCCCTTATGTCTCCATGTTCCATCCTACCGTCTTCTCTCATTTTCTCATCATTTCATTGTCCCATCTTGTCATCTCATCTCATCATCCCATCTCAACCTCTCATCTCATCATCGCATCTTGTCTCGTCTCATTCTCTCATCTCATCTCATCATTCTGTTTTGTTGTCCTCTCTCATCTCATCTTCCTGTTTCATCGTCCCATCTCGTCATTCCTTCTCATCATCTGTCTCATCATCCTGTCTCATCATCTCATGTCATTGTCTCTTCTCGTCCTCTTGTCTCCTCAATTCATCTCATCGTCTCATCTCATCTCGTCTCATCATCTCACTTCATCACGTCATCTCCACTCATCATCCCATCTCATCATCTTATCTCATCTCTTCATCCTGTCTCATCTTCCCAGCTATTCTCCATATCTCATCCCACCATCTTGTCCCATTGTCTCATCACTTCATCATCCCATCTCATCATCTCATCTCATCATCTCATCTTGTTTCATTTCATCATCTCTTCTCATCTCGTCATTCTGTCTCATTTTCCCATCACATCTCGTCATCCCATCTCATTGTCTTATCTCGTCATACCATCCCATCATCCATCTCATCATCCTGTCTCATCATTTCATGTCATAGTCACTTCTCATCATATCATCTCATCATCTCATCTCATCATCTTGTCATCTCATCTCGTGTCATCATCTTGCTACATCTCATTGTCTCCTCTCATCATCCCATCTCGTCATCTCATCTCGTCTCCCTGACTTGTCCTCTCATCTCGTCTCTATGTCTCATTCCATCATCTTATTTCATTGTCTCATCATTTCATCATCCTGGCTCATCATCTCATCTCATCCTCCTGTCTCATCTTCTCATCTCATCATCTCATCTTGACTCATTTCATCATCTTATCTCATCTCGTCATTCTGTCTCATTGTCCCGTCTCGTCTCATCATCTCATCTCATCATCCTATCACATCGTCCCATCTCATCATCCATCTTGTCATCCCATCTCATCATAACATATCCTCTTCTCTTATTGTTATCTTGTCTCGTCCTCTCATCTCATCATCTAATCATTTCATCTTGTCTGATCATCGTGGTTCATCTCGTCATCTCCTCTCACCATCCCAGCTTGTCATCTCATCTTATCTCATTGCCCCATCTCATCTGCCCATCTCATCTCAATGTCTCATCCCATGGTCTCATCTCAATATCTTGTCATTTCATTGTCCCATCTCATCATCTCAGCTCATCATCCTTTCTCATCTTTTCATCTCATCGTCTAATCATGTCTTGTTTCAATGTCTCATCTCATCTCATTATTCTGTCTGGTTGTCCCATCTCGTCTCATCATCCCATCTTGTCCTCCCATCTCATCATCGATCTCATCATCTCTTCTCATCATCTCATGTTCTCTTCTCATCACATCATCTCGTCTCATCATTTCATCTCTTCATCTCATCACATCTTGTCTCATTGTCTCACTTCATCTCGCCATCTCCTCTCATCATCCTGTCTTGCAATTTCGTCTCATCTCATCATCCCTTCTCATCTTCCCATCTCATCTCCATGTCTCATCCCACCATCTTGTCTCATTGTCTAATCATTTCATTGTCCCATCTCGTCATCTCATTTTATCATCCCGTCTCATTGTCTCATCTCATTGTCTCATCTTGTCTCGTCCTTCATCTCATCTCCTCTCTTCATTTTTCTGGTCCTGTCTCTTCTCATAATCCTGTCTCATCATCCAATCTCGTCATCCCATCTCATCTTCTGTCTTGTTATCCTTACTCATCATCTCATGTCATCATCTCATCTCTTAGTTATGTCTCATCATCTCATCTTATCATCTCATCATTTCATCACATCTCATCGTCTTGCTTCACCACATCATCTCCTCTCATCATCCAATATCAAGGTCTAATCTCATCCCATCATCCCATCTCATCTCCATGTCTCATTCCACCATTCTGTCTCCTTGCCTCATCATTTCACCATCCCATCTCATCATCTCATAGTCCTGACACATCATCTCATCTCATCATTTCATCTTGTCTCATCTCTTCGTTTCATCTCATCTCGTTATTCTGTCTCATTGTCCTGTCTCATCTCTTCATCCCATCTCAACATCCCACCTTGTCATCCCTTCTCAAATTTCGTCTAGGCATCCCATCTCATCTCATGTCATCGTCTCATCTCGTAGTCTCATCTCATCATCTCATCTCATTGTCTCATCATCTCTTTTCATCTTATCATCTCGCTTCATCTCATCTCCTGTCATAATTCTATCTTGTGGTCTCGTCTCATCTCATCATCCTGGCTCACTCTGTCATCTCATCTCCATGTCTCATGACACTATCTTTTCTCATTGTTTCGTCATTTCATTGTCACATCTCATTATCTAGTCTCATCGTCCCATCACATCGTCTCATCTCATTGCCTAATCTTATCTCATCTCATTGTCTCATCCCATCTCATCATCTGTCTGGTCCTGTCTCACCTCGTCATCCCATCTCATCATCCATCTTGTCATCCCTTCTCATCGTCTGTCTCATCATCCCTATTCATCATCTCATTTTGTCATTTAATCTCATTGTCTCATCTCGTCATCTCATCTCATCATTTCGTCATCTCATCTTGTATCATCGTCTCGCTTCATCTCTGTCTCCTCTCATCATCTCATTTCATCGTCTCATCTCATCTCGTTGTCCAATCTCGTCTTCCTGTCTCATCTCCATGTCTCATCCCACCATCTTGACTCATTGTCTCCTCATTTTATCGTCCCATCTCATCATTTCATTGTCCCATCTCATTGTCTCATCTCATCATCTCATCTTGTCTCTCCTGGTTGTCTCATCTCATCTCTTCCTTCTGACTCATTTTCCCATCTCGTCTTATCATCCCATCTCATCATCTCATCTCGTCATCATGTCTCATCATCTCATGTCATAATTTCATCTCATCATCTCATCTCGTCATCTCATCTCATTGTCTCATCATCTCATCTTTTCTCATTGTCTTGCTTCATCTCCTCACCTCCTCTCATTATCTCACATCATCATCTCCTCTCATCTCATCGTCCAATCTCATCTTCTGATCTCATCTTCATGCCTCATCCCACCATCTTGTGTCACTGTCTCATCATTTCATTGTTCCATCTAATGATCTCTTCATCTGGCCTCATCATCTCATCACATCATCTCATCTTGTTTCATCTCATTGTCTAAGCACATGTTGTCATTCTGTCTCGCTGTACCATCTTGTCTCATCATCTGGTCTTCATCCCATCCCATAATCTCGTTTCTTCGTCCATCTCATCATCCTGTCTCATCATCTCATGTTCTTGTCTCATCTCATAGTCTCATCTCATCATCTCATCTCATTGTTCATCATATCATCTCATCTAATCTTCTCACTTCATCTCTTTGTCCCGTCTCATCTTCTCATGTCATCATTTCATCTCATCATCTCGACTCATCATCCCATCTCATCATCTTGTCTCATCTCATCTTCCTGACTCATTCTCTTGTTTCATTTCCCTGCCTCATGCCACCATCTTGGCTCATTGTCTCATCATTTCATTGTCCCATATCATCATCTATTCTCATCATCCCATCTTATCATCTCTTCTCATGGTCTAATCTTGGCTCATCTCATCATCTCATCTCATCTCCTCATTCTGTCTCATTGTCCTGTCTTATCTCACCATCCCGTCTCATCATCCCATCTCATCATCACATCTCGTCTGTCTCATCATACCATCTCATCATCTCATGTTGTCACCTCATCTTGTAGTCTCATCTCATCATTTCATCTCCTCATCCCATCATCTCATCTCATCTTGTTGTCTCGATTCATCTCATTGTCCTCTCTCATCATCCCATCTAGTTGTCTCGTCTCATCTTGTCATCCCGACTCATCTTCCCACATCATCTCCATGACTCATTCCAACATCATGTCTCGTTATCTCGTCATTTCATCGTCTCATCTCATCATCTCATCTCCTAGTCCCGTCTCATTGTCTCATCTGATCGTCACATATTCTCCTGTCTCTTCATCTCATCTCATCTTGTCATTCTGTCCCATTGTCCCTTCTCATTCCGTCATCCCAGCTCATCACCCATCTCATCATCCCATCTCATTGTCCATCTCATCATCCTGTCCCAGCATCTCATGTTGGTGTCTCATCTTGTAGTCTCGTCTCATCTCATCTCTTCGTCTCATCATATCCTCTCACCATCTAGCTTCAACTCCTCATCTCCTGTCATCATCGCATTTTGTCATCTCGTCTCATCTCATCATCCAGTCTCATCTTCCCATCTCATCTCCATGTCTCATACCACCATCTTGTCTCATTGTCTCATCATTCTATCGGCCATTCTCGCCATCTGATTCCTTCATGCTGTCTCATCATCACATCTCATCATTTCATCTTGTCTCATCTCATTGTCTCATGTCATCTCCTCATTCTGTCTCATTGTCCCATCTTGTCTCATCATCATGTCTCATCTTCCCAATCTCATCATCCCATCCAATTGTCCGTCTCATCCTCCTGTCTCCTCATCTGTCATCCTATCATCTCATAGTCTCATCTTGTCACCCTATCTCACCGTCTCATCATGTCATGTCATTTTATCATCTCGCTTCATCTCATCCACTCATCTCATCAAACCTCCTAATCCTCTCATCTCATCTCGTTGGCCTGTCTCTTCTTCCTGTCTCATCCCCATGTCTCATCTCACCATCCTGTTTCATCTCTGGTCATTTCATCATCCCATTTCGTCATCTCATCTCATCATCAGTCTCATCATCTCATCTTATCATCTCATGTTGTCTCCTCTTGTTGTCCCATCTCATCTCGTCATTCTGTCTCATTGTCCCATCTCGCCTTGTCATCCCCTCTCATCATCCCATCTTGTCATCCCATCTCATCATCTCATGTGGCTATCTCCTCTCGTCATCTCATCTCATCATCTCATCTCATTGTCTCGTCATCTCATCTCATCTCAATGTCTCGCTTCATCTCGTCGTTTCCTCTCATCATCACATTGCATCATTTTGTCTCATCCCTTCATCCTGTCTCATCTTCCCAGCTAGTCTCAATGTCTCATTCCAGCATCTTGTCCCATTGTCTCATCACTTCATCGTCCCATCTCATCATATCATCTCATCATCCCATCTCATCATCTCATCTCATCATCTCATCTTGTCTCATCTCATCATCTCTTCTCATCTCGTCGTTCTGTCTCATTGTCCCATCTTGTCTCGTCATCCCATCTCATCTTATCTCGTCATCCCATCTCATCATCCATCTCATTATCCCTTCTCATCATCTCATGTCGTCGTCTCATGTTGTCATCTCATCTCATCATCTCATCTAATTGTCTCATCATCTCATCTCTTATCATCAGCTCACTTCATCTCATTGTCTCCTCTCATCATCCCATTTCGTCTTCTCATCTCATCATGTCATACCAACTCGTCTTCTCGTCTCATCTCCATATCTCATCCCACTGTCTTGTCTCTTTGTCTCCGCATTTCATCATTCCATTTTTTCATCTCATCTCATCCTCCCGTCTCATTTTCTCATCTCATCGTCTCATCTTGTCTCGTTTCATTGTCCCATCTCATCTCGTCATTCTGCCTTGTTTTCCTGTCTCCTCTCATCATCCAGTCTCATCATCCCATTTGTCACCCTGTCTCATCGTCTGTCTCATCATTCCATCTCATCATATCATGTCATCAGCTCTTATCATCCTCTCATCTCTTTATCTCATCTCATTGTCTGGTCATCTCATCTCGTTTCATCATCTCGCTTCCTCTTGTCATCTCCACTCATCATCACATCTCATCGTCTTGTCTCATCTCGCCGTCCCATCTTGTCTTCACTTCTCCTCTCCATGTCTCATCCCACCATCTGGTCTCATTATCTCATCATTTCAATATCCCTTCTCGTCAACTCATCTCATCATCCCATCTCATCATCTCATCTCATCATCTCATCTTGTGTTATCTCATTGTCTCATCTCATCTCATCATTCTGTTTCATTGTGTCATCTCACCATCCCATCTCATCAAACTGTCTCTTCATCACGTCTCATCCTATGGTTCATTATCCCTTCTCATCATCTCATGTTGTTATCTCATCTCATAGTCTTGTCTCATCATATCATCTCATCATCTCATCATCTAATCTCACCTCATCATCTCACTTCAACTAGTCGTCTCCTCTCATCATCCCATCTCTTTGTCTTATCTCATCTAGACATCCTGTCTTGCCGTCCCATCTCATCTCCATGTCTCATCCCACTGTCTTGTCTCATTGTCTCTTCATTTCATCGTCCCATCTCATCATCTCAACTCCTTGTCCCATCTCATCATCTCATTTCATCATCTCATCTTGTCTAGCCTCATCGTCTCATTTCATCTCGTCATTCTATCTCATTGTCCCATCTCATCTCGTCATCCCTACTCATCATTCCATCTCGTCATCCTGTCTTATCATACATCACATCATCCCCTCTCATCATCTCATGTTGTCATTTCATATCGTAGTCTCATCTTGTCATCTAATTGCATCCTCTCGTCATCTCATCTCAACTCTTCATCTCACTTCATCTCATCATCTCCTCTCATCATCACATCTCATCATCCCATCTCATCTAATCGTCCCATCTCATCTTCCTGTCTTGTCTCCATGTCTCATCCCACCGTTTTGTCACATTGTCTCTTCATTTCATTGTCCCATCTCATCATCTCATCTCATCATCCCATATCATCTCCTCTCATCATCTCATCTTGTCCTGTCTCATTGTCTCATCTCATCTTGTCATTCTGTCATGATTTGATGTCTCATCTCATCATCCCATCTCATCTTCCCATCTCATCATGTCATGTCATTGACTCATCTTGTAGTCTCATCTTGTCATCTCATCATCTCATCATCTCATCTCTTTGTCTCACTTCATCTCATCATCTCTTCTCATCATTCCATCTCACGTCTCATCACTTCTCGTCATCCCATCTCATCTTCCCTGCATGTCTCCATGTCTCATCCCACCATCTTTCATCATTGTCTCATCGTTTCATCATCCCATCTCATCATCTCACCTCATCATCCCATCTCATCGTCTCATCACACCATATCAATTTGTCTCATATCATCATCTCATCTCATCTATTCATTCTATCTCAAGGTACCGTCTTGTCTCATCATCTGGTCCATCTCAACATTCCCTCTCATCATCTCATGTCATCATCTCAATTCGTCATCTTGTCTCATCATCTCATCTCATTGTCTTATCATCTCATCTCGTCTCATCATCTCATTTCATCTCATTGTCTCCTCTCATCATCTTATCTCATCGTCTTGTCTCATCATCCTGTCTCATCATCCCATCTCGTCTCCATGTCTCATTCCACCTTTTCTCATTGTCTCATCATTTTTTTATTAGTTACCAAAAATTAACTAATACAACATTAAGAAATCATTCCATTCTATGTGTGCAATCAGTAATTCTTAATATCATCACATAGATGTATGATCATCATTTCTTAGAACATTTGCTTCGATTTAGAAAAATATAGCAAGACAACTGAAAAAATATTATAGAGAAAAGAATAAAAATAAAAATAAAAAATATATAAAAAACAAACAAACAAACAAAATCCATAGCACAGATGCAGCGTCATTCAGGGTTTTAACATAATTGCATTGCAATTAGGTAGTATTGTGCTGTCCATTTTGGAGTTTTTGTATCAAGACCGTTGCACAGTTTTTTTCCCGTCAGCTCCAATTACTCATTACCTTACCCTGTTTCTAACTCCTGATGGCCTCTGTAACCAATGACATATTCCCAATTTATTCTCTAATGTTGGTTCACATCAGTGAGACCATTCAGTATTTGTCCTTTAGTTTCTGCCTAGTCTCACTCAGCACAATGTTCTCTAGGTCCATCCTTGTTATTACATGCTTCATAAGTTTATTCTGTCTTAAAGCTGCATAATATTCCATCCTATGTATATACCACAGTTTGTTCAGCTACTCGTCTGTTGATGGTTATTTTGGCTGTTTCCATCTCTTTGCAATTGTAAATAATGCTGCTATAAACATTGGTGTGCAAGTGTCCATTTGTGTCTTTGCCATTAAGTCCTTTGAGTAGATACCTAGCAATGGTATTGCAAGGTCTTGTGGCAGTTCTATATTCAGCTTTTTGAGGAACTGCCAAACTGCGTTCCACAGTGGTTGCACCATATGACATTCCCACCAACAGTGGATAAGTGTGCCTCTTTCTCCGCATCCTCTCCAGCACTTGTCATTTTCTGTTTTGTTGATAATGGCCATTCTGGTGGGTGTGAGATGATATCTCATTGTGGTTTTGATTTGCATTTCTCTAATGGCCAGGGACATTGAGCATCTCTTCATGTGCCTTTTGGCCATTTGTATTTCCTCTTCTGAGAGGTGTCTGTTCAAATCTTTTTCCCATTTTGTAATTGGGTTGGTTGTCTTTTAGTTGTAGAGTTGAACAATCTCTTTTTAAATTCTGGATACTAGACCTTTATCTGATATGTCATTTCCAAATATTGTCTCCTGTTGTGTAGACTGTGTTTCTACTTTCTTCATGAAGTTCTTTGATGCAAAATAGTATTTAATTTTGAGGAGCTCCCATTTATTTATTTATTTCTTCAGTGCTCTCACTTTAGGTTTAAGGTCCATAAAACCACCTCCAACTTTAAATTTCATAAGATATCTCTCTACATTTTCCTCTAACTGTTTTATGGTCTTTGACATAATGTTTAGATCTTTGATCCATTTTAAGTTAACTTTTGTATAGGGTGTGAGATATGGATCCTCTTTCATTCTGCTGCATATGGATATCCAGTTCTCTAGGCACCATTTATTGAAGAGACTGTTCTGTCCCAGGTGAATTGGCTTGACTCTCTTATGAATGATCAAATGTCCAAAGATGAAAGGTTCTATATCTGAGCACTCTATTCAATTCCATTGGTTGATATATCTATGTTTATGCCAATAACATGTTGTTTTGACCACTGTGGCTTCATAATATGCCTTAAAGTCTGGCAGCTTGAGACCTCCAGCTTCGTTTTTTTTCTTCAAGATACATTTAGCAATTCGGGGCCCCCTAACCTTCCAGATAAATTTGCTTATTATTTTTTCTATTACTGAAAAATAAGTTGTTGGGATTTTGATTGGTATTGCATTGAATCAGTAAATCAATTTAGGTAGGATTGACATCTTAACTATATTTACTTGTCTAATCCATGAACACAGTATGCCCTTCCATCTATTTAGGTCTTCTGTGATTTCTTTTAACAGTTTTTTATAGTTTTCTTTGTATAGGTCTTTTGTCTCTTTAGTTAAATTCTTTCCTAAGTACTATATTCTTTTACTTGCAATTGTAAATGGAATTCGTTTCTTGACTTCCCCCTCAGCTTGTTCATTGCTTGTGTATAGAAATGCTACAGATTTTTGAATGTTGATATTGTAACCTGCTACTTTGCTGTACATATTTATTAGCTCTAATAGTTTTGCTGCGGATTTTTCTGGGTTTTTGACATAGAGTATCGTATCGTCTGCAAACAGTGATAATTTTACTTCTTCCTTTCCAATTTTGATGCCTTGTATTTCTTTTTCCTGTCTAATTGCTCTGGCTAGAACCTCCAACACGATGTTGAATAATAGTGGTGATAATGGACATCCTTGTCTTGTTCCTCATCTTAGGGGGAAAGTTTTCAATTTTTCCCCATTGAGGATAATATTAGCTGTGAGTTTTTCATATATTCCCTCTTTCATTTTAAGTAAGTTCTGTTGTATTCCTATCCTTTGAAGTGTTTTCAACAGGAAAGAATGTTGAATCTTGTCAAATGCCTTCTCTGCATCAATTGAGATGATCATGTGATTTTTCTGCTTTGATTTGTTGATATGGTGTATTACATTAATTGATTTTCTTATGTTGAACCATTCTTGCATACCTGGGATGAATCCTACTTGGTCATGATGTATAATTCTTTTAATGTGTTGTTGTACTCTATTTGCTAGAATTTTGTTGAGGATTTTTGCATCTATTTTCTTTAGAGAGATTGGCCTATAGTTTTCTTTTTTTGTAATATCTTTGCCTGGTTTTTGGTATGAGGGTGATGTTGGCTTCATTGAATGAATTCAGTAGCTTTCTCTCCACTTTGAATTTTTGAAGAGTTTGAGCAGAGTTGATAGTAATTCTTTCTGGAATGTTTGGTACAATTCACAAGTGAAGCCGTCTGGTCTTGGACTTTTTTTGGGAAGCTTTTGAATGACTGATTCAATTTCTTTACTTGTGGTTGGTTTGTTGAGGTCATCTATTTTTTTTTTGAGTCAAAGTTGGTTGTTCATCCCTTTCTAGGAACTTGTCCATTTCTTCTACATTGTTGTATTTATTAGCATAAAGTTATTCATATTATCCTGTTATTACCTCCTTTATTTCTGTGAGGTCAGTGTTATGTCTTCTCTTCCATTTCTGTTCTTATTTATTTGTGTCCTGTCTCTTCTTCTTTTTGTCAATCTTGCTAAGGGCTTATCCATCTTAATGATTTTCTCATAGAACCAGCTTCTGGCCTTATTGATTTTCTCTATTGTTTTCATGTTCTCAATTTCAGTTATTTCTGCTCTGATCTTTGTTATTTCTTTCCTTTTGCTTGCTTTGTGGTCAGTTTGCTGTTCTTTCTCCAGTTCTTCCAAGTGGACAGTTAATCCCTGAATTTTTGCCATTTCTTCTTTTCTGATATAGGCATTTAGGGCAAAAAATTTCCCTTTTAGCACTGCCTTTGGTTAATCTCATAGGTTTTGATATGTTTTCATTTTAATTCATCTAGAGATTTTACTAATTTCTCTTGTAATTTCTTACTTGACCCACTCATTGTTTAAGAGTGTGCTGTTGAACCTCCATGTATTTGTGGCTTTTCTGGCATTCTGCCTATTATTGATTTCGAACTTCATTCCCTTATGATACAAGAAAGTGTTGTGTATGATTTCAATCTTTTTAATTTGTTGAGAGTTGCTTTGTGACCCAGCATATGGTCTATCTTTGAGAGTGATCCATGAGCACTTGAGAAAAAGGTGTATCCTGCTGTTGTGGGGTGTCATGTCCTATACATATCTGTTAAGTCTAGCTCATTTATTGTAATATTCAAATTCTCTTTCTCTTTATTGATCCTCTGTCTAGATGTTCTGTTCATTGATGAGAGTGGTGAATTGAAGTCTCCAACTATTATGGTAGATGTGTCTATTTCCCTTTTCAGTATTTGTAGTGTATTCCTCACATATTTTGGCATGTTCTGATTTGGTTTGTAAATATTTATGATTCTTATGTTCTTGATTAATTGTTCCTTTTATTAGTAGATAGTATCCTTCTTTGTCTCTTTTAAGTGTTTCACATTTGAAGTCTAATTTGTTGGATATTAGTATAGCTATTCCTGCTCTTTTCTGGTTGTTATTTGCATGAAATATCTTTTCCCAACGTTTCACTTTCAACTGATGTTTATCTTTGGGTCTAAGATGTTTTTCCTGTAGACAGCATATAGAAGCATCCTGTTTTTTAATCCATTCTGCCCGTCTATGCCTTTTGATTGGGAAATTCATTCCATTAACATTTATTGTTATTATTGTTTAGGTAATACTTTCCTCTACCATTTTACCTTCTGTATTATATATATCATATCTGATTTTCCTTCTTTCTACACTCTTCTCCATTCCTCTCTCTTCTGTCTTCTTGTATCTGACTCTAGTACTCCCTTTAGTATTTCTTGCAGAGCTGGTCTCTTGGTCACAAATTCTCTCAGTGACATTTTGTTTGAAAATATTTTAATTTCTCTCTCATTTTTGAAGGACAATTTTGTTGGATATAGAAGTCTTGGTTGGTAGGATTTCTCTTTTAGTAATTTAAATATATCATCCCTCTCTCTTCTAGCTTCCATGCTTTCTGTTGAGAAATCTACACGCAGTCTAATGGGTTTCCCTTGTATATGATGGATTGTTTTTCTCTTTCTGCTTTCAAGATCCTCTCTTTCTCTTTGACCTCTGACATTCTAACTAGGAGGTGTCTTGGAGAACGCCTATTTAGGTCTATTCTCTTTGGGATGCACTGCACTTCTTGGATCTCTAATTTGAGGTCTGTCATAAGAGTCGAGAAATTTTCAGAGATAATTTCTTCCATTAGTTTTTCTCCTCCTTTTCCCTTCTCTTCTCTTCTGGGAAACCCACAACACGTATACTTGTGTGCTTCATATTATCATTCAATTCCCTGAGACCCTGCTCAAATTTTCCCATTCTTTTCCCTATGGTTTCTGTTTCTTTTTGGATTTCAAATGTTCCATCCTCCAGTTCACTAATTCTATCCTCTGTCACTTTAAATCTACCATTGTAGGTTTCCATTGTTTTTTTTTTATCTCTTCAACTGTGTTTTTCAATTCCATAATTTCTGTGATTTTTTTGAGACTTTCCATTTCTTCTTTTTGTTGATCCCATGCCTTCTTCATGTTCTCCCTCAATTTATTGATTTGATTTTTGAAGAGGTTTTCCATTTCTGTTCGTATATTCAGAATTAGTTGTCTCAGCTCCTGTATCTCATTTGAGCTATTGGATTGTTTCTTTGACTGGGACATATCTTCAATTTTCCCCGTGTGATTTGTTACTTTTTGCTGGAGTTTGGGCACTTAGTCAAATTTTTCTGAGTGTGGGACCCAGCAGGTTGAATGACTTTCCTGTGAAGTCTCTGGGCTCTGTTTTTCTTATCCAGCCCAGTATGTGGTGCTTGTCTGTCTGTGGTCCCACCAGCAAAAGATGTTGTGGGTCTTTTAACTTTGAAAGACTCTCACTGCTGGGTGTGTGGTGGAGACAGAAGAAATGTTGTAGGTTGGCTTTAATGGTTTCAAATTGTGAAGTCCTGGGATCTGAATTCCTTGAGAGAGGGATTCCACCTGTGTTGCATTTCACCCCTCCCGCAGGGAAGGTTCAGGTGGTAGAGAGGCCTATAAGCAGCTTGTTTCTGCATTCAGGGCAGTTATAACCTATGTAATCCCAGCGCTGTGCCCAGAGGCAATGAAGACTCCACAGAAAGTGCTACAGAAGGTTCTGTTTCACCCCTTTTCTCTTGTTCAGTTAGCCCAGTCAGCGAATTCCACCTTGATCAGTTTCGCCTGAGCTGAGGGCCTATTTTTAATAATCAGAAGTTGTTCCTTAATCCCACTATTGGTGTTGGGTTGTGCTCAGTCTCTACTACTGTTGTTGACTCTTTCCTTTCCCTCCGCAAAGTCACCTGTGGGGGAGGGTCGCCTGTCACCATGGCTTGAGGTACTGCTGTTCTGATGCTCCCAGCCAGCCTGGGAAACCACGTGTGTGGAAGGGGCTGCAGTTGCTCGCTACCATGGCTTGTGGGACCACTGTTCTGAGGCTACCAGCTGGCCCTGGAAGCCACACATGGGGGAGGTTCACTGGCTGCCGTGGCTTGGGGAACCCCACCGAACCAAAGCTCCCAGCTGGCCCGGGAAGCCGTGTGTGTGGAAGGGACTCTCTTCACCGTGGCTTGGTGAACCTGATCCATAGCTCCCAGCTGGGCTGGGAAGGAGGGAAGGAGGGGTTCCGGCCACCAGATGCCATGGCCTGAGGAAGAGCATGCCTCTCGGGGACCTCACCACAGCAGAGTCTCTTAGCTGGTCCAGCAATTCAGTAATGGGGTACGCTGTATGTCTGGTTACTGTCGTGACTCTGGGAGCTGTTCTTACTGTTTCTAGTTCTATAGTAGTTGGTCTGGAGGAAGAACAAAGACCCATACACATTACTAAGTCACCATCTTCTCTGGAAGTCACTGTCTCATCTTATCATCTTATCTCATTATCCCATCACATTGTCTCATTTCATTGCCTCATCTTGTCTCATCTCATCGTCTCATCTCATCTCATCATTCTGTCTCATTGTCCCATCTCCTCTCGTCATCCTGCCTAATCATCCCATCTGGTCATCCCGGCTCATCGTCCATCTTGCCATCCCTTCTCATCATTCTATCTCTTCATCTCGTGTCATCATCTAATCTCATCATCTCTTCCAGTCATCCCATCTAATCATCTCCTCATCTCATCTCGTCTCATTGTCTTGCTTCATCTTGATGTCTCCTCTCATCATCTCATCTCGTCATCTCATCTCATCTCATTGTCCCATCTCGAATTCCTGTCTCATCTCCCTGTCCTTCCCACTGTGTTGTCTCATTGTCTGGTCATTTCATCATCCCAACCCATCATCTCATATCATCATCCCATCTAATCATTTCATCTCATCGTCACATCTGGTCTCATCACGACATCTCATCTCATGTCATCATTCTGTCTCATTGTCCTTTCTCATATTGTCATACCATCTCATCACCCCATCTCATCATCCCATATAATCATCTCATCTCATCGTCTCATTATCTCATCTTGTCTCATCATCTCACTTCATCTCATCATCTCCTCTCATCATCACATCTCGTCATCTCATCTCATTTCATCATCCTGCTTCATTATCCCATCCCACCTCCATGTCTCATACCACTGTCTTGTATCATTGTCATGTCATTTCATTGTCCCATCTCATTAGCTCATCTCATCATCCTGTCTCATCTCATCACATCATCTCCTCCTGTCTCAACTCATCGTCTCATAATCTCTCATCATTCTGACTCATTGTCCCATCTCATCTCATCATCAACCCGTCTCATCAATGCATCTCTTCATCCCATCTCATCTTCCATCTCATCATCTCATGTCATCATCTCATCTCGTCGTCTCATCTTGTCATCCCATCTCATCATCTTGTCATCTCATCTCGTCTCATTGTCTTGCTTCATCTCATCGTCTCTCATCATCTCATCTCGCTGTCTCATCTCATCTCATCATCCCAACTCGAATTCCCATCTCATCTCCCAGTCCATCCCACTCTCTTGTCTCATTGTCTCATCATTTCATCATCCCATCTCGTCTTCTCATCTCATCATCCAGTCTCATTGTCTCATCTCATCATCTCATCTACTCATTTTGTCTCATTGTCCCGTCTCATCTTGTCATCTGGTCTTAACATCCCATCTCCTCATCTCATCTGATCATCCATCTCATCATCCTGTCTTGTCATCTCAGGTCGTCTTCTCATCTCGTCATCTCATCTCATAATCTCATCTCATCGTGTTGTCTTCTCATCTCATCTCATTGTCTCACTTCAATTAGTCGACTCCTCTCATCATCCCATCTCGTCATCTCATCTCATTTCCTCATTCTGTCTCATCTTCCCATCTCATCTCCATGTCTCATTCAAACTTCTTGTCTCATTGTCTCATCATTTCATTGTCCCATTACATCATCTCATCCCATCATCCCATCTCAACATCTCATCTCAATGTCTCAACTTGTCTTGTCTTGTCTCATCTCATCTCATCATTCTGTCACATTGTCCCATCTTGTCTTGTCATCCGTCTCATCATCCCATCTCCTCCTCCCATCTCATCCTCTGTCTCATTACCCCATCTCATTATCTCATGTGATCATCTCGTCTTGTCATCTCGTCTGATCATCTTATCTCATCGTCTCGTCATCTCCTCTCATCTCATCATCTCGCTTCATCTCAACATCTCCTCTCATCATCCCATCTCGTCATCTCATCTCATCTCCTCATCCCATCTTTTCTTCCTGCCTTGTCTCCATGTCTCATCCCACCATCTTGTCTCATTGTCTCATTGTTTCTCCGTCACATCTCATCATCTCATCTCATCATTCTGTCTCATTGTCTCATTTCATTGTCTCATCTTGTCTCATCTCCTCATCTCATCTCATCTAATCATTCTGTCTCATCAAATCTCTCATCATCCCATCTCATCATCCCATCTTGTCATCCCAACTCATTGTCTGTCTCGTCATACCATCTCATCATCTCATGTTATCATCTCATCTCATAGTCTCATCTCATCATCTTATCTCATTGTCTCATCATCTCATCTTGTCTCATGCTCTCGCTTCATCCCATCATCTCCTTTCATCAGCCCATCTCGTCATCTCATCTCATCTCGTCATCCCTTCTCATCTTCCCATCTCATCTTCATGTCTCATCCCACCTTCTTGTTTCATTGTCTCATCATTTCATCGTCCCATCTCATCATCTCATCCCATTGTACCATCTTAACATCTCATCTCAAAGTCTCATCTTTTCCCATCTCGTCATCTCATCTCATCCCGTAATTCTGTCTTGTTTTCCCATCTGATCTGATCATCCCATGCATCATCCCATCTCATCATTCCACCTCATCATATGTCACATCATCCCATCTCATCTCATGTCATCATCTCATTTCATCGTCTCATCTTATCAGCTCATCTCATCATCTTGTCATCTCATCTCGACTCAAAGTCTCGCTTCATGTCATTGTCTCCTCTCATTACCCCATCTCAGTGTCTCATCTCTTCTTGTCATCCCATTTCCTCTTCCCATGTCATCTCCATGTCTCATCCCACCGTCCTGTCTAATTGTCCTTTCATTTCATCATCCCATCATGTCATCTCATCTCATTGTCCCATCTCATTATCTCATTTCATTGTCTCATCTTGTTTCATCTCATCGACTCATCCCATCTTATCACTCTGTCTCATTGTCCCAACTCGTCTCATCATCCTGTTTCCTCATCCTATCTCATCATCCCATTTCACTGTCTGTCTCATCATCCCATCTCATCATTTCATAACGTCATCTCATCTCATCATCTTATCTCGTCATCTCATCCCCTCCTCTCAACATCTCATCTCGTCTCATCATCTCGCTTCAATTCATCTTCTCCTCTCATCATTCCATCTCGCCATCTACTCCCATCTCATTCTCGCTTCTCATCTCCCCGTCTCATCTCCATGTCTCATCCCACAATCTTGTCTCATTTTCTTGTTATTTCATCGTCCCATCTCATCATCTCATCTCATCTTCTCATCTTGTCTCATTTTGTCATCTCATCTCATCTCATCATTCTGTCTCATTTTCCCATCTCATCTCATCATCTGGTCTCAACATCTCATCTCGTGATCCTGTCTCATCATCCCATCTCATCATCTCAGGTCATCTTCTCATCTCGTCTTGTCATCTCATCATCTCATCTCATCGTCTCACCTTCTCATCTCATCTCATCATCTAAATTCATCTCGTCATCTTCTCTCATCATCCCATCTCGTTATCTCACCTCATCATCCAGTCTCATCTTCCCATCTCATCTCCATGTCTCATCCCACCAGCTTGTCTCTTTGTCTCATCATTTCATCGCCCCATCTCACCATCTCATCTCATTCTCCCTTCTCATGGTCTCAACTCATCTTCTCATCATCTCATCTCATTGTCTCATTTCACCTCATCATTCTATTTCATTGTCCCATTTTGTCTCATCATCCATCTCATCATCCCATCTTGTCCTCCTGTCTCATGCTCCATCTCATCATACCATCTCATCATCTCATGTCATCCTCTCATCTCGACATCTCATCTCATTTTCTCATCATCTCCTCTCGTCTCATCATCTCGCTTCATCTCATCATCCCCACTCATCATCCCATCTCATCTCGTCTCATCTATTCATCCAGTCTCATCCTACAATCTCATCACCATGTCTCAAGCCAGCATCTTGTCTCATTGTCTCATCATTTCATCATCCCATCTTGTCATCTCAACTCATCGTCCTGTCTCATTGTCTCATCTCATCATCTCATCTTGTCTTGTCTCATCATCTCTTCTCATCTCATCATTCTCTCTCATCATCCCATCTCATCATCCCATCCCATCATCTCATGTTTTCATCTCTTCTTGTAGTCTCATCATGTCATCTCATCTCATCATCTCGCTTCATCTCATGTCCTCTCATCATCCCACCTCATCATCTCTTCTAATCGCATCATACCATCTCATATTCCCATCTCATCTCCTTGTCTCATTCCACATCTTGTCTCACTGTTTTATCATTTCATCATCCCACTCATCGTCTCATCTCATCTGCCCATCTCATCATCTCATCTCATCGTCTCATCTTGCTCATCTCATCATCTCATCTCATGATTCTGTCTCGTTTTCCTGTCTCATCTTGTCATCCCGTATGATTATCCCATCCCATCTTCCCATCTCCTCATCTCTCTCATCATCCCATCTCATCATTCATATCGTCGTCTCTTCTCGTAGATTCTTCTCATCATCTCATCTCATCCTTTCATCCTATCATCTCGTCTCATTGTCTCACTTCATCTCATTGTCTCCTCTCAACATCCCATCACGACATCTCATCTAATCTCATCGTCCTGTCTCATCTTCCCTTCTTGTATTCATGTCTCATTCCACTGTCTTGTCTCATCATCACATCGTCCCATCTCTTGATCTCAACTCATCGTCCTGTCTCATCATCTCATCTCATCATCTCATCTCATCTCATCATGCTGTCTCATTGTCATGTCTCATCTTGTCATCCCATCTCATCATGCCATCTCTTCATCCCGTTTCATCGTCCAACTCATCATCCTGTCTCATCATCTCATGTCATCATTTCATCTCGCAGTCTCATCTTGTCATCTCATCTCATCTCGTCAACTCATCACGTCTCATCACTTCACTCCATCTCATTGTCTCCTCTCATCATTCCATCTTGTCATCTCATCTCATATTGTCGTCCCATCTCATATACCCATCTCGTCTCCTTGTCTCATTCCACCATCTTGTCTCATTGTCTCATCATTTCATCTTCCGATCTCATGATCTCATCTCATCATCCCATCTCATCGTCTCATCTCATAGTCTCATCTTGTCTCATCTCATCTTGCATTCTGTCTGGTTGTCCTGTCTTATCTCATCATTCTGCCTCATCATCCCATCTCATCATCCCGTCTCATCATCTCAGGTCATTGTCTCATCTCTTAGTTTTGTCTCATCTTCTCATCTCATCATCTTGTCATCTCATCTCATCTCATAATCTCATTTCATCTCGTCATCTCTTCTCTTCATCCCATCTCATCATCTCGTCTCATTTCGCCATCCCATCTCATCTTCCCATCTCATCTCCATGTCTCATCCCAACATCTTGTCTCATTCTCTCGTCATTTCATCCTTCCATTTCGTCATCTTATCTCATCATCCCTACTCATCATCTCATCTCATCTTGTCTCATCTCATTGTCTCATCTCATCTCATCATTCTGTCTCAATCTCTCATATCATCTCGTCCACCCATCTCATCATCCCACCTCATCATCCCATCTCATTGACCAGCTCATCATCCCGTCTCATTATCTCAGGTCTTCGTCTCATCTCATCATCTCATCTCCTTGTCTCATCCCACCGTCTTGTCTCATTGTCTCATCATTTCATCATTCCATCTTGTCAACTCATCTCATCATCCTGTCTCATATTCTCATCCCATCATGTCATCTTGTCTCACCTCATTGTCTCATCTCATCATTCTGTCTCATTGTCCAGTCTCATCTCATCTCGTCATCCCATCTCATCATCCAATCTCATCATCCCATCTCATTATCTGTCTCATCATCCCATCTCATCATCTCATCATCTCATCTCATTCATCATCTGGCTTCATCTCTTCATCTCCTCACATCATCCCTTCTGATCATCTTGTCTCATCTCGTCATCCCATCTCGTCTTGCCGTCTCGTCTCCATGTCTCATCTCACCCACTTGTCTCATTGTCTCATCATTTCACTGTCCCATCACATCATCTCCTTTCATTATCCCATCTCATCATCTCATTTCATCATCTCATCTTTTTTCTTCTCATCATCTCATCCAATCTCATCACTCTGTCTTGTTGTACCATCTCAATTCATGATCCCGTCTCCTATTCCCATCTAATCATCCTATCTTATCATCCATCTCATCATTCCATATCATCATCTCATCTTGTCAGCTCATCTCATCATTTCATGTAATTGTCTGATCATATCATCACATCTCATCATCCCATCTCATCGTCTCATCATCTCATCTTGTTTCATCATCAGGCTTCATCTCTTCATCTCCACTCATCATCCCATCTCATTGTCTCATCTCATCTTGTCATCCCATCTCATCTCCATGTCTCATCTCACCACCTTGTCTTATTTTCTCATCATTTCATCATCCCATCTCTTCATCTCATCTAATCCTCCTGTGTTATTTTCTCATCTCATCATCTTACCTTGTCTCTTCTCATCGTCTCATCTCACCTCGTCATTCTGTGTCATTTTCCCATCTTGTCTCATCATCCCATCTCATCATCCCATCTCATCATCCAGTCTCATCGTCCGTCTCATCATCCCATCTCATCATCTCATGACATCCTCTCATCTCATCTTTTCATCTCATCATCTCATTTCATCGTCTCCTCATCACATCTTGTCTCACCATTTCGCTTCATATCATCTCCTCTCATCATCCCATCTCATTGTCTCACCTCATCTCATCATCCCATCTTGTCTTCCCGTCTCACCTCCATGTCTCATCCCACTGTCTTGTCTTGTTGTCTCATCATTTCAATGTTCCATCTCATCATCTCATCTCATTGTCCCATCTCATTGTCTCATCTCCTCATCTCATCTTGTCTCATTTCATCATCTCAACTCATCTCATCTTTCTGTCTCATTGTCCCATCTCTTCTCGTCATCCTTTCTCATCATCCCATCTCATCATGCTGTCTCATCATCCATCTACATCCTGTCTCATCATCTCATGTCATCATCTCATCTCGTCATCTCATCTCATCATCTCATCTCATTCTCTCATCATCTCATTTCATCCATCTCGCCATGCCATCTCATCATCTCCTGTCATTGTCTCATGTTGTCATCTCATCTCATTGTCTCATCACCTTATATTGTCTCCTCTTTCAATTCATCTTGTCATCTCCTCTCATCAGCACATCTCATCATGTCATCTCATCTCATCATCCCGTCTTGTCTTCCTATCTCACCTCCATGTCTCATCCCACCTTCTTGTCTCATTGTTTCATCATTTAATTGTCCCATCTCATAATCTCATCCCATCATCCCATCTCAACTTCTCATCTCAAGATCTCATCTTGTTTCGTCTCATCATCTCATCTCATCACGTAATTCTG
The DNA here is from genome assembly GCF_023851605.1 of Tamandua tetradactyla. NCBI lineage: Eukaryota > Metazoa > Chordata > Mammalia > Pilosa > Myrmecophagidae > Tamandua > Tamandua tetradactyla. The sequence continues at coordinate 4,385,495 of NC_135354.1, forward strand.
TCTCGTTTTCCCATCTTGTTTCATCATCCCATCTCATTATCCCATCTCTTATCCCATCTCATCATCCGTCTTGTCATTCTGTTTGATCATCTCATGTCATCATCTCATGCCATCCACTCATCTCATCATCTCATCTCATCATTTCATCATCTCATCTCATCTGTCTCATCATGCCATCTTATCTCATGTCATTGTCTCATGTCATCATCTCATCTCATCATGTCATCACATTGTCTCATCATCACATCTCGTCTCATCCTCTCAATTCATCTCATCATCTTTTCTCATCAACCATCTCATCATGTCATCTCATCTCTGCATTCCGTCTCTTTTTACTTTCTCATCTCCATGTCTCATCTCACCTTCTTATCTCATTGTCTCATCATTTCATTGTTTCATCTCATAATCTAATACCATCATCCCATCTCCACATCTCATCTCAACATTTCATCTTGTTTCATCTCGTCATCTCATCTCATCACATAATTCTGTCTCATTTTCTGTCTCATTTCATCATTCCGTCTCATCATCCCATCTCATTATCCATCTTGTCATTCTGTTTGATCATCTCATGTTTTCATCTCATCTCGTCATCTCATGTCATCATCTCATCATCTCATCTCGAGTCATCATGTCGGTTCATCTCGTTTTCTCCTCTCATCACCCCATCTCATCATCTCGTCTCATCTCGTCCTCCCATCTTTTCTTCCTGGTCATCTCCATGTCTCATCCCACTGTCTTGTCTCATTTTCACATCATTTCATAATCCCATCTCATCATCTCATCTCATCATCCCATCTCATCATCTCATTTCATCATCTCATCTTGTCTCCTCTCATCGTTTCAGCACATCTCATCATCCTGTCTCATTGGCCCATCTTGTCTCTTCATTGTATGTCATCATCCCTTTTGAAAATTCATCTAGTCATCCCATATCATCATCTTATGTCGTCATCTCATCTCGTACTCTCATCTCGTCATCTCATCTGATCATCTGATCATCTCTTTCATCTCATCATCTCGCTTCATCTTGTCTCCTCTCATCATCCCACCTTGTCATCACATCTCATCTCATAGTCCTGGAACATTCTCTCATCTCATCTCCATGTCTCATCCCACCGTCTTGTCTAATTTTCATGTCATTTCATTGTCCCATCTCATCATTCATCTCATTATCCCGTCTCATTGTCTCATCTCATCATCTCATCTTGTCTCATCTCATATTGTCATTCTGTATTGTGGTCCCATCTCGTCTCGCCATCCTGTCTCATCATCCCATCTCATCATCCCATCCCATCATCCATCTTGTCATCCCGTCTCATTATCTCATGTCATCGTCTCATCTCATTGTCACATCCCGTCATCTCATCTCATCGTCCTGTCCCTTCATCTCATCTCATCGTCTCATCTTGTCTCATCTCGTCATCTCATCTCTTCTTGTCATTCTGTCTTATTTTACTGTCTTGTCTTGTCATCCCGTCTCATCACCCCATCTCATAATCCTGTTGCATCATCTGTCTCATCATGCCATTTCATCATCTCAGGTCATCATCTCATCTCATCGTCTCATCTCGTCATCTCATCTCATCGTCTCATCATCTCATCTCATCATCTCACTTCATCTCGTCCTCTCCTCTCATCATCCCATCACGTTGTCTAATATCATTGTGCCATTCCATCTCATCTTACCTTCTGATCTCTGTGTCTCATTCCTCTTTCTTGTCTCATTGTCTCATCATTTCATCATCCCATCTTGTCATCCCATCTCATCATCCATCTCATCATCCCGTCTCATTATCTCATGTCATTGTCTCATCTCATCATCTCATCTCATCATCTCATCTCAATGTCTCATCATCTCATCTCATCTCATTGTCTCGCTTCATCTCTTCGTTTTCTCTCATCATCCCATCTGGTCATCTCATCTCATCTCATCATCCCATGTCATCTTCCTGACTCATCTTGATGTCTCATCCACCATCTTGTTTCATTGTCTCATCATTTCATCATCCCATCTCCTCACCTCATCTCATCATCTCCTCATCTCATCTCATCTCATCATCTCACTTCATCTCATCATCTCCTCTCATCACCCCATTTCGCATCTCATCTCATGCTGTCATCCTGTCTCATCTTTCTGTCTCACCACCACATCTCATTACACCATCTCATCTCATTGTCTCATCATTTCATCGCCCCTCTCATCATCTCATTTCATCATCCCGTCTCATCGTCTCATCTCATTGTCTCATCCTGTCTCATCTCGTCATTTCATCTCATCTTATCATTCTGTCCAATTGTCAGGTCTCATCTCGTCATCCCTTCTCATCATTCCATCTCATCATCCCGTCTCATCTTCCATCTCATCATCCCATCTCATTATTACATGTTGTTGTCTCAACCCGTAGTTTTGTCTCATCAACTCTTCTCATCGTCTCATCATATCATCTCATCTCATCATCTCGCTTCATCTTGTTGTCACCTCTCATCATCCCATCTCGTCATCTCATCTTATCTCATCATCCCGTCTCATCATCCCATCTCATCTCCATGTCCCCTCCCACTGTCTTGTCTCATTGTCTCATCATTTCATCATCCTGACTGGTCATCTCCACTTATTTTTCCATCTCATTGTCTCATCTCATTTTCACATCTTGTTCATCTTGTGATCTCATCCCATCTCATCATTCTGTCTCGTTTTCCCGTCTCATCCAATCATCCTGTCTCATCTTCCCATCTCCTCATCCTGTCTCATCGTCAGTCTCATCATCCCATCTCATCATCTCATGTCATCGTCTGACCTCATGGTCTTGTTTCTTCATCACATCGCATCGTCTCATCATCTTATCTCATCTCATTTCTCTTCATCTCGTCATCTCCTCTCATCATCCCATCTCATTGTTCCATCTCATCTCATCAACCCGCCTCATCATCCCATCTCATCATCCCTTCTCATCGTTCACCTTGTCATCCCATCTCATCATCCCTTTTCCTCATCTTGACTCGTCTTGTCTTCCTGTCTCATCTTCCTGTCTTCATGCCTTATCCCACCGTCTTGCCTTATTGTCTCATCATTTCATTGTCCCATCTCATCATCTCATCTCATCATCCCATCTCATCATCTCATCTCATCATCTCATCTTGTCTTGTCTCGTTGTCTCATCTCATCTCATCATTCTGTCTCATTGTCCCATCTCATCTTGTCATCTCATCTCATTGTCCCATCTCCTCATCCCTTCTTTCATCCGTCTCACATTCCATCTCATCATCTCATGTTGTCATCTCAACTCATTGTCTCATCTTGTCATCTCATCTCATCGTCTCATCTTCTCATCTGAACTCATTGTCCTGTTTCATCTTGTCATCTCCTCTCATCATACCATCTCGTCCTTTTTTCTCTTCGATCATTCCGTCTCGTCTTCCCATCTTGTCTCCATGTCTCATCCCACCATCTTGACTCATTGTCTCATCATTTCATCATTCCATCTCATCATCTCATCTCATCTTCTCATCTCATCATCTCACCTCATCTCGTCATACTCTCTCATTGTCCCATCTCATCTCATCATCCCATCTCATCATCTAATTTCATCATCCCATCTCATCGTCCATCTCATCATCCAATCTCATCTCATGTCATTGTCTAATCTTGTCGACTCGTCTCCTCATCTCATATCATCGTCTCATCTTGTCTCTTCTCATTGCCTCATCTCATCTCGTAATTCTGTCTCATTGTCCCATCTCTCCTCATCATCCCGCCTATCATCCCATCACCTCATCCCATCTTATCATCCATCTCATCATCCTTTCTCATTATCTCATGTCATCATCTCATCTCATAGTCTTGTCTGGTCATCTCATCTTGTCTCATCATATCACTTCATCTCATCATCTCCTCTCATCATCCCATCACATCATCTCATCTCATCTTGTTGTCCAGGTCATCTTCCTGTCTCATCTCCATGTCGCATCCCACCATCTTGTCTCGTTGTCTCATCATTTCATCAACCCATCTCGTCAACTCATCTCATCATCCTGTCTCATCATCTCATCTCATCCTCTCATCCTGTTTGTCTTGTCATTTATCACATCTCATCATTCTGTCTAGTTGTCCCATCTCCTCTTATCATCCCATCTCATCATCAAATCTTGTCATCCTGTCTCATCATCCATCTCATCATCCCATCTCATCATCTCATGTCATCATCTCATCTCATACTCTTGTTTCATCATCTCATCTCATCATCTCCTCATCTGATCTCGTCTCATCATCTTGCTTCATCTCGTCATCTCCTCTCATCATCCCATCTCTTCTTCTTGTCTCATCTCATTGTTCCATCTCGTCTTCCCATCTTGTCTCCATGTCTCATCCCACCATCTTCTCATTATCTCATCATTTCATCATCCCCTCTCATCATCTCTTCTCATTGTCACTCCTCATCATCTCATCACATCGTCTCATCTTGTCTCATCTCATCGTCTCATCTCATGTCATCATTCTGTCCCATTGTCCCATCTCATCATCCCATCTCATCATCTCATCTCATCATCTGTCTTATCATCCATCTCATCATGTCATGTCATTGTCTCATCTCATTTTTTCATCTCATCTCATCATCACATCTCACCTCATCCACTCACTTCATCTCCTCGCCTCCTCTCATCATCCCATCTTGTTATCTCGTCTCATCTCCTTGTAACGTCTCATGTTTCTGTCTCATCTCCATGTCTCAACCCAATGTCTTGTCTGCTTGACTTGTCATTTCATTGTCCCATCTCGTCATCTCATCTCATTGTCCCATCTCATCATCTCATCTCAACATCTCATCTCCTCATCTCATCTCATCATCTCGTCATCCCATCTCATCTCATTGTCTTGCTTCATCTCGTCGTCTCCTCTCATCATCCCATCTCGATGTCTCATCTCATCTCATCGTCCAGTCTCAATTCCCGTCTCAATACCATGTCTCATCCCACCATCTTGTCTCATTGACTCCTCATTTCATTGTCCCATCTCATCCTCTCCTCTAAACATCCCATCCCATTGTATCATCTAATCTCGTCTCATCATCCCAACTCATCTCGTTATTCTGTCTCTTTGTCCCTTTTTGTCTTTTCTTACCTTCTCATCATCCCATCTCGTCAGAGTGCCTCACCATCAGTATTGTCATTCCATCTCATCATCTCTTGTCATCACCTCATCTTGTCAGCACGTTTTGTCATCTCATTGCATCATCTCGTCATCTCATCTCGTCTCATCATCTCGCTTCATCTCGTCATCTCCTCTCATCATCCCATCTCATTGTCTCATCTCATTTTGTCATCCCGTTTCATCTTCCTGTCTCATCTCCATGTCTTACCCCAACACCTTGTCTCATTGTCTTGTCATTTCATCATCCCATGTCTTCATTTCAACACATCATCCTGTCTCATCATCTCATCTCATCATCTCATCTTGTCTCATCCCATTGTCTAATCTCATCTCGTCATTCTGTCTCATTTTCCCTTCTCATCTTGTCATCCTATCTTATCATACCATTTCATCATCCAGTCTCATCGTCCATCTCATCATCACATCTCATCATCTCATGTCATCGTGTCATCTCATCGTTTAGTCTCATCATCTCATCTCATCGTCTCACCATCTCATCTCATCACCTCATCATCTCATCTCGACTCATTGTCTCACTTCACCTCGTCATCTCTCATCCTCACATCTCATTGTCTCGTCTCATCTCATCATCCCATTTCATCTTCCCATATCATCTCCATGTCTCATTCCACCTTTCCGTATTATTGTCTCATCATTTCATTGTCCCAACTCATCATCTCTCTCATGATCCCATCTCATCGTCTCATCTCATTGTCTTATCTTGTCTCATTTCATCATCCCATCTCATCATCCCTCTTGTCTTCCCATCTCATCATCTCATGTCATCGTCCCATCTTCTCATCTCATCTCGTCATCTCATCTCATCCTCTCATCATTTCATCTCATCTCATCGTCTCACTTCATCTCATCGTCTGCTCTCATCATCCCATCTCAATGTCTCATCTCATCTTGTCGTCCCATCTTGTCTTCCCATCTCGTCTCCATGTCTCATCCCACCATCTGGTCTCATTGTTTCATCAACCCATCTCGTCATCTCATCTCATCTTCCCATCACATTATCTCATATCATCATCACATCTTGTCTCATCTCATCATCTCATCTCATCTCGTCATGCTGTCTCAATTTCCCTTCTCGTCTCCTCATGCCATCTCATCTTCCCATCTCATCAACCCATCCGGTCCTCCTTCTCGTCATCCCCTCTCATCATCTCATGTCGTCATCTAAACTCGTCTCATTTCATCATCTCATCTCATCCTCTCCTCATTTCTCCTTGTCTCATCGTCTCGTTTCATGTTGTCATCGCCTCTCATCATCCCATCTCGTTTTCTTGTCTTATCTCATCGTCCCATCTCATCTTCTCATCTCGTGTTCTTGCCTCATCCCACTGTCTTGTCTCATTGTCTCATCATTTCTTCATCCCATCTCATCATCTCATCTCATCGTCCCATCTCATTGTCTCATCTCATCATCTCATCCTCTCTCGTCACATCATCTCATCTCTTTTCGTCATTCTACCTCATTGTCCGGTCTCATCTCGTCATCCTGTCCCATCATCCCATATTGTCATCCCATCTCATCATCTGACTAATCATCCCATCTTATCATTTCATTTCATCATTTCATCTCGTAGTCTCATCGTATCATCTCATCATCTCATCATCTCATCTCACCCCATCATCTCGTTTCATCTAATCATCTCTCTTCATTGAATCTCATCATCTTGTCTCATCTCGTAGTGTCATCTCGTCATCTTATCTCATCGTCTTATCATCTCATCCCATGGCATCATCTCACTTCATCTCGTCCTTTCCTCTCATCATCCCATCTCGTCATCTCATCTCATCTCGTCATTCCATCCTGTCTTCTCGTCTCAACATGTCTCATCCCACCATCTTGTCTCATTGTCATGTCATTTCATTGTTCCAACTCATCATATCATCTCATCATCCTGTCTCATCGTCCCATCTCATCCTCTCATCTTGTTTTGTCTCATTGTCTCATCTCATCACTTCATTCTGTCTCGTTGTCCCATCTCATCTTGTCATCCCATCTCATCCTCCCATCTCGACATCCCATCTCACCGTCTGTCTAGTCATCCTGTCCCGTCGTCCTTCTCATCATCCCGAATCATCATCTCACATCATCATCTCATCTAATAGTCTCATCTCTTCATCTCATCTTATCGTCTCGTCATCTCATCTCATCTCATTGTCACGCTCCATCCCATCATCTCCTCTAATCATCCCCTCTTGTCCCGTTTCATCTCATTGTTTCATCTCATCTTCCCATCTCATCACCATGTCTCATGCCATTGTCTTGTCTCATTGTCTCGTCATTTCATCATCCAAACTTGTCATCTCATCTTATTTTCCCATCTCATCGTCTCATCTCATCATCTCATTTGGTCTAATCTCATCGTCTCATTTCTTCTCGTCTTTCTGTCTCATAGCCCATCTTGTCTGGTCATCCTCTCTCATCATCCCATCTCGTTATCCCATCTCCTTGTCCGTCTCATCATCCCGTCTCATCATCTCATGTCATCATCTCATCACGTAGTCTCTTTTCATCATCTCATCTCATCGTCTCATCATCTCATTTGGTCTCATCGTCTCACTTCACCTGATCACCTCCTCTTGTCTCGTCATCCCACCTCATCTCCATGTTTCATCCCACTGTCTTTTCTCATTGTCGTGCCATTTCTTTGTCCCATCTCATCATCTCATTGCATCATACCATCTCTTTGTCTCTTCTCATCGTCTCATCTTGTCTTCTCATGTCATCTCCTCTGATCTCACAGTTCTGTCTTGTCCCATCTCGTCATGCCATCCTGTCTCATCACCCCATCTTGTCATCCCATCTCATTGTCCATCTTGTCATCCCATCTTGTCATCTCATCTCATTGTCTTGTCTTGTCACCTCCTCTTATTGTCCTGTCATCTCATCTTGTCTCATCGTCTCACTTTATCTCATCGTATCCTCTCATCATGCCATCTCGTCGTTTCATCTTATTTCATCTTCCCATCTCATCCTCTCATCTCATCTCCATGTCTCTTCACACCGACTTGTCTCATTGTCTCATCATTTCATCATCCCGTCTTATCATCTCATCTCATTGTCTCACCTTGTTTCATCTCATCATCTCATCTTATCTCATCATTCTGTCTCATTGTCCCGTCTCATCTCGTCATCCCCTCTCATCGTCCTGTGTTGTCATCCCATATCATCATCCTTCTCATCATCCCGTCTCAACATCTCATGTTACCATCTCATTTTGTTGACTCATGTCGTCATCTCATCTCATCATCCTGTCCTCTTATCTCGTCTCATTATCTTGCTTCATCTCTTCCCCTCTCTTCATCCCATCTTGTCCTCTCGTCTCATCTTGTCATCCTGTCTTATCTTCCCATCTCATCTTCCTATCTCGTCTCTGTGTCTCATCCCACCATCTTGTCTCATTGTCTCATCATTTCATTGTCCCATCTCGTCCTCTCATCTCATCATCCCATCACATCATCTCATCCCATCTTCACATCTTGTTTCATCTCGTCATCTCATCTCATCTCATCATTCTGTCTTATTGTCCTGTCTCATCTCATAATCCCATCTCATCATACCATCTTTTCGTCCTGTTTCATTGTCTCATCATCTGATCTCATCATCTAATCACGTCATCTCATATCATCATCTCGTCTCATCATTTCATTTCATCTTCTTGTAATCTCATCTTGTCTCATCATCTCACTTCCTCTCATCATCCCCTCTCATCGTCCAATCTTGTCGTCTCGTCTCATCTCATTGTCCCATCTCATTTTCCCTTCTCATCTCCATGTCTAATTCCACTGTCTTGTCTTATTGTCTCATCATTTCATCATACCATCTCATCATCTAATCTCATTGCCCAGTCACATCATTTCATCTCATTGTCTCATCTTGTTTCATATCATCGTCTCTTCTCATCTCTTCCTTCTGTCTCATTTTCCCATCTAGTCTCATCATCTTGTCTCATCATCCCATCTCATCATCCCATCTCACCATCCTTCACGTCATCCCATTTCATCAACTCATGTTGTTGTCTGACCTCGTCATCTCATCTCTTCATCTCATCTCATCGTCTCATCATCTCATCTCATTTCATCATCTCTCTTCATCTCGTCATCTCCTCTCATCATCCCTTCTTGTCATCTCATCTTATCATGTCTTCCCATCTCATAGTCCCGTCTCATCATCTCATCATCACATCTTGTCTCATCTCGTTGTCTGACCTTATCTTGTCATTCTGTCTCATTGTCCCGTCATATCTTGTCAACCAATTTCATTATCCCATCTCATAATCCCATCTTATCATCCGTCTTGTCACCAGATCTCATCATCACTTCTCATAATCTTTTCTCATCTCGTTGTCTCATCTCAGCCTCCCATCTCATCTCCATGCCTCATCCCACCGTCTTGTCTCATTGTCTCATCATTTCATCCTCCCATCTCATCGTCTCATCTCATCATCCCATCTCATCCTCTCATCTCATCGTCTCATCATATCCCGTCTCGTCATCTCATCTCATTTCATCATTCTGTCTTGTTGTCCCTTCTCATCTCATCATCTCATCTCATCATCTTATCTCATCATCTCATCTCGTCATCCTTTCTTTCATCCATCTCATAATTCCGTCTCATTATCTCATGTCATCATCTCATCTCGTCATCTCATCTTCTCATCTAATCTCATCATCTCTTCATCTCATCTCGAATCATTGTCATATTTCATCTCATTGTCTTCTCTCATCATACCATCTCGTTGTTTCCTCTCTTCCCATCACCCCATCTCATCTTCCTGTCTCATCTCCATGTCTCATCCAACCATCTTTTCTCATTGTCTCATCATTTCATTGTCCCATCCCGTCAACTCATCTCATCATCCCGTTTCATCATCTCATCTCATTGTCTCATATTGTCTCATCTCGTCATCTCATCTTCTCTCGTCATTATGTCTCCATGTCCCATCTCATCTTGTAATCCCATCTCATCATTCCATCTCATCATCCTGTCTCATACTCTGTCTCGTCATCCCATCTCACCATCTCATATCGTCATCAGAACTCATTGTCTCCTCTCATCATTTCATCACATTGTCTCCTTATCTCATCTGTTCTTAACATCTTGTTTCATCTCATCATCTCCTCTCATCATCCCTTCTTGTCATCTCATCTTATCATGTCTTCCCATCTCATCTAATCATCTCGTCTCCATGTCTCATCTCATGTCTTGTCTCATTGTCTCATCATTTCATCATCCCATCTCTTCATCTTATCTCATCATCCCATCACATAATCTCCTCTCATCATCTCATCTTGTCTCATCATATCATCTCATCTCATCATTCTGCCTCATTGTCCCATCTCGTCTCATCATCCCATCTCATCATCCCATCTCATCATCCTGTCTCATTGTACATCTAGTCATCCCTTCTCATCATCTCATGTTGTCTTCCCTTCTTGTAGTCTCCTCTTGTTATCTGATCTCATCCTCTCTTCATCATATCTCATCTCATCATCTCGTTTCAACCCATCGTCTCCTCTCATCATCCCATTATGTCATCTTGTCTCATCCTGTCATCTCATCTCATCTCGTCGTCCCATCTCGTGTTCCCATCTTGTCTCCATGTCTCATCCCACCATCTCGTCTTATTCTCTCATTGTTTCATCGACCCAACTCGTCATCTCATTTCATTGCTCCTTCTCCTCATCTCATCACATCACCTCATCTTATCTCATCTCATTGGCTCATCTCATATCATCATTCTCTCTCGTCCCATCTCATCTCGTCATCCCATCTTATAATTCCATTTCATGGTCTATTTCATCATCCAGTCTCATCATCTCATATCATCATCTCATCTTGTAGTCTCATCTCATCATCTCATCTAATCATCTCATCATCTCATCTTGTCTCATTGTCCCACTTCATCTCATTGTCTCCTCTCATCATCCCATCTTGTCTTCTCGTCTCATCTCCTTGTCACATCTCATCTTCCCATCTCATCTCCATGTCTCATCCCACCATCCTGTCTTATTTTTTCGTCATTTCATCATCCCATCTTGTCATCTCAAATCATCATCCTGACTCATCCTCTCATCTCATCATCCCATCCTCTCCCATCTCATCATCTCATCTCATGCCATTATTGTGTCTCGCTGTCCTGTCTTGTCTAGTCATCCTGTCTCATCATCCCATCTTATCATCCCATCTCATGGTCGTTCTCATCATCCCATCTCATCATCTCATATGTCTTCTCAACTTGTCATGTCGTCTCATCATCCCATCTCGTCGTCTCATCTCATCTCATTGTCCCGTCTTGTCCTCCTGCCTCATCTCCATGTCCCATCCCACCATCTGTTCTCCTTGTCTACTCATTTCATCGTCCCTTCTCGTCATCTCAACTCATCTCATCATTCTGTCTCATTGTCCCATCTCATCTCGTCATCCTGTCTCATCATCTTATCTCTTCATTCTGTCTCATCTTCCATTTCATCATCCCACCTCATCATCTCATATCATCATCTCATCTCATAATCTCCTCTCATCAACTCATCTCATCATCATCTTGTCATCTCATCTTGTCTCATTATCTCAATCCATCTCATCATCTCCTCTCATCATCACAACTCTTCTTCTCGTCTCATCTCATCATCCCATCTCATCTTCCCCTATCGTCTCCATGTACCATCATATTGTGTGTATCTTTGTCTCATTATTTCATCATCCCATCCCATCACCTCTTCTCATTGTCCCATCTCATAATCTCCTCTCATCATCTCATCTTGTCTCATCTTGTCCTCTCATCTCATCTCGTCATTCTGTCTCATTGTCCCTTCTCCTCTCTTCGTCCCATCTCATCATCCCCTCTTATCATCCTGTCTCATTGTCCATCTCATCATCCCATCTCATTATCTCATATTGTTGACTCATCTCATAGACTCGTCTCGTCATCTCCTCTCATCATCCCAACTTGCTGTCTCATCTCATCTTGTTGTCGCCTCTCTTCTTCCCATCTCATCTCCATGTCTCATCCCACTGTCTTTTCTCATTGTCTCATCATTCCAACGTCCCATCTCGTTATCTCATCTCTTATCCCAACTCATGGTCTCCTCTCATCATCCCATCTTGACTCATCACAACGTCTCATCTCATCTTGTCATTCTGTCTCATTCCATCTCATCTCATCATTCTGTCTCATAATCCTACCTCATCATCCCATCTCATGAACTGTCTTGTTATCCCGTCTCATCATCTAAGGTCATCGTGTGATCTCCTAGTCTTGTCTCCTCATCTCATCTCATCTTGTCATCACATCTCATCTCATTGTGTCATTTCATCTCGTCATCTGCTCTCATCATCCCATCTCATCTTCCCGTCTTGTCTCCATGCATGTCTCATCCCACCATCTTGTCTCATTGTCTCATCATTTCATCGACCCATTTCATCATCTCATCCCATCGTCCCACCTCATCATCACATAATATCATCTCATCTTGTCTCGTCTCGTCATCTCATCTCATCTCGTCATTTGATCTAGTTGTCCCATCTCGTCTCATCACCCATCTCATCATATGTCTCATGTCCATTCTGTCATCCTGTCTCATCATCTCATGTCATTGTCTCATCTCATAGTCCCGTCTCATCCTCTCATCTCATCCTCTCTCCGTCTCATCTCGTCCCATCATATTGCTTCATCTCATTGTCCCCTCTCATCTGCTCATCTCATCATCTTGTCTCTCCTTGTCATCCTGTCTCGTCTTCCCATCTCCTCTGCAGGGCTCATCACAATGTCTTGTCTCATTGTTCTGCCATTTCATCATCATATCTTGTCATCTCATCTCATCATCCCGTCTCATTGGCTCATCTCATCATCTCATCTTGTCTCGTCTCATCATCTCATCCCATCTCATCATTGTCTCCATGTCCCATCTCTTCTCATTATTCTGCCTCATCATCCCATCTCGTCATTCCATCTCATGATCCATTTCATCATCTCATCTCATCGTCCCGTCTCATTGTCTCATCTCATCATCTCATCTTGTCTCATCTCCTCTTTAATCTCATCTCATCATTCTGTCTAGTCTCCCGTCTCATCTTTTCCTGCTTCTCATCATCCCATCCCATCATCCCGTGTCATCGTTTGACTCATCATCCCATCTCATCTTATCATGTTGTTGTCCCATCTCATCATCTCATCTCTTCATCTCATCTCAACTTCTCATCATCTCATCTCATCTTATCACCTCCCTTCATCTCTTCCTCTCCTCCGTTCATCCCAACTCATTGTCTCATCTCATCTCATCATCCCATCTCATCTTACCATCTCATCTCTATGTCTCCTCCCACACTCTTATCTCATTGTCTCCTCATTTCATCATCACATCTGTTCATCTCATCTCACCATCCCATCTCATCATCTCTTCTCATACTTTCATCATATCTCATCTCTTTGTCTCATCTAATCTTGTCATTCTGTCTCACCTCCCATATCATCTCATCATCCCATCTCATCATTCCATCTTGTCATCCTGTCTCATCATCTCATGTTGTTGTCTCATCTCATCATCTCATCTCGTCATCTCATCTCATCATCTCACTTCATCTTGACATCTCCTCTCATTATCCCCTCTCGTTGTCACATCTCAGCTCGTCGTCCTATCTCATTTTCCCATCTCCTCTCCATGTATCATCCCACCATCTTGTTCAATTGTCTCATCATTTCATTATCCCATCTCGTCATCTCATCTCATCATCTCTTCTTGTCTCATTTCATCATCTCAACTCATCTCATCATTCTGTCTCATTGTCCCATCTTGTCTCGTCATCCCTCCTCATCATTCCATCTCATCATCCCATCTCATTGTCCATCTCATCATCCCATCTCATCATCTCCCCTCGTCATCTCATCTCATTGTCTCGTCTTGCCATCTCATCTCATCATCTCATCATCTCATCTCATCATCTCACTTCATCTTGTCAACACCTCTCATCATCCCATCTCTTCATCTCATCTTATCCTTTCATCCCATCTCATCTTCCCATCTGATCTCCATGTCATCCCCCAGTCTTTTCTCATTGTTTCTTCATTTCATCATCCATCTCATCATCTCACCTCATTGTATCATCTCAGTATCTATTCCCATCATCTCATCTTGTCTCTTCTTGTTGTCTTATCTCCTCTCGTCACTCTGTCTCGTTTTCCCCTCTCGTCTCATAATTCCATCTCATCATTCCATCTCGTCATACCATCTCATAGTCCTTCTTATCTTCCCTTCTTATCATCTCATGTTGTCTTCCCATCTCATAGTCTCATCTTGTTATCTGATTTCATCCTCTTATCATCACAGCTTGTCTCATCATCTCACTTCAACTCGTCATCTCCTTTCATCATCCCATTACATCATCTCGTCTCATCCCATCATCTCGTCTCATTGTCATCCCATCTTGTCTTCCCATCTCATCTCCATGTCTCATCCCACCGTCTCATTTCATTTTCTCATTCTTTCATCATCCCATCTCGTCATCTCATTTCATCGTCCCTTCTCATTGTCTCATCACATCATCTCATCACTTCATCCCATCCTATCTCATCTCATCATCTCATTTCATATCATCATTCTCTCTCATTGTCCTGTCTCGTCTTGTCATCCTGTCTCCTCATCCCATCTCATCATCCCATTTGATCATCTGTCTCATCATCCCGTCTCATCATCTCATATCATCGTGTCATCTTGTATTCTCATCTCGTCGTCTCATCTAATCATCTCATCTCATCTCGTCTCATTGTCTCGCTTCATCCTGTCATCACCTTTCATCATCCAATCTCATTGCCCTGTCTCATCTTGTCATATTTTTTCGTCTTCGCATCTCATCTCTATGTCTTATCCCACCATCTTGTCTCATTGTTTCATCATTTCATCTTCCCATCTCATCATCTTATATCATCATTTGACTCTTCTCCTCTCATCGTCTCATCTCATCTCATCTTTTCTCATCTCATCATCTCATTCTATCTCCTCATTCTGTCTTGTCCCATCTCGTCTCATCATTCTGTCTCATCATCCTATCTTGTCATCCTCTCTTATTTTCCGTCTCATCATTCCGTTTCATCATCTCATGCCATGGTCTCATCTCATCATCTCATCTCATCATCTCGTCATCTCATCTTGTCTCATCATCTCACTTCATCTCATCATCTTCTCTCATCATCCCATCTCGTCATCTTGTCTCATCTTGTTGTCCTGTCTCATCTTTCCGGCTCATCTCCATGTCTCATCCTAACTTCTTGTCTCATTGTCTGATCATGTCATTTTCTCATTTCATCATCTCATCTCATCATCCCATCTCATCATCTCTTCTCATCGTCACATCTTGTCTCATCTTGTTGTCTCATCTCATCTCATCATTCTGTCTCGTTGGCCCACCTTGTCATCCCATCTCATCATCCCATCTCGTCATCCCATCTCATCATTCATCTCATCATCCCATCTCATCATCTCATCTCATGCTCTCATCTCGTAGTCTCGTCTTGTTATCTCATCTCATCCTCTCGTAATCTCATTCATCTCATCATCTCCCTTCATCTCGTCATCTCCTCTCATCATCCCATCTCATCGTGTCTTCTCATCTCATCATGCTGACTTGTCTTCCTGTCTCGTCTCCATGTCTTATCACACACTCTCGTCTCATTGTCTCATCATTTCATTGTCCCATCTCATCCTCTCATCCTCCCGTCTCACTGTCTCATCTCATCATCTCGTCTTGTCTCGTCTCATATTCTCATTTCATCTCATCATTTTGTCTCATTGTTCCGTTTCATCTCATCATCCCCTCTCATCATCCCATCTCATCTTCCGTCTTGTCATCCCTTCTCAACATCTCGTCATTGACTCATCTCGTAGTCTTGTTTCATCATCTCATCTCATCTTGTCATCTCATCTCATCTCATTGTTTCATTTCATCTTGTTGTCTCTTCTAATCATCCCATTTCGTCATCTCGTCCCATCTCATCATCCTGTCTCATCTTCCTGTCTCATCTCCATGTCTCATCCCACCGTTGTCTCATTGTCTCGTCATTTCATTGTCCCATCTTGTCATCTCATCTCATCCTCCCATCTCGTCTCATCCCATCTTCTCATCTTGTCTCATGTTGTCATCTCATCTCATCTCGTTGTTCTGTGTTATGATCCTGTCTTGTGTCATCATCCCATCTCAACATCCCATCTCATCATCCTGTCTCATTGTCCATCTCTTATTCCCTTCTCATCATATCATGCCATCATCTCAGCCTGTAGTCTCATCTCATCATCTCATTTCATCATCTCATCTCACCTTGTCTCATTGTATCGCTTCCTTTCATCATCTCCTCTAATCATCCCACATTTTCATCTTGTTTCATCTTGTTGTGCCATCTCATCTTCCCTTTTCATCTCCATGCCTCATCCCACCATCTTTTCTCATTTTCTCATCATTTCAACATCCCATCTCGTCATCACTTCTCATTGTTCCACTTCATCCTCTCATTTCATCCTCTCATCTTGCTTTCTCATCTCATCTTATTATTCTGTCTTGTTGTCCCATCTTGTCTCATCATCCTGTCTCATCATCCCATCTCGTAATCCCATCTCATCATCCGTCTCATCATCCCATTTCAACATCTCATGTCATCGTCTCATCTCAAAGTCTCGTCTCATGATCTCATCTCATCATCTCAGTATCTCATCTTGTCTCATCCTCTCACTTCATCTTGCCATCTCCTCTCATCATCCCATCTCGTCATCTCATCTCACCATCCCATTTCGTCTTCCTTTCTCATCTCCATGTCTCATACCACTGTCTTGTCTCATTGTCTCATCATTTCATCATCCCATCTCATCATCTAATTGCATCGTCCCTTCTCATCATCTCATCTCATCATGTCACCTTGTCTCATCTCATCATCCCATCTCATCTCATCATTCAGTCTCATTGTCTCATCTCGTCAAGTCATCCTGTTTCATCAACCCATCTCGTCATTCCATCTCATCATCTGTCTCATCATCCCTTCTCATCATCTCATGTCATTGCCTCATCTCATCTCATGTTGTCCTCTCATCTCATCATCTCATAATTTCATCTCATTCCATCATCACGCTTCATCTCGTCATCTCCTCTCTTCATCCTATCTTCTCATCTCTTCTCTCGTCATCCCATCTCATCCTCCTGCCTCATCTCCATGTCTCATCCCACCATCTTGTCTCATTGTCTCATCGTTCCATCGTCCTGTCTTGTCATCTCATATCATCCCGTCTTGTCCTCCCATCTCATCTCCATGTCTCATCCCACTGTCTTGTCTCATTGTCTCATCGTTTCATCATCCCAACCCTTCATCTCATCTCATCTTCCCATCTCATCATCTCATCTCATTGTCTCATCTTGTCTCGTCTCATCATGTCATCCCATCTTATCATTCTGTCTTGTTGTCCCATCTTGTCTCACCATCCCATCTCATCACCCCATCTTGTCATCCCATCTCATCGTCCATCTCATCATCCCATGTCATCATCTCATCCCGATGTCTTGTCTCATCATCTCAACTCATAGTCTCATCATCTCATCTCATCATCTAGCTTCACCTTGTCATCTCCTCTCATCATCACATCTCGATATCTCATCTCATCTCATCATCCCGTCTCATCTTCCCATCTCGTTTCCATGTCTCATCCCATTGTCCTGTCTCATTGTCTCATTTCATATTCCCATCTCATAATTTCATCTCATTGTCCCATCTCATTGTCTCTTCTCATTGTCTCATTTTTCTAGTCTCCTTGTCTCATCTCTTCTCTTCAGTCTGTCTCATTGTTTCTTCATGTCTTGTCATCCTGTCTCATCATCCCATCACGTCACATCATCCCATCTCATAATCCCATTTCATCATCCAGCCATATAGTCCACCTCCTCATCCCGTCTCATCATCTCATCTCATCATCTCATCTAGTAGTCTTGTCTTGTCATCTCATCTCATCGTCTCATCATCTTATCTCATCTCATCATCCTGCTTCATCTTGTCCTCTGCTCTAATCACCTTATCTCGATATCTCATCTCATCTCATTGTCCTGTCTCATCTTCCTGTTTCATCTCCAGGTCTTATCCCACTGTCTTATCTCATTGTCTTTTCATTTCATCGTTCCATCTCATCATCTCATCTCATCATCCTGTCTCAATGTCTCATCAGGTCTCGTCTTGCATCTCATTTGATCTCGTCATTCTGTTTCATTTTCCCGTCTCATCTCATCATCCCATCTCATCATCCCATGTCATCATTGTGTCTCATCATCTCATACTGTCATCTCATCTCATAGTCTCATCTCATCATCTCATCATGTGGTCATCTCAACTTGTCTCATTGTCTCACTTCATCTTTTTCTCCTCTCATCATCCCATCTCATCATCTCATCTCATTTCATCATCCCGTCTCATCTTCCCTTCTTGTCTCCATGTCTTATCCCAATGTCTTGTCTTATTGTCTTATCAATTCATTGTTCCATCTCGTAATCTCATCTCATCATCCCTTCTCATTGTCTCATCTCATCATCTCATCTTGTCTCATCTCGTCATCTCACCTCATCTCATCATTCTGTCTCATTGTCCCATCTCGCATCGTCATCCCATCTCATCATCTCATGTTGTCACCTCGTCTCATAGTCTTGTCTCGTCATCTCATCTTATCATCTCATCATCTCATCTCATTTGACCATCTCGCTTAATCTCGTCATCTCCTCTCATCATCCCATCTCGTCATCTCGTCTCATCTCATCATCCTGTCTCATCTTCCCATCTCATCTCCATGTCTTAATCCACTGTCTTGTTTCATAGTCTCATCATTTCATCCTCCCATATCATCATCTCATCTCATTGTTCTGTCTCTTCACCTCATCTCATCATCTCATCTTGTCTCCTCTCATTGTCTCTTCTCATCTTTCTGTCCCGTTTACCCATCTCATCTCATCATACTGTCTCATCATCCCTTCTCGTCATCTCATCTCAACGTCTGTCTCATCATCCTGTATCATCATCCCATGTCATCATCTCATCTCATTGATTCATCTCGTCATCTCATCTCATATTCTCATCATCTCATCTTGTTTCATCCTCTCACTCCATCTCATTCTCTCCTGTCATCATCCCATCTCGTTGTCTCACCTCATCTCATCATCCCTTCTCATCTTCCC
Organism: Tamandua tetradactyla; assembly: GCF_023851605.1. Lineage (NCBI taxonomy): Eukaryota > Metazoa > Chordata > Mammalia > Pilosa > Myrmecophagidae > Tamandua > Tamandua tetradactyla. Next base: position 4,404,853 of record NC_135354.1, read on the forward strand.
ATCTCGTCTCCATGTCTCATCCCACCATCTTGTCTCATTGTCTCATCATTTCATTGTTCCATCTCATCATCTCATCTCATCATTCTGTCTCATCATCCCTTCTCATCGTCTCATCCTGTCTCATCTCATCATCTCATCTCCTCGTTCTGTCCCCTTGTCCCGTCTCACCTCATCATCCCGTCTCATCATCCCATTTCTTCATCCCATCTTATCATCCATCTTGTCATCCCATCTTATCATCTCATTTTGTCATCTCATCTCATCATCTCAACTCATCGTCTCATCATCTCATCTCGTCTCATCACCTCGCTTCATCTCATCGTCTCCTCTCATCATCTCATCATTCACCTCATCTCATCTCATCATCCCATCTTGTCTTCCCTTCTCGTCAGCGTGTCTGATCCAACAGTTTTTTTCATTGTCTCATCATTTCATCATCCCATCTCTTCATCTCATCTCATCAACCATACTCATTGTCTCATCTCCTCATCTCATTTTGTATCATCTCATTGTCTCATCTAATCTCATCATTCTCTCTCATTGTCCCATCATGTCTCTTCATCCATCACATCATCCCATCTCATCATGCCATCTCTTCGTCTGTCTCATCATCCCACCTCCTCATCTCATGTGTTCCTCTCATGTCATAGTCTCACCTCATCATCTCATCTCATCGTCTCATCATCTTATCTCATCTCATTGTCTCACTTAAACTTGTTGTCTCCTCTAATCATCCCATCTCATCATATCATCTCATCTCATCACCCTGTCTCGATTTCCGGTCTTGTCTCCATATCCCATCCCATCATCTTGTATCATTGTCTCATCATTTCATCTTCACATCTCGTCTTCTCCTCTCATTGTCCCATCTGATTGTCTCACCTCATTGTCTCATCTTGTCTCAGCTCATCATCTCATCTCATCTCGTCATTCTGTCTCATCCTTTCTCTTCCCATCATCCTGTCTCATTATCCCATCTCATCATCCTGTCTCATCATTCATCTCATCATCCCATCTCATCATCTCATGCTGTCATCTCTTCTCGTTGTCTCATCTCATCATCTCATCTCACCGTCTCATCATCACTTCTTATCTCATTGTCTCTCTTCATCTTGTTGTCAACTCTCATTATCTCTGCTCATCATCTAGTCTCATTTCATCATCCCATCTTGTCTTTCCATCTAATCTCCATGTCCCATCCCTCCATTTTGTTTCATTGTCTCATCATTTCATCTTTCCATCGCATCATCTCATTTCATCTTCCCATTTCGTCATCCCTTCTCATCATTTTTCTCATCATCCCCTCTCATAATCTCAGGTCATCATCTCATCTCATAGTCTCATCTCATCATCTCATCATCTCATCTCTCATCATCTTGCTTCACCTCATCGTCTCCTATCATCATCCCATCTCATTGTCTCATCTCATCTCATCATCCCGTCTCATCTTCCCATCATGTCTCCATGTCTCATCCCAAAGTCTTGTATCATTTTCTACTCATTTAATCGGCCAGTCTCATCATCTCATCTCATTTTCCCCTTTCATCATCTCATATTGTCGTCTCATCTTGTCTTGTCTCATCTCTCATCTAATCTCGTCATTCTGTCTCATGGTCCCATCTTCTCTCATCATCCTGTCTCATCATCCCATCTCTTCATCCCATCTCATCATGCGTCTCATTGTCCTGTCTCATCATCTCATCTCATCGTCTCATCTCATCATCTCATTTCATCATCTCATTGTCTGATCTCGTCTCATCCTCTAGCTCCATCTAGTTGTCTCCTCTCATCATCCCATCTCATTGTTTCATCTTCCCATTTCATCTCCATATCTCATCCCACCCTCTTGTCACATTATCTCATCATTTTATCATCCCACCTCATCATTTCATCACATCATCCTGTCTCATCATCTCATCTCATTGTCTCATCTCATCATCTCATCTTTACTTGTCTCATCATCTCATCTCATCTCATTCTGTCTTGTTTTCCCGGCTCATCTTGTCATCCCGTCTCATCATCCCATCACTTCATTCCATCTCATCATCTGCCTCGTCATACCGTCTCATCATCTCATGTCATCGTCTCATCTCACATTCTGTCTCATCATCCCATCACTTCATCCTGTCTCATCATCTGTTTCATCATCCCATCTTATCATCTCATGTCATCATCTGATCTGGTAATCTCCTCTCATCAATTCATCTCATCATCTCATCTTGCCTCATTATCTCAATTCATCTCATTGTCTCCTCTCATCATCCCATTTCTTCTTCTCATCTCATTTCATCCAATCTCATCTTCCCCTCTCATCTCCATGTTCTATAACATTGTTTGTATCTTTGCCTCATCATTTCAGCATCCCATCCCATCAGCTCAGCTCATCTCCCCATCTCATTGTCTCCTCTCATCATCTCATCTTGTCTCATCTCATTCTCTCATCTCATCTCATCATTCTATCTCATTTTCTCTTCTTGTCTCTTCATCCCGTCTCATCATCCCATCTCATCATCACGTCTCATCTTCCATCTCATCATTCAATCTCATCATCTCATAATGTCAAATCATCTCATATACTCGTCTCATCATCTCATCTCATTGTCTCGTCATCTCATCTCATCTCATCATCTCGCTAAACCTCGTCATCTCCTCACATCATCCCATCTCGTTGTCTCCTCTCATCACATCGTCCAATCTCATCTTCCCGTCTGGTCTCCATTTCTCATCCCACCAACTGGTCTCATTGTCTCATCATTTTATCATCCCATCTCATCATCTCATCTCATCGTCTGGTCTCATTGTCTCTTCTAATCATCTCATCTTGACTCATCTCATCCTCTCATCTCATCTCGTCATTCTATCTTGTGCCATCTCTTCATGTCATCCCGTCTCATCATCCAATCTCATCATCCCATCTCATCATCTGTCTCATAATCCCATTTCATTATCTAATGTGATCTTCTCATCTCGCAGCCTTTTCTCATCTTCTCACTTCATCATCTCGTCATCTCATCTCATCCTCTTGCTTCATCTCGTCGTCTCCTCTCATCATCCCATCTCCTCATCTCGGCTCATCTCATCTTCCCATTTCATCTTCCCATCCCGTCTCCATGTCACATCCCACCATCTTCTCTCATTGTCTCCTCATTTCATTGTCCCATCTCATCATTTCATCTCATCATCCCATCTCATCTTCTCATCTGATTGTCTCATCTTGTCTCATCTTGTCCTCTCATCTCATCTTGTCATTCTGTCTCATTGTCCCTTCTCATCTCATCATCCCATCACATCATCCCAATTCATTGTCCATCTCCTCATTCTGTGTCATCATATAATGTCATCATCTAATCTCATAGTCTCATCTCCTCATCTCATCTCATCATCTCATTGTCTCATCTCATCTCATCATCTCACTTCATCTCATCATCTCCTCTCTTCATCCCATCGCATCGTCTCATCTCATCTTGTCTTCCTGTCCCATCTCCATGGCTCATCCCTCCATCTTGTCTCATTGTCTCCTCATTTCATCATCCCATCTCTTCATTTCATCTCATCTTCTCATCTCATCTTCTAATCTCATGGTCTCATCTTGCCTTGTCTCATCATCTCAACTCATCTCTTCATTCTGTCTCATTTTCTCATCTCTTCTCATCATCCTGTCTCATCATCTGTCTCATCCTGTCTCATCATTTCATGTCTTCATCTCATCTCATCATTTTGTCATCTCATCTCGTCACATTGTCTCACTTCATCTTGTTGTCTTTTCTCATCAGAACATCTCACCATCTCATCTCATCACGTCATCCCATCTTGTCTTCCTGTCTCGGCTCCATGTCACGTTCCACTGTCTTGTTTCATTGTCTCATGATTTCATCATCTCATCTCATTTCCCTGTCTCATCATCTCATCTCATCATCTCATTGTGTCTCATCTCATCGTCTCATCACATCTCATCATTCTTTCTTGTTGTCCTGTCTTGTCTTGTCATCATCACATCATCTCATCTCGTCATCCCGTCTCATCATCCCGTCTCATCTTCCCGTCTGATCGTCTGTCTCATAATCTCATCTCATTATCCATCTCATCATCCCGTCTCATCATCCATCTCATCATCTCACTTCATGTTGTTGTCTTCTCTCATCATCCCATCTCATCATCTTTTCTCATCTCGTTGTCCTGTCTCATTCTCCTGTCTTATCTCTATGTCTTATCCCACTGTCTTGTCTCATTGTTTCACCATTTCATTGCCCATCTGGTCATCTCATCTCATCATCCCGTCTCACTGTTTGATCACATCATCTCATCTTGTCTCATCTCGTCATCTCATCTCAACTCATCATTCTCTCTAGTTGTTCCATCTCATCATCCCATCTCATCAACCCATCTTGTCTTACTGTCCCATCATCCGTCTCACCATCCTGCCTTGTCATCTCTTGTTATTGTCTCATCTCACAGTCTCATCTCATCATCTCATCTCATCCTCTCATCATCTCATCTCGTCTCATCATCTCACTTCAGCTCGTCGTCTCCAGTCATCATCACTTCTCGTTGTCTCATCACATCTTGTCATCCCATCTTGTCATACCATCTCTTCTCCATGTCTCATTGCACGATCTTCTCTCACTGTCTTGTCATTTCATCGACCCATCTTGTCATCTCATCCCATTGTTCTGTCTCATCATCTCATCTCATCATCTCATCTTGCCTCTTCTTGTCATCTCATCACATTTAATCATTCTGTCTCATTGTTCCGTCTTGTCTCATTATCCCATCTCATCATCCCATCTCGTCATCCCATCTCATCGTCCATCTCATCGATCCATCTCATCATCTCTTGCTGTGGTCTCATCTTGTAGTCTCGTCTCATCATCTTGTCTCATCCTCTCATCGTCTGATCTCCTCTCATCATTTGTTTCATCTCATCATCTCCCCTCATCATCCCATTTTGATGTTTCATCTCATCTGGATGTCCCATCTCATCTTACCATCTGGTCTCCATGTCTCATCGCACTGTCTTGTCTCATTTTCTCATCATTATATCATCCCATCTCGTCATATCACCTCATCATCCTGTCTCATCATCTCCTCTCATCTTCTCATCTTGTCTCATCTCCTCATCTCACCTCATCTCAGTCTCGTTGTCCCATCTTGTCTTGTCATCCTGTCTCATCTTCCCATCTCTTCATCCCATCTCATCATCCATCTCATCATGCCATCTCATCATCTCATTTCACCATCTCATCTCATTGACTCATCTTGTCATCTCATCTCATTGTCTCTCTTCATCTCGTCATGACTTTTATTATCCCATTTTGTCATCTCTTCATCTCATCATCCTGACTCATCTTCCTGTCTCATCTCCATATCTCATCCCACTGTCTTGTCTCAGTGTCTCATCATTTCATTGTCCCATCTCATCACTTCATCTCATCATCCCATCTCTTCATCCCATGTCATCATATCATCTTGCCTCATCTCATCATCCCATCTCATCATCCCATTATGTCTTCTGTCTCAACATCCCCTCTCATCATTTCATGTCTTTGTCTCATCCTGTCATCTCATCTCATCATCTCATCTCATCTCGTCTCATCATCTCCCTTCAACTTGTCGTCTCCTATCATCATCCCATCTTGTCATCTTGTCTCATGTGTTCGTCCCATCTGGTCTACCTGTCTCACCTCCATGTCTGATTCCAACATCTTGTCTCAATGTCTCGTCATTTCATCGACCCATCTTGTCATCTCATCTCATCGTCCCATCTCATCATCTCCTCACATTGTCTCATCTTGTCTCGTCTATTCATCTTATCTCATCTCATTCTGTCATTCTGTCTTGTGTGACTGTCTCGTCTTGTCATCCTGTCTCATCATCCTATCTCTTCATCCCATCTCATAGTCCGTCTCATCTTCCCATCTCATCATCTCATGTAATTGTCTCATTTCCTAGTCTCATCTAATCATCTCATCTCATTGTCCTGTCTTCTCATTTCATCTCATCGTCTTGCTTCATCTCTTCTTCTCCTCTCATCATCCCATCTTGTTGTCTCGTCTAATCTCATCATCCTGTCTCATCTTCCCCTCTCATCTCCATGTCTGCCCCAAATGTCTTGTCTCATTGTCTTGTTGTTTTGTCATCCCATCTCATCATCTCATCTCATCATCCCATCTCATCATCCCATCTCTTCATTCTGTCTCATCGTCCGTCTTGTTATCCCATCTCTTCATCTCATGTCATCGTCTAATCATGTTGTCTTGTGTCATCATCTCATCTCATCGTCTCATCATCTGTTCTTCTCTAATTTTCTCGCTTCATCTTGTTGTCTCCTTTCATCATCCCATCTCATCATCTCATCTCATCTCATTGTTCAGTGTCGTCTACATGTCTCATCCCACTGTCTGTCTCATTGTCTCGTCATTTCTTCATTCCATCTTGTCATCTCATCTCATCATCCCATCGTCTCATGTCACTCTGCCTTTTATTGATTTCCAGCTTCATTCCTTTATGATCCGAGAAATTGTTGTGTATGATTTCAATCGCTTTAAATTTGTTGACACTTGCTTTGTGACCCAGCATATGGTCCACCCTTGAGAATGATCCATGAGCTCTTGAGAAAAACCTGTATCCTGCTGTTGTGGGGTGTAATGTCCTATAAATGTCTGTTAAGTTTAGCTCATTTACTTTAATATTCAAATTCTCATTTTTTTATTGATCCTCTGTCTAGATGTTCTGTCCATTGATGAGAGTGGTGAATTGAAGTCTCCAAATATTATGGTAGATGTGTCTATTTCCCTTTTCAGTGATTGCAATGTATTCCTTACATATTTTGGGGCATTTTGATTCAGTGTATGAATATTTATGATTGTTATGTCTTCCTGTTTAATTGTTCCTTTTATTAATAGATAGTATCCTTCTTTGTCTCTTTTAACTGTTTTACATTTGATGTCTAATTTGTTGGATATTAGTATAGCTACTCCTCCTCTTTTCTGAGTGTTATTTGCATGAAATATCTTTTACCAACCTTTCACTTTCAACCTGCATTTATCTTTGGGTCTAAGATGTGTTTCCTGTAGACAGCATATGGAAGGAGCCTGGTTTTTAATCCATTTTCCAGTCTATGTCTTTTGGTTGGGGAATTCAGTCCATTAACATTTAGTATTATTACTCTTTGGGTAATACTTTCCTCTATCATTTTGTCTTTTGTATTATATGTATCATATCTGATTTTCCTTCTTTCTACACTCTCCTCTATACCTATTTCTTCTGTCTTTTCATATCTGACTCTCGTGTTCCCTTTAGTATTTCTTGCAGAGCTGGTCTCTTTGTCACAAATGCTCTTAGTGACTTTTTGTCTGGAAATGTTTTAATTTCTCCCTCATTTTTGAAGGACAATTTTGCTGGATATAGAAGTCTTTGTTGGCAGTTTTCCTCTTTTAGTAATTTAAATATATCATCCCACTGTCTTCTAGCTTCCATGGTTTCTGTTGAGAACTCTACACATAGTCTTATTGGGTTTCCCTTGTATATGATGGATTGTTTGCCTCTTGCTGCTTTCAAGATCCTCTCTTTCTCTTTGACCTCTGACATTCTAACTAGAAAGTGTCTTGGAGAATGCCTATTTGGGTCTCTTCACTTTGGGGTACACTGTGCTTCTTGGATCTGTAATTTGAGATCTTTCATAAGAGTTCGTAAATTTTCAGTGATAATTTCTTCCATTAGTTTTTCTCCTCCTTTTCCCTTCTCTTCTCCTTCTGGGACACCCACAACACGTATATTTGTGTGCTTCATATTATCATTCAATTCCCCGGGCCCCTGCTCAAATTTTCCCGTTCTTTTCCTTATATTTTCTGTTTCTTTTTGAATTTCAGATGTTCCATCTTCCAGTTCACTAATTCTATCCTCTGTCCCTTTAAATCTACCATTGTAGGTTTCCATTGTGTTTTTTCATCTCTTCAACTGTGTTTTTCAATCCCATGAGTTCTGTGATTTGTTTTTTCAGACTTTCCATTTCTTGTTTTTGTTGATCCCATACCTTCTTCATGTCCTCCCTCAATTTATTGATTTGATTTTTGAAGAGGTTTTCCATTTCTGTTTGTATATTTAGAATTAGTTGTCTCTGCTCCTGTATCTTATTTGAGCTATTGATTTGTTTCTTTGATTGGACCATATCTTCAATTTTCCTGGTGGGATTCATTATTTTTTGCTGGCATCTGGGCATTTAATCAGATTTCCCTGAGTGTGGGACCCAGCAGGTTGTAAGACTTTCCTGTGAAGTCTCTGGGCTCTGTTTTTCTTATCCTGCCCAGTATGTGGTGCTTGTCTGTCTGCAGGTCCCACCAGCAAAGATGTTGTGGCTCTTTTAACTTTGGAAGACAGTCACTGCTGGGTGTGTGGTGAAGGCAGAGGAAAGGTTGTAGGTTGGATTTGATGGCTTCAAATTGTGAAGTCCTGGGATCTGAATTCCTTGAAAGAGGGATTCCACCTGTGTTGAATTTCACCCCTCCTGCAGGGAAGGTTCAGGTGGTAGGGAGCCCTAAAAGCAGCTTGTTTCTGCCTTCAGGGCAGTTGTAACCTTTGATATCCAAGTACTGAAACCAGAGGCACCGAAGCCTCTGTAGAAACAGCTGCAGAAGTCTCTGTTTCCCCCCTTTCTCTTTTTCAGTTAGCCCAATCGGGAACTTCCACTTTGATCAGTTTCGCCTGAGATAAGGACCTATTTTTAGTAGTCAGAAGTTGTTCCTTAAGGCCACTATTGGTGTTAGGTTGGGCTCAGTCTCTACTACATTTCCTTTCCCTCTGGGCAGTCACCTTTGGGGGAGGGTAGCCAGCCACTTCGGCTTGGGGAACCGCTGTTCTGATACTCCCAGCCAGACTGGAAAGTTACGTGTGTGGAACGGGCTGTGGTTGCTGGCCACCACGGCTTGGGGAATAGCTCTTCTGAGGTTACTAGCCAGCATAGGAAGCCATGTGTGGAGGAGGGTGATGGCTGCCACAACTTGGGGATCCCCGCCAATTAAAAGCTCCCAGCAGGCCCAGGAAGCCGCATGTGTTGTAGGGGCTCCAGACACCACAGCTTGGTGAACCTGATTCAAAGCTCACATCCAGCCTGGGAAGGATGGAGGTAGGGGCTCCAGCCACCAGCCACTTTGGCCCAGGGCAGTGCATGCCTCTCAGGGACATAACCGCAGTGGAATCTATTAGGAGGTCCAGCCATTCTTGAATGGGGTACACTGTGTGTCTGGTCCCTGTCATGGCTCTGGGAGCTGTTTTGTACTGTTTCTAATTCTTTAGTAGTTGTTCTGGAGGAGGAACTAAGACCCACGCCCTTACTAAGCTGCCATCTACTCTGGAAGTCATTGTCTCATCATTTCATCATCCCATCTCGTCATCTCATCTCATCGTCCCATTCCATCATCTCACATATTCATCACATCTTGTCTTGTCTCATCATCTCATCTCATCTAGTCACCCTGTCTCATTGTCCTGTCACATCTTGTAATCCTGCCTCATCATCTCATCTCATCATACTGTCTCATTGTCCATTTCATCATTCTGTCTCATCATCTCATGTCTTCCTCTCATCTCATAGACATTTCTCATCATCTCATCTCATGTCTCATCATCTCATGTCATCATCTTGTCATCTCATCTCATCATCTCATCTCATCTCATTGTCTCGCTTCATCTCGTTGTCTCCTCTCATCTTCCCATCTCATCGTCTTGTCTCAGCTCATCGTCCATCTCATCTACCTGTCTCATCTCCATGTCTCATCCAACCATCTTGTCTCATTGTCTCATCATTTCATCGTCCCATCTCATCATCTCGTCTCATCATCTTGTCATCTCATTTCGTCTCATCTCCTTCTTCATCTCGTCATCTCCTCTCAACATCTCATGCCATTGTCTTGTCTCATCTCATCATCCTGTCTCATCTTCCCATCTCACCTCCATGTCTCATCCACCACCTTGTCTCATTGTCTTGTCATTTCATCATTCCATCTCATGGTCTCATCTTATCATCTCATCTTGTGTCATCTCATTGACTCATCTCATCTCATCATTCTGTCTTGTTGTCTTGTCTTGTCTCATCATCCATTCTCATCATTCCTTCTTGTCATCCCATCTCATCATCCATCTCATCATCCAGTCTCATCTCATCTTGTCATCTCATCTCATCATCTCATCTCATCCTCTCATCATCTCATCTCATCTCATCATCTCGCTTCATCCTCGTCATCTCCCCTCATCATCCCTTCTCCTTTTCTTGTCTCATATCATCATCCGATCTCATCTTCCCATCTCATCTCCATGTCTCATTCCACCGTTTTTCTCATTGTCTCATCCTTTCATTGTCCCATCTTGTCATATCATCTGATCTCATCATCCCATCTCATCATCCCATCTCGTCATACTGTCTCATCATCCGCCTCATCATTCCATCTCATATGTCATGTCGTCATCTCATCTTGTAGTCTTGTTTCATCATTTCATCTCATCGTCTCATCATTTGATCTCATCTCATCACCTCGCATCATCTACTCGTCTCCTCTCATCATCCAATCTCAATGTCTTGTCTCATCTCGTCATCCCATCTAGTCTTCCCATCTTGTCTCCATGTCTCATCGCACTGTCCATTTCATTGTCTCGTCATTTCATCATCCTCTCTCATCATCTCATCTTATCATCCCATCTCTTCGTTTCATCTCATCATCTCATCTTGTCTCGTCTTGTCATCTCATTTCATCTCGTCATTCTGTCTCATTGTCCCCTCTCGTCTCGTCTTCCCATCTCATCATCCTGTCTCATCATCACATCTCATCATCCGCCTTGTTATCCTGTACCATCATCTCATGTCATCGTCTCATCTTGTAGCCTCATCTTTTCATCCCATCTCATCTCATTGCTTCTCTTCATCTCATCATCTCCCCTTATCATCACATCTCTTTGTCTCATCTCATCTCATCGTCCCATCTCCGTTTCCCATCTTGTCTCCATGCCTCATTCCTCTGTCTTGACACCGTCTTGCCATTTCATTGTCCCATCTCGTTATCTCATCCCATCATCCAATCTCATCGTCTAACTCATCACATCTTGTCTCATCTCATCATCTCATCTCATCTCATAATTCTGTCTTGTTGTCCCATCTTTTCTCATCATCCCTCCTCATCATTCCATCTCATCATCCCGTCTCATCAACTCATGTCTTCATCTCATCTTGTAGTCTTATCTCATCATTTTATCTCATGGTCTCACCATTTGATATCATCTCATTGTTTCACTTCATCATGTCATCTCCTCTTATCATCCCATCTCTTTTCTTGTCATACCTCATTGACCTATCCTATCATCCCATCTCATCTTCCCATCTCATCCCCATGACTCCTCCCACCATCTTGTTTCATTGTCTCATCATATCATTTTCCTATCTCATCATCTCTTCTCATTGTCCTGTCTCATCCTCTCATCTCTTAATCTCATCTTGTCTCATCACGTCATCTCATCTCATCTCGCTGTTTTGTCTCAATGTCCTGTCTCTTCTTATCATCCTGTCTCATCATCCTAACTCGTCATCCAGTCACATCACCATCTCATCATCCCATCTTATCTTCTCATGTGATCGTCTCATCTCATAGTCTCGTCTCATCATCTCATTTCCTTGTCTCTTCATCTCATCTCATTTCATCCATTCGCTTCCTCTCGACATCTCCACTCATCATCACACCTTGTTGTTTCATATCATCTCGTCATCCTGTCTCATCTCCATGTCTCATCCCACAGTCCTGTCACATTGTCTCATCATTTCATCATCTGATCTCATCATCTCATCTCATTGTCCCCTCTCATCATCTCATCTTTCGTCTCATCTTGCCTCGTCTCATCATCTTATATTATCTTGTCATTATGTCTCATTGTCCCATCTCTTCTTGTCATCCTGTCTCATCATCCCATCTTAGCATCCCATCTCATCGTCCATCTTGTCATCCTGACTCATCACCTCATGTCATCATCTCATCTCGTCATCTCATCTTGTAATCTCATCTCATCGTCTTGTCATCTCATCTCATCTCATCATCTCGCTTCATTATGTCGTCTCCTTTCATCATCCCATCTTGTTGACTCATCTCATCTCGTCGTCCCCTCTTGTCTTCCCATCTGATCTCCATGTTTCATCCCACCATCTTGTCTCATTGTCTCATCATTTCATCATCCCATCTCATCATCTCATCATCCCATCCCATTGCCTCATCTATTCATCTCATCTTGTCTCATCTCGTCATCTCATCTCATCTCATCACCCTGCCTCATTGCCCTGTCTCATCTCATAATACCATCTCATCATCTCATCTCGTCATACCGCCTCATCATCTGATTGTCATCCTGTCTCATCATCTCATGTCGTCATCTCATCTCACAGACACATCTCGTTATGTCATCACATGTCTCATCATCTCATGTCTTCATCTTGTCATCTCATCTCATTGTCTCATCATCTCATCTTGTCTCATCGTCTCACTTCATCTCGTTGTCTCCTCTCATCATCTCATCTCATCTCATTGTCCGTCTCATCTTCCTGTCTCATCTCTATGTCTCATCCAACCGTCTTGTCTCAGTGTCTCAAAATTTCATCATCCCATCTTGTCATCTCATCTCATTGTCCCATCCTATCATCTCATCTCATCATCTCATCTCATCTCGTATCATCATCTCATTTCATCTCATCATTCTGTCTCATTGTCCCATCTCATCTCATCATCTCGTTTCATCATCCCATCTCATTACCCCTTCTCATCATCCATCTCATCATCCTGTCTCATCATCTCATGTTGTCATCTCATCTCATATTCTTGTTCGTGATCTCATTTCTTCATCTCTTCATCTCATCCCGTCTCATTGTCTCACTTCATCTCATCATCTCCTCTTATCATGCCATCTCATAGTCTCGTCTCATCTGGTCATCCCATGTCATCTTCCCGTCTAGTCTCTATTTCTCATCCCACTGTCTATTCTGATTGTCTCATCATTTCTTCATCCCATCTCATCATCCCATCTCATTGTCTCATCTCATCATCTCATCTTTTCTTATTTCATCTTCTCATCTAATCTCATCATTCTGTCTCATTGTCCTATCTTGTCTCATCATCCAGTTTCATCATCCCATCTCATCATCCCACCTCATCATCCATCTCATCATCCATTCTCATCATCTCATGTCATTGTATCATCTCATAGTCTCGTCTAATCATCTCCTCTCATCATCTCATCCTCTCATCTCATCTCATCGTCATGCTTCATCTCATCGTCTCCTCTCATCATCCCATCTCGTCGTCTCATCTCATCTAATCATCCCATCTTGTCCTCCCGCCTTGTCTCCATGTCTCTTCCAACCTTCTGTTCTCATTGCCTGATCATTTGATTATCACGTCTGGTCATCTCATCTCATCATCCTGCCTCTTCATCTCATCATATCGTCTCATCTTGTCTCATCTCGTCATCTCATCTCTTCTCTTCATTCTATCTCATTGTCCGTCTTTTCTCATCATCCCCTCTCATCATCCCATCTCACCATCCTGTCTCATCGTCTGCTTCTCCATCCCGTCTCATCATCTCATGTCATAGTCTCATCTCATAGTTTCTCTCATCACCTCATCTAATCGTCTTGTCATCTCATCTCATCATCTCACTTCACCTTTTCATGTCCTATCATCATCCAATCTCCTCATCCCATCTCATCATCTCATGTTGTCGTCTCATCTTGTAATCTGCTCACCTCGTAATCCCATCACTTCATTTCGTCATCTCCTTTTGTCTCCTCATCTCACTTCATCACGTCATCTCCTCTCATCATCCCATCTCATCATCTCATCTCATCATCCCGTCTCATCGCCTCATCTCATCGTCTCATCTTGTGTCTTCTCATCATCTCATCTCGTCATTGTTTGTGTTGTCCCACCTAGTCTTGTCATTCCATCTCATCAGCCCATCTCCTCATCCTGTCTCATCGTCCATCTCATCATAACGTTTCCTCATCTCATGTCATCGTGTCAGCTCATCATCTCGTCTCATCATCTCATCTCAACTTCTCATCATCTCATTCTGTCTCATTATTTCACTTCATCTTGACATCTCCTCTCATCAAAGCATCTCATTGTCTCATCTCATCTTGCCATCCCATCTCATAATCCCATCTCATCTTCATGTCTAATCCCACCATCTTGTCTCATTGTCTCATCATTTCATCCTCCCATTTCATCATCTCATCTCATCGTCCCATCCCATCGTCCCATCTCATCGACTCATCTTATATTATATCATCATCTCATCTCATCTCATCATTCTGTCTTGTTGTGCCATCTCACCTCATCTTGTCATCCTGTCTCATCATTCCATCTCATCATCCTGTCTCATTGTTCATCTTGTCATCCCATCTCATCAGCCCATCTCATCATTCTGTATCATCAACCGTTTCTTCATCCTGTCTCATTATTTCATATCATCATCTTATCTCATTGCATTGTCGACATCTCATCTCATCATCTCATCATCTCATCTTGTCTCATCTCATCTCATTGCATTGTTGTCATCTCATCTCATCATCTCGTATCTCATCTTGTCTCATTGTATTTCTTCATTTCTTTGTCTCCTCTCATCATCCCATCTCATCGTCTCATATCAACTCCTTGTCACATCTCATTTTCCTGCCGTATCTCAATGTCTCATCCCACCATCTTGTCTCATCATTTCATTGTTCCATCTCATCATCTCATCTCATCATCCCATCTCATCGTCTCATCTCATTGTCTCAGCTTGTCTCATCTTGTCATCTCATCTCATCTCCTCATTCTGTCTCGTTGGCCCCTCTCATCATCCCGTCTCATCATCCCATCTCATAATCATGTCTCATCATCCATCTTGTCATCCAGTCCCATCATCTCATGTTGTTGTCTCATTTCGTATCCTCATCTTGTTATCTCATCCCATCTCATCATCTCACTTCATCTCATTGCCTCCCCTCATCATCACATCTCATCATCTTGTCTTATCTCGTCATCCCATCTCATCTTCCCATCATGTCTCCATGTCCCCTTCCTCCATCTTGCCTCATTGTCTCATCATTTCATCACCCCCTCTCATCATCTCATCTCATCATCCTGTCTCATTGTCTCATCTCATCCCATCATTCTGTCTCGTGTTCTAGTCTCATCTTGTCATCCCCTCTCATCATCCCATCTTGTCTCATCACCCTGTCTTAACATCCCATCTTGTCATCCTATCTCATCATCCGTCTCATTATCCTGTCTCATCTTCCCATGTCATCCTCTCATCTCATAGTCTTGTCTCATCATCTCATCTCATTGTCTCGTCATCTCATCTCATCTCATCATCTCGCTTCATCTTGTCATCTCATCACATCTTCCCATTTTGTATTCTCGCCTCATCTCATTGTCCCATCTCATCTTCCCATCTCATCTCCATGTCTAATCACTCCGTCTCTTCTCATAGTCTCATCGTTTCATCATCCCATCTCGTAATCTCATCTCACCATCTCGTCTCTTCTTCTGCTCTCATCGACCCATCTCATCATCTGATCTTATTTTCTCATTTTGTCCTATCTCGTCACCTCATCTCATCTCGTCATACTGACTCATTGTCCCATCTATTCTCATCATCCTGTCTCATCATCCAACTCATCATCCTGTCTTATCATCTCATGTCATCATCTCATCTCTAAGTCTCGTCTCGTCATCTCATCTCATCTCATTGTCTCGCTTCATCCGTTGATCTCCTCTCAAAATCCCATTTCATAATCCCATCTCTTCTTCCTGTCACATCATGTCATCTCCTCATCTCATCTTGTCTCATCTCATCATCTAATCTCATCTCGTCATTCTGTCTCGATTTCCCATCTTGTCTCTTCATCCCATCTCATCACCCAACTCATCATCCCTTCTCATCTTCCTTCTCGTCATTCTGTCTCATTATCTCATGTAATCATCTCATTTCACAGTCTCTTGTTGTCATCTCATCTCATTGTCTCATCATCTCAATATGTCTCTTCATCTTGCTTCATCTCGTCATCTCCCACCATCCTTCATCTTGTCATCTCATCTCATCTTGCTGTCCCATCTCATGTTCCCGTCTCGTCTTGATGTCTAATCCCACTGTCTTGTTTTATTGTCTCATCATTTCATTGTCCCATCTCATCATTACATCGCATTGTCCCATCTCATTGTCTCATCTCTTCATCTCATCTTGTCTCATTTCATTGTCTCATCTCATCTCATCATTCTGTCTCATTATCCCGTCTCATCTCTTCATCTGGTTTCATCATCTCATCTCATCATCCCATCTCATCGACCATCTCATCATCCGGACTCATTATTTCATGTCGTTGTCTCATCTCATTGTCTAGTCTCATCATCCCCTCTCATTATCTCATCTCATCTCATCTCATCATCTTGCTTCATCTTGTCATCTCCTCTCATCATCCCATCTCATCGTCTGATGTCATCTTTTCATCCTGTCTTGTCTTCCCATGTCATCTCCATATCTCATCCCACCATCTTGTCTCATTTTCTCATCATTTCAGCATCCCATCTTGTCATCTTATTTCATCGTTGTCCCAGCATCTCATCTCATATCTCATTTTTTCTCATCTTGTCATCTCATCTCATCTCATCATTCTGTCTCATTGTCCATCTGTTCTCATCATCCCTTCTCATCATCTATCTCTTCATCCCATCTCATCATCTCATGTCATCGTTTCATCTTGTAGTCTTGTCTCACCATCACATCTCATCCTCTCAGCATCTCATCTCAACTCATCATCTTGCTTCTTCTTGTCTTCTTCTCTCAGTATCCCATCTCATCATCTTGTCTCATCTCATTGTCCCATCTCGTCTTCCTGTCTCATCTCCAAGTCTCATCCCACCATCTTCTCTCATAATTTTATCTTCCAATCTCATCATCTCATTCCCTTGTCCAATCTCATCCTTTCACTCTTCCTCTCATCTTGTCTCGTATTGTCATCTTATCTAATCTTGTCATTCTGTCTCTTTGTCCTGTCTCATCTCATCATCCCATCTCATCATCCCATCTCGTCATCATGACTCATCATCTGCCCTTTCATCCCATATCATCATCTCATGTCATTGTCTCATGTCATTGTCTCGTCTCATCATCTCATCTGAATGTCTCATCATCTCATCTCATCTCATCGTCTCACTTCATCTCGTCATCTCCTCTCATCATCCCATTTCATCATCTTGGCTCAAGTCATCATCCTGTCTCATCTTCCCTCTCAACTTCTCGTCTTGTCCCCATGTCTCATCCCACTGTCTTGTCTCATTGTCCTGTGATTTCATCATCCCATCTTGTCATCTCATCTCATCATCCCTTCTCATTGTTTCAACTCATCATCTCATCTTGTCTTGTCACATCATCTCATCTCATATTTTTGCTCTGTCATGTACCATCTTGTTTATCATCCCGTTTCATCATCCTATCTCATCATGATGTCACATCATCTGTCTAATCATCCCGTCTCATTATCTCATGTCATCATCTCATCTCATAGACTCGTCTCATCCACTCTTATCATCTCATCATCTCATCTCTTCTCAGTGTCTCGCTTCATCTCATTGTCTCCTCTCATCATCACATCTCATCATCTCTTCTGATCTCGTTGTCCCATCTTGTCTTCCTGTCTCATCTCCATGTCTCATCCCACAGTCTTTTCACATTGTCTCATCATTTCATCATCTGATGTCATCATTTCATTTCATTGTCCCATCTCATCATCTCATCATTGTCTCATCTTGTCTCATCTTGTCGTCTCATTTCATCTCATCATTCTCTCTCCTTTTCCCACCTCATCTCATCACCCTGTCTCATAATCCCATCTCATCATCTCATCTCATCATCCGTCTCATCATCCCATCTCATCATCTCATGTTGTCATCTCATCTTGTAGTGTCATCTCATCATCTCATTTCATCATCGCTCATCTCATCTCATCATGTCGCTTCATATCATTGTCTCCTCTCATCATCCTATCTCGTCTCATCTCATTTAGTCATCCTGTCTCATCTTCCTATCTTGTCTCCATGTCTCATCCCACTGTTTTTCTCATTGTCTCATCATTTAATCATCCCATCTCTTCATCTCATCTCATCGTTCAGTCTGATCATCACATCTCATCATTTCATCATGTCTCACATTTTGTCATTCTGTCTCATTGTCCCATTCATCTTGTCATCCTGTCTCATCATCCTTTCTCATCATCCCATCTAATTGTCCATGTCCTCATCCTGTCTCATCATCTCATGTCATAGTCTCATCTCACAGTCTCATCTCAGCATCTCATCTTGTCATCCCATCTCATCTTTCTGTCTTGTCTCCATGTCTCATCCCACCATCTTGTCACATTGTCTCATCATTCCATCGTCCCATCTCATCATCTCATCTCATCGTCCTGTCTCATCATCTTATCTCATCATTCTCATCTTGTTTCATCTCATCTCATCTCCTCTCATCATTCTGTCTCATTGTCCCGTCTCATCTCATGCTTTCTCATCATCCCATCTCATCAGCCCATCTCATCATCCTTCTTATCTCCTGTCTCATCATCTCATGCCATCATCTCATCTCATAGTCTCATCTCATCATCTCTTCATCTCATCAACTCATCTCGTCTCATCGTCTCACTTCATCACATTGTCTCCCCTCATCAGCCCTTCTCATCATCTCGTCTCATCTCGTAATCCCGTCTCATCTTCCTGTCTCTTCCCCATGTTTCATCACACTATCTTTTCTCATTGTCTCCTCATTTCTTCGTCCTATCACCTCATCTCATCTCGTCATCCCATCTCATCATCGCAAGCCATCATCTCATCTCCTCTCGTCCCATCATCTCATCTGATCTTGTCATTCTGTCTCATTTTCCAGCCTCTTCTTATCATCCCATCTCATCATCCCATGTTGTCATCCCATCTCTTCGTCTGTCTCATCATCCTGTCTCATCATCTCATGTCATCATATCATCTTGTAGTCTTGACTCCTCATTTAATCTCATCATCTCATCTCGTCTCATCATCTCACTTCATCTTGTCATCTCCTCTCATCATCCCATCTCGTCACTCGTCTCATCTTGTTGTCCCATTTCATCACCCCATTTTGTCTCCATATCTCATCACACCGACTTGCTCATTGTCTTGTCATTTCTTCTTCCCATCTCATCATCTCATCTCATCATCAAGTCTCATCATCTCATCTCATCATCTCACCTTTTTCATCTTGTCGTCCATCACATCTGGTTATTCTGCCTCATTGTCTCAACTCGTCTCATCATCACGTCTCATCATCAAATCTCATCATCCCGGCTCATCTCATGTCTCGTCATCTTGTCTCATCATCTCATCTTGTCATCTTATCTCATCATCTAATCTAATCATCTCATCATCTCATCTCATCTCATCTCATCATCTTGCTTCATCTCATCATCTCCTCTCATCATCCCATGTTGTCATCTCATCTGATCTCATCATTATGTCTCATCTTTCCATCCCATCTCCATGTCTTATCCCACCATCTTATCTCATTGTCTTATCATTTCATCTTCCCATCTCATCATCTCATCTCATCTTCCTCCTGTCTCGTCTCCATGTCTCATCCCACCATTTTGTCTCATTGTCTTGTCATTTCTTTATCATATCTCATCATCTCATCTCATCATCATGTCTCATCATCTCATCTCATCATCTCATCTTGTCTAGTCTCATCGTCTCATGTCAACTCATTATTTTGTCTCACTGTCCCGTCTTGTCTCACTATCCATGTCATCATTCCATCTCATTGTCCGTCTCGTGATGGTGATGCATCATCTCATGTCATCGTCTCATCTCATAGTCTTATCTCGTCATCTCATCTCATCATCTCGTCATCTCGTCTGGTCTTATCTCACGTCATCTCATCATCTCCACTCATCTCATCATCCCGTCTCGTCCTCCTGTCTAATCTCCATGTCTCATCCCACCATCTTGTCTCATTGTCTCATCATTTCATCATCCCAGCTCCTCATCTCATCTTCGTGACACATCGTCTCATCTCATTGTCTCATCTTGTCTCCTGCTGTCATGCCATCTCATCTCGTCAATCTGTCTCATTGTCCTGCCTTGTCTCATCATCCCATCTCATCTACCCATCTAGTCTTCTGTCTCATCATCTGTCTCTTCATCATGTCTTATCATCTCATATCATTGTCTCATTTCGTAGTCTTGTCTCATAATCTCATCTCATCATCTTGCCATCTCATTTCATCTTATCATCTTTCTTCATCTCATCATGTCTTTTCATCATCCCATTTCATCGTCTCATCTTATCTTGTCGTACTTTCTTGTCTTCCCATCTCATCTTCGTGTCTCATCCCACCATCTTGTCTCATTTTCTTCTCATATCATCGTTCCATCTCTTCATCTCATCTAATCGTCACATCTCATCATCTCAACTCATCATCCCTTCACATCATCTCATCTCATCCTCTCATCTTGTCTCATCCCATCACCTCACCTCACCTTTTCATACTGTCTCAGGGTCCATCTCATCTCATCCCAATGTCTTGTCTCATTTTCTCATCATTTGATCATCCCATCTCACCGTCTCATCCGATCATCTCATTTTGACTAATCTCATCATCTCTTCTCATCTTGTCATTCTGCCTTGTTTTCCCGTCTAGTCTTGTCATCCTGTCTTATCATCCCATGTCATCATCCTATCTCATTTTCCAACTCATCATCCCATCTCACCATCTAATGTCTTCATCTAATCTCATAGTCTCATCTTGTCATCTCATCTCATCATGTTGTCATCTCCTCCCATCTCATCCTCTCTCTTCATCTCATCATCTCCTCTCATCATCCCATCTCATCATCTCATCTCATCTCATCATCCCGTCTTATCTTCCTGTCTCATCTCCATGTCTATCCCACCATCTTGTCTCTGTCTCCTCTTTTCATCATCCCATCTCATCATCTCATCTCATCGTCTCATCTTGTCCTATCTCACAGTCTCATATCATCTTGTAATTCCATCTCGTTTTCTCGTCTCTTCTTGTCATCCCGTCTCATCATCCTTCTCGTCTCATCATCCCATCTCATCATCCCATCCCTTTATCTTTTCTCATCGTCTGTCTCATCATCCTGTCTCATCATCTCATTTCTTCATCTTATCTCATCATCTCATCTTGTCATTTCATCTCATCATTTCATCATATCCCTTTTCTCATTGTCTCACTTCATCTCATCTCCTCTCATCATTACATCTTGTCATATTATCTCATCGCGTCATTCCGTCTGGTCATCCTCTCTCATCCCCATGTCTCAATCCACCATCTTGTCTCATTGTCTCATCATTTCATCATCCCATCACATCTTCTGTCTCATCATCCCATCTCATCATCTCATGTCATCATCTCATTCTGTAGTCTCTTCACATCATCCCTTCTCATCTTCTCTTCATCTCATCTCATCACATCATTTCGCTTCATCGGGTCATCTCCACTCATCATCACAAAACACCTGTCATCTCATCCTCTCATCTTGTCATCCCGTCTCATCCTCTCGTCTCATCTCCATGTCTCATCCCACTGTCTTGTCTCATTGTCTCATCATTTCATCATCTCATCTCATCATCTCATCTCATCGTGCCATCTCATTGACTCATCTCATCATCTCTCATCTCGTCATCTCATCCCATCTCTTCATCCTTTCTCATCGTCCATCTCATCATCCAGTCTCATCATCTCATTTCATTGTCTCATCTTGCATTCTCCTCTATTCTCATCTCATTGTCTCATCATCTCATCTCATATTATCGTCTTGCTTCATCTCATCATCTCCTCTCATCAACCCATCTCATCATCTCTTCTTATCTGGTCACCCCATCTTGTCTTCCCATCTCATCTCTATGTCTCATCCCTCCATCTTGTCTCATTGTTTCTTCATTTCATCATCCCACCTCATCATCTCATCTCATCTCATCATTCTGTCTTGTCCCATCTCATTTCATCATCCCGTCTCATCATCCCTTCTCATCATTCCATCTTATCATTCATCTCGTTATTCCATCTCATAATACAATCTCATCATTCCATCTCGTCATCTATTTTGTCATCCCGTCTCATTGTCATCTCATCTCATCATCTCATCATCTCATCTCGTCTCATCGTCTCCCTTCATCTCATTGTCCCCTCTCATCATCCATCTCGTCATCCCATCTCATTTCTTTGTTCCGTCTCATCTTCTCGTCTTGTCTCCATGTCTCATCCCACCATCTTATCTCATTGTCTCATCATTTCATCCTCCGATCTCATCATTTCATCTTATTTCCAGTCTCATCATTTCATCTCATCTCATCTTATCTCGTCTCCTCATCTCATCTCATTTTGTCATTCTGTCTCAACTTTCCGTCTTGTCTCCATGTCTCATCCCACCATTATGACTCTTTGAGTCATCATCTCATCGTCCTGTCTCATCTTCTGATCTCATCATCCCATCTCATTGTCTCATCTTATTGTCTCATCTTGTCTGGTCTCATTGTCACATCTCAACTTGTGATTCTGGATCGTTGTCCCATCTCATCTCCTCATCCCATCTCATCAACCCATCTTTTCATCCCATCTCATTGTCCATCTCTTCATACCATCTCAGCATCTCGTGACATCATTTCATCTCATAATCTCATCTCGTTATCTCATCTCATCGTCTCGTCATCACTTCTCATCTCATCGTCTCATCTCATATCATCTCCTCTCCTCATCCCATCTCATCATCTTGTCTCATCTCGTTGTCTTGTCTCGTCTTCCTGTCTCCTCTCCATATCTCATCCCACTGTCTTGTCTCATATCATCTCATGTCATCATCTCATCTCGTCATCTCATCATCTCATCTCATCTCATCATCTTGCTTCATCTCATCGTCTCCTCTCATTATCCCATCTCATCTTCTCATCTCATCTCGTCATCCCGTCTCATTTTCCCATCTCATCTCCATGTCTCATCCCACCGTATTGTCTCATTTTCTCATCATTTCATCATCCCATCTCATCATTTCATCTCATCATCCCATCACATCATCTGCTCCCATTATCTAATCTTGTCTCATCTCATCGTATCATCTCATCTCTTCATCCTGTCTTGTTGTCCTTATTGACTCTTCATCCCATATCATCATCCCGTCTCTTCATCCATCTCGTCATCTCCTCATAGCAACTAATATCGTCATCTCATCTCATCATCTCGTCTCGTTATACCATCTCATCATCTTGTCTCATCTCATTGTCCTGTCCCATGTTCCCGTCTCTTGTCCATGATTCATCCCAATGTCACCTCTAATTCTCTCATCATTTCATCATCCCATCTCATCCTCTCATCTCATCGTCCCATCTCAACCTCTCATCTGATCATCATATCTTGTCTCATCTTGTTGTCTCATCTCATCTCATCATTCTGTCTTGTTGTCCCATCTCATCTCATCATCCTGTCTCATCATCCCACCTCGTCATTCTGTCTCATCATCCATCTCATCATCCCGTCTCATCATACCATCTCGTCATCCCATCTCATCCTCATCTCATCATCTCGCTTCATCTCATTGTCCCCTCTCATCATCCCATCCCATCATCTTGTCTCATCTCTTCATTCCTTCTCATCTTCCCTTCTCTTCTCCATGTCTCATCCCACCCTCTTATCTCATGGTCTCATCATTTCATTGTCCCACTCATCATCTTATCTCGTTTCCAGTTTCTTCATTTCATCTTATCATGTCATCTTGTCTCATTTCATCATCTCATCTCATCTTGTCATTCTCATTGTCCCATCTCATCTCCTCATCCCATCTCATTATCCCATCTCATCCCGTTTCATCACAGTCTCATCCTTCTGTCTCATCATCTCAGGTTGTCACCTCATCTCATTGTCTCATCTCTTCATCTCATCTCATTGTCTTTTCATCTCATCTCATCTTATCATCTCGCTTCATCTCATCATCTCCTCTCATCATTCCATCTCATTGTCTCATCTCATGTCATCCTCCTGTCTCATCTCCCCCTCTTGTCTCCATGTCTCATCCAACCATCTTGTCTCATTGACTCATCATTTTAGTGTCCCATCTCATCATCTCATCTCATCATCTCCTCTCCTCATCACATCTCATCATCTTGTCTCATCTTGTCATCCTTTCTCGTCTTCCTGTCTCTTCTCCATGTCTCATCCCACCATCTTATCTCATTGTCTCATCGTTTCATCATCCCATCTCGTCATCTCATCTCATTTCCAGTATCATTGTTTCATCTCATCGTCTCATCTTGTCTTGTCTCATCATCTCATCTTATCTTGTCATTCTGTCTCATTGTCTCTTCTTGTCTCCTCATCCCATCTCATCATCCCATCTCGTCATCCTGTCTCACCACCCTCTCATCATCCCATTTCATCATCTCAGGTCATCATCTCATCTTGTAATCTCGTCTCGTCATCTCATCACATTGTCTCTTCATCTCATCTCATCTTATTGCCTCACTTCATCTTGTCATCTCCTCTCATCATCCCATCTCATCCTCTCGTCTCATGCAGTTCTCCCATCTCATCTTCCTGTCTCATCTCCATGTCTCATCCCACCATCTAGTCTCATTGACTCGTCATTTCATCATCCCATCTCATCATTTCATCTCATCAGCCTGTCTCATCCTCTCATCTCATTGTCTCTTCTTGTCTCATCTCGTCATCTCATCTCAGCTCATCTTACTGTCTCATTGTTCAGTCTCAACTCATCATCCTGTCTCATCGTCCCTCTCTTCATCCCGTCTCATCATCTCATATTGTCATCTCATCTCATAGTTTCTTCTCATCTCATCTCATTGATTCATCATCTCATCTCTTCTCATCATCTCACTTCATCTTGTCATATTCTCTCATCAATCCATCTTGTCATCTCGCCTCATCTCTTCATCTCGTCTCATCTCGTCATCCCTTCTCATCTTCCCGTCTCCTCTGCATGTGTCTTCCCACTGTCTTGTATCATTGCCTCATCATTTCATCATAGCATCTCGTCATATCACCTCATGGTTCCTTCTCTTCATCTCATCTAATCGTCTCATCTTGTCTCATCTCATTGTCTAATCCCATCTCGTCATTCTGTCTCATTGTCCCGTCTCATCTCATCCTGTCTAAACACCCCATCTCATCAATCCTGTCTCATCTTCCATCTCATCATTCCATCTCATCATCTCATGTCATTGTCCCATCTCGTAGTCTCATCTCCATATCTCATCTCATCATCTCATCATTTCATCTCATCTCATTGTCTTGCTTCATCTCGTTTTCTCCTCTCATCATCCTGTCTCGTCATTCATCTTATCTGGTCATCCCATCTCACCTACCCATCTCGTCTCCATGTCTCATCCCATGGTCTCATTTCATTGTCTCGTCATTTCACCCTCCCATCACATCATCTCAGCTCATCATCCCATTCCATTTTCTCATCTCATCATCTAATCATGTCTTGTCTCATCATCTCATCTCATCTCATCTCATCTCATCATTCTGTCTCATTGTCCCATCTCATCTCATCATCCCATCTCATCATCTGTCTCATCTTCACATGTTGTCATCTCATCTCATCGGCTCATCTCATCATGTCATCCCCTCATTTCATCATCTCATCTCATCATCTCATTTCATCTCATTATCTCCTCTCATCATCCCACCTCGTCGTCTCGTCTGATTTCATCATCCCATCATTTCTTCATGTCTCATTTCTATGTCACATCCCAGTCTTGTCTCATTGTCTCGTCATTTCAACATCCCATCTCATCATCTCCTCTCATCATCCCATCTCATCATCTCATCTCATCATCCTCATCTTGTCTCATGCCATTGTCTCATCTCATCTCCTCATTCTGTCTCATTGTCCCATCTCGTCTCTTTATCACTTCTCATCATCTCATGTCATCATCTCATCTCGTCGTCTCTTCATCTCATCTCGTTTCATTGTCTTGCTTTATCTTGTCATCTCCCCTCATCATCCCATCTCGTCATCTCATCTCATCTCATCATCCCAACTCATCTTCCCATTTCATCTCCATGTCATCCCACTGTCTTTTCTCATTGTCTCATCATTTCATCGTCCCATCTCATCAGCTCATCTCATCATCCCGTATCATCGTCTCATCTCATCGTCTCATCTTGTCTCATTTCATCCTTCTGTCTCATTGTCCCATATCGTCCAATCATCTCGTCTCATTATCCCTTCTCGACATCCCATTTCACCATCCCATCTCATCATGTCATCTCATCATCTCTTCTTGTCTCATCTTGTCATCTCATCTCTTCCCATCTTTCTGTCCTGTTGTCCTGTCTCGTCTCATTCCATCTCATCATCCTGTCTCATTTTCTATCTCATCATCCCATCTCCTCATCTAATGTCCTGTCCTGTCCCTTCGTCTCATCTTATCATCTCCTCTTGTCTCATCTCGTCATCTCATCTCATCTCACCATCCAGTCTCATCATCCATCTCCTCATCCCATCTCATCATCTCATGTTGTTGCCTCTTCTCATAGTCTCATCTCGTCATCTCATCTCTTCTCATCATTTGACATCATCCCTTCTTCTCCTTTCATCACCCCATCTCGTCATCTCCCCTCATCTCATTGTCCTGTCACATCTTCCCATCTCGTCTCTATGTCTCATCACACTGCCTTGTCTCGTTGTCTCATTATTTCATCATACCATCTCATCAGCTCATCTCATCATCCCATCACATCATCTCATCTCACTTTCTCATCTTGTCTCATCACATCATCTCATCTCGTCATTCTGTCTCATTGTCCTGTCTTGTCTCCTCATCCCATCTCCTCATCCCATCTCATCATCCCATCTCATCTTCTCATAGCATCGTCTAATTTCAAAATCTCATCTTGTAAAGTCATCTCATCGTCTCATCTCGACTCATCATATTGATTCATCTCATCGTCTCATCTCATTCTCTCATCTCATCTTGTTGTCCCATCTTGTCTTCCTGTCTTGTCTCCATGTCTCTTCCCACTGTCTTGTCTCATTGTCTCATCATTTCATTGTCCCATCTCATCATCTCATCTCATCGTCTCAGCTCATCATCTCATCTAATCATCTCATCTTGTCTCGTCTCATCGTCTCATCTCATCTTGTCATTCTTTTGGTTGTCCCGTCTTTTCTTGTCATCCTTCTCATCAGTCCATCTCGTCATCCTGTCTCATCATCCGTCCCGTCATCCCATTTCATCATCTAATATCGTCATCTCATCTTGTCATCTAATATCGTCATCTCATCTTGTCATCTTGTCTTGTCATCTCATCTCATCGTCTCTTCATCTTATCTCATCATCTCGCTTCATCTCGTCGTCTCCTCTCATCTTTCAATCTCATCATCCCTTCTCCTCTCCTCATCTCCCCTTGTCATCCCACCTTTCTCCATGTCTCGTCCCACCATCTTGTCTCATCATCTCCTCTAGTCATTTCATCTCATGGTCTCATCTTCTCATCGTTCTGTTTTGTCATCGCATCTTATCATGTCATCTCATCTCATTGTCCCGTCTCATCATCTCATCTCATCATCTCATCCTGTCTCAGCTTGTCATCTCATCTCATCTTGTCATTCTGTCTCATTTTCCCATCTCATCGCCTCACCCCATCTCTTCATCCCATCTTGTCATCCCATATCATCAACCATCTCCTCATGCCATCTCATCATCTCAGGTCATTGTCTCATCTGTCATCTCACCTCGTCTCCTCTCATCATCTTGTTTCATCTCATCATCCCGTGTCATTGTTCCAACTCCTCATCTCGTGTCTTCTCCTCTTCCCATCTTTTTGTCTCATCTCATTTCCCTGTCTCATCATCTTGGCTTATCTTGTCATGTCAGTTCCTAGTCCCATCTCATTGTCTCATTGTCCCATCCTGTCATCCCGTCTCTTTATCTCGTTGTCCCATCTCATCACGTCTCATCATTTCATTTCATCATCTCAACTTATCACATCTTGTCATCTCGTCTCATCTCATCATTCTGTGCATTTGACCATCTCATCTCATTGTCCCATCTTATCATCCATCTCCACATCCCATCTCATCATTTCAAGTTATTGTCTTATCTCATCATCACATCTCTACTCATCTCACCATCTTGTCTCATCTCGTCATCCCATCTCATTTTTCCATCTCCTTGTCTCATCTCTTCTCTTCTTCCCACCTTTTTATCTCATGTCATCTCCCTGACTCGTCATCTTGGCTCATCTCATCATCTTGTCTCCTCATCCCATCTCTTTGACATGCTGTCCTGTCTCATTGTCCTATCATGTCATCTCGTCATATCAGCTCTTCATCCCATTTCATTGTCCAATCTCATCGAACCGTCACATCTTGACATCCCATCTCATCTTTCATCTCATCATCACATTTTGTCATCTCATCTTGTCGAGTCATCTCATCCCATCTCTTCATCTCATGTCATCTAGTTGTCTGATCTCATCCTCCTGCCTCTTCACATCATTCTGTTTCATTGTCCCATCTCATCATTTCATCTCATCTCATTGTCTTATCTCGTCATCTCATTATCTTCTCATTTCATCTCATCATCTCATCTCATCTCATCATCTCATGCTGTAGTCTCGTCCTCTCATCACTTCATCTCGTCATCTTGTCTCATCTCATCATCCTGTCTCATTGTCTTGTCATCTCTTCTTGTCATTTCATATTGTCATCTCATCACATCTCATCATCCCATCTTGACATCCCTTCTTGTTGTCCCATCTCATCTCGTCATCCCACCTCATTATCCAGTCTCATCTCGTCGTCGTGTCACATTGTCTCATCTCGTCATTTCATCTCATTGTCTCATCTCATCTCATCATCTGGGATATTGAAACATTTCATCATCCTGTCTCATAATCTCATGTCATCTCGTCATCCCGTGTCATTGCCTGTCTCATCATCTCATCTTCTCATCTCATCTCATCATATCATCTCATCATATATCATCATTTCATCTCATCTCATCATTACATCTCATCATCTCATGTCATCTCGTCATCTTGTCTCATTGTCTCAACATGTCATCTCATCGTGTCATCTCATTTCATCATTTCATCTCATCACCTCATCATCTCATCATGTCTCATTGTCTGGCTTCATCTCATCATCTCCTCTTATCATCCCATCTCATCTTCTTGTCTCATCTCATCACCCAATCTCATCTTCCTGTCTCATCTTCATGTCCCATCCCACCATCTTGTCTCACTGTCTCATCATTTCATTGTCCCATCTTGTCATCTCATCTCATCATCCCGTCTCTACTTCTCATTTCATCATCTCATCTTGTCTTGTCTCGTCCTCTCATCTCATCATCCTGTCTCATTGTCCTGTGTCGTCTCATCTTCCCATCTCATTATCCCATCTTGTCATCCCATCTCATCATCCCATCTCAACGTCCTTCTCATCATCCCGTCTCATCATCTCATGTCGTCATCTCATCTCTTCATCTTGTCTCATCATCTCATCTCATTGTCTCATCATCCCATCTCATTTCATCATCTCAGTTCATCTCATCATCTCCTCTTATCATCCCAACTTGGCATCTCATCTCATCTTGTCATCCCGTCTCATCTTCCTGTCTCATCTCCATGTCTCTTCCCACCATCTTGTGTCATTGTGTCATCATTTCGTCGTCCCATCCCATCAACTCATCTCATCTCGTCTCATTGTCTCCTCTCACCTCGTCTCCTGTCTCATTGTTCCTTCTCCTCGTCTTGTCTCTTCTCATCTTCCCATCTTTTTGTCTCATCTCATCCCCATTCTCGACACCTTGGCTCATCACATCATCTTTTCTCCTCATCCCATCTCATCATCTTGTTGTCCTGTCTCATCATCCCATCTCGTCATCTCATCATCCCATCTCATCGTCCCATCTCATTGTCCCATCTCATCGACCCTTCTCATCCCATCATCCCATCTCATCGTTCGTCTCATCATCCCATTTTGTCATCTGTTCTCATCAACTCAACTCATCCTGTCTTGTCATCTCATCTGCTCTAGTTGTCCCATCTTCTCCTCCTGCCTCATCACATCATCCAGTTTCATTGTCCCATCCCATGGTTTCATCTCATCTCTTCGCTTATCTCATCATCTTGATGTTTCATCTCATCCTGTTATCTCATCTCATCATCTCGTCATCTCATCTAGTCTCATTCTCTCACTTCATCTCGTCATCTCCTCTCATCATACCACCTCATCCCCCATCTCAACCTCTGTCTCATCATCCCTTCTCATCATCTCATGCTGTCATCTCATCTCATCATCCCTTCTTATCTCATCGTCTCACTTCATTTCATCATCTCCTCTCATCATCCCATCTCGTCTTACCTCATCTCTTCTTCCCATCTCATCATCCTATCTCATCTCCATGTCTCTTCCCACTGTCTTGTCTCATTTTCTCATCATTTCATCATCCCATCTAGTCATCTCATCTCATCATCCTGTCTCATCCACTCATCTCATCCTCTCATCTTGTCTCATCTTGTCATCTCATCCCATCTCTTCATTCAGTCTTGTTGTCCCATCCTGTCTCATCATCCCGTCTCATCATCCCATCTCATCATGCTGTCTCATCATCCAGTCTCATCAACTCATGTCATCATCTCATTTCACAATCTTGTCCCTCATCATCTCATCTCATCATCTCATCATCTCAACTCATCATCTCATCATCTCATCTCATCTCCTCATCCCTTCTCATCTTCACATCTTGTCTCCATGTCTTGTCCCATTGTCGCATCATTTCATCATCCCATCTCATCATCTCATCTCATCGTCCCATCTCATCATCTCTTCTCATCATCTCATCTTGTCTTGTCTCATCATTTCACCTCATCTCGATGTTCTGTCTTGTTTTCCTGGTTCATCTCTTCATCCCATCTCATCATTCCATCCCATCATCCCTTCTCATCATCCGTCTCATCATCCCGTCTCATCATCTCATGTAGTTATCTCATCTCACAGTCTCGTCTCATCTCATCATCTCATCTCATCTCATCTCATCTCATCATCTCGCTTCATCTCATCATTTCTTCTCATCATCCCATCTCATCATCTCATCTCAACTCTTTATCCCTTCTAGTCTTCACATCTTATTTCCATGACACATCCCACTGTCTTGTCTCATTGTCTCATCACTTAATCATTCCATCTTGTCATCTCATCTCATTGTCCCATCTCATCATCTCATCTCATCATCTCATCTTGTCTCGTCTCATCATTTCATCTCATCTTGATGTTCTGTCTCATTGTCCCATCTCATCTTGTCATCCCTACACATCATCTCATGTCATCATCTCATCTCGTTTTCTCGTCTCGTCATCTCATCTCATTGTCTCCTCATCTCTTTTCATCTCATGGTCTCACTTCATCTCGTCTTCTCCCCTCATCATCCCATCTCATCATCTTGTCTCATCTCTAAATCCCATCTTCTGTTCACATCTCATTTCCATGTCTCATCCCACCATCTTGTCTCATTTTCTTGTCATTTCATCTTCGAATCTCATCATCTCATCACGTTGTCCCATCTCATTGTCTCATCTCATTATCTCATTTGTCTCATCTGGTGGTTTCATCTCATCTCGTCATTCTGTCTCATTGTCCCATCTCATCTCATCATCCCATCCCATCATCTCATGTCATTGTCTCATCTCGTAATCTCATCTCATCATCCCATTTATCATCTCATGTATTCACCTCATCTCGCATTCTCACGTCGCTTCATCTCATCGTCTCCTATCGTCATCCCATGTCATCATTTCATCTCATCTCATCATCTCGTTTCATCTCATTGTCTCCTTCCATCATCCCATCTCATCATCTCGTCTCATCTCATCATTATGTCTCATTTTTCCCTCTCACCTCCTTGTCTCATCCCACCATCTTGTTTCATTGTCTTATCATTTCATCATCCCATCTTGTCATCTCATCATCTCATCCCTTCGCATCCTCTTATTACATTGTCTCATCTTGACTCATCTCGTCCTCTCATCTCATCTCATCATCTCGTCTTGTCATCTCATCCTCTCATCATTTCATCTTGTCATATCATCTCATCTCATCATCCTGTCCCATCATCTTGCCAGCTTTTCTTGTCAGTTCATATTGTCATCTCATTGCATCTCATCATCCCATCTCATCATTCCTTCTCATTGTCCCACCTCGTCTCATCATCCCATCTCATTATCCAGTCTCATCTCATCGTCCCCACTCATTGTCTCATCTAGTTGTTTCATCTCTTCATCTCATCTCCTCTCATCATCCAGGATGATGAAATATTTCATCATCCTGTCTCTTTGTACCATGTCATCTTGTCATCCCATCTCATTGTCCATCTTGACATCTGGTCTCTTCATCTCATCTCCTCATCTCTTCACATCATATCATCACGTCATATCTCATCCTCTCATCTCATCTCATTGTTCCATCTCATCAACTCATCTCATCTCGTTGTCTCATCTCATCATCTCAGCAGGTCATCTCATCTCATCATCTCGTCTCTTCATCTTATCTCGTCATCTCGTCAAGTCATCTCATCTTGTCATCTTGTCATCTGTTCTCATTATTTCATCTTGTCATCTCATCTCATCATGTCATCTCATCTCATCTCATCATTCTATCTCATTGTCCCATCTCATCTTGTCATCCTGTCTCATCATCCCCTCTCAACATCTTGACTCATCTTGTCATCCCATCTCGTGTTCCCGTCTCATCTCCATGTCTCATCCCAACATCTTGTCTCATTGTCTCATCCTTTTTTGACCCATCTCATCATCTCATCTCCCTCTCCCATCTCATTGTCTCCTCCCATCATCTCATCTTGTCTCGTCTTGTCATCTCAAGTTATCTTGTCATACAATCTCATTGTCCCATCTAATCTTGTCATCCCTTTTCATCATCCCATCTCATCATCCAGTCTTATCATCTGTCTCGTCATCCCATCTCATCTTCTCATGTTGTTGACTCATCTCGTCATCCTGTCTTGTCATCTCATCTCATTGTCTCTTCATCTCATCGTCTCACTTCATCTCGTCATCTCCTGTCATCATCCCATCTCATTGTCTCATCTCATCTTATCATCCCTTCTTGTCCTTCTGTCTTGTCTCCATGTTTCATCCCACTCTCTTGTCTCATTTTCTCATCATTTCCTTGTTTCATTTTGTCATTTCATCTCATCATCCTCTCTCATGGCCTCATTTCATCATCTCATCTTATCTCATCTCGCCATTTCATCTCATCTCGTCATTCTGTCTCATTGTCCTGTCTCTTCTTGTCATCCCATCTCATCATCCCTTGTCATCATCCGGTCTGATCATCTCATGTTGTTGTCTCGTCTACTCATCTCATATCATCATCTCATCATCTCATCTTGTCTGATCATCTTGCTTCATCTCATCATCTCCTCTCTTCATCCCATCTCATCTTCTCGACTCATCTCATCATCCCGTCTCATCATCCCATCTTGTCTCCATGTCTCATCCCACCGTCTTGTCTCATTGTCTTGTGATTTTATCATCCAATCTCATCATCTCATCTCATTGTGCCATCTCATTGTCCCACCTCATCATCTCACCTCATCATCTCATCTTGTCTCATCTTGTCATCCCATCTCATTTCATCATTCTCTCTCATTGTCCCATCTCGTCCTGTCATCCCATCTCATCATCCCATTTCAACATTCCGTCTCATCATCCATCTTGTCATCCCATCTCATCATCTCATATCATCGTCTCACCTCGGCATGTCATCTGGTCATCTCATCTCATCGTCTAGTGATCTCATCTCATCTCATTGTGTCACTTCATTACGTTTTCTCATCTCCTCATCCCATCTCATCATCCTGTCTCATCTCATGGTCTCGTCTCATCTTCCCAACTTGTCTCCATTTCTCATCGCACAGTCTTGTCTCATTGTCTCTTCATTTCATCATCCTATCATGTCATCTCATCTCATTGTCCCATTGCCGGGATAGCTTCAGCCAGGCTGCCTCGCGGCCAGACCACTGGGTGAGAGGGGGCGAGCTCGCTGGGTGTAAGCCTGAGGTAAGCGGAACCTAGCCATCTCAGCTAGGGGACTGAAGGACTTGAGCCAAAGGCCAATTAATCAGCACAAAGCTTCTTTATTGTTACATGGTATGAGCTATAAGTACTGAGGGGGCTCAAGTGCACAAAAGACCCTGAGGCTCCAGGGAGCTCAGGTTATATACAGTTGCACAGGGGGAGGAGTAGGGGAGAGGGTAGGGGGTTCGGAGAGCCAATTACACAAGCTAAAAGGTAGTTGCTAGGCAAGGGCGGCAGAAGATAGCTAGAGGCAAGGACAGAATAACAGGAAGGCTTGTAGTTTTGAGATAAGCTACTGAGATGGGAGGTTTACGACGAGAGGGGGAAGGGAGAACAGTG
Source organism: Tamandua tetradactyla (assembly GCF_023851605.1). Taxonomy (NCBI): domain Eukaryota; kingdom Metazoa; phylum Chordata; class Mammalia; order Pilosa; family Myrmecophagidae; genus Tamandua; species Tamandua tetradactyla. The sequence continues at coordinate 4,439,363 of NC_135354.1, forward strand.
AGTTAGGCTACAGACATGAGAGGCAGGGAGAGAAGGTAGAAATGATTAACAATTTTTAAGTATGACTAGGCTCCAATCCCTGAGAAATATGCCACATCCCATCACATCATCTCATCTCATTGTCTCATCCTGTCTCATCTTGTCGTCTCATCTCATCTTGTTTTTGTCTCATTGTCCCCTCTAATCTCTTTCTCCCATCTCATGATCTAATCTCATCATTCCATCTCATCATCCATCTTTCCAGCCTGTCTCATCATCTCATGTCATTGTCTCATCTCGTTGTCTCTTCTTGTCATCTCATCTCATCATCTCGTCATCTCATCTTGTCTCATTGTTTCACTTCATCTCATCATCTCCTCTCATGATCCCATGTTGGCATCTCGTCTGATCTCGTCGTCCAGTCTCATCTTCCTGTCTCATCTCCATGTCTCATTTCACTGTCTTATCTCATTATCTCATCATATCAACATCCTTTCCCAGCATCTCATCCCATCATCCCATCTGATCATCTCATCACATCCTCTCATCTTGTCTCGTCTCATTGTCTCATCTCATCTCATCATTGTGTCTCATTTTCCCATCTCACCTTGTCATCCCGTATCATCATTCCATCTCGTCATCCCGTGTCATTGTCTGTCTCATCATCCTGTCTCATAATCTCATGTTGTCTCTTCTCGTCATCTCGTGTCGTCATCTCATCTCATTTCATTGTCGTGCTCCATCTTGTCATCTCCTCTAATCATCCAAACTCTTCGTCTCTTCTTATCTCATCATCCTGTTTCGTCTTCCCATCTCATCTCCATGTCTCATTCCACTGCCTTGTCTCATTGTCTCATCATTTCATTGTCCCATCTTGTCATCTCATTTCAACATCCCATCTCATCGTCTCATCTCATTGTCTCATCTTCTCTCATCTTGTCATTTCATCTCATCTCGTCATTCAGTTTCGTTTTCCCATCTTGTCTCATCATCCCATCTCATCATCTGTCTCGTCATCCCATTTCATCACTTCATCTCCTCATCTCACCTCATCGTCTCATCTCCTTTCATCATCTCGTCATCTCATGACATCTCATCATCTCGTATAATCTGCTCATCTCCTCTCATCATCACATCTCATAGTCTCATCTTATCCAGTCATCCCGTCTCATCTTCCCATCTAGTCTCCATGACTCATCCCACCGTCTTGTCTCATTGTCATGTCATTTCATCATCCCATCTCGTCCTGTCATTTCATCGTTCCGTCTCATCATCTCATCTTGTCTCTTCTCATCATCTCATGTCATCTCATAATTCTCTCTTGCTGTCCCATCTCATCTCGTCATCCCATCTCATCAACCAATCTCATCATACTGACTCATCATCCATTTCGTCATCCCATCTCATTACCTCATGTCATCATCCCATCTCATCATCTCATCCCATCATCTCATCTCCTCATCTCGTCATCTCATCATGTCTTTGTCTCGCTTCATCATGTAATCTCCTCTCATCATCACATCTCATCATCTAGTCTCCTCTCATCATCCTGTCTTGTCTTCTCATCTCGTCTACATGTCACATCTCAGTGTCTTGTATCATTGTCTCATCATTTCATCATCCCATCTAGTCATCTCATCTCATTGTCCCATCTCATCATCCATCTTGTCTCATCTCATTGTCTCATCTCATCTCATCTCATCATTCTTTCTTGTTGTCCTATCTTTTTTCGTTATCCCATCTCATCATCCATCTCATCATCTAGCCTCATCATCTCATGTCATCAACTCATCTCTTAATCTCGTCTCATCATCTCATCTCATCCTTTCATCATCTCTTCTCTTCTCATCATCTCACTTCATCATGTCGTCTCCACTCATTATTCCAACTCGTCATCTCGTTTAATCTAGTTGTCTCATCTCATCTTCCCATTTCATTTCCATGTCTCATCCCACCATCTTAACTCATTTTCTCATCATTTCATCATCTCATCTCGTCATCTCATCTCATCGTCTCATATAGTCTCATCTCATCATTGCATCTCATCTCATCATTCTGTCTCATTTTCCTGTCTCGTCTCGTCATCCTGTCTCATCATACCAACTTGTCATCCATTTTCATCCCCCATCTCGCCCTCCCGTCTCATCATCTCATGTCATCATTTCATGTCGTTGTCTCGTCTCGTCATCTCATCTCATCATCTCATCTCATCTCATCATCCCGCTTCATCTCATGGTCTCCTCTCATCATCCCATCTCGTCGTCTTGTCTCATCTCGTCATCCCTTCTCATCTTCTCGTCTCATCTCCATGTCACCTCCCACCGTCTTGTCTCATTGTCTCATAATTTCACCATCCCTTCTCATCATCTCATCTCATTGTCCTGTCTCATCATCCATCTTGACTTTTCTCATCATCTCATCTCAGCTCATCCTTCTGTATCATTGTCCCTTCTAATTTCGTCACCCCATCTCTTCATCCCATCTCGTCATCCCATCTCATCGTCTGTCTCATCATCCCATCTCATTATCTCATGTCATCATCTCATATCGTCATCTCGTCTCATCCTCTCATCTCATCGTTTTGTCATCTCTTCTCATCTCATCTCGCTTTATAACATCATCTCCAGTCAGCATCCCATCTTGTCATCTCATCTCATCTTGTCGTACCATCTTATCTTCCCATCTCATCACCATGTCTCCTCCCAACATTTTGTCTCATTTTCTCATCATTTAATCATCCTATCTTGTCATCTCATCTCATTGCCCCATCTCAACCTCATCATCCCATCTCATCATCTCATATTATCCTCTCATCTTGTCTTGTCTCACCATCTCATCTCATCTTCTCATCATCTCATCTTGTACATCATCTTACTTGATCTCGTCTTCCCCTCTCATCTTCCAATCTTGTCATCTCATCTCATCATCCCATCTCATCATCTCTTCTTGTCTGATCTCTTCTTCTCATTTCATCTCTTCATTTTGTCTCATTGTCCTGTCTCATCACATTAACCCTTCTCATCATCCCATCTCATCATCCCGTCTCATCATCCATCTCATCATCCCGTTTCATCATCTCATTTTGTCATCTCATCTCATCATCTCATCTCATCGTCTCATCATCTCTTTTTGTCTCATCATCTTGCTTCATCTTATTGTCTCCTCTCATCATCCCTTCTCCTCTTCTCATCTCTTCTCATCATCCTGCCTCGTCTTCTCGTCTCATCTCCATGCCTCTTCTCACCATCTTGTCTCATTGTCTCATCATTCCTTTTCCCATTTCATCATCTCATCTCATCATCCTGTGTGATCATCTTATCTCATCATCTCATCTTGCCCCGTTTCATCCTCTCATCACATCTTGTCATTCTGTCTCATTGTCCCATCTTGTGTCCTTAACCTGTCTCATCAATCCATCTCATCGTCAGGTCTCATAGTCTGTCTCATCATCCCATCTGATCATCTCAATCTGTAGTCTCATCTCATTGTCTCATCTCATCATCTCCTCTCATCATCTCATCATCTCATTTAGTCTCATCATCTTGCTTCTTCATGTCATCTCCTCCCATCATCACATCTCGTTGTCCTGTCTCATCTCATCATCTGGTCTCATCTTCCTGTCTCATCTCCATGTCTCATCCATCCATCCTCTCTAATTGTCTCATTATTCCATCATCCCATCTAGTTATCTCATCTCCTCGTCCCATCTCGTCCTCTCATCCCATTTTCTCACCTTGCCTCATCTTATTGTCTCTCCTGATCTCGTCATCCTGTCTCATCATTCCATCTCATCTCGTCTCATCATCCATCTAATCATCACACCACATCATCTAACATCCACCTTTCATCTCATCATCTTATCTCATCATCACATCTCAACATCTCATCATCTCATCTCTGCTCATTGTCTTGCTTCATCTCGTCATCTCCCCTCATCATCCCATCTCATCATCTCAACTCATCTTGTCATCCCGTCTCTTCTACCCGTTTCATCACCATGTCTCATCCCACCATCTTGTCTCAACTAGTTGTCCCGCCTCGTCTTCACTCTTCATCTCCATGTCTCATCCCACTGTCTTATCTGATTTTTTCATCATTCCATCATCCCATCTCATCATCTCATCTCATTGTCCCATCTCATCGTCTCATCTCATCGTTTCATGTTGTCTCTTCCTTTCATTACTTCTCATGTCATCATTCTGTCTCGTCCCATCTCGTCATCCCATCTCATCATCCTTTCTCATCATCCCATCTTATCATCCATCTTGTCATTGCATCTCATCATCTCATGTCATTGTCTCATCTCATAGTCTCATCTCATAGTCTTATCTCATCATCTCGACATATCATTTTGTCTCATTGTCTCGCTTCATCTCATCATTTCCTCTCATCATCCCATCTTGTCATCTCATCTCATCTCATCGTCTGACTCATCATCCCATCACATTTCCATATATAATCTCATGGTCTTGTCTCATTGTAGCATCATTTCATAGTCCAATCTCAACGTCTCTTCTCATCATCCTGTCTCATCGTCTCATCTCCTCATCTCATCTTGTCTCGTCCAATCATCTCATCTCATCTCATCATTCTGTCTCATTGTCCCATCTCGTCTCATCATCCCATCTCATCATCCCATCTCATCATCCCATCTCATTGCCCGTCTTGTCATCCCATCTCATTGTATCATGTTGTTGTCTCATCTCATCATCTCATCTTGTTATCTCATCTCATTGTCTCATCACCTCATCTCTTCTCATTATCTCGCTTCATCTCCTCATCTCCTGTCATCATCCCATCTCATCATCTGTCTCATCGTCCGTCTCATCATCCTGTCTCATCATCTCATGTCATCATCTCATTTCATCATCTCATCTTGTCATATTATCTCATTGTCATGTCATCTCATCTCATCATCTCATTTCATCTTGTTGTCTCCTCTCATCATCATATCTCATTGTCTCGTGTCATCACCTCATCCCATTTCATCTTCCCATCTTGTCTCCTAGTCTCATCCAACTGTCTTGTCTCATTGTATCATCATTTCATCGTCCCATCTCATCATCTCATCTCATCATCTCATTTTCCCGTCTCTTCTTCTATTCTCATCTCAACTTTCCGTCTCATAGTCCCATCTTACCTCGTCAACCCATCTCATCATCCCATTAGTTAATCCCGTATCATTTTCCATCTCCTCATGCTGACTCATCATGTCACATCTTCATATCATCTCGTTGTCTCATCTCACCATCTCATCTCATCATCTCATTATCTCATCTCATCTCATTGTCTCGCTTCATCTCGTCATATCCTCTCACCATTCCATCTCATCATCTCATCTCACCTTGTCGGCCCATCTCATCTTTCCATCTTGTCTCCATGTCTCATCCCACCATTGTGTCTCATTGTCTCATTATTTCATCATTCCATCTCATCCTCTTAACTCATCTTCCCGTCTCATCGTCTCATCTTGTCTCGTCTCATTGTCTGCTCACATCTCATCATTCTGTCTCATTGTCCCGACTTGTCTTGTCATCCCAATCTCATGTCATGGTCACATCTCGTCATCTCATTTCATCTCATCACCTCATCATCTCATCTCATCTCATCACCTTGCTTCATCTTGTCATCTCCTCCCATCATCCCATCTCCTCATCTCATCTCATCTTGTCATACCAGCTCATCTTCGCATCTTATCTCCATGTCTCATCCCACATAGTCTCATTATTTCATCATTTCATCATACCTCTCTTCATCTCATCTCATTGTCTCATCTCATTAACTCATCCCATCTTCTCATCTTGTCTCATTTCACAATCTCATATCATCTTTCTGTCTCATTTTCCCGTCTCTTCTCGTCATCCCATCTCATCATCCCATCTCATCATCCTATCTCATCGTCCATCTCATGAACCTGTCTCATCATCTCATGTCATTGTCTTTTCTCATAGTCTCATCTCATCATCTTATCTCTTCATCTCATCATCTCATCTCATCTCATAGTCTCACTTCATCTCATTGTCACCACTCATCATCCCATCTTGTCGTCTTGTCTCATCTCATTGTCCCATCTCATCTTCCTGCCTCATCTCCATGTCTCTTCCCACCATCTTGTCCCATTGTCTAGTCATTTCAACATCCCATCTCTACATCTCATCTCCTCATCTCATCTAGTCTCATCTCATCATGACTACTCATCTCATCATTCTGTCTCATTGTCCCATCTCCTCTCGTCATTCCTTCTCATCATCCCATCTTGTTATCCCATTTCATAGTCCGTTTCATCATTCTGTGTCATCATCTCACATCATCGTCTCATCTCATTGTGTCATCATCTCATCTTGTCTCATTGTATCACCTCATCACATACTCTCCTCCCATCATCCCATCTCGTCGTCTTGTCTCATCTCGTCATCCCATCTTGTCTTCCCATCTCACATCCATGTCTCATCCCACCATCTTGTTTCATTTCTTGTAATTTCACTGTCCGATCTAATCATCTCATCTCATCATCCAGTCTCATCTTTTCATCTCATCGTCACATCTTGTCTCATCTCATCATCTAATCTCATCTGGTAATTCTGTCTCACTGTCACATCTCATCTCTTCACCCATCTCATCTTTTCACTTCATCTCTTTGTCTCCTTTCATCCCATTTTATCATCTTGTCTCATCTCATCATCATGTCTCAACTTCCCATCTCATCTCCATGGCTTATCCCACCGTCTTGTCCTCTTATCTCATCATTTCATCATCCCATCTCATCATCTCATTCATCGTCCAGTCTCATTGTCTCATCTCATCGTCTTATCTTGTCTCGTCTCATCGTCTCATTTCATCTCATCATTCTGTCTCATTTTCCCATTTCATCTTGTCATCCCATCTCATCATCCTATCTTGTCATCCTGTCTCATCTTCTCTTGTCATCATCTCATCTCATAGTCTTATCTCATCATCTCATATCATTGTCTCGTTGTCTCATCGTTTTGCTTCATCGCTTCCTCTACTCTCATCATTCCATCCTGTCGTTTCACCTCATCCCATCATCACATCTCATCTTCCCTTCTCGTCTTCACATCTCATTCCACTGCCTTGTTTCATTGTCTCATCATATCATCATCCGATCTCATCATCTCATCTCATTGTTCCGTCTCATCATCTCATCTCATTATCTCATCTTCTCTCTTCTCATCTCTTCTCATCTCGTCATCCTCTCTCAATCTCCTGTCTCATCTTGTCATCCTGTCTCAGCATCCGATTTCATCATCCTGTCTCAATGTCTGTCTCATCATTCTGTCTCATCATCTCATGTCATCATTTCATTTCATAGTCTCATATCTTCATCTCATCTCATTGTCTCATCATCTCATCTTGTCTCATCGTTTTGCATCATATCATTGTCTCCTCTCATCATCCCACCTCATCATCTTGTCACATCTCATCATCCCATCTCATCTTCCCTTCTCCTCTCCATTTCTCATCCCACAGTCTAGTCTCATTGTCTCATTATTTCATCATCCCATCTCATCATCTTATCTCATCATACCATCTGATTGTCCCATCTCTTCATCTCATCTCATCTTCTTATCTTGTCTCACCTCATCATCTCATCTCATCTTGTCATTCTGTCTCATCATCTCATCTCGTTTCGTCATCCCATCTCATCATACTCTCTCATCATCAGTCTCTTCATCCTGTCTCATCATCCCATCTTGACATCCCATCTTATCGTCAGTCTCATCATCCCATCTCCTCATCCCATCTGGACATTGCATTTTATCATCCATCTCGATATCCCGTCTCATCATCTCATATCGTCATCTCATCTTGTTGTCTTGTCTCATCATCTCATCTTCTCATCATCTCATCTCATCTCCTCATTTCTCTTCATCTCATCATTTGCTCTCATCAAACCATCTCGCTGTCTCATCTCATCTCATCGTCCAATCTTGTCTTCCCATCTCATTTCCACATCTCATTCCACCATCTGGTCTCATTGTCTCATCATTTCATCATCACATCTCATCATCTCATCTCATTGTCCTGACTCAATGTCACATCTCATCTTCTCATCATGTTATCTTATCTCATCATCTCGCTTCATCTCATCATCTGTCATCATCCCATCTCACTGTCATGTCTCATCTCATAGTCCCGATTTATCTTCCCTTTTCGTCTCCATGTCTCATTCTACCATTATGTCTCATCGTCTCATCATTTCTTCATCCCATCTCATCATCTCATTTCATTGTCCCATCTCATTGTCTCATTTCATCATCTCATCTTGTCGCGTCTCATCATCTCATCTCATCTCGTCATTCTGTCTCATTGCCCTGTATCATCTCATTATGCCATCTCATCATCCCTTCTTATTGTCTGTCTCATCATCCCATCTCATCATCTCATATTATCATCTCATCTCGTGGTCTCATCTCATCATCTCATCTCATCATCTCATCTCGTCTCATCATCTTGTCATTTCTTCTCATCATCCCCTCTCATCTTCTCATCTCATCGTCTCATCTTCTCATGTCTCTTCATCTCATCCCAGCTCATCATTCTGTCTCATTGTCCCATCTCATCTTGTCATCTCATCTCATCTTCCCATCTCGTCATCATGTCTTATCGTCTGTCTTGTCATCCGTCTCATCATCTCATGTCATTGTCCCATCACGTAGTCTTGTCTCATCATCTCATCTCATCAACTCAACATCTCTTCTCATCTCAACCTCTTGCTTCATCTCGTCATATCCTCTCATCATCCCATGTCGTCATCTCAACTCATCTCATCGTCCCATCTCATCTTCCTGTCTCATCCCCATGTCTCATCCCACTGTCTTTTCTCATTGTCTCATCATTTCATCATCCCATCTCATCATCTCCTATCATTGTCCCATCTCATCGTCTCATCTCATCATCTCATCATTTCATGTGTCATCATCTCATCTCATCTTGTCATTCTGTTTTGGTGTCCCATCTCATCTTGTCATCCCATCACATCATTCCATATCTTCATCCCATCTCATCGGCCATCTCATCATCCTTTCTCATCATATCATGTCTTTGTCTCATCTCATAGTCTTTTCTCGCCATCTCATCTCATTGCCTCATCATCTCATCATCTCGCTTCATCTTGTCGTCTCCTCTCATCATCACATCTCATCGTCTCGTCTCATCTCATCATCCCATCTTGTCTTCCCATCTCGTCTCCACATCTCATCACACTGTCTTGTCTCATTGTCTCATCTTTTCATTGTCCCATCTTGTCATTTCATCTCATCATCCCATCTCATCATCCCATCTCAACCTCTCATCTTGTCCCATCTCATCATCTCACATCATCTTCTCGTCTTCTCGTCATCCCGTCTCATCATCGCATGTCATCATCTCATTTCGTCATCTTGTCTCGTCATCACAGCTCATCATCTCTTCATCTCCTCTTTTCTCATCACCTTACTTCATCTCGTCATCTCCTCTCATCATCCCATCTCATAGTCTCGTCTCATCTCATCGTCCCATCTCATCTTCCCAACTTATCTCCATGTCCCATCCCAACTTCTTGTCTCATTGTGTCATCATTTCATTGTCCCATCTCATCATCTCATCTCATCGTCCCTTGACATCATCTCATCTCCTCATCCCACCATCTTTGTCTCATTGTCTAGTCATTTCATCATCCCTTCTTGTCATCTTATCTCATCATCCTGTTTCCATGTCTCATCTCATCATCTCATCTTATCTCGTCCCCTCGTCTCATCTCACCTCGTCATTTTGTCTCATCGTCTTGTCTCATCTCCTCATCCGTCTTATATTCCTGTCTCTTCTCCATGTCTCATCCTACCATCTTGTCTCATTGTCCTGTCATTTCATCATCACATCTGATCCTCTCTTCAAATCGTACCCTCTCATCATCTCATCTTGTCTCATCTCATAGTTTTATTTCATCTCAGCATTCTGTCTCATTGTCCCGTCTTGTCTCTTCATCCCATCTCATCATCCTGTCTCATCATCCATCTCATCATCCCGTCTCATGATCTCATGTCATCATCTCATCTAGTTGTCTAGTCTCATCATCTCATCTCATTGTCTCATTATGTCATCTCATCTCATCGTCTCGCTTCATCTCGTTATCACCTCTCTTGATCCCATCTCAGCATAACGTCTCATATCATCATCCTGTCTCATCTTCCTGTGTCATCTCCATGTCTCATCCCACCACCTTGTCTCATTGTCTCATCATTTCATCATCCCATCTCATCATCTCATCTCATCATCCCATTTCACTGTCTCATCTCATTGTCTCATCTTGTCTCCACTCATTGTCTCATCTCATCTCATCATTCTGTATTGTTGTCCATCTGGTCTCATCATACTCTCTCATCCTCCATCTTGTCATCCCACCACATCATTAAATGTCATCATCTCATCTCATCATCTTGTCTCATCATCTCATCTCATCATCTCACCATGTCATCTGATCTCATCATCTTGCTTCGTTTCATTGTCCCCTCTCATCATCCCATTTCATCATCACTTTTCATCTCGTCTTCCCATCTCATCTTCCTGTCTAACCTCCATGTCTCATCCCACAGTCTTTTCTCATTGTCTCATCATTTCATAGTCCCATCTCATCATCGCATCTCATCGTCCCATCTCATCATCTCGTCTCATCATCTCATCTTGTCTTGTCTCATCGTCTCATATTATCTCATCATTCTGTCTCATTGTCCCATCTCATCTCGTCATCCCCTCACATCATCTGTCTAGTCATCCCATCTCATCTCATGTCGTTGTCTTCTCATCATCTCGTCTTGTCATCTCAACTCATCATCTCGTCATCTCATCTCGTCTCATCATCTCACTTCATTATGACATCTTCTCTCATCATTCCATCTCATCCACTCGTCTCATCTCGTCGTCCTGTCTCATCGTTCCATCTCCACTCCATATCTCATTGCACCATCTTATCTCATTGTCTTGTCATTTCATCATCCCATCTAATCATCTCATTTCATCACCCAGGCTCATCTTCTCATCTCATTGTCTCGTCGTCTCATCTCATCTCTTGATTCTGTCTCATTTTCCCTTCTCGTCTGATCATCCTGTCTCATCATCTCTTCTGGTCATCCTGTCTCATCATCCATCTCATCATCACATCTCATCATCTCATGACATCATCTCTTCTTGTAATCTCCTCTCGTAATCTCATCTCATCATCTCATCATATCATTTTGCTTCATGGTCTCGCTTCATCTCGTCATCTTCTCTCATCACATCTCATCACCTCATCTCATCTCGTCATCTGTCTCGTTATCCCGTTACATATCCATATATCATCACAAGGTCTTTTCTCATCGTCTCATCATTTCATCATCCAATCTCATCATCTCATCTCATCTTCACATCTCATTATCTCCTCTCATCATTTCATCTTGTTTTGTCTCATCACCTCATTTTATCTCATCATTCTCTCTCATTGGCCCATCTCATCTCGTCATCCAATTTCATCATCCCATCTCATCATCCCATCTCATCGTCCATCTTTTCATCCCATTTCATTATCTCATGTCCTCATCTGATCTTTCATCTTGCCTCATCATCTCATCTCATCATCTCATCATCTCATCTTGTCTCATTGTCTCACTTCATCTCATCGTCTCCTGTCATCATCCCATCTTTTCATCGCTTCTCATCGTCTATCTCACCATCCCATCTCATCATCTCATGTTGTCTTCTCATCTCGTCATCTCGTCTCATCATTTGATCTCATTGTCATGTCATCTCATCTCCTCTCATCATCTCGTTTATTCTGGTCGTCTTCTCTCATCATCACATCTTGTTGTCTCATCTCATCTCTTCATTCTGTCTCATGTTCCCATCTCATTTCCTAGTTTCATCCAACCATCTTGTCTCATTGTATCATTATTTCATGGTCCCATCCCATCATCTGAACTCATCGTTTCATCTTGTCTCGTCTCTTCGTCTATTCTCATTTCTTCATTCTGTCTCGTTGTCCCGTCTCGTCTCGTCATCCCATCTCATCATCTCTTCTCATCATCCTGTCTCATCGTCCATCTCATCATCCCTTTTCATAATCTCATGTCATCGTTTCATCTTGTTGTCTCATCTCGTCATCTCATCTCATCATGTCATCATCTCATCTCGTCTCACCATCTCTATTCATCTCATTGTCTCCTCTCATCATCCCATCTCGTCATCTTGTCTCATATCATCGTCCTGTCTCCTCTTCCTGTCTCATCTCCATGCCTCATCCCACCATCTTGTCTCATTGTCTCATTATTTCATCATCCCATTTTGTCATCACATCTATTGTCCCTCTGACTGACTCATCTCTTTATCTCATCTTGTCTCATCTTGTCATCTCATCTCATCTCATCATTCTGTCTTGTCCCATCTCATCTCCTCATACCATCTCATCATCCATCTCATCATCCCATCACATCATCACATGTCATTGTCTCATCTCTTCTTTTCATTTCATTGTCTCATCTCATCATCTCGTCATCTCACCTCATCTCATCATCTCAGTTCGTCTTGTCATCTCCTCTCATCATCCCATCTCATTGTCTCTCTCATCTCGTTGTCCTGTCTTGTCTTCCCTTCTCATCTCCATGTCTCATCCCCTAGTCTTGACTCATTGTTACATCATTTCATCGTCCCATCTTGTCATCTCATCTCATCATCCCATCTCATCAGCTCATCTCATCCTTTCAACTTGTCTTGTCTCATTGTCTCATCACGACTTATCATTCTGTCTCGATGTCCCATCTTGTCTCTTCATCCTGTCTCATCATCCCATCTCATCATCCCATTTCATCCTCTGTATCAACATCCAGTCTCATCCTCTCATGTGGTCTTTTCATCTCGTCATCTCGGTTCATCATCTCACCTCATCACCTCTTCATCTCATCTTGTCTCATCATCTCTCTTCATCTCGTTGTCTCCTCTCACCATCCCATCTCATCATCTCATCTCGTCATCCTCTCTCATCTTCCTGTCTCGTCTCCATGTCTCATACTACCATCTTGTCTCATTGTCTTTTCATTTCATCCCAGCATTTCATTTCATCTCATTGTCCCATCTCATTGTCGAACCTTTTCATCTCATCTCATCTTGTCTCGTCTTGTCTTTTCATCTCACCTTGTCATTCTGTCTCATTGTCCTATCTCGTCTCATCATCCTATCTCATCATCCCATCTCATCATCTCGTCTCATCATCCTTCTCTTCATTCCATCACATCATCTCATGTCATCATCTCATCTCATTGTCTCATCTCATCTCATCTCATCTCATTGTCTCACTTCATCTCATCATCTCCTCTCATCTTCCCATCTCATCGTCTCTTCTCTTCTCATCATCCCATCTCGTCTTCCCATCTCGACTCCATGTCTCATCCAACTGTCTTTTCACATTGTCTCTTGATTTCATCATTTTGTCTCTTCATCTCATCTCATCATCCGGTCTCATCATCTCATCTCATCATCACATCTTATTTCATCTCTTTGTTTCATCTCATCTCGTCATTCTGTCTCATCCCATCTCATCTCATCAACCCATCTCATCATCCCAACTCATCATCCTGTCTCATCATCTCATGTCATCTCACCTCATCATCTCGTCTCATCATCTCATCTCTTCTCTTTGTCACACTTCGTCTTGTCATCTCCTCTCACCATCCCATCTCGTTGTCTTGTCTCATCTTGTACTCCCGTCTCATCTTCCCATCTCTTCTCCATGTCTCGTCCCACCATGTTGTCTCATTGTGTCATCCTTTTTTCATCCCATCTTGTCATCTCCTTCCATCCTCTCATGACACTTTTTCATCTTGTCTCATCTCATCATCTCATTTCATCTCATCATTCTGTCTCATCTCATCATCCCATCTCATCATCCCAACTCGTCATCCTGTCTCATCATCCATTTCATCAAGCTGTCTCATCATCTCATGTCATTGAATCATCTCGATATATAGTCCCATCATCTCCTCTCATCACCCTGCAATCTCATTTCATCTCATTGTCTCGCTTCATCTCGTCGTCTCCACTCATCATCCCATCTCATCATCCCATTCATCTTCCCATCTCCTCTCTATGTCTCATCCTAATGTCTTGTCTCATTTTCTCATCATTTCATCATCTCATTACCCCATTTCATCTCATTGTCCCATCTCATCATCTCATTTCATCATCTGATCTTGTCTTGTTCCATCATTTCATCTCATCTCATCATTCTGTCCTTTTGTCCCATCTCGTCTTGTCTTCTGGTCCATCATCCCATCCCATCATCCCATCTCAAGTTTCATCTCATCATATAATCTTGTCTCATATCGTCATTTCATCTCATCTCAACATTCTGTCTGATTGTCCCAGCTTGTCTCTTCATCTCGTCTCATCATCCCATCTCATCATCCCATCTCATCATTCCATCTCATCATCCGTCTGGTCATCCTGTGTCATCATCTCATATCATTGTCTCATCTCATAGCCTCATCTCATCATTTCATCTCATCATCTCATCATCTCATCTTGTCTCATCATCTCGTTTCATCTCTTTTTCTCATCTCATCCTCCCATCTTGTCATCTCATCTCATCTTGTCATCATGTCTCATCTTCCTGGCTCGGCTTTTGTCTCATCCCACCGTCTTGTCTCATTTTCTCATCATTTCATTGCCCTATCTCATCACTTCATTTCATCATCCCATCTCATTGTCTCATCTCTTTTTCTCATCTTGTCTCATCTCATCATCTCATCTCATCTCGTCTTTCTGTCTCATTGTCCCATCTCATCTTGTAATCCCATCTCATCAACTCCTGTCAATGTCTCATCTCATAGTCTCATCTTGTCTTCTCATCTCATCATCTGATCATCTCATCTCGTCTCATCGTCTCACTTCATCTTGTCGTCTGCTCTCATCATCCCATCTCGACATCTCTTCTCACCCCATCATTCCGTTTCATATACCCATCTCATCTACATGTCTCTTCCCACCGTCTTGTCTCATTATCTTGTCATTTCATTGTCCCATCTCATCATCTCATCTCATCCTCCTGTCTCATCATCTCATCTCATCATCTCATCTTGTCTTGTCTCATCATCTCATCTCATCTCATCATTCTGTATCATTGTCCCGTATCAACATTCCATATCATCATCCAATCTTGACATCCCATCTTCTCCTCCATCTTGTCATTCCGTCTCATCATCTCATGTTATCGCCTCATCTCGTAGTCTCGTCTCAACACCTCATCTCATTGTCTCCTCATCTCATCTCATCTCATCATCTGACTTCATCTCATTGTCTCCTCTCATCATACCCTTGGGTCATCTCTCTCATCTCATCCTCCCTTCTCGTCTTCCCACCTCATCTACATGTCTCATCCCACTGTCTTTTCTCATTGTCTTGTCATTTCTTCATCCCATCTCATCATCAAACCTCATGCACCTGTCTCATCATCTCATTTCATTGACTCATCTTGTCTTGTCTCATTGTCTCATCTCATCTCTTTATTCTGTCTCATTGTCCCATCTCATCTTGTCATCCCATTTCTTCTCCATGACTCATTCCACGGTCTTGTCTCATTGTCTCATCATTTCATTGTTCCATCTCATCGTCTTGTCTCATCTAATCATCCTGTCTCATCTTCCCATCTCGTCATCCTGTCTCATCATCCATCTTGTCATCCCATCTCATCATCTCATGCCATCATCTGTACTTGTCTGGTTTTGTCATCTCATCACATTGTCTCATCATCTCATATCATCTCATCATCTCACTTCATCGCGTCATCTTCCTCATCATTCCATCTCATCATCCTGTCTCTTCTCCATGCCTCATCCCACTGTCTTGTCTCATTGTCTCATCATTTCATTGTCCCATCTCGTCATTTTGTCTCATCTCGTCATCCCATCTCATCTTCCCATCTCATCTCCATGTCTCATCCCACTGTCTTTTCTCATTGTCTCGTCATTTAATTGTCCCATCTTGACATCTCTCTCATCATCCCTTCTCATCATCTCATCTCATTGTCTCATCTTGTCTCACTTGTCATCTCATCACATCTCGTCTTTTTGTCTCATATTCCTGTCTCATCTCCCCATCCCATCTCATCATCCCATCTCATCATCCTGTCTCATTGTCTGTGTCATGATCTATGTCATCATCTCATCTTGCAGTCTCAACTCATCATCTCATCTCATCATCTTGTCATCTCATATCATCTCATCATCTTTCTTCATCTCATCTCTCATTTTCCCATCTCCTCGTCTCATCTCATCTTCCCATCTCGTCTTCCTGTCTCATCTCCATGTCTTATCCCACCATCTTGTCTCACTGTCTCATCACTACATCGTCCCATCTTGTCACCTCATCTCATCATCCCGTCACATCTTCTCATCTCATCATCTCATCTTGTCTTGTCTCATCATCTCATCTCATCTCATCATTCTGTCTCCTTGTCCCATCTCATCTTGTCATCCTGTCTCATCATCCCATTTTGTCGTTGCATCTCATCATCCATCTCGTTATCCCATCTCATCATTCCATCTCGTAATCCCATCTCATCGTCCTTCTCGTCATCCCTTCCCATCATCTCATATCTTTGTCTCATCTTGTAGTCTCGTCTCATCATCTCATCTCATCTTCTCATCATTTCATCTCGTCTCATCATCGCACTTCATATCGTCATCTCCTCTCATGATCACATCTCCTCATCTTGTCTCATCTCATCATCCTGTCTCTTATTCCCATCTCATCTCCGTGTCTCATCCCACCGACTCGTCTCATTGTCTCATCATTTCATCATCCAATCTCGTCATCTCATCTCATCTTCATGTCTCATCCTTTCATCTCATCATCTCATCATGTCTCTTCTTATTGTTTCATCTCACCTCATCATTTCTCTCATTGTCCCATCTTGTCTTGTCATTCCATCTCATCATTCCACCTCATCATCTCATCTCACTCTTCATCCTGTCTCATCTTCCACTCTCATCTCCATTTCTCATCCCACTGTCTTGTTTCATGGTGTCATTATTTCATCATCCAATCTCTTCATCTCATCTCATCATCTCATCTCATCTCATTGTCTTGCTTCATCTCTTCATCTCATCTCATCATCTCATCTCATCTCATTGTCTTGCTTCATCTCTTCATCTCCTCTCATCATCCCATCTCATCGTCTCATCTAATCTCCTCTACTGATCTCGTGTCCATGTCTCATTCCACTATCTGGTCTCATTGCTTCATCGTTTCATCATCCCATCTCATCATCTCATCTCATCGTCTCCTCTTCTCATCTCATCGTCTCATCTCATCATCCTGTCTCATTGCCCCATCTCATCTTATCATTCCTTCTCATCATCCCATCTCGTCATCCCGTCTCATCTTCAATCTCGTCATTCCATCTCAACATCTCATGTTGTCATCTCATCTCACCATCTCGTCTTGTCATATCATCTCATTGTCTCATCATCTCATCACATTAATCATCTCGCTTCATCTCATCTTCTCTTCTTATCATCCCATCTTTTCGTCTAGTTTCATCTCATCATTTTTCCTCGTCTTCACTTCTCATCTCCAAGTCTCATCCTGCAGCCTTGTCATATGGTGTCATCATTTCATCATTCCATCTTGTCATCTCATCTCATTGTCCCATCTCATCATTTCATCTCATCATCTCATCTTAGCCCATCCAGTCTTCTCATTTAATCTCGTCATTCTGTTTAGTTTTCCCATCTCATCTCGTCATCCCGTCTCAACATCCAATCTTGTCATCCCATCTCATAATCTCATATCATTGTCTCATCTCATAGTCTCATCTCATCATATCATCACCTCGCTTCATGTCATCATCTCCTCTCATCATCCCATCTTGACGTCTCGTCTCATCTCATCATCCCGTCTCATCTTCCCGAATCATCTCCTTGTCTCATCCCATCATCTTGTCTCATTTTCTCATTTCATCGTCTCATCTCATCATCTCAACTTATCGTCCTGTCTCATCATCTCATCTCATCATCTCACATTGACTCATCTCCTCGTCTAATCACATCTCATCATTCTCTCTCATTTTCGCGTCTTGTCTCGTCATCCTGTTTCTTGATCCCATCTCATCGTCCATTTCCTCATCCCATCTCATCATCTCATGCTATCATCTCATCTCTTCGCCTTGTCTCATCATCGCATCTCATTGTCTCATCTCATCTCATTTCATCATCTTGCTTCATCTTGTCATCTCCTCTTATCATCCCATCTCGTAGTCTCATCTCATCTCATCATCCTGTCTCATCTTCTTGTCTCATCTCCATGTCTCATCCCACCATCATTTCCCATTATCTCATCATTTCATCATCCCAACTCCTCATCTCATCATCCCGTCTAATCCTCTCATCTCATCATCTCATCTTGTCTCATCTCATCGTCTTATATCACCTCGTCATTCTGTCTCATTTTCTGGTCTCGTTTGTTCATCCCATCTCATCATCCCACATTGTCATCCCATCTCATTGTTTTTCTCCTCTTCCCATCTCATCAACTCATGTCGTTGTCTCATCCCATAGTCTCATCTCGTCATCTCAGCTCTTCATCTCATCTCCTCTCATCTCATCATCTCTCTTCCTCTCATCGTCTTTTCTCACCATCTCATCTCATCATCCCATTTCATCTCGTTGTTCCTCTCATCCTCCCATCTTGTCTCCATGTCTCATCCCTCTGTCTCATCTCATCTCATAGTCCCATCATGTCTTCCAGTCTTGTCTCCATGTCATTGCACCATCTTGTCTCATTGTCCCATCATTTCATCGTCCCATCTCATCATCCCAACTCATTGTCCCATCTCATCACCTCATCTTGTCATTCTGTCTCGTTGTCCTGTCTCATCTCCTCATCCCATCTCATCATCCCATCTGATTGTCCATCTTGGCATCCTGTCTCATCATCTCATGTAGTCATCTCATTAGGCAGTCTTGCCTAGTCATCTCAACTCATTGTCTCATCATCTCATCTCATCTCATTGCCTTGCTTTATCTCATTGTTTTCTCTTATCATCCCATCTCATCATCTCGTTTCATCTCTACATCCATTCTCATCTTCGTTTCTCTTCTCCATGTCTCATCCCTCCATCTTGTCTCAGTGTCTAATCATTTCATCATTCCATCTCAACATCTCATCTCTTCGTCCGATCGCATCATCCCATCTCATCATCACATCTTGTCTCGTATCGTCATTTCATCTCATCTCAATGTTCTGTGTCATTTTCCCGGCTTGCCTCTTAATTCTGTCTGATCATCCCAACTCATCTTCCCATCTCATGGTCCATCTTGTATTCCGTCTCATCATGTCATGTAGTCATCTCATCTTGCAGTCTCGTCTCCACATCTCATCTCTTTATCTCATCATCTCATCTCATCTCATCATCTCACTTCATCTCATCTTCTCCTCTCAGCATCCCATCTCCTCATCTTGTCTCATCTCTTCATCCCTCACATCTTCCTGTCTCATTTCCATGTCATTTTGTCATCCCATCTCATCTTTCCATGTTGTCTCCATATCTCATCCCACTGTCTTGTCTCATTGCCTCATCATTTCCACATCCCATCTCATCATCTCTTCTCATCATCCCGTCTCATCATCTCTTCTCATCATCTCATCTTGTCTCATCTCGTAGTTTTATCTCATCCCAGCGTTTTGTCTCCTTGTCCTGTTTCATCTCTTCCTCCCGTCTCATCATCATGTCTTGTCATCCCGTCTCATCAACATGTACTCATCTCATCTTGCAGTCTCGTCTCATCATCTCATGTCGTCTCATCATCTCATCTCATCTCATCATCTTGTCTCATTGCTTCATCTCTTCTCATCTTCGCATCCCATCTCCATGTCTCATCCCCATCTTATCTCATTGTCTCATCATTTCATCATCATATTTCATCATCTCATCTCATCATCCCATCTCATTGTCTCATCTCATCATCTCATCATGTCTAATCTTGTCATCTCATCTCATCATTTATCTCATTGTCCCATCTCATCTCCTCCTTCCGTCTTATCATCCCATCTGTTCATCTTGTCTCATCTTCTGTCTTGTCATCCTGTCTCATCATCTCATATCATTGTTTCATCTCATCGTCTCATCTAATCATGTCCTCTCATCATCTCATCACCTCATATCGTCTCATCATCTCACTTCATTTCAGTGTCTCCTCTCATCATCATATCTCATCATCTCTTCTCATCTCGCCATCCCATTTTGTCTTCCCTTCTCATCTCCATGTCTCTTCCCAACATCTTGTCTCATGTTTCATCATTTCATCGTCCCATCTTGTCATGTCATCTCTTCATCCCATCTATTTGGTTAACCTCATCGTGTCATCTTGTCTCATCTCATCATCTCATCTCATCTCATCTCATCATTCTATCTCAGTGTCCCGTCTCATCTCGTCATCCCGTCTCACCTTCCAATCTCGTGATCCCATCTCATAGTCCATCTCATTATCCCATCTCATCGTCTATCATCGTCTCATCTTGTCATCTCATCTCATCTTTTCATCTCAGCATCTCATCATCTCATCTCATCTCAACCTCTCACTTCATCTCTTCATCTCTTCTCATCATCCCATCTCATTGTCTCTTCTCATTTCATCATCATGTCTCATCTTCTTGTCTCATCTACATGTCTCATCCCAAAGTGTTGTCTCATTGTCTCATCATTCCATTGTCCCATCTTGTCACCTCATCTCATCATCCCTTCTCATCATCTCATCTCATCATTTCAACTTCTCTCATCTCATCATTTCATCTCATCTCATCATTCTGTCCCATCGTCCATCTCATCATCCCATCTCATCATCTCATGTCATCATCTTGTCTCATCATCTCAACTCGTCATCTCATCTCATCATTTCATCATCTCATCTCATCTCATCATCTTGCTTCTTCTTGTCCTCTCCTCTCATAATCACATCTCATCATGTCATCTAATCTCAACATCCCTTTTCGTCCTCCCGTGTTGTCTCCATGACTCATCCCACCATCTTGTCTCATTGTCTCATCATTTCATCGTCTCATCTCATCATCTCATCTCCTCTTCCCATCTCATCATCTCATCTCTTTGTCTCATCTTGACTCATTTTGTTGTCTCATCTCATCTCATCATTCTGTCACATTGTCCCATCTCATCTTGTCATCCTGTCTCATCAACCCATCTCGTCATGCCATCTCATTGTCCGTCTTGTCATCCGGTCTCATCATCTCATGTAGTCATCTCATCTCATAGTCTTGTCTCATCATATCATCTCATCATCTCATCTAGACTCTTCATCTCGCTTCATCTCGTCTCCTCTCCTCATCCCATCTGATCTTCTTGACTCATCTTGTCATCCTGTCTCATCATCCCATCTCGTCTCCATGTTTCATCCCACCATCTTGTATCAATGTCTCATGATTTCATCATCCCATCTCATCATTTCATCTCATTGTCCCATATCATTGCCTCATCTGATCATCTCATCTTGTCTCATCTCATCATGTCAACTCATCTCGTCATTCTGTCTCATTGTCCTGTCTCATCTTGTCATCCTGTCTCATCATCCCAACTCATCATCCTGTCTCATCGTCCATCTAGTCATCCCGTCTCATCATCCCATGTTGTTGTGTCATCTTGTTGTCTTGTCTCATCATCTCATCTCATCGTCTTCTCATCTCATCATGTCTCATTGTTTTGCTTAATCTTGTCATTTCTCCTCATCATTCCATGTCATTGTCTCATCCCATCTCATCTTCATGTCTCAACTTCATGTCTCATTCCACAATCTTGTCTCATTGTCTCATCATTTCATCACCCCATCTGATCATCTCCTCACTTCCTCCCATCTCATCATCTCATCTCATTGTTTCATGTTGTCTTGTCTCATCATGTCATCTCATCATGTCATTCTGTCTCATTGTCCTGTCTCATCTCGCCTTCCCATCTCATCATCTCATCTCATCATTCCATCTCATCATCCGGGTTGTCATCCCATCTCATCATCTCATCATGTCTCATCTCGTTGTCTCATCTCATGCCATCATTCTGTCTCATTGTCCCATCTCTTCTCTTCTTTCCATCTCATCATCCCATCACATCATCCCGTTTCATCATCTGTCTCATCATCCCATCTCATCATCTCATGATGTCATCTCATCTCTTCATCTCGTCTAGTCATCTCATCTCATCATCTCATCATCTCATCTCATCTCATCATCTCACTTCATCTTGGCATCTCCTCTCATCATTCCATCTCATCGACTTGTCTCATCTCATCGTCCCATTTCATTCTTCCCCTCTCATCTCCATGACTCTTCCCAACATCTTATCTCATTGTGTTGTCATTTCAGCATCCTATCTCATCATCTCATCTCATCGTCCCATCTTGTCTCATCTCATTAGCTCATCTCATTTCGTCATTCTGCCTCATTTCTCTGTGTCATCTCGACATTACTTCTCATCATCCAATCTCGTCATCCCTTCTCATCATCAATCTCGTCATCCCTTCTCATCATCTCATGTCATCTCATCTCATCATTTCTTCTCATCATCTCATCTCATCATCTTGCTACATCTCGTCATCTCCTCTCATCATCCCATCTCGTCATCTTGTCTCATCTCTTCGTACATTCTCGTCTTCCTGTCTCATCTCCATGTCTCATCCCACCATCTTTTCTCATTGAATCATAACTTCATTGTCCCATTTCATCATGTCATCTCATCATCTCATCTTGTCTCATCTCATCATGTCATTTCACCTAATCATTCTGTCTCATTGTCCTATCTCATCTCATCATCCCGTCTCATTGTCCATCCCATCACCCCTTCTCATCATCTCATGACATCGACTCATCTCGTAATCTCATCTTGTCTTCTCATCTCGTTGTCTTGTCATCTCATCTCATCTCATCATCTTGCTTCATCTCATTGCCTCCTCTCATCATCCCATTTCACCGTGTCATCTCATCTCATCTTTCCATCTCCTTTTCCTGTCTCATCTCCTTTCCTCATCCCACTGTCTTGTCTCATTGCCTCATTATTTCATTGTTCCATCTCATCGTGTCATCTCATCATCCCATCTTATAGTCTCATCTCATTGTCTCATCTTGCCTTGACTCGTTGTCTCATCTCATCTCGTCCTTCTGTCTCATTTTTCCATCTAGTCTCATCATTATGTCTCATTGTCCCATCTCGATATCTCGTCTCATCATCCACCTCATCATCACATGTCATCATCTCATCACATAATCTTGTCTCATCATCTCATCTCATTGTCTCATCATCTCTTCTCATCTCATTGTATTGCTTCATCTCATTGTCTCCTCTCATCATCCCATACCATCATCTCATCTCATCTCATCGTCCCATCTCATCTTACCATATCTTCTTCATGTCTCATCCCAGAAACTTGTCCCATTGTCTCATCATTTCATTGTCCCATCTCATCATCTCATCTCATCATCTCATTTTGTCTCATCTCGTTGTTTCATCTCATTTGATCATTCTGTCTCGATTTCTCATCTCATCCCGTCATTCTGTCTCATCATCCCATCAAGTCATCCCATCTCATCATCTTACATTGTCATCTCATCTCATAGTCTCATCTCATCATCTCATCTCCTGTCTCATCCTGTCTTGTCTCATTGTCTCATCTAATCTCCTCATTCTGTCTCGTTGTCCTGTTTCACCTCATCATTCTGTCTCATCATCCCATCTCATCTTCCTGTCTCATCATCCATCTCATCATCCTGTCTCATCATCTCATGTCGTCATCTCATCTCACAGGCTCGTCTCATCATTTCATTTCATCATCTCATCATCTCATCTCGTCTCGTGTCTTGCTTCCTCTCATCATCTGCTCTAATCATCCCATCTCATCTTCCTGTCTTGTCTTCCTGTCTTGTCTCCATGTAAAATCCCACCATCTTGTCTCATTTCCTCATCATTTCATGGTCCCATCATGTCATCTCATCTCATCAATTCTTCTTGTCTCATCTTGTCATCTCATCTCATCTCATCATTCTGTTTCATTGTCCTGTCTCATCTTATCATACTGTCTCATTATCCCATCTCATCTTTCCATCTCGTCATCCTGTCTCAGCGTCCATCTCTCATCCCGTCTCATCACCTCATTTCATTGTCTCATCATGTAGTCTCGTATCATCATCATATCTCTTCATCTCGTCATCTCATCTCATCTCATCATCTTGCTTCATCTCATCGTCTCCTCTCATCTTCCCATCTTGCTGTCTCGTCTCATTTCGTTCTCCCATCTCGTCGACCCATCTCATCTGCATGTCTCATTCCACTGTCTTGTCTCATTTTCTCATAATTTCATCATCCCATCTTGTCATCTCATCTGATCGTTCCATCTCATTGTCTCATCTCATCATCTCATCCTCTCTCATCTCATCATCTAATCTCATGTCATCATTCTGTCTCATTGTTCCGTATTGTTGTCATCCCGTCTCATCATCCCATCTCGTCATCCATCTCATTATTCTACTTGTCATCCCATCCATCATCATATGTCATAATCTCCTCTCTTCATCTTGTCTTGTCATCTCATCTCAACGTCTCATCATCTCATAGTCTCATAGTCTCACTTCATCTTGTCGTCTCGTCTCATCTCATCATCCCATCTCATAGTACCATTTCGTCTCCATATATCATCCCCCCATCTGTCTCATTGTCTCCTCATTTAATCTTCCCATCTCCTCATCCCATCTCGTCATCCATCTCATCATTCTACTTGTCATCCCGTCCATCATCATATGTCATAATCTCCTCTCTTCATCTTGTCTTGTCATCTCATCTCAATGTCTCGTCATCTCATAGTCTCATAGTCTCATTTCATCTTGTCGTCTCGTCTGATCTCATCGTCCCATCTCATAGTCCCATTTCATCTCCATATATCATCCCCCCATCTTGTCTCATTGCCTCCTCATTTAATCTTCCCATCTCCTCATCACCTCCCATCATCCCATCTCATCGTCACATCTCATCGTCTCATCTTGCCTCGTCTCGTCATCTCATCTAATCTCATAATTCTGTCTTGTTGTTCCTTCATGTCTCATCTTCCCATCTGATCATCCCATCTCATCATTCTGTCTCATTGTCCGTCTCCTCATCCCATCATCTCATGTTGTTGCCTCATCTCATCATCACACCTCGTCATCTCATCTCATTGTCTTGTCATCTCATCTCATCATTTTGCTTCATCTCGCCATCTCATCTCATCTTGTCATCCTGTCTCATCATCCCTTTTCATCTCCATGCCTTATCCCACTGCCTTGTCTCATAGTCTCATTTCATCATCCCATGTCATCACCTCATCTCATCGTCCAGTCTCATCATCTCATCTTGTCTTGTCTCATAGACTGAATTCATCTCCTCATTTGGTCTTGTTGTCCCATCTCATCTTGTCATCCCATCTCATCATCCCATCTTTTCATCCCGTCACATCATCCATCTCGTCATTCCATCTCATCATCTCATGTCATCATCTCATCTCATTGTCTCGTCTCATCATCTCATCTTGTCTCATCATCTCGCTTCATCTCATTTTCTCCAGTTTACATTCCATCTCATCATCTCATCTCATCTCATCATCCCATCTCGTCTTCCCATCTTTTCTCCATGTCTCATCTAACCATCTTGTCTCATTGTCTCCTCATTTCATTGTTCCATCTCATCTCACCTCATCATCCCGTCTCACCATCTCATCTCATCATCTCATCTCATCATCTCATCTCATCATCCCGTTGTCTCATCATCTCATCTCATCTCATCGTCTCACTTCATCTCATCGTCTCCTCTCATCATCCCATCTGGTCATCTCATCTCATCTCATTGTCCCATCTTATCTTACCATCTCGTCTCCATGTCTCATCCCACCATCTTGTCTCATCATCTCAACATTTCATCATTTCTTCTCATTATCTCATTTCATTGTCTCATCTTGTCTCATCTCGTCATCTCATCTCATCATTCTGTCTTGTTGTCCTGTCTCATCTCGTCATCACATCTCATCATCCAACCTAATCATCCTGTCTCATCGTCCATCTCCACATCCCATCTCATCACCTCATGTCATCATCTCATCTCATAGTCTCATCTCATCATCTCATCTCATCATCTCCTCATACATCTCATCTCATTGTCTCGCTTCATCTCATTGTTTCCTCTCATCATCCCATCTCGTCATCTCATCTCATGTTGCCATTCCATCTCGTCTTCCTGCCCTACTCCATTTCTCATCCCACTCTCTTGTCTCACTGTCTTGTCATTTCATCATCTCATCTCATTGTCTCATCTCACCCTCCCTTCTCATCATCTAATCTCATCATCTCATCTTGTCTCATCTCATTGTCTCATGTCATCTTGCCACTCTGTCTCATTGTCCCATTTCACCTCATCATCCTTCTCACCAACCCATCTCATCATCCCACCTCATCATCCATCTGGTCATCCAGCCTCATCATTTCATATATTCGTCTCATCTCGTGGTCTTTTCTCATCATCTCATTTCATTGTCTCATCATCTCATCTCATCTCATCTTCTCACTTCATCTCATCGTCTCCTCTCATCATCCCATCTCGTCTTCTCGTCTCATCTTGTCATCCTGTCTCATCTTCCCATCTCGTTTCCATGTCTCATCACACTGTCTTGTCTCATTGTCTCATTTCATTGTCCCATCTCATCATCTCATCTCATCGTCCCATCTCATAATCTCATCTCATGTCTCATCTTTTCTCATCTCATCATCTCATCTCATCTCATCATTCTGTCTCTTTGTCCTGTTTTGTCTCATCATCCTGTCTCATCATCCCATCTCATCATCGTGTCCCATCATCCATCTCATCATTCCTTCTTATCTTCTCATGTCTTCATCTCATCTCGTAGTCTCATCTCATCATCTCATCTCATCACCTCATTGTTTCGTCTCATCTCATTGTCTTGCTTCATCTCATCATCTTCTCTCATCCTCCCATCTCATTGTCTCATCTCAACTCATCGTCCCATCCTGTCTTCACCTCTCATCTCCATGTCTCATCAAACTTTCTTGTCTCATTGTCTTGTCATTTCATCATCCCATCTCATCATCTCATCTCATCATCCTGTCTCATTGGCTCATCTAATTTTCTCATCTTGTTTTGTCTTATTGTCTCATCTCATCTCATCATTCTGTCTCATTTTCCCATCTCAATTCATCATCCCATCTCATCATCCCATCTTGTCTTCCCATCTCATCATACTTCTCATCATCTTGTCTCATCATCTCATATCATCTCATCTCCTCGTCTCATCATCTCATCTCAATGTCTCATCACCTTATCTCATCTCATCATCTCACTTCACCCTGTCTTCTCCTCTCATCAACCCATCTCTTCATCTCTTCTCATCTCATCATCCCATCTCGTCTTCCTGACTCATCTCCATATCTCATCCCACCATCTTGTGTAATTGTCTCATCATTTCATCATACCATTTCATCATATCATCTCATTGTCCCATCCAATCATTTCATCTCATCCTCTCTTCTTTTCTCATCTCATCATCTCATCTCATCTCATCATTCTGTCTCCTTGTCCCATCTCATCACGTCATCCTGTCTCATTATCCAATCTCATCATGCTGTCTCTTCATTCATCTCATCATCCTGTCTCATCATCTCATATCATGGTCTCATCTCATAGTCTCATCTTGTCATCTCATCTCATCATCTCGTCATCTCTTCTCATCTCATCATCTCAATTCATCTCATTTCCTCTCATCATACCATCTCATCATCTCATCTCATTTCACTGTCCCATCTCATCTTCCTGTCTCCTATCCATATCTCATCCCACTGTCTTTTCTCATTGTCTCGTCATTTCATTCTCTCATCTCATTGTCTCATCTCATCATCCCATCATATCATCTAATCTCACCATCTCATTTTGTCTCATCTTGTCGTCTCATCTCATCTCGTGATTCTGTCTCATTGTCCCATCTCGTCTTTTCATCCCGTCTCCTCATCCCATCTAGCCATCCTATCTCATCATCTCATGTTGTCATCTCATGTTGCCATATCGTCTCATCATCTCACCTCAACGTCTCTTCATCTCATCTCATCTCATCATCTTGCTTTATCTCGTCATCTCCTCTTATCATCCCATCTCAATATATCACCACATCTTGACATCCAATCTCATCTTCCCATCTCATATCCATATTTAATCCCACCGTCTTGTCTCATTGTCTCATCATTTCATCATCCCATCTCATCATCTCATCTAATCGTCCTGTCTCATGTTCTCATCTCATCTCATCATTCTGTCTCATTTTCCCATCTCAGCTCATCATCCCATCTCATCGTCCATCTCGTCAACCCATCTCATAATCTCATCTCATTGTTTCATCTTGTCTTCTCTCATCATCTCATCTCTTCCCATCATTCTGTCTCATTTTCCCATTTCACCTTGCAATCTCATCTCATCATCCCATCTCTTCATCTCATCTCATCTCATCGTCCAATCTTGTCTTCCCGTCTCATCTCCATGTCTCATCCCACTATCTTGTCTCATTGTTTCATCATTTCATTGTTCCATCTCATCATCTCATCTCATCGGCCTGTCTCTATGTCTCACCTCATTGTCTCATCTTGTCTCTTCTCAAATTCACATCTCATCTTGCCTTTCTGTCATATTGTCTTATCTCGTCTCGTCATCCTGTCTCATCATCCCATCTTGTCATCCCATCTCATTGTTTGTCTCATCCTCCCGTCTCATCATATCATGTCATCATCTCATGTCGTCTCGTCTCATTTCATCTCATCGTCTCCACTCTTCATGCCATCTCATCATCCCATGCCATCTCGTCATCCCATCTCATCTTCCCATCTCCTCACCCTGTCTCATCCCACCGTCTTGTCTCATTGTCTCATCATTTCAGTTTCTCATCTTGTCCTATCATTTCATTGTCCCATGTCATTTTCTCACCTCATTGTCTCATCTTGTCTCTTTTCATCATCTCATCTCATCTTGCCTTTCTTTCTCATTGTCCCGTCTTGTATCGTCATTCCATCTCATCATCCCATCTCATCATCCTGTCTCATCATCCATCTTGTCAACCCATCTCATCATCTCATCTCATCGTCTCCTCTTGTTTTCCCTCATCATCTCATCTCATCCTGTCATTCTGTCTCATTTTCCCGTTTCATCTCGTAATCCCATCTCATCATCCCATCTCTTCATTCTATCTCATCATACGTCTCATCATCCCATCTCATCATCTCATGTTGTTGTCTTGTCTCATCTCATCATCTTGCTTCATCTCTTTATCTCCTCTCATCATCCCATCTCATCGTCTCTTCTCATCTCATCATCCCATCTCATCTTCCCATCTCGTCTCCATGTCTCATCCCACGATCTTGTCTCATTGTCTCGTCATTTCATCATCCATCTCTTCATCTCGTCTCATCGTCCCATCTCATCGTCTCATCTCCTCATCTCATCTTGCCTCATCTCATTGTCTGTTCCCTTCCCATCTTTCTGTCTTGTTGTCCCGTCTCCTCTCATTATCCCATCCCATCATCCCATCTCATCATCTCATCTCACAGTCCATCTCGTCATCCCGTCACATCATCTCACCTCATCGTCTCGTCATCTCATCTTGTCTCATCATCTCACTTCATCTCATCATCTCTTATTTTTTTATCTACCATTTCATCTTCTCCTCTCATTTCGTTGACCCATTTCATCTTCCCGTTTCGTCTCCATGTCTCATAACAACATCATGTCTCATTGGTTCATCATTTCTTTATCCCATCTTGTCATCTCATCTCATTGTCCCGTCTTCTCTTCTCATCTCATTGTCCTATATTGTCTCATTTCTTGTTTCATCACACTTGTCATTCTATCTCATGGTCCTGTCTCGTCTCACCATCCCATCTCATCATCCCATCGTGATATCCCATCTCATTGTCCATCTTGTCTCCAATCTCATCATCTCATGCCATCATCTCATTTCATAGTCTGATCTCATCATCTCATCTCATCATCTTGACATCTCATCTCATGTCATCATCTCGCTTCATCTCACCTTCTCCTCTGTTCATACCATCTCATCGTCTTCTCTCATCTCATCATCCCTTCTAATCTTCCCATCTGGTCTACATGTCTCATCCCAATGTCTTGTCTCATTTTCTCATCATTTCATCATCCCATCTCGTCATCTCAGCTAATTGTCCCATCTCTTCATCTCATTCATCATCTCATCTTGTCTAATCTCATCATCTCTTCTCTTCTCGTCATTCTGTCTCATTATCACATCTTATTTTCTCATCCCATCTCATTATCCCATCTCGTCATCCCTTCTCATCGTTCATCTCATCATTCCGTCTCATCATCTAATGTCGTTGTCTCATCACATATTCTTGTGTCATGTCAAATCATCATCTCTGCATCTCATCTAATCGTCTCACTTCATCTTTTCATCTCCTCTTCTCATCCCATCTCGTAGTCTCATCTCATCTTATCATCCTGTCTCCTCATCCTATCTTCTTTCCATGTCTCATCCCCCAGTCTTCTCTCATCACCTCAACATTTCATCATCCCATCTGGTCATCTCATCTCATTGTCCTATTTCATCATCTGTTTCATCATCCCATCTCATCATCCCATCTCGTTATCCCATCTCATCATCCATCTCGTCCTCCTGTCTCTTCTCACACTGTCGTCTCAACTCATCTTCTTGTCTCGTCATCTCATCACATCATCACATCATTTCATATCATCTCATCATCTTGCTTCTTCTCATCATCTCCTGTCGTCATCCCATCTCATCTTCCTGTCTCTTCTCCATGTCTCATCTCACCATCTTGTCTCACTATCTTGATATTTCATCACCCCATCTCTTCTTCTCGTCTCATCTCATCAATCCCATCTTGTCTTCCCATCTAATCTCCATGTCCCATAGCACTGTGTGTCCCATTTTCTTGTCATTTCATCATCCCATCACATCATCTCATCTCATCGTCCTGTCTCATCATCTCATCTCATCATCTCATCTTGTCTCGTCTCATCGTCTCATCTCATCTCGTCATTGTGTCTTGATGTCCCATCTCATCTCGTCATCCCATCTCTTCCTCTGTCTCATCATCCCATCTCATCTTCTCATAGCATTGTCTCATCTCATCTTGTTCTCTCATCTCATTGTCTCATCATCTCATCTCTACTCATCATCTTGCTTTATCTCGTCATCTCCTATTATCATCCCTTCACATCTTTTTGTCTCATATCTTCGTCCCTTCTCATCTTCCCATCTCGTCTCCATGATTCATCCCACCGTCTTGTCTCATTGTCTCATCATTTCATCGTACCATCTTGTCATCTCATCTCATTGTCCTGTCTCATCTCATCATCTCATCTTGACTCGTCTCATCATCTCATCTCATCTCGTCATTCTGTCTTATTGTCCCATCTCGTCTAGTCATCCCATCTCATCATCCCATCTTGTCATCCTGTCTCATTGTCCATCTCCTCATCCTGCCTCTACATGTCATGTTCTCATCTCATCTCGTCATCTCATCTCATCATCTCATCTTATAATCTCGTCATCTGATCTCATCTCATCTTCTCACTTCATCTCATTGGCTCCTCACATCATCCCATCTCATCATATCCTCTCATCTCCACATCTAGTTTGGTCTTCCTGTCTTATCTACATTTTTCATCCCACCATCTTGTTCCATTTCTCGCCATTTCATCGTCCAATCTCATCATGTCATCTCATTATCCCATCTCATTCTCTCATCTCATCGTGTCATCTTGTCTCATCTCGTCATCTCATCTCATATCGTCATTTGTCTCATTGTCCCTACTCGTCATTCATACAAACTCACCTTCCAGTCTCATCTTCATGTCTCATCCTACCGTCTTGTCTCCTTGTTTTGTCATTTCATCATCCCATCTCATCTCATCTAATTGTCCCATCTCATCATCTCATTTCATCGTCTCATCACGTCTCATCTCATCCTCTCATCTCATCTCATCATTCTGTCTTGTTTTCCCATCTCATCTCGTCATCCCATCTCATCATCTCATCTCGTAATCCTGTCATATTGCCCATCTCGTCATCCTGTCTCATCCTCTAATGTCATCATCTCATCTCATTGTCTCACCTCGTCATTTCATCTCATCTCATTGTCTTGCTTGATCTCATCATCTCCTCTTATCTCACTTCGTTTAGTCTCATCTCAACACATCTTCCCATCTCATCTTCCTGTCTTGTCTCCATGTGTCATCCCAACGTCTTTTCTCATTGTCTCTTATTTCATCATACCATCTCGACATCTCATCTTATCATCCCTTCTCATTGTCTCATCTCTTCATCTCATCTTCTCTCATCTCATCATCTCATCTCATCTCATCATTCTGTCTCAATGTCCCATCTCGTCTCTTCATCTTGTCTCATCATCTCATCCCATCGTCCATCTTATCATCCTGTCTCATCATCTCATGTTGTCTTCTCATTTCATAATCTCCTCTCATCATCTCATCTCATCATCTCATCTCATCTAATTTTCTTGCTTTATCACGTCTTCTCCTCTCATATCTCATCTCATCGTCTCATCTCATTTCATCATCCCATCTCATCTTCCCATCTCATCTCCATGTCTCATCCCCCTGTCTTGTCTCATTGTCTCTTCATTTCATTGTCCCTTCTTGTCATCTAATCTCAACATCCCGTCCCATCATCTCATCTCATCTCGTCTCGTCTCATCGTCTCATCGCCTCATCTCATCTCATCATTCTGTCTCGTTGTCCCATCTCATTTCATCATCCTGTCTCATCATCCCATCTTGTCATTATGTCTCATTGTCCCTCTTGTCATCCCAACTCATCATCTCATGTCGTCCTCTCATCTTGTCATCTTATCTTGTCATCTCAACTCAAGGTCTCATCATCTCTTTTCATCTCATCATCTTGCTTCATCTCATCATCTCCTCTCATCATTCCATTTTGTCATCTTGTCACATCACCTCACTTCATCTCCTCATCTCCTCATCTCATCTCATCATCTGTCTCTTCATCTTGTCTTACCATCTCATGTCGTTGTCTCATCTCGTCGTCGTTCTCAGCATTTCATCTCATCATCTCATCTCGTCTCATCATCTCACTTCATCTCGTCGTCTCCTCTCATCATCCCATCTCATCATTTCATTTCATCTCATCGTCCCATCTCGTCATCCTGTCTTGTCTCCATGTCTCATCCCATGGTTTGTCTCATTGTCTCATCATTTCATCATCCCATCTCGTCATCTCATCTCATCGTCCCATCTCACATCTCCTCTCATCATCTCAACTTGTCTCTTCTTGTCATCTCCTCTCATCTCATCATTCTGTCTGGTTTTCCCATCTCAGCTTGTCATGCCATCTCATCATTCCATCTCATCATGCCATCTCATCTCTCTCGCCATCCCATCACATCATTTCATTTTGTCATCTCACCTGTAGTCTTGTCACGTCATCTCATCTCACCATCTTTCTATCTCATCTTGTCTCCTCATCTCACTTCATCTCATTGTCTCCTCTCATCTTCCCATCTCATCATCTCATCTCATCTCGACCTCCAGTCTTTTCTCCATTACTCATCCCACCATCTTGTTCCATTGCCTCATCATTTCATCATCCCACCTCATCATCTCATCTCATTGTCCCTTCTCATGATCTCTTCTCATCATCTCATCTTTTCTTGACTCATCATCTCATCTCATCTTGTCACTCTGTCGCATTGTCCCATCTCATGTTATCATCCTGTCTCATCATCCCACCTAATCATCCCATCTCATTGTCCAACTTGTTATCCCATCTCATCCTCTCTTGCTGTCGTCTCATCTTGTAATCTCATCTCGTCATCTCATCTCATTGTCTTGTCCTCTGATCTCGTCTCATCATCTTGTTTCATCTCGTCATCACCTCTCATCATCACCTCTTGTCATCTCTTCTCATCTCGTCATCTTGTCTCTTCTCATGATCCCGTCTCATTTTCCCGTCTTGTCTCCATATCTCATTCCACAATCTTTTCTCATCATTTCTTCTTCCCATCTTGTAATCTTCTCTCATTTTCCCGTCTAATCTATTTATCTCATCACCTCATCTTGTCTTGTCTCATCATCTCATCTCATCTCATCATTTTGTCTCGTTTTCCCGTCTCATCTCATCATTCGGTCTCTTCATTCCATTTCGTCATCCCATCCCATCATCCCACTTGTCACCCCATTTCATTGTCTCATGTTGTCATCTCATCTCTTCGTCTGGTCCAATCATCTCATCTCATCATCTCATCATCTCATCGCATCTCATCATCTCACTTCATCTCATCATCTCCTTTCATCATTCCATCTCTTCGTCTACCTCATCATCCCATCTCATCTCATCTAATCATCTCATCTTGTCTCATCTCATCGTCTCATCTCATCTTGTCATTCTGTCTCATTGTCCTGTCTCATCTCATCATCCCACCTCATCATCCCATCCTGTTGTCCCGTCTCATCATCCGTCTCTTCATCCCATCTCATCATCTCATGTCATCATCTCATCTCGTCATCTCGTCTCATCACATCATCTCATCATATATCATCATCTCATCTCATCTCATTGTCCTGTCTCATCATCTCATCCCATCTCATCATCTTATCTCATTGTCTCATCTCATCGTCTCATCATGTCATCTCT
The DNA here is from genome assembly GCF_023851605.1 of Tamandua tetradactyla. Lineage (NCBI taxonomy): Eukaryota > Metazoa > Chordata > Mammalia > Pilosa > Myrmecophagidae > Tamandua > Tamandua tetradactyla. Next base: position 4,474,107 of record NC_135354.1, read on the forward strand.
TCTCTTCATCTCATCATTTCTTCTTATCATTTCATCTCGTCTCATCTCATCATCTCATCTCATCCTCCTGTCTCATCATCTTGTTGTCCCGTCTCATCATCCTGTCTCATTATCTCATTGTCCCATCTCATTTTCCCTTCTCATCATCTTGTCTCGTTGACCCATCTCATCTCATCATCATTTCTCATCGTTCATCACATCTTCCCATTTTGTCATCTCATGTCATGACTCATCTCATCCCATCTCATCATCTCATCTCATCTAATTGTCCCATCTCAACCTCATGTCTCATCACATCATCCAGTCTCATTGTCCCATCTTATTGCTTCATCTTAACTCGTTGTCTTATCTTGTCATCTCATCATCTTGTCGTTTCATCTCATCATCTCATTTCATCTCATCATCCTTTCTCATTGTCCATCTCGTCATCTGGTCTCATCATCTCATCTTATCATTTTGTCTCACCTTATAATCTCATCACATTGCTTCTTCTCGTCTCATCTCATTGTCCCATCTCGTCATCTCATCTCATCTCATCCTCTTGTCTCATCGTCTCATAAAGTCATCTCATCTCCTCATCTTGTCATCTCTTCTTTTTGTTTCACCTTGTCATCTCATCTCATCTTTTCATCACATCTCATCCTCTCATCTCCTCTTCTCATCTCGTCCTCACATCTTGTCCCATCTGGTCATCCCATCTCTTCTCGTTGTCCCATCTCTTTTCATCATCTCATCTCATCGTACCATCTCATCATCTCATCTCATCTCATTGTCGCTTCTCGTCATCTCGTCTCTTCTTGTCGTCCCTTCTCATTGTCCCATCTTGTCATCCCATCTCATCACCTCATCTCATCTCTTCATCCTGTGTCATCATCTCATCTCATCATCTCATGTTGTCATCTCATCATCTGGTCTCTCTTCTTGTCTTTCATCCCATTGTCTCATCTCATTACATCATCCTGTCTCATTGTTCTATCTCATCATCTCTTCTCATCATTACATCTCTGCATCTCATCTTATCTCGTCATCCTGTCTTGTTGTCCTAGCTTATTATCCCATTTCATCTCCATGTCACATCTTGCTTTGTCTTTTCATCATCACATCATGTCATCACATCTCATCTTCTCATCTTCTAGTTTCATCTCATCATCCCAACTCAACCCATCATCCCGTCTCGTCATCTGTGTCTTAATCCTTTCTCATCATTTCATCTTGTCATTCCATCTTCTCTCCTCTCATCGTCTCATTTCATCTCATCATTCCATCTCATTGCCCCATCTCATCTCTTCATTCTGTCTCATCATCCCATCTTGTCATCCTACCTTTTCCCCCTGACTCATTTCACAGTCTCATGTCATCATCTCATCTCTTCTCATCTAGTCATCCCATCTTTTCATAATCTCATATCATCATCTCATAGTCTCATCTCATCTTGTCTTCTCCTCTCTTCATCACATCTCATCATCTCGTCTCAACTCGTCATCCTATCTCATCTGATCTTCCCACCTCCTCATCTCATTTTTCATCTCGTTATCTCATCTAATCTTGTCATCCCATCTCGTTTTCCTGTCTCATCTTTTCGTTTCTACTCCTCATCCCATCTTGTCTCCCTGTCTTTTCTCGCAGTCTCATATCTTTGTCTCATCTCATCATCTCATCTTGTTATCTCATTGTCTCATCATCCTTTCTTGTATTTTCCTTTCATCATCTCATCTCATTGTGTCATCCGGCCTTGTCATCTCATCTCATCTCATCATCTCATCATTTCCTCTCATCTCGTCATCTTGTCTCATTGTCACATATCCTCGTATCAACTCTTCCCGTTTTCCCATCTCATTGTCATATTTCATCTCCCTTTCTCATCTCGTCATCTAGTCTCATCATCTCATCTCTTCATCTCGTCCTCTCATCTTGTAGTTTCATCTCATTCACTCATTTCATTTTTTCATCCCACCTCATCCTCTCATCTCATTGTCTCATCTTGTCTCATGTCATCATCTCATCTCATCTTGTTGTCTTGTCTCATCATTCCATCTCATCATTTCATCTCATTGTCCCATCTCATCATCTGTCTCATCATCCAATCTCATTGTTTCATGTTCTCAGCTCATCTTCTGGTCTCATCTCATCACACTCCTCATCTCTTCTCATCTCATTGTCCCATCCTGTCATTCCATCTCTTCATTTTGTCTCTTCTCTTCTTCCTGTCTTTTGGACCCATCTCCTCTCCTTGTCTTGTCAACTCATCTCATCTTGTCATCTTGACTCATCGTCCCATCTCATCTTTTCATCATTTCATCTTGTCATCTTGCCTCAAATTGTTGTCCTGTCTCATCATCCCATCTCGTAGTTTCATCTCATTGTCTCATCTTATTTACATCCCATCTCATTGCTCTGTCTCACTGTCTATTCTTATCTCACCATGCCATCTCATCGTATTTTCTCATCTCATCATCTCATCCTCTCATCTCATCTTATTGTCCTGTCTCATCATCTCATCTCATAGTCTCATCTCATTCGTTGCCCCATCTCTTTATTCTATCTCGTCATATTTTCTCATCCCATCATCCTGTCTTTTTGTATTTTCTCATCTCGTCATCTTATCCTCTCATCTATTCTCATTTTCCCATCTCATTCTCTAATCTCATCTCATCATTTCATCTCATCGTCCCATCTCGTCAACTCATCTCATCTCATCATCTCTTCTCATCATCTCATCATCTCATCTCATCTCATTGTCTCATCTCATATTGTCATCCCCTCTCATCATCCCATCTCATCTTCCCTTCTCCTTTCATCATCCCATATCATCATCCCTTCTCATCCCCATCTATTCCACCATCTTGTCTCACTACCTCATTTTGCCTGATCTTGTCTTCTCATTGTCTCATTGTCCTCTCATCATTTCATCTCATCTCATTGTCCCATCTCATTGTCCTATCTGATCTCATCATCCCTTCCTGTCATCTGTCTTGACATCCAGTCTTGTCTTCTCATCTCATCTCATCATCTTCTCATCTCATCTCATCTTGTCATCTCATATCTTCATCTCGTCTCATCTTGTCATTCCATCTCGTCATCCATCTTGTCATCCTGTCTCATCATCTCATCTCTTCTCCTCATCTCATCACCTCTTCTCATCATCTGGTCTCCTCTTCTCATCTCATCTCTTCATCATGTCTCATTGTACCATCTCATCATCTCCTCTCATCTCCACATCCTGTCTCATCATCCCATGTCATCATCTCATCTTGTCATCCCATCTTGTCATCTCATCTCATCATCTCATCTTGTCATCCATCTCATTATCCCATCTCGTTGTCTCGTCTTGTCACCTCATCTAATCACCTCATCTCATCATCTTGTCTCCTCTTCTTGTCTCATCGCATTTTCATGCTTCATTGTACCATCTCATCATATCATCTCATCTCATCATCCTGTGTAATCATCCCTGCTCATCGTCTCTTCTCATCCTGTCCTCCTGTCTTATCATCTCTTCTTGTTATTTAATCTTGTCATCTCATCTCATCATCTTTTCATCATTCTCTTTTGTTGTTCCATCTTGTCATTTCATCTCATCTCACCGTCCCATCCCATCATCTCATCTCATCATTCTATCTCATTGTCCCATCTCACGTCCTCATCCCATCTCATCATCTCATGTCGTCATTTCATCTCATCATCTCATCTCATCTTGTCTCTTCGTCTTTTCTCATCTCATCATCCTGTCTCATTGTTCCATCTCCTCTTCTCATGTCTCCTCATCTTCCCATTATTTTGTCTCATCTCATACCCTTGTCTCATCATCTTGGCTCATCACATCATCTCGTCTCCTCATCTCATCTCATCATCTCATTATCTCATCTCATCATCTCATCCTCCCATCTTGTCATCCCACCTCATCTTCCGGTCTCATTGACCCATCTCCTCTCATCATCCCATCTCGTCATTCCTCACATCATCCCATTTTGTCATCATATATAAGCAACTCATCTCATCCCATCTCATCATCTCATCTCATCGTGTTGTCCCATCTCATCCTCCTGTCTCATCACATCATCCAATTTCATTGTCTCATCTCATCATTTCATCTCATCTCTTCATCTTATCTCGTCTCATCATCTCGCCATCCCATCTCATCATCCCTACTCATTATCCCATCTCATCTCACTATCCCATCTCGTTATATAGTCTCATCTCCTAGTCCCGACTCGTTATTTCATCTCATTATTTCATCTCTTTGTCTCATTTCAGCTCATCATCTGTGATGATGAAACATTTCATCATCCTGTCTCATCATCCCATGTCATCTCATCATCCTGTCTCATTGTCCATCTCGTCATCTGGTCTTGTCATCTCATCTCCTCGTCTCATCACCTCATATCATCTCATCACATCTCATCATCTCATCTCATCTCATCATCCTGTTTTGTCATCTAATCTCATCTCATCATCTCATCTCTTCATCTCCTCAGGTCATCTCATCTCATCATCTCATCATGACTTCTCTTTGTTTCCTCTCATCATCTCATCTCATCTCATCATCCTGTCTTGTCATGTCAACTTGTCATCTCATCAAGTCATCTCATCAGGTCATCTCATCTCATCATCTCTTCTCGTCGTTTCCTCTCATCATCTCATCTCATCTCGTCATCCCATTTCATCATCTCATCTCATCATCTCATCTTGCCATCTCATCAGGTCATCTCGTCATCTCTTCGTCTCTTCTCTTCATTTCATCTTGTCATCTCATCTCATCTCGTCATCTCAACTCATCATCCCGTTGTCCCATCTCATCATCCCGTCTCATCGACCCATCTCATCTTGTCATCCCGTCTCATCATTCATCTCATCATCCCGTTTTGTCATCTCATCTCGTTGACTCATCTCATCCCATCTCGTCTCATCTCATCTTCCTGTCTCATAACATCATCCAGTCTCGTTATCCCATCTCGCTTCATCTCATTTCATCATCTTATCTCATCATCTCATCATCTTTTTGTTTCATATCATCATCTCCTCTCATATTGTCATCTTGTCTCATTGTCCTTCATGTCATCTGGTCTCGTCATCTCATCTCTGTTTCATCTCATCATATCATCTCATCACATCTCGTTATCTTGTCTCATCTCATTGTCCCATCTAGTCATCTCATCTCAACACATAGTCTCATCTCGTTGTCTCATAAGGTCATCTTGTCTCATCATCACATCATCATTTCTCATTGTTTCATCTCGTCATCTCTTCTCATTTCATCATCCTGTCTCATCATATCATCTCGTCATCTCATCTTGTCCTCACATCTTGTCCCATCTTGTCATCCTGTCTCTTCTCATTGTCCTGTCTCTACTCATCGTCCCATCTCATCATACCACCTTGTCATCTCATCTCATCTCATTGTCCCTTGTCGTCATCTCATCTCTTCTCATCACCTTGTTTCATTGTCCCATCTCATCATCCCATCTTGCAATCTCATCTCATCTTGTCATCCTGTCTCATCATCTCATCTCATCGTCTCATGTCATCATCTTTTCATCTCATCTTCTCTTCTAGTCATTTCATCTCATCTTCTCTTCTAGTCATTTCATCTCATAGTCTCATCTCATTTCATCATCCTGACTTGTACCATCTCGTTGTCTCTTCTCATCATTTCATCTCAACATCTAATCTGATCTCATCTTCCTGTCTCATTGTCCCAGCTTATCCTCCTCTCTCATCTCCCTTTCACACTTTGCTGTCTCGTTTCATCACCTTGTCTCATCATCTCATCTTGTCTTCTCATCTCATAGTTTCATTTAATCATCCCATCTCAACCCATCATCCTGTCACATTATCTGTCTCTTCATCCTGTCTCATCACATCATCTTGACGTCCCAACTTGTCTCCTCTCATCATCTCATCTCATCTCATCATTCCAACTTGTTGACCCATCTCATCTCTTCATCCTGTCTCATCATCCCATCTCATCTTATATTGTCCCCCAGTCTTGTCTCGCAATCTCATATCATCATCTCATCTTCTCTCATCTTGTCATCCCATCTTGTCATCTTCTCTCATCTCGTCATCTCATAGTCTCATCTCATCTCATCTTCTCATCTCTTCGTCACATCTCATCATCTCGTCTCCACTCATCATTCCTTCACATCTTGTCTTCCCATTTCCTCATCTCATCTCGTCATTTCATCTCATCATCCCATCTCATTTTCCTGTTTCATCTTGTCATCCCATCTCGTCATCACTTCTTGTCCCCCTGTCTTGTCTCACAGTCTCATATCCTGATCTCATCTCATTATCTAATCTTGTCATCTCATTGTCTCATCATCTCTTCTCATATTTTCATCTCATCATCTCGTCTCATCCTGTCATCCCATCTTGTCATCTCATCTCATCTTGTTATCTCATCTCTCATCTCTTTGTCCCATCATGCCATTCCATCTCATCATCTCATCTCTTCTCATCCTCCTGTCTTGTCGTCCCATCTCATCTATCTGTGTTGTCATCTCATCTCATCTTTTAATCTTGTCTCATCATCCCAATTGATCTTCTAATCATTACATCTTGTCATCTTGTCTCAAATTGTTGTCCTGTCTCATTGGCCCATCTCATAGTTCCATCTCATTTCATCTAGTTTTCTCATCTCATTCCTCATCCCATTTCATCATTCTTTCTCATAGTCTCTTCTCATCTCATCATCCCATCTTATCGTATATTCTCACTCATCATCTCGTCCTCTCATCTCATCGTCACGTCTCATCATCTCGTCTCATCTCATTGTCTCCTCTCATTCATCATCCCATCTCTTCATTGTCTCATTGTCTCTTCTCATCTCATCATCCTGTTTTATCATATTTTCTCATTTTGTCATCTCTTCCTCTCATCTCATCTTGTTGTCCCATCTCATTGTCTGATCTCATCTCATTGTTCCATCTCATCCCCCATCTTACCAACTCATCATCTCTTCTCCTCATCTCATCTCCTCTCATCGCATTGTCTCATCTCATCTCGTCGTCCCCTCTCATCACCCCATCTCATCGACTCTTCTCTTCCTGTCACCCCATCTCAATGTCCTGTCTCATCTCCATGTCATCCCACTGTCTTGTCTAATTATCTTGGCTCATCTTGGCTTCTGGTTGTCTCATTGTCCTCTCATCATTTCATCTCATCTCACTGTCTTGTCTCATCATACTATCTGTTCTCATCATCCCCTCATGTCATCAATCCTGTCATCCCACCTCATCTTCTCATCACATCTCATCACCTTGTCATCCCATCTCAACTAGTCATCTCATCTTGTCATCTCGTATCATCTCATCATCCCATCTAGTCATCCATCTCATCATCCTGTCTTGTTGTCTCATCTCATTGCATCATCTCATTGCCTCATCTCATTGTCTTGTCACTTTGTCTCATCTCATCTCGTCGCCATGTCTCATTGTACCATCTCATCATTTCATCGCATCTCATCATCCTGTCTCATCATTCCATCTCATAGTTCCTTCCCATCTTGTCATCCTGTCTCATTATCTCATCTCATCATTTAATCTCATCATCTCATCTCATCATCTTTTCATCTCATCTCATCTCATCATCTCACTTCATCCCATCATTTCCTCTCATCACCCCATCTTATCGCCTCGTCTCATCACCTCTTGTCAACTGTCTTGCCTCCATGTCTTGTCACATTGTCTTGTCTCATTGTCTCCTCTTGTCATCTCATCTCAGGATCTCTTCTTCTCATTATTCCATTTTGTCATCCCATCTTGTCGTCTCATCTCATCTCATCTCATCTCATCATCTCATCTTTTATCATCTCCTCATCTCATCTCGTCATTCTGTCTCATTGTCCCATCTCATCTTGTCATCCCATCTCATCATCATATCTCGTCGTACCATCTCATTGTCCATCTCCTCATCCCATCTCATCATCTCATGTTGTTGTCTTATCTCGTCATCTCATTTCATCCCGTCTTGTCATATCTCATCTCATCATTCTGTCTCATTGTTCCATCTCCTGGTCTCATCTCTTCTCATCTTACCATCTTTTTGTCTCGTCTCATCTCCCTGTCTCTTCATCTTGTTTCATCTCATCATCTCATCTCCTCGTCCCATCTCATCACCTCGTTGACCAGTCTCATCATCCCGTTTTGTCATCTTGTTGTCCCATCTCATTGTCCTGTCACATCATCACATCTCATCGACTGATCTCATCCCATCATTCCGTCTCGTCATATGTCTAATCATCCCGTTTTGTCATCTCATCTCATCAACTCGTCTCGTCCCTTCTCATCATCTCAAATCATCAAGTTTTCCCATCTCATCCTCCTGTCTCGTCACATCATCCAGTCTCATTGTTCCATCTCATTGGTTCATCTCATCTCATTGTCATATCTCATCTCATCATCTTGTGGTTTCATCTCATCATCTCATCTCATATCATCTCATCTTGACACCTCATCCTCTCATCATTTCATCTCGTCATCTCATCTCATCTCATCATCCTGTCTCATCATCTTATCATCTCTTCTTGTCATTTCATATTGTCATTTCATCGCATCTTGTCATCACATCACATCATCCCTTGTCGTTGTTCCATCTCATCTCATTGTCTCATCATCTCGCTTCATCTCATCGTCTCCTCTCATCATCTCATCTCATAATCTTATCTCATCTCAACATCCCATTTCGTCTTCCTGTCTGGTCTTCATGACTCATCTCACCGTCTTGTCTCATTGTCTCATCACTTCATCATCCCATCTCATTTTCTAATCTCATCATCCCATCTCATTGTCTCATTTCATCATCTCATCATGTCTCATCTCATTGTCTCATCTCATCTTGTCATTCTGTCTCATTTTCCCATCTCGCCTGATCATCCTGTCTCATCATCCCATCTCGTCATCCCATCTAATCATCCATCTCGTCATCCCATCTCATCTCTTGTCATGATCTCATATCGTCATTTTGTCTTCTCATCTCATCTCATTGTATAGTCAGCTCATCTCATTTCATCATCTTTCTTCATCTTGTCATCTCCTCTTGTCATCCCAACTCATCACCCGTCTCATCATCCCATCTTATCATCTCATGTTGTTGTCTCATCTCGTAGTCTTTTCTCATCATCTGATCTCATCATCTGTCACCTCATCACGTTTCATCATCTCACTCTATCTCATCGTCTCCTCTCATCATCCCATCTCATCTCATCACATTGTCCTGTCTCATCTTCCTGCCTTGTCTCCATGTTTCATCTCACTGTCTTGCCTCATTGTCTCATCATTCCATCATCCCAACCCATCGTCCTGTCTCATCGCCTCATTTCATCATCTCATCTTGTCTTGTCTCATCATCTCATCTCATCTCATCATTCTGTTTCATTATCCCATCTTGTCTCATCAACACCATCTCATCATTCCATCTCATAATCCCATCTCATTATCTGTCTTGTCATTCTGTCTCTTCTCAGGTCATCGTCACATCTCATAATCTCATCTCTTCATTTCATCTCATCATCTCATCATCTCTTCTCTTCTCAACGTCTTGCTTCATCTCATTGTCTCCTCTCATCATCCTGTCTTGTCATCTCATCTCATCTCATCATCTCATCTCATCTTCCCTTCTCGTCTCCCTGTCTCATCCCACCATCTTGTCTCATTGTCTCATCATTTCATCACCCCATCTCAACATCTCTTCTCATCCTGTTATCCCATCTCATCATTACATCTCATGATTTAATCTCATCATCTCATCTCATCATCTTTACATCATTCTGTTTTGTCATCCTATCTTGTCATCTCATCTCATCTCATCATCCTATCTCATCATCACATTTCATTCTCACATCATCTTGTCTCATCATATCATCTCATCATATATCATCACCTCATCTCATCTCTTCATCCTGTCTCATCATCTCACCTCATCTTATCATCTCGTCTCATCATCTCATCATGTAATCTCATTTCATCATCTCGTCATCTCTTCTAGCGGTTTTATCTTGTCATCTCATCTTATCTCATCATCTCATCACATCTTGTCATTTCATCTCATCGTCTCATCTCATTGTCTTATCAGGTCATCTCATCTCTTTATCTTGTCATTTTTTCTCATCATTTCATCTCATCATCAAATTTCATCTCATCATCCTGTCTCATGATCTCATGTCATTGTTTCATCTTGTCATCTCGTCTCATCTCATCTCATCGTCTCATCATCTCATCACATCTCATCGTCTCACTTCATCTTGTTGTCTCCTCTCATCTTCCCATGTCATTTTCTCATCTCATCTCATCATCCTGACTTGTCTTACTGTCTCATCTCCATGTCTCATACCACTGTCTTGTCTCACTGTCTCATCATTTCATCATCCCATCTCATCATCTCATCCTATCTTCCCATGTCATTGCCTCTTCTCATCATCTCATCTTGTCTCATTTCATCATCTCATCTCATCTCGTCATTCTGTCTCATTGTCCCATCTCGTCTCGTTATCCTGTCTCACCATCCCATCTCGTCATCCTCTCTCAATGTCTGACTCGTCATCCCATCTCATCATCTCATGTCATCATCTCATCTTGTAGTCACGTCTTGTCATCTCATCTTATCGTCTAGTCATCTCATCTCATCACCTCACTTCATGTTGTTGTCTCCTCTCTTTATCACATCTCATCATCTCATCTCATTTTGTCATCCCATGTCATCTTCCTTTCTCATTTCCATGTCTCACCCCATCGTCTTGCCTCATTGTCTCATCTTTCCATCGTTCCATGTCCTCATCTCATCTCATTGCCCCGTCTCATCATCTCATTTCATAGCCTCTTCTTGTCTTGTCTCATCATCTCATCTCATCTCGTCATTCTTTCTTATTGTGCCATCTCGTCTCATCATCTTGTCTCATCATCCCATCTTGTCATCCCTTCTCATCATCCAGCTCGTCATCCTATCCTAAACATCTCAGATCGTCATGTGGTCTCATCATCTCATCTCATTCTCTTGTCATTTCATCTCATCTCCTTTTCTCACTTCATCTCATCATCTCCCCTCACCATCCTATCCTGTCGCCTTGTCTCATCTCGTCATCCCACCTCGTCTTCCCATCTCGTCTTAATGTCTCATCTCAATAACTTGTCTCATGGTCTCATCACTTCATCCTCCCATCTCATCATCTCATCTTATCATTCCGTCCCATTGACTCATTTCATCCTCTCATCTTGTCATGTCTCGTCGTCTCAACTCATCTCATCATTCTGTCTCATTGTCCCATACCATCTCATTATCCCATCTCTTTATCCCATCTCTTCATCCCATCTCATCATCCATCTCATCATCCCATCTCATCATCTGATGTGGTTGTCTCATCTCATCTTCTCGTCTCGTCATCTCATCTCATCATCTCGTCATCTCATCTTGTCTCAATGTCTCATTTCACCTTGTCTTCTCCTCTCATTATCCCATCTTGTCACCTCTCTCCTTGTCTCACCCCAACATCTCTTCTCTTCATCTTGTCATTTCTTCATCCCATTTCCTCACATCACCTCATTGTCCCATGTCATCATCTCATCTTATCTCATCATCCCATCTCATCCCCATGTTTCATCCCACCATCTTGTTTCTTTGTCTCATCATTTCATCGTTCCATCTCGTCATCTCATCTCATCGTCCCATCTCATTGTCTCATCTCATTGTCCCATCTCATCGTCTCATCTTGTCTCATCTCATTTTCTCATCTCATCTCGTCATTCTGTCTCATTGTCCCATCTCATCCCATCATCCCAACTCATCATCCCATCTCATCATTCCATCTCATCGTCCATCTCATCATCCCATCTCATCAACTCATGTCATTGTCTCTTCTCATAGTCTTGTCTCATTCTGTCATCATCCCATCATCTCATCTTCTCTTGTCTCGTCATCTCAACTCATCTCATCATTCTGTCTCATTGTCCTGTTCCATCTTGTCATCCCATCTCATCATCCCATCTCGTCATCCCATATCATCATGTCATGTCACAGTCTTGTCTCATAGTCTCATCTCTTCATCTCATCTCATCATCCAGTCATCTCATGTTGTCTTGTTGTCTCGCTTCTTCACATCATCTGCTCTAATTATCACATCTCCTCATCTCGTCTCATCTCATCGTCCGGTTTATCCCCATATTTCATCCCACCATCTTGTTTCTTTGTCTCATCATTTCATCGTCCCACCTCATCATCTCAACCCATCGTCCCATCTCATCATCTCGTCTTGTCTTGTCTCAACATCTCATCTCATTTCATAATTCTGTCTCATTGTCCCATCTCATCTCGTCATCCCAATTCATCATCCAATCTCGTCATCTCATCTCATTGTCCATCTCATCATCCCATCTCATCATCTCATGTCATTGTCTCTTCTCATTGTCTCGTCTCGTCCTGTCACCTCATCATCTCATCATCTCATCTTTTCTCATTGTCTTGCTTCATCTCATCATCTCCTCTCATCATACCATCTCGTTGTCTGGTCTCATCTCGTCTTCCCATCTTGTCTTCCCATCTCATCTCCTTGCCTCATCCCACTGTCTTGTCTCATTGTCTCATCATTTCATTATCCCATCTTGTCATCCTGTCTCATCATCCATCTCGTCATTCCGTCTCATCATCTCATTTCGTTGTCTCATCTCGTAGTCTCGTTTTGCAATCTCATCTCACCATCTAGTCACACATCTCATCATCTCACTTCATTTCATTATCTCCTCTCATCATCCCATCTCGTTTTCTCATCTTCTCTTGTCGTCCCAACTCTTCTTTCCATCTCGTCTACATGTTTCATCCCATCATCTTGCCTCATTGTCTTTTCATTTCGTTCCATCTTGTCATCTCATCTAATCGTCCCATCTCATTGTCTCTTCTCATCATCCCATCTTGTCTTGTCTCATCTCTTCTCATCATTCTGTCTCATACTCCCGTCTCATGTCATAATCCCATGTAATCATCCCATCTCGTCATCCTGTCTCATCGTCCATCTCGTCATTCTGTGTCATCATCTCCTCCCATAGACTCATCTCGTCATCTCATCTCATCTTGTCTTATCATCTCACTTCATCTTGTCATTGCTTCTCATCATCTCATCTCATCGTCTCGTCCCATCTTGTCATCCTATCTCAACTCATCATCTTATCTCGAGTTCCCATTTCATCTCCATGTCTCAACCCACAGTCTGTCTCATTGCCTCATCATTTCATCATCCCATCTTGATATCTCATCACATCGTCCCGTCTCATCATCACATCTCATCATCTTATGTTGTCTCATCTCATCATCTTATCTCATCTCTTCATTCTGTCTTGTTTTCCCCTCTCATCTCATCATGCCATCTGTTCATCGCATCTCATCATCCTGCCTCACCATCCATCTTGTCAACCCATTTCATCATGTGATGTCATCGCCTGATGTCATCATCTCGTCTCGTCATCTCATTTCAATGTTTCATCATCTCATCTTCTCTCATCATCTCACTTCATCTAGTTGTCTCCTCTCCTCATCCCATCTCATCATCTCATATCTCGTCATCGCGTCTCATTTTCTTGTCTCATCTCCATGTCTCTTCCCACCATCTTGTCTCATTGTCTCATTTCATTGTCCCATCCCATCATCTCATCTCATCTTCCCGTTTCATCTCCACTCATCATCTCATCTTGTCTCTTCACCTCATGTCATATCATCTCATCATTCTGTGTTGTTGTCCTGTCTCGAATCGTCATCCTGCCTCATCATCCCAACTCGTCATCTCATGTCATTGTCTCATCTCGTAGCCTGGTCTCATCATCTCATATCATTGTCTCATCATCTCGTCTCTTCTCATCGTCTGGCTTCATCTCATATTCTCCTCTCATCTTTCCATCATGTCATCTCATCTAATCTCATCAGCCTGTCTCATCTTTCTGTCTCGTCTCCTTCTCTCATCCCAAAGTCTTGTCTCATTGCCTGGTCATTTCATCATCCCATCTCGTCAACTCATCTCAAAGTCCCATCTAAACCTCTCATCTCATCATCTCATCTTATCTCATCTCGTCATCTCATGTCATCATTCTGTCTCATTGTCCCATCTATTCTCATCATCCCTTCTCATCATCCCATCTCATCATCATATCTCATCTCATGTCATCATCTCATTTAGTAGTTTTGTTTTGTTATCTCATCTCATCATCCTGTTTGATCATCCAACTCTTCATCCCATCTCCTCATCTCATGTTGTCATCTCATCTCTTATTCTCATCTTGTCATCTCATCTCATCGTCTCATCACCTCATCTTGTCTCATCATCTTACTTTATCTCATCATTTCCTCTCACCATCCTATCTCATCGTCTCGTCTCATCTTGACATCACATCTCGTCTTCCCGCCTCATCTCCATGTCTCATCCCACCATCATGTCTCATTGTCTCAGCATTTCATTGTCCCATCTCATCATCTCATCTCTTTGTCCCGTCTCATCATCTCATCTCATCATCTCACCTTGTCTCATCATGTCATCACATCTCTTCTCATCACTCTGTCTCGTTGTCCTCTATCATCTGGTAATCTCGTCTCTTCATCCCATCTTGTCATCCCATCTCATCATATATCTCTTCATCCAGTCCAATCATCATGTCATCATCTCATCTCATAGTCTCATCTCATCATCTCATCTCATCATCTCATCATCTAATCTCATCTCATCATCTAGATTCATCTTGACTCCTCTCATCATCACATCTCATCATCTCTTCTCTTCTTGACATCCCATCTCGTCTTTTCGCCTCGCTTCATGTCTCAACCCACCATCATATCTCATTGTCTGATCATTTTATCATCCCATCTTGTCATATCACATCATCATGCCTCTCATCATCTCATCTCATCATTTCATCTTGCCTTGTCTCATCTCATCTCATCTCATCATTCTTTCTCATTGTCCCATGTCATCTCATCATCCCATCTCTTCATCCCATCTCGTCATCCTGTTTCATCGTCTGACTCATCTTCCCATCTTATCATCTCATGTCTTTATCTCATCTCATTATCTCATCTCATCATCTCATCTCATCATCTCATCATCTCATCATGTCTCATCATCTCCCTTCATCTCATCATCTCCTCACATCATCCCATCTTATCATCTCATCTCATCTCATCCTCCCATCTTGTCTTCCTGTCTCATCTCCATGTCTCATCCCACCATCTTGTCTCATTGCCTCATCATTTCATTGTCCCATCTTGTCATCTAATCTCATTGTCCCATCTCATGATCTCATCTTGTCTCATCTCATCTCGTCATTATGTCTCATTGTCCCATCTTGTCTTGTCATCCTGTCTCATAACCCCATCTCATCATCCCATCTCATTGTCCTTCTCTTCATTTCTTCTCATCACCTCATGTCATCATCGCATCTCGCCATCTCACCTTGTCATCTCATCTCATCATCTCATCATCTTATCTTGTCCCATTGTCTCACTTGATATCATTATCTCCTCTCAGCATCCCATCTCGTCGTCTTGTCTCATCTCATCATCCCGTCTCATCCTTTCATCTCATCTCCATATCTTATTGCACCTTCTTGTCTCATTGCCTTGTCATACTTTTTATTAATTAAAAAAATTAACTAACACATTTAGAAATCATTCCTGTCTACATATGCAATCAGTAATTCTTAATATCATCACATAGATGTATGATCATCATTTCTTAGTACATTTGCAGTGATTTAGAAAAAGTAATTGCAGGACAACAGAAAAAGAAATAAAATGAAAATATAGAGAAAAAATAAAAATACAATATACAAAAAATATATTAAAAAACAGAAAACAAAAAAATAAACAAAATCTATATCTCAGATGGAGCTTCATTCAGTGTTTAACATAATTCCATTACAATTAGGTAGTATTGTGCTGTCCATTTTTGAGTTTTTGTATCTAGTCCTGTTACACAGTCTGTATCCCTTCAGCTCCAATTACCCATTATCTTACCCTGTTTCTAACTCCTGATGGTCTCTGTTACCAATGACATAATCCATGTTTATTCTCTAATGTCAGGTCACATCAGTGGGACCATACAGTATTTGTCCTTTAGTTTTTGGCTTGTCTCACTCAGCAGACTTTTCTCTAGGTCCATCCATGTTATTACATGCTTCATAAGTTTATTCTGTCTTAAAACTGCAGAATATTCCATCATGTGTATACACCACAGTTTGTTTAGCCACTCGTCTGTTGATGGACATTTTGGCTGCTTCCATCTCTTTGCATTTGTAAATTATGCTGATATAAACATTGGTGTGCAAATGTCCATTTGTTTCTTTGCCTTTAAGTCCTTTGAGTAGATACCTAGCAGTGTTATTGCTTGGTCATATGGCAATTCTATATTCAGTTTTTTGAGGAACTGACAAACTGCCTTTCATAGTGGTTGCACCATTTGACATTCCCACCAACAGTGGATAAGTGTGCCTCTTTCTCCGCATCCTCTCCAGCACTTGTCATTTCTGTTTTGTTGATAATGGCAATTCTGGTGGGTGTGAGATGATATCTCATTGTGGTTTTGTGTTGCATTTCTCTAATGGCGAGGAACATTGACCATCTCTTCATGTGCCTTTTGGCCATTTGCATTTCCTCTTCTGAGAGGTGTCTGTACATGTCTTTTCCCCATTTTGTAATTGGGTTGGCTGTCTTTCTGTTGTTGAGTTGAACAATCTCTTTATACATTCGGGGTACTAGACCTTTATCTGATATGTTGTTTCCAAATATTGTCTCCCATTGTGTAGGCTGTCTTTCTACTTTCTTGATGAAGTTTTTTGATGCACAAAAGTGTTTAATTTTGAGGAGCTCCCATTTATTTATTTATTTCATCAGTGCTCTTGCTTTAGGTTTAAGGTCCATAAAACTGCCTCCAATTGAAAGTTTCATAATATATCTCCATACATTTTCCTCTAACTGTTTTATGATCTTAGACCTAATGTTTAGATATTTGATCCATTTTGAATTATCCTTTGTATAGTGTGTGAGATACAAGTTCTCTTTCATTCTTTTGCATATGGTTATCCAGTTCTCTAGGCACCATTCACCTGTTCTGTCCCAGGTGAATTGACTTGACTACTTTATCAAAGATCAAATGTCCATAGATGAGAGGGTCTATATCTGAGCCCTCTATTTGATTCCATTGGTCGATATATCTATCTTTATGCCAATACCATGCTGTTTTGACCACTGTAACTTCATTATATACCTTAAAGTCCAGCACCTTGAGACCTCCAGCTTTGTTTTTTCCATCAAGATACTTTTAGCAATTCAGGGGACCCTGACTTTCGAGATAAATTTGCTTATTGGTTTTCCCATTTCTGAAAAATAAGTTGTTGGGATTTTGATTGTTATTGCATTGAATCTGTAAATCAATTTAGGTAGGATTGACATCTTAGCTATATTTAGTCTTCCAATCCATGAACATGGTATGCTCTTTCATTTATTTAGGTATTCTGTGATTTCTTTTAACAGTTTTTGTAGTTTTATTTGTATAGGTCTTTTGTCTCTTTAGTTAAATTTATTCCTAAGTACTTTATTCTTTTAGTTGTAAATGGAATTCATTTCTTAAATTCCCCCTCAGCTTGTTCATTGCTAGTGTATAAAAACACTACAGAATTTTAAATGTTGATCTTGTAATCTGCTACTGTGCTGTACACATTTATTAACTCTAGTAGTTTGTTGTGGATTTTTCCCGGGTTTTCTATGTACAGTACCATGTCATCTGCAAGCAGTGATAGTTTTACTTCTTCGTTTCCAATTTTGATGCCTTGTATTTCTTTTTCTTGTCTAATTACTCTGGCTAGAACCTCCAACATGATGTTGAATAATAGTGGTGATAATGGATATCTTTGTCTTGTTCCTGATCTTAGGGGGAAAGTTTTCAATTTTTCCCCATTGAGGATGATATTAGCTGTGGGTTTTTCATATATTCCCTCTATCATTTTAAGGAAGTTCCCTTTTATTCCTATCTTTTGAAGTGTTTTCAACAGGAAAGGATGTTGAATCCTGTCAAATGCCTTCTCTGCATCAATTGAGGTGATCATGTGATTTTTCTCCTTTGATTTGTTGATATGGTGTATTACATTAATTGATTTTCTTATGTTGAACCATCCTTGCATACCTGGGATGAATCCTACTTGGTCATGATGTATAATTCTTTTAATGTGTTGTTGGATACAATTTGCTAGAATTTTATTGAGGATTTTTGCATCTATATTCATTAGAGAGATCAGTCTGTAGTTTTCTTTTTTTGTTAAAACTTTGCCTGGCTTTGGCAGGAGGGTGATGTTGGCTTCATAGAATGAATTAGTTAGATTTCCCTTCACTTCGATTTTTTTGAAGAGTTTGAGCAGTGTTGGTACTAATCCTTTCTGGAATGTTTGGTAGAATTCACATGTGAAGCCGTCTGGTCCTGGACTTTTCTTTTTGGGAAGCTTCTGAATGACTGATTCAATTTCTTTACTTGTGATTGGTTTGCTGAAGTCATTTATTTCTTCTTGAGTCAAAATTGATTGTTCATGACTTTCTAGGAACTTGTCCATTTCATCTACATTGTTGTATTTATTAGCATAAAGTTGTTCATAGTATCCAGTTATTACCTCCTTCATTTCTGTGAGGTCAGTGGTCATGTCTCCTCTTCCATTTCTGATCTTATTTATTTGCGTCCTTTCTCTTTTTCTTTTTGTCAATCTTGCTCAGGGCCCATCACTCATATTGATTTTCTCATAGAACCAACTTCTGGTCTTATTGATTTTCTCTTGTTTTCATGTTCTCAGTTTCATTTATTTCTGCTCTAATCTTTTTTATATCTTTCCTTTTGCTTGCTTTGGTGTCTGTTTGCTGTCTTTCTCCAGTTCTTCCAAGTGGACAGTTAATTCCTGAATTTTGTGCTTTCTTCTTTTCTGATATAGGCATTTAGGGCAATATATTTCCCTCTTAGCACTGCCTTTGCTGTGTCCCATAGGTTGTGATATGCTGTATTTTCATTTTCATTCACCTCCAGATATTTACTAATTTCTCTTGTAATTTCTCCCTTGACCCACTCGTTGTTTAAGAGTGTGTTGTTGAGCCTCCACGTATTTGTGAATTTTCTGGCACTGTGCCTATTACTGATTTCCAACTTCATTCCTTTGTGATCTGAGAAAGTGTTGTGTATGATTTCAAACATTTTAAATTTGTTGAGACTTGCTTTGTGAACCAGCATATGTTCTATCTTTGAGAGTGATCAGTGAGCACTTGAGAAAATGGTTTATCCTGCTGTTGTGGGGTGTAATATCCTATAAATGTCTAAGTCTATCTCATTTATTGTAATATTCAAATTCTCAGTTTCTTTATTGATCCTCTGTCTAGATGTTCTGTCCATTGATGAGAGTGGCGAATTGAAGTCCCCAAATATTATGGTAGCTGTGCCTATTTCACTTTTCAGTGATTGCAGTGTATTCGTCACGTATTTTGGAGCATTCTGATTTGGTGCATAAATATTCATGATTGTTATGTCTTCTTGTTTAATTGTTCCTTTTATTAGTGTATAATAACTTTCTTTGTCTCTTTTAACTGTTTTACATTTGAAGTTTAATTTGTTGGATATTACTATAACTACTCCTACTAATTTCTAGTTGTTATTTGCATGAAATATCTTTTGCCAACCTTTCACTTTCAACCTATGTTTATCTTTGGGTCTAAGATGTGTTTCCTGTAGTCAACATATAGAAAGTTCCTGTTTTTTAATACATTCTGCCAGTCTATGTCTTTTTATTGGGGAATTCAGTCCATTAACATTTAGTGTTATTACTGTTTGGGTAATACTTTCCTCTACCTTTTCGCCTTTTGTATTATATATATATCATATCTGATATTCCTTCTTTCTACACTCTTCTCCATACCTCTTTCTTCTGTCTTTTCATATCTGAATCTTTTGCTCCCTTTGGTATTTCTTGCAGAGCTTGTCTCGTGGTCACAAATTCTCTCAGTGACTTTTTGTCTTAAAATGTTTTAATTTCTCCCTCATTTTTGAAGAGCAGTTTTGCAGGATATAGAATTCTTGGTTAGCAGTTTTTCTGTTTTAGTAATTTAAATATATCACCCCACTCTCTTCTAGCTTCCATGGTTTCTGCTGAGAAATCTGCACATAGTCTTATTGGGTTTCCCTTGTATGTGATGGATTGTTTTTCTCTTTCTGCTTTCAAGATACTCTCTTTCTCTTTGACCTCTTACATTCTAACTAGTAAGTGTGTTGGAGAATGCCTGTTTGGGTGTATTCTCTTTGGGGTTCACTGCACTTCTTGGAACTGTAACTTTAAGTCTTTCATAAGAGTTGGGAAATTTTCAGTGATAATTTCTTCCATTAGTTTTTTTCCTCCTCTTCCCTTCTCTTCTCCTTCTGGGACACCCACAACACGTATATTTGTGTGCTTCATATTATCATTCATTTCCATGAACCCCCACTCAAATTTTTCCATTCTTTTCCCTATAGTTTCTTTTTCTTTTTGGATTTCAGATGTTCCATCCTCCAGTTCACTAACTCAATCCTCTGTCACTTTAAATCTACCATTGTAGGTTTCCATTGTTATTTTCATCTCTTCAAGTGTGTTTTTCAATCCCATAAGTTGCGTGATTTATTTTTTCAGAATTTCCGTTTCTTCTTTTTGTTGGTCTCATGCATTCTTTATGTCCTCCTTCAATTTATTGATTTGGTTTTTGAAGAGGATTTCCATTTCTGTTCATATATTCACAATTAGTTTTCTCAGCTCCTGTATCTCATTAGAGCTACTGGTTTGTTCCTTTGACTGGACCATATGTTCAATTTTACTGGTGTGATTTGTTATATTTTTCTGGCATCTGGGTATTTAATCAGATTTCCCTGAGTGTGGGACCCAGCAGGTTGGAAGACTTTCTTGTGAAGTTTCTGGGCTCTGATTTTCTTATACTGCCCAGTATGTGGTGCTTCTCTGTCTGCGGGTTCCAACAGCAGAAGATGTTGTGGCTCTTTTAACTTTGGAAGACTCTTGCTGCTGTGTTTGCAGTGGAGACAGAGGAAAGGTTGTAGGTTGGTTTTAATGGCTTTAAATTGTGAAGTCCTGGGATCTGAATTCCTTGAAATTGGGATTCCACCTGTGTTGTGTTTCACCCCATCCTGCGGGGAAGCTCCAGGTGGTAGAGAGCCCTAAAAGCATCCTGTTTCAGCATTTGGGGCAGTTGAAATGTATGTAATCCCAGCACTCAGCCCAGAGGCAATGAAGCCTCCATAGAAACAGCCACAGAAGTCTCTGTTTCACTCCCTTTCCTCTTTTTCAGTTAGCCCAATCAGCGACTTCTGCACTGATCAATTTCACCTGAACTGAGGGCCTATTTTTAGTAGTCAGAAGTCGTTCCTTAAGGCCACTATTGGTGTTCGGTTGGGATTAGTCTCTATTACTGTTGGGGACTCATTCCTTTCCCTCTGGGAAGTCACCTGTGGGGGAGGGTCGTGACCCTCCATGGCTTGGGGCACCACTGTTTCAAAGTTCCCAGCCGGCCTGGGAAGCCACGTGCGTGGAAGGGGCTGCAGTTGCCATCCCCCATGGCTTGGGGGACCACTGTTCTGAGGCTACCAGCCATCCTGGGAAGCCATGCATGGGGGAGAGTTGCTGACCACCACAGCTTGGGGAACCCCACCGATCCAAGGCTTCCAGTTGACCTGGGAAGCCACCTGTGTGGAAGGGGCTCTTGTTGCCTTGGACTGGGGAACCTAATCAAAAGCTCCCAGCCAGCCTGGGATGGAGGGAGGGAGGGGCTCCAGCTGCAAGCCACCATGACCTGGGTAAGCGCACACCTCTCAGGGACCTCACCACAGTGGAGTCTATTAGTCAGTCCAGCCATTCCAGAATGGTGTGCACTGTGTGTCTTGTCTCTGTCATGGCTCTGGGAGCTGTTCTGTACTCTTTCTAGTTCTTTAGTAGTTGTGCTGGAGGAGGAACTAAGACCCGCACACCTTACTAAGATGCCATTTTCTCTGGAAGTCATTGTCTCATCATTTCATCATCCCATCTATTGATCTCATCTCATCATCCCGTCACATTGTCTCATCTCAGCATCTCATCTTGTCTCATCTCATCATCTCATCTCATCTCAAATTTCAGTATCATTTTCTGGTCTCATCTCGACATCCGGTCTCATCATCCCATCTCATTGTCCATCTCATTATTCTGTCTCATCATATCATGTCATCATTTCATCTCATTGTCTTGTCTCATCATCTCATCTCATCTATTCATCTCATCTTTTCTCAACATCTCACTTCATCTCATCATCTCCTTTCATCTTCCCATCTCGTTGTCTCATCTCAACATGTAGTCCAGTCTCACCTTCCCATCTTATCTCCATGTCTCATCCCAATGTCTTGTCTGATTGTCTCATCATTTCATCATCCTATCTTATCATCTCATCTCATCATCCCGTCACATCATCTCCTCTAATCATCTCATCTTTTCTCATTTCATCGTCTCATCTCATCTTGCCATTCTCTCTCATTGTCCTATTTCATCTCGTCATTCCATCTCATCATCCAATTTCATCATCCCATCTCATCATATGTCTCACCATCCCATCTCATCATCTCATGTTGTCATCTCACCTCGTTGTCTCATCTCATCATCTCATCTCATGGTCTCGTCATCTCATCTCGTCTCATTGTCTCACTTCATATCATCATCTCCTCTCATCATCCCATCTCGTCATCTCCTCTCATCCCATCCTCCCATCTCATCTTCCCATCTTCTCTCCATGTCTCATCCCACCATCTTGTCTCATTTTCTCATCATTTCATCTTCCCATTTCATCATCTCATCGTCCCACCTCATCATCTCATCTCATCCTCTCATCTTGTCTCATTTCACCATCTCGTCTCATCTCATCATTCTGTTTCATTGTCCCATCTCGTCTTGTCATCCTGTCTCATTATCCCATCTCGTCATCCTGTCTCATCATCTGTCTAGTCATCAGGTGGTCTCATCATCCCATGTCGTCATTTCATCTCATTGTCTCATTTCATCATCTCATCTCATTGTCTCATCATCTCATCTCATCTCATTGTCTCACTTCATCTCATTGTCTCCTCTCATTATCCCATCTCATCATCTTGTCTCATCTCATAATCCTGTCTCGACTTCCTGTCTTTCACCATGTCTCATCTCACCATCTTGTCCCCTTTTCTCATCATTTCATCTTCCCATCTCGTCATCTCATCTCTTTCATCCCCTCTAATCATCTCATCTCATCTTCTCATCTTGTCTCGACTCGTCATCTCATCTCATCTCGTCATTCTGTCACATTCTCCCGTCTAGGCTTGTCATCCAATCTCATCATCCCATCTCGTTATCCTGTGTCAATGTCCGT
Source organism: Tamandua tetradactyla (assembly GCF_023851605.1). Lineage (NCBI taxonomy): Eukaryota > Metazoa > Chordata > Mammalia > Pilosa > Myrmecophagidae > Tamandua > Tamandua tetradactyla. The sequence continues at coordinate 4,497,504 of NC_135354.1, forward strand.
CTCGTCATCCTGTCTCATCATTTCGTGTTGTCGTCTCATCACGTTGTCTCATCTCATCATCACATCTCATTGTCTAATCATTTCATTGTCCCATCTTGTCATCTCATCTCATCCTCTCATCTCTTTGTCTCATCATCTCATCTTGTCTCACCATCTCGTTTCATCTCGTCCTCTCCTCTCTCATCCCATTTCATTGTCTCATCTCATTCCATCTTCCCATCTTGTCTTTCCTTCTCGTCTCCATGTCACATCCCACTGTCTTCTCTCATTATCTCATTTCATTGCCCCATCTCGTTTTCTCGTCTCATCATCCTGTCTCATTGACTCATCTTATCATCTCATCTTGACTCATCTCATCATCTCATCTCATCTCATCATTCTCTCCCATTGTCCCATCTCATCTCATAATCCCATTTCTTCATCCTATCTCATCATCCCATCTCATCATCCAACTCTTTATACATCTCATCATCTCATGTCATCATCTCCTCTCGTCATCTCATCTCACCATCTATTCTCATCATCTTGTCATCTCATCTTGTCTCATTGTCTCGTCTCATAATCTCATCTCATCTCATTATTCTCTCTCATTGTCCTGTCTTGCCTTGTCATCCCATCATATCATCCCATCTCATCATCCCTTCTCAACGTCTGTGTCGTCATCCCGTCTCATCATCTCAGGTCCTCGTTTCATCTCGTTGTCTTGTTTCTTCATCTCATCTCTTCATCTCATCATCTAATCTTGTCTGATCGTTTTGCTCCTCTATTCGTCTTCACTCACCATGCCATCTCATCATCCTGTCTCTTCTTACCGTCTCATCGTTCCTTCTCATCTACTCATTTCATCATCCCATCTTCTTGTTTCATCTCATTGTCCAATCTTCTCTCATCTCGTCATTTCATCTCATCATATTATTCTGTCTCATTTTCCCATCTCGTCTCACCATCCCATCTCATCATCCCATCTCGTCATCCTGTCTCACTGTCTATCTCATCATCCCATCTCATTTACTCATGTCATCATCTCATCTCATTGTCTTGTCTCGTCATCTCATCTAATCATCTCATCATCTCATCTCATCCCACCATCGCACTTCATCTCATTGTCTCCTTTCATCATCCCATCTCGTTGACCTCTCTCACCTTCCCATCTCTTCTCCATGTCTCATCCCACCGTCTTGTCTCATTGTCTCATCATTTCATAGTCCCATCTCAACATCTCATCTCATTGTCCTCTCTCATCGTCTCATCTCATCATCTCATCATGTCTCATCTCATTGTCTCATCTCATCTCGTTATTCTGTCTCATTTTCCCATCTTGTCTCGTCATCCTATCTCATCATCCCATCTCATCATCCCGTCTCATCATCTGTCTTCTTATCCCTTCACATCATCTCATGTCATCGTCTTATCTCATGTCATTGTCTCACTTCATCTCTTCATATCCTTGCATCATCACATCCCATCATCTCATCTCATCTCATCGTCCCATCTCATCTTCCCGTTTCGTCTCCATGTCTCATCCCACCATCTTGTCTCATTGTCTTGTCATTTCATCATCCCTTCTGACATCTCATCTCATCATCCCCAATCATCATCTCATCTCATCATTTCATCATGTCCTGTCTTTTCATCTCATCTCATCTCATCATTCTGTGTCAGTGTCCTGTGTCATCTCATCATCCCATCTCATTATTCCATCTCTTCATACCGGCTCCTCATCCATCTTGTCATCCTATCTCATCATCTCATGTTGTCGTCTCATCTCATAGTCTCCACTCATCATCTCATCTCATTGTCTTGTCTTATCTCATCGTCCCATCTCATCTGCCCGGCTCATCTGCATTTCTCACCCAATGGTCTCGTTTCTTTGTCTTGTCATTTCATCATTCCTTCTCATCATCTCAGCTCATTGTCCTGTCTCATCTTCTCATCTCATCATCTAATCATGTCTTGTCTCATTGTTTCATCTCATCTTGTCATTATGTCTCATTGTCCTGTCTCTTCTCATCATCCCGTCTCAACATCACATTTCGTCCTCCCATCTCATCGCATGTCTCATCATCCCTTCTGATCATCTCGTGTCATCATCTCATCACATCTTCTTGTCTCATCATCTCCTCTCATCGTCTCAACATCTCATCTCATCTCATCATCTTGCTTCATCTTGTCATTTCCTCTCATCATCCCATCTTGTCATCTCTTCTCATCTCATCATCTCTTTTCATCTTCCCATCTCATTTCCATGTCTCATCCCATTGTCTTGTCTCATTGGGTCATCATTTCATCATCCAATCTTGTCATTTCATCTCCTCATCCCGTCTCATCACCTCATCTCATCATCTCATCTTGTCCCATTTCTTCATGTCATCTCACCTCATCAATCTGTCTCATTGTCCCGTCTCATCTTGTCATCCCGTCTCATCATCCCATCTCATCTTCCTGTCTCATCATGTGTCCCATCATCCTGATTCATCATCTCATGATGTCATCTCATCTCATAGTCTCATCTCGTCTCCTCATCGATTCATCCTCCCATTTAGTCTCATTGTTTCACTTCATCTCGTCATCTCCTCTCTTCATCCCATCTCGTGTTCCAACTCACCTAGTCGTCCAATCTCATTTTTCTATCTCATCTCCAAGTCTCATCCAACCATCTTGTCTCATTGTCATGTCATTTCATCATCCCACTCATCATCTAATCTCATCGTCCTGTCTCATCTTCTCATCTCATCATCTCATATTGTCTCATCTCGTCATCTCATCTCATCTTATCATTCTGTCTCGGTTTCCCATCTCATCTCATCATACCATCTCATCATACCAACTCGTCATCCTATCTCATTGCCATCTTGTCATACCATCTCATCATCTCATGTCATCGTTTCATCTCGTAATCTCATCTCATCATCTTGTCATCTCATCTCATCTCATCATCTCGCTTCATCTCATCATCTCCTCTCATCATCCCATCTCATCATTTCGTCTCATCTCATCATGCTGTCTCATCTTCCCATATCGTCTCCATGTCTCATCCCAAAATCTTGTCTCATTGTCTCATCATTTCATCATCCCATCTTCTCATCTCATCCCATCTTCCTGTCTCATCATCTCATCTCATTATCTCCTCTTGTCTCATCTCGACATCTCACCTCGTCTTGTCCTTCTGTCTCGTAGTCCCATCTCATCTCATCATCCCGTCTTATCATCCCATCTAGTCATCCCGTCTCATCATCTGATTGTCATCCCGTCTTATCTTCTCATGATGTCATCTCATATTTAGTCTCATATTTTCATCTCATCTCATCATCTCTTCTCATCTCATCTTCTCTTAATCTCATCATCTCCTCTCCTCATCCCATCTTGTCATCTTGTCTCATTTCATCATCCCATATTGACCTCCCGTCTTGTCTCCATGGCTCATCTCCCATGTTGTCTCATTGTCTCATTATTTCATCATTCTTTCTCATCATCTTATCTCATCATTCCATCCCATCGTCTCATCTCATCTTGTCTCTTCTCATCATATCATCCCATCTCGCCTCATCATTCTGTCTCATCATCCCATCTCATCATCTCGTCTCATCATTCATCTTGTCACCCCATCTCATCATCTCATGTCATTTTCTCATCTCATAGTCTCGTCTCATCATCGCATCTCATCATCTCATCATCTCATTTCATCTCATCCTCTCACTGCATATCGTCATCTCCTCTCATGATTCCATCTCATTACCTCGTCTCATCTCATCATCCCATTTCATCTTCCTGTCTCATCTACATGTCTCATCATACGATCTTGTGTCATTGTCTCATCATTTCATCATCCCATCTCGTCATCTCATCTCATCGTCTTTTCTCATCATCTCATCTCATCATCTCATCTTTACTCATCTCATCATATCATCTCACTTGTCTTTCTGTTCCATTGCCTCATGTCATCTCATCATTCCATCTCATGATCCGATCTCGTCAGCCCATCTCGTCATCTGTCTGTTCATCCCTTGTCATCATCTCATGTCATCATCTCATCTCGTAGCCTCATCTCGTCATCTCATCTCACCCTCTGATCCTCTCATCTCATCTCATCATCTCACTTCATCTTATCGTCTCCTCTCATCAAACCACCTCCTTGTCTCATCTCATCTCATCATCCCATCTTGTCTTCCTGTCTCATCCCCATGTCTCATCCCACCGTCTTACCTCATTATCTCTTCATTTCATCATTCCATCTTGTCATCTCATTTCATCATCCCATCTCATTCTCATCTCATCATCTCATTGTCTCCTCATGTTGTCTCACCTCATCTCATCATTCTGTCTTGTTGTCCTGCCTCGTCTCATCATCCCATCTCATCTCCCATTTCATCATGTGTCTCAACATCCTGTCTCATCATCTCATGTCATTGTCATCTCTTAGTTTCATCTCATCATCTCCTCTCATCATCTCATCATCTCATTCATCTCATTGACTCACTTCATCTCGTCGTCTCCTCTCATCTTCCCATATCATCGTCTCTTCTCATCTTGTCATCCCATCTTGTCTTCCCATCTCATCTCCATGTCTCATCCCACTGTCTTGTCTCATTGTCTCTTCACTTCATCATCCCATCTCGTCATCTCATCTCATCCTCCCATCTCATGTCTCACCACATCATCATATCTTGTCTTGTCTCATCATCTCATCTGACCTCATCATTCTTTCTCTTTGTCCCATCTCGTCTAGTCATCCCATTTCATCATCTCATCTTGTCATCCCGTCTCATCGTCTGTCTCATCATCCTGTCTCATCATCTCATTTCATCATCTCATTTCATTGTCACGTCTCATCATCTCATCACTTTGTCTCATCATCTCATCTCATCATCTCACTTCATCTCATCGTCTCCTCTCATCATCTTGTCTCATCATCTCATCTCATCTCTTTGTCCCATCTCATCTTTCCTTCTCATCTCCATTTCACAGCCCATGTCTTATCTCATTGTCTCATCATTTCATCATCCCATCTTGTCACCTCATCTCTTTGTCCCATCTCATGCTCTCATCTCATCGTCTCATCTTTTCTCGTCTGGTCGTCTCATCTCATCTTGTCATTCTGTCTCGTTGTCCCATCTTGTTTTGTCATCCTGTGTCATCATCCCATCTCCTCATCCCATCTCATTGTCCATCTCCTCATCTGATATCATCATCTCATATCGTCGTCTCATCTTGTCATCTCTTCTTGTCTTCTCATCTCATCTCATCTCATTGTCTCTACATCTCATCATCTCCTCTATTCATCTCATGCCATCCTTTCATTTCTTCTTGTCATCCTGTCTCATTTTCCTGTCTTGTCTCCATTTCTTATCCCACTGTCTTGTCTCATTGTCTCATCATTTTGTCATCCCATCTTATCATTTCATCTAAATATTCTGTCTCATTGTCTCATCTCATGTCTTATCTGTCTCATCTCGTCATTTTATCTCATCTCACAATTGTGTCTCATTGTCCCGTCTCATCTCGTAATCCCATCTAATCATCCCATCTCATCATGCTGTCTCATCATCTCATGTCATCTCCTCAACTTATCCTCTCATCTCATCATCGCATCTCATCATCTCATCATCTCATCTCATGTCATCATCTCACTTCATTTCATCCTCTCATTTCATCTTGTCATCCTGTCTCATCTTCCTGTCTTGTCTCAATGTCTCATTCCACCATCTTGTCTCATTGCCTTGTCATTTCATCATCCTATCTCACCATCCCATCTCATTGTCCCGTCTCATCATCTCATATCAACATCTCATATTGTCTCATCTCGTCATTTCATCTTTTCTTGTCATTGTGTCCCATTTTCCCATCTGATCTCATAATCCCATCTCATCTTCCCATCTCATCATCCCGTCTCATCGTCTGTCTTGTCATCCCATCTTGTCATCTCATGTCATTGTCTCATCTCATTGAATCTTGTTGTCATCTCATCTCATCGTCTCATCACCTTATCTCATCTCATTGTCTCGCTTCATCTCACTGTCTCCTCCCATCATCCCACCTCATCCTCTCATCTCATTTCATCATCCTGTCTCATCTTCCCATCTTGTCTCCATGGCACATCCCACTGTCTTGTGTCATTGTCTGGTCATTTCTTCATCCCACTTCATCATTTCATCTCATCATCCCATATCATCGTCTCATCTCATTGTCTCATCTTGTCTCATCTCATCATTTCATCTCATCCCAATATTGTGTCTCATTGTCCCATCTCGTCTGGCCATCCTGTCTCATCATCCTGTCTCATCATCCCGTCTCATCGTCCATCTCGTCATCCCTTCTCATGATCTCATGTCGTTGTCTCATCTCATCATCTCATCTCCTTTCATTGTCTTGCTTCATTTTGTCATCTCATCTCATCATCACATCTTGTCATTTCATCTCATCTCCTCATCTTGTTTGTCTTCCTGTCTTGTCTCCATGTCTCATCCCACCATCTTGCCTCATTTTGTTGTCATTTCATTGTCCTATCTCATCAACTCATCTCATCATCCCATCTCATGTTTTCATCTCATTGTCTCATCTTGTCTAGTCTCATCATCTCATCTCATCTCGTCATTCTGCCTCATTGTCCCATCTCATCTCATCATCCCAATTCATCATCCCATCTCGTTATCCCATCTCATCATCTGTCTCATCATTTTGTCTCATCATCTCATGTCATCATCTCATCTCATTTCTTGTCTCGTCATTTCATCTCTTTGTCTTGTATCTCAGCTCATCTCATCGTCTCACTTCATCACATCATCTCCTCTCATCATCCCATCTCATTGTCTCATCTAGTCTCATCATCGCATCTCATCTTCCCATCTCATCTCCATGTCTCAGCCAACTGTCTTGTCTCATTGTCTCATCATTTCATTGTCCCATCCTGTCACCTCATCTCATTGTGTTATCTCATTGACTAATCTTGTCTCGTCTCATCATCTCATCTCATCTCTACATTCTGTCTTGTGGTCTCATCTCGTGTTATCATCCTGTCTCATCATCCCATCTCCTCATCCCATCTCGTTGTCCATTTCATCACCATGTCTCATCATTTCCTGTCATCAACTCATCTTGTCATCCCTTCTTGTCATCTCAACTCATCCTCTCATCATCTCTTCTCATCTCATCATCTCGATACATCTCATTGTCTCCTCTCTTCAACCCATTTCATCCTCTCATCTCATCTTGTCATCCCATCTCGTCTTCCTGTCTTGTCTCCTTGTCTCACTCCACCATCTTGTCTCATTGTCTCATCATTTCATCATCAAATCTCATCATCTCATCTCATCATCATGTCTCATTGTCTCATCTCACTGTCTCATCTTGTCTCACCTCGTTGTACTATCTTGTCTTGTCATATTATCTCATTGCCCTGTCTCATCTCGTCATACCGTCTCATATTCCTATCTTGGCATCTGTCTCATTGTTGGTCTCGTCATCCTGTCTTATCAGTTCATTTTGTCTCATTTCATCATATCGTCACATCATCTCCCTTCATTGTCTCGTCATCTCATCTCATCATATCATCTCGCTTCATCTCATTGTCTCCTCTCATCATCTTATCTCATCCTCTTGTCTCATCTCATTGTTCTGTCTTTTCTTCCCATCTCATCTCCATGTCTCATCCCACCATCTTACCTCATTTTCTCGTCAATTCAACATCCCATTTCATCATCTCATCTAATCATCCCGTCTCATCTTCTCATCTCATCACCTCATATTGTCTCATTTCCTCGTCTCATCTCATCTTATCATTTTATCTTGTTGTCCACTCTTTGCTCATCCTGTCTCATCATACCATCTAGTCATTATGTCTCATCATCCATCTCATCCTCCTGTCTCATCATCTCAAGTCATCTTCTCATCCCATCGTCTCATCTCATCATGTCATCTCATAGTTTAGTCATCTCATCTTGTCTCATCATCTCGCATATCTCATCATCTCCTCTCATCTTCCTTTCTCGTCATCTCATTTCATCTCATCTCCCATATTGTCTCCATGTCCCATCTCACCATCTTTTCTCATTGTCTTATCATTTCATCGTTCCATCTCATCATCTCAACTAATCATGCCATCACATCGTCTCATCTCATCGTCTCATCTTTTCTCGCCTTGTCATCTCATCTCATCGTGTTATTCAGTCTCATTGTTCCCACTCGTCTCGTCATCCCATTTCATCATTCCATATAGTCATCCTGTCTCATCGTCTGTCTCATCATTCTGTCTCATCATCTGATGTCGTTGACTCATCTCGTCATCTCATCTCATTGTCTCATCATCTCCTCTCATCTCATCGTCTCACTTCATCTCATCGTCTCCTCTCATCATCCCATCTCATAGTCTCATCTCATCTCATCATCCCGTCTCATCTTCTTGTCTCATCTCCATGTCTGATCCCACCTCTTGTCTCATTGTCTTGTCATTTCATTGTCCCATCTCTTTGACTGATCTCATCGTCTCATCTTGTCTCGTCTTGTCATCTCATCTCATCTCGTCATTATGTCTAGTTGTCCTGTCTCATCTCGTCATCCCATCTCATCATCCCATATCGTCATCCTGTCCCATCATCCATCTTGGCATCCTGTATCATCTTCTAATGTCATCATCTCATCTCATTGTCTGGTCTCACAATCTCATCTCACTGTCTCATCATCTCATCTCATTTCATCATCTCGCTTCATCTCATCATCTCCTCTCACCATCACATCCCGTTGTCTCGTCTCACCTCTTCTTTCTGTCTCATATTCCTGTCTCTTCTCCATGTCTGATTCCACCTTCTTGTCTCATTGTCTCGTCATTTCATAATCCCATCTCATCATGTCGTCTCTTCTCACCTTTTCTTGTCTCATCATCTTATCTCATCTCGTCATTCTATCCCACTCTCTTGTCTCATCTCGTCTTCCCATCTGATCATGCCATCTCGTCATCCCATCTCATCATCAGTCTCATCATTTCATGTCATCTTCTCATGTCATCATCTCATCTCGTAGTCACATCTCGTCATCTCATCTCATCTCATCAACTCGATTCATCTCGTCATATCCTCTCATCCTCATATCTCATCTTCTCTTCTCAACTTGTCATCCTGTCTCATCTCCATGTCTCATCCCACCATCTTGTCTCATTGTCTCATCACTTCATCATCTCATTTCATCATCTCATCTCATCGTCCCATCTCATCATCTCATCTCATCTCATCATCTCGCTTATCTCGTCGTCTTCTCTCATCTTCCTATCTCGTCATCTCATCTCATCTTATCTCCCATATTGTCTCCATGTCCCATCTCACCATCTTGTCTCATTGTCTCATCATTTCATCGTTCCATCTCATCATCTCAACTAATCGTCCCATCCCATCATCTCATCTCATCATCTCATCTTTTCTCGTCTCGTCATCTCATCTCATCGTGTCATTCAGTCTCATTTTCCCCACTCATCTTGTCATCCCAGCTCATCATTCCATCTGGTCATTCTGTCTCATCACCTGTCTCATCATCCCGTCTTATCTTCTGATGTCATTGACTCATCTCGTCTACTCATCTCCTCATCTCATCTCATCATCTCGTCAACTTATCTCATCTCATTGTCTCTCTTCATCTCATCTTCTCCTCCTATCATCCCATGTCATTGTTCCGTCTCATTTCATCTTCCCGTCTCATCTTCCCATCTTGCCTCCATTTCTCATCACAGAATCTTGTCTCATTTTCTCTTCATTTCATCACCCATCTAGTCATATCATCTCATCATCCTGTCTCATCATTTCATCTCATCATCTCATCTTGTCTCGTATCATCGTCTCATCTCATCTGATCATCCTCTCTCATTGTCCTGTCTCATCTTGTCATCCTGTCTCATAAACCCATCTCATTATCCCGTCTCATCGTCCATCTTGTCATCCTGTCTCATCATCTCATGTTGTCATCTCATCTCATTGTCTCGTCTTGTCATCTCATCTCATTGACTTGTCGTCTCATCATCTCGCTTCATCTCGTCATTTCATCTCATCATCCCATTTTTTCATCTTGTCTCATCTTGTTGTCCCATCTCATATTCCTGTCTTGACTCCGTGTCTCATTCCATTCTCTTCTCTCATTGTCTCATCATTTCATTGTTGCATCTCGTCATCTCAACTCATTATCCGATCTCATCCTCTCATCTAATCCTCTCATCTTTTTTCATCTCGTTGTCTCATCTTGACTCATCTCATCATCTCATCTCATCTCAGAATTCTGTCTCATTGTCCCGTCTCATCTTGTCATCCCATCTCAGCATCCCATCTCATCATCACGTCTCATCGTCTGTCTCGTCATCCCATCTCATCAACTCATTTCATCATCTCATCTCGTATTCTCATTTCATCATCTCATCTCATCTGCTCATCATCTCATCTGGTCTTTACGTCTCGCTTCATCTCGTTGTCTCCTCTCATTATCCCATCTCATTGTCTCGTTTCATCTTGTCATGCCATCTCGTCTTCCTGTCGCGTCACCATGTCTCATCCCACCATCTTGTCGTATTGTCTCATCATTTCGTTGTCCGTTCTTTTCATCTCATCACATCGTCCCTTCTTATTGTCTCATCTCATCATCTCATCTTGTCTAATCTCATCTCGTCATTCAGTCTCATTGTCCCGTCATGGCTCATCATCCCATCTAATCATTCCATTTCGTCATCCTGTCTCATTCTCTGACTCATCATCCCAGCTCATCATCTCATGTCTTCGTCTCATCTTGCTGTGTTGACTCATCTTCTCATCTCATCATCTAATCTCATCCCATCATCTCGCTTCATCTCGTTGTCTCCTCTCATCATCCCATCTCCTTTTCTCATCTCATCTTGTCATCCCGTGTCATCTTCCTGTATGTCTCCATGTCTCATCCCAATGTCTTTTCTCATTGTCTCGTCATTTCAACACCCATCTCATCGTCTCATCTTGTCTCACCTCATTGTCTCATCTTATCTTGTCATTCTGTCTCATTATCCAGTGTTGTCTTGTCATCCCATCTTATCATTCTATGTCATCCCATTTCATTGTCTGTCTGTTTCTCCCATTTCATCATCTCATGTCATCATCTCATCTCATCATCTCATATCATCTCCTCTCATCTTCTCATCATCTCATGTCGTCTCATTCTCTTGCTTCATCTCATCTTCTACTCTCTTCATCCCATTTCCTCATCTCATTTCATCTCTTCATCCAGTCTCATCTTCCCTTCTTGTCCCCATGTCTCATCCCACCTTCTTTTCTCATTGTCTTGTCATTTCATCATCCCATTTCATCATCTCATCTCATTGTCCCGTCCCATCATCTCATCTCATCATCTCATTTTGTCTTGTATTGTCCTGTCATCACATCTCATCATTCTGTCTCATTGTCCCATCTTTTCTCATCATCCTGTAAAACATCCCATCTCATCATTTCACCTCATCGTCTGTCTCAGATTCGTTCTCATCATTTCATGTTGTTGTCTCATCTCGTCATCTCATCTCATTATCTCATCTCATCGTCTCATCATCTCATCTCGTTGCATTGTCTCACTTCATCTCCTCTTCACCTCTAAGCATCCCATCTTGTCATCTTGTCGCATCTCATTGTTCCATCTTGTTATACTGCTTCATCTCCATGTCTCATCCCACCCTCTTGTCTCATTGTCTCCTCATTTCATCATCTCATCTCGTCACATCATCTCATTGTCCCATCTCAACATCTCATCTCATGGTCTCCTTTTGCCTTGTCTTGTCATCTCATCTCATTCCATCATTTGGTCTCATTGTCTTGTCTCATCTCATCATCCTGTCTCATCATCCCATCTCATCGTCCATCTCGTCATCACATCTCATCATCTCATCTCATCGTCTCCTCATCCCATATCATCTCATCATCTCACTTCATCTCATCGTCTACTGTCACCATCCCATATTGTCATCTCATCTCATCTCCTCGTCCCGTATTATCTTCCCATCTCATCTACATGTCTCATCCCACTGTCTTGTTTCATTGTCTTGTCATTTCAACATCCCTTCTCGTCATCTCCTCTCATCTTCCCAACACATTGTCTCAACCCATCGTCTCATCTTGTCTGAACTCATCATCTCATCTCATCTCATCATTATGCCTTGTTGATCTGTCTCGTCTTCTCATGCCACTCATCATCCCATCTCGTCATCCCATCTCATTGTTCGTCTCATCATCCCTTCTCATCTCATGTCATTGTCTCATCTCATCATCTCATGTCATCATCTCATCTCATTGTCTCATCATCTCATCTCATCTCATCATCTCCTTTCATCTCATTGTCTCCTCTCATCATCCTATCTCGTCATCTCATCTCATCTCATCATCCCATCTCGTCTTCCCATCTCATCACCATGTGTCATCCCACCGTCTTGTCTCATTGTCTCATCATTTCATCGCACCATCTCATCATCTCATCTCATCATCCCATTCAATCATTTCATCTCCTTGTCTCATCTTGTCTCGTCTCATCATCTCATCATACTGTGTCATTGTCTCATCTCGTCTCATCTTCCCGTCCCATCATCCCATCTCATCATCCCATCTTATCGTCTGACTCATCATCCCATCTCATCATCTCCTGTCATTGTCTCATCTCATCGTCTCATTTCATCATGTTATCTCATTGTTTCATCCTCTCATCTCATTTCATCATCATGTTTCATTTTGTCATCTCCTCTCATCATCGCATCTCATCCTCTCTTCTCATCTTATTGTCCATTCTCATCTTCCCATCTTGTCTCCATATCTCATCCCACCATCTTGTCTCATTTTTCATCATTTCATCTTCCCATCTCATCATCTCATCTCATAGTCCCTTCTCATCATCTCATCTCATCATCTCCTCTTGTATCATCTCATCATTTTGTCTCATGTCGTCAGTCTGCCTTGTTGTCCTATCTCGTCTCATCATCCCATCTCATCATCCCGTCTCATCATCCATCTCATCATCCCGTCTCATCAACTCATGATGTCATCTCATCTCTTTGTCTCATCTCGTCATCTCATCTCATTCTCTCATCATGTCACCTCATCTCATCCTCTTGCATCTTCTCATCATCTCCTCTCATCATCCCATCTCTTCATCTCATCATCCCATCTCATCATCTCATCTTGTCTCGTTTTGTCATCTCATCTCATCTCGTCATTGTGTCTCATTGTCCTATCTCATCTCATCATCCTGTCTCATCATCCCATCTCGTCATCCCATCTCACCATCCATCTCGTCATCCCATCTCATCATCTTATGTTGTCATCTCATCTCGTTGTCTCCTTTTGTCATCTCCTCTCATTGTCTCATCATCTCATCACATTTCATCATCTCACTTCATCTCGTCAGCACCTCTCATCATTTCAACTCGTTTTCTCACCTCCTCTCATTATCCTGTCTCCTCTTCCCTTCTTGTCTCCATATCTCATCCCAACATCTTGTTTCATTTGCTCATCATTTCATGGTCCCATCTCAACATTTCATCTCATTATCCAATCTCTTCTTCCCATATCATCTGATCCTGTCTCATCACGTCAACTCATCTCATAATGTCATTCTGTCTTGTTGTCCCATCTTGTCTTGTCATCCTGTTACATCATCCCTTCTTGTTGTCTCATCTCATCTTGTTGTCCTGTTTCATCTTCCCATCTCGTCTCCATGTCTCATCATACTATCTTGTCTCATTGTCTCATCATTTCATTGTCCCATCTCATCATCTTGTCTCATCATCTCATCTCATCATCTCATCTTGAGTCGTCTCATTGTCTCATCTCATCTCATCTTTCTACCCTGTTGTCCCATCTCATCTCATCATTCTGTCTCATCATCCAATCTCATCATCCGTCTCTTCATCCCTTGTCATCATCTCATGTTATCATCTCATCTCATAGTCTCATCTCATCTCATCTCACGATCTCATCCTCTCATCTCATCTCATTGTCTCACTTCATCTTATCATCTCCTCTCATCAACACATTTCTTTGTCTTGTCTCATCTCGTCATCACAATTTATCTTTCCATCACATCCCTGTGTCTCATCCCACCATCTTGTGTCATTTTCTCATCATTTCATTGTCCCCTCTCATCATCTCATCTGATCATCCCGTCTCATTCTCATCTCATCGTCTCATTTGTCTCGTCACATCATCTCACCTCATCTCATCATTCTGTCCTGTTGTCCTGACCCATCTCCTCATCCTGTCTCATCATCCCATCTCGTCTCCCCTCTCATCTTGCATCTCATCATCCAGTCTCATCATCTCATGTCATTGTCATCTCTTAGTCCCATCTCATCGTCTCCTCTCATCATCTCATCATCTCATCTCATCTCATTGACACACTTCATCTTGTTGTCTCCTCTCATCTTCCCATATCATTGTCTCATCTCATCTCATCATCCCACCTTATCTTCCCATCTTGTCTCCGTGTCTCATTCCACCATCTTTTCTCATTTTCTCTTCACTTTGTCGTCCAATCACACTGTCACAACTCATCATATCTTGTCTCTTCTCATCATCTCATCTCACCTCATCATTCTTTCTCTTTTTCCCGTCTCTCTCATCATCCCATCTCATTATCCCATCTCATCATCCATCTCTTCATCCCATCTCATCATACATCTCATCATCCTGTCTGATCATCTCATGTCATCATCTCAGCTCATTGTCTGATCTCATCATCTCATCTCATCATCTCGTCAGCTCATCTCATCTCATTGTCTTGCTTCATCTCATCCTCTCCTCTCATCACCCATCTCATCTCATCATCTCATCTAATCTCATCCTCCCATCTCATCTTCCCGTTTCGTCTAGATGTCTCATCCCACCATCTTGTCTCATTGTCTCATCATGTCATTGTCCCACCTTGTCATCTCATCTCATCGTCCCATCTCATTGTCTCATTTCATCCTCTCTTCTTGTCTTGTCTCCTCGTCTCATCTCATCTCATCATTCAGTTCCATTTTCCTGTCTCGTCTCGTCAACCCATCTCAACATCCCATCTCGTCATCTTGCCTCCTCATTCGTCTCATCATGTTGTCTCATCATCTCATGTTGTTGTCTCATTTCATAGTCTTTCCTCATCATCTCATCTTGTCATCCCATCTTGTCTCATCGAGCTTCATCTTGTTGTCTCTTCTCATCATCCCATCACATCATCTCATCTCATTTATTCATCTTGTCTCTTCTCATCATCCCATCTCTTCTTCCCATCTCTTCTCACCATCTTGTCTTATTGTCTCATCATTCCATCGTCCCATCTCATCATCTCATCTCATCATCCCGTCGCATTTTCTCATCTCATTGTCATATCTTGTCTCCTATCATCATCTCATCTCATCTCATCTCATCCCATCATTCTCTCATTGTCCCATCTCATCTTGTCATCCTGTCTCCTCATCCCATCTTGTCATGCCATCTCATTGTCCATCCCGTCATCCCATCTCATCATCTCATGTCATGTCTCATCTTGTAGTCATGTCTCATCATCTCATCTCATTGCCTCATCATCTAATCTCATCTCAGCATCTTGCTTCATTTCATTGTCTCCCCTCATCATCCCGTCTCACCATTTCTTCTAATTTCTTCATCCCATCTTGTCTTCCTGTCTCATCTCCATGTTTCACCCCACCATCTTGTCTCATTGTCTCAACATTTCTTCATCCCATCTCGTCCTCTCATCTCATCGCCCCATCCCATCCTCACTTATCATCACATGTTGTCATATCATCTCATAGTCTGGTCTCGTCAACTCATCTCATCATCTCTTCATCTCATCTTGTCCCATTGTCTCACTTCATCTTGTCGTCTCCTCTCATCATCCCATCTTGTCATCTATTCTCATCTCTTCATTCCATCTGGTCTCCCCATCACTTCTCCATGTCTCATCACACTGTCTAGTCTCATTGTCTCATCACTTCACCATCTCATTTCATCATCACATCTCATCATCCTGTCTTGTCATTTTATCTCATCTCATCTCCTCTTGTCATCCCGTCTCATCGACCCTTCTAATCTTGTCATCCCATCTCATCTCCCACCTCGTCTTGTCATGCCAACTCATCATCCCATCTCATCATCTCATCATCTCTTCATCCATCATGATGAGATGAGATGAAGAGATGAGATGAGACAACATCCCATCAAATAATTTCATCTCACCATCTCATCTCACCTCGTTGTCCTATCTTGTCATCTGAACTCATCTCATCACCTAATTGTCTCATCTCATCTCTTTTTCTCATCTCAAAGTTTCATTTTGTCATCTCATCATCTTGTTCTTTCATCTCGTAATTTCATCTCATCATCCTGTCTCATCTTGTCATCCCTTCTCATTGCCCCATCTCATCGCCCATCCCACCTTGTCATCCTGTCTCTTCATCTGTCTCATCAGCCCATCTCATCATCCCATCATGTTATCTTTTTCATCTCTTCATCTCATCGTCCTGACTCCTCATCTCATCTCATTGTCCCATCTCATTGTCCCATCTCATCGTCCTCCCTTCATCCCATCACATTGTCACATCTTGTTGTCTAATCTTGTCCCATCTCGTCATCTCATCGGAACTCATCACCCCGTCTTGTCGTCCCATCTCATCCCATCATCATCTCTTGTTGTTCCTACTCATCTTCTCATCTCATTTTCCCATCTTGACATCTCATCTCATCTCATCATCCTGTCTCATCAACACATCTCATTGTTTCATCTACTTGTCTTGTCTCATCATCTAATAGTCCCTTCTCCTCTCATCATTTCATCTCATCTCATTATCCTGTCTCATCATCCCATCTCATCTCCCAGTCTCATTCCACCATCTTGTTTCATCACGTTATCTTGTTGTCTCACCTCAGTATCTCGTCTCATCATCCCATCTCTTCATCCCATCTCATTTTCTCATTTTCTCTTCATCTAATCATCGTATCTCATCTCCACCGCATGTCTCATCATCCTGTCTAGTCTCGTTTTCTTGTCTCATCATCTCATCTCATCTCATCATCCTGACTCATCCTCTCATCCTCTATTCTTGTCATTTCATCTCATCATCTCATCTCATCTTGTCATCCTGTCTCGTTTTCCTTCTCACCCATTATTGGGTTGAATTCATGAATTGGAAAATTCAATATTGCAGAATTGTTGACTTATCCTCCAAATAAGTGTCTACTACCCCTTGGAGTTTTTCAGTTTTTACCCCAGTTAATGCAATACCAATCATTAGGCAAATTCTCAACAGGTGGTAGAAAGCTGAGAGTTGACTTAGTCATTCTCTTTTTGTAATTTTAATGACATTTTTAACTATATTGAAAAATGAAAAATTAATATATCAAATATATATCATTTTGTCTCATCATCTCATCTCATCTCATCTTTTCACCTCGTCATCTCATCTCATCTCATCATTCCATCTCATTGGCTCATCCCCTATTTTTACAATTTCATCTCATCGTCTCACCTCATCTCATCATCCCATCTCATCATCTTGTCTCATCTCATCTTCCCATCTTATCATCCTGTCTCATCTCCCTGTCTCATCACATCACATCGTCCCATCTCGTAGTCTCATTTCAACTCGTCACCTTGTCTCATCTCGTCATCCCATCCTGTCATCAATCTCATCATCCCATCTCAGCATCTCATTTCATCACCTTATTTCATCACCTTGTCTCCTTGTCTTTTCTCATCTCGTCATCCCATCTCATCATCCCATCTTGTCATCTCATCTCATCTTGTCATCCTGTCTCATCATCTCATCTCATCATTTCATCATCTCATCATCTCTTCTCATCATTTCATCTCGTCATATTGACTCATCTTGTCATCTCATCTTGTCGTCCCATTTCATCATCCCATCTCATCTCCCTGTATCTTCTTGTTGTCTCATCTCATCATCTTGTCTCATCTCGCTGTCTCATCTCAAAGTCTCGTCTTGTCATCTCATCATCTCATTCTTTCATCTCATAATTTCATTTCATTATCCTGTCTCATCTTGTCCCATCTCAGCGGCCATCTCATCTCATTGTCCTGTCTCATAATCCGTCTCATCATCCCATTTCATCATCTCATCTCGTCATCTCATCTTGTCTCATCTTGTCATCTCATCTCACCTTCCCATCTCATTGTCTCATCTCCTCTCATCATCATGTCTCATCATTCTGTCTCGTCATCTCATGTCAACATCTAGTCTCATCATTTTGTCTCATCTAGTTGTCCCATCTCATCCTTCCATCTCCACGTCTCCTCTCTTCTCCTCTTCCTCTCTTGTCATCCCGTCTTGTCTCCCTGTCTCATAATCTCCTCTCATCTCATTGTCCCATCTCATCATCTCGTTTAATCTTGTCACCTCATCTCATCTTGTTGTCCCATCTCCTCACCCCATCTCATCATCCCATCCTGTCATTTATTTCATCATCTCATCCCATCTCATTGTACCCTCTCATCGTCCCATCTCATTGTGGTCTGTTCATCCCATCACATTGTCGCATCTTGTAGTCTTATCTCATCCCATCTCATCATCTCATCAGATCTTATCACCCTGTATTATCATCCCGTCTCATCTCATCATCCCATCTCATCATCTTGTCATCAATTCTTGTCATTTTGTCTCATCATCTCATCTTCTCTTGTCATCCCATCTCATCACCCCGTCTCATCTCATCATCATCCCATCTCATCTCCCACCTCGTCTTGTCATGCAGATTCATCATCCCGTCTCATCATCTCATCATCATTTCATCTCATCACGTAATTTCATCTTATCATCTCATCTCATCTCATTGTCCCATCTTGTCATCTGGAGTCGTCTTGTCATCTCATCGTCTCATCTCATCACATTGCCTCATCTCATGATCACATCTGCTCCTCTCATCTCTTCTTGTTTTTCCATTTTTTCACACATCTTATCTCTCTGTCTTCTCTCGCCCTCTAGTCTCATCATCTTGTCTCATCATCTCATCTTGTAGTTTCATCTCATTGTCCCATCTCATCTTGTCATACCATCTCATCATCTGTCTCATCATCCCATCTCATCCTCTTATCTCATCATCTCAACTTGTCTCATGTCATCTCATCTCATCTCATCATCTTGTCTCATCATCCTGTCTCATCATCCGTCTCATCGTCCCATCTCGTTGTTTCATGTTGTCATCTCGTCTTGTGGTCTCATCTCGTCTCTTCTCATCATTTAGTCTCATCTCGTTGTCCCATGTTGTCATTCCATCTATAGTCTTGTCTGTGCTCATCTCCCCATGTTGTCATCCCATCTTGTCTCCCTGTCTTGTCGTCTTGTCTCATCTCATTGTCTTGTCCTATTGTCCCTTCCTATCTTCTCATCGTTTCATCTTGTCATCTCATCTCAAATCATCATTCGGTCTCCTCATTCCATCTCATCCTCCCATCTTATCATTTCATCCTGTTGTTTCATCTCATTCATCGCCCCATCTCTTCATTCTGACTCATCATCTCGTCTCATCTCATCATCCCATCTTATCATCTTGCCTCATCTCATCATCTTTTCTTCCCATCTCAACTTGTCCTGTCTCATCCTCTCATCTCATCTTGTCATTCCATATCATCATCCCCTCTCATCATCTGGTCTCATCTCATCATTTTGTCACCATCCCATCCTGTCACCTCATCTCATCACCTCATCTCATCTCATTGTCTTTTCTCATCTCATCATCCCCTCTTGTTGTCCCATCTCATCAGCTCTTCTCATCTTGTCATCCCATCTTGACATCCAAACTCATCTCCCTGTCTCATCCTCTCATCTTTTCTCAGTTTGGCTTCTCATCATCTCATTCTCCCGTCTCATTGTCATCATAGGCCCTTCTGATCTCATCATCCCTTTATATCATCCATCTCATCATCCCATCTCATCTTCTCATCTCATCTCATCTTCTTGTCATCCCATCTCATCTCATCATCTCATCTCATCACCTTGTCTCATCTCGTCCCATCCTGTCTTCCATCTCAACATCCCATCTCATTGTCTCATCTTCTCACCACATCTCGGTGTCTTGTCTCATCAATCCCTCTCATTGTTTCATCTCCTCGTCTTGTCTTGTCATCTAATAGTCTCATCTCTTCTCATTGTTTTTTCTCATCTTGTCATCCTGCCTCATCATCCTATCTTGACTCCCTGTCTTGTCTCACCATCTTGTCTCATCATCTTATCTTGTTGTCTCAACTCGGCTTCTTGTCTCATCATCCCATCTCATCGTCCCATCTCGTCATCTCATCTCCTCATCCCATCTCATTGTCTCATTTCATCTCGTCATCTCGTCATCTTATCTCTTCTCCTCCACTTGTCTCATCGTCCTGTCTAGTCTCATTGTCTCATCTCATCATCTCGTCTCATCTCATCATCCTGTCTCATTCTCTCATCCTCTATTCTTCTCATTTCATCCTGTCATCTCAACTCATCTCCTCGTCCCCTCTCATCTTCCCTCTCATCCATTATTGGGTTTAAATCATGAATTGGAAAATTCAATATTGCAGAGATAATGACTCTCCTCCAAATAACGGCCTACTACCTCTTGTAGTTTTTCAGTTTTTAGCCCAGTCAATGCAGTGCCAATCATTAGGCAAATTCTCAACAGAAGGTAGAAAGCTGAGAGTTGATTTACTCATTTTTTTAATTTTTGTGATTTTAATGACATTTTAAACTACATTGAAAAGATAAAAATTCACATATCAAACATATCTCATCTCATCTCGTCATCTTGTCTCATCTTGTCCTTTCACCTCATTGTCTCATCTCATCTCATTATCTGGTCTCATTGTCTCGTCTCCTCATTTCATCTCATCATCTAATCTTGTTGTCTCATCTGTCTTTGTTTTGTTGCCTTGTGTCTTTGTCCTGTTTAGTCACATCATCTCATCTCGTCTCAACTCATCATCCCGTCTTGTCAGCTCATCCTCTACTCTTGTCATTTCATCTCATCGTCTCATCTCATTATCTCATCTCATCTCATCATCTTGTCTCATCTCATCATCCCATCTTGTCATCCTGTCTCATCTCCCTGTCTCATCTCACGGTCTCATCTCTTCACCCCATTTCATCATCTCATCTCATCGTCTCATCTTATCTTCCTGTCTCATAGTTTCTTCTTGTTGTCTCATCTCATCTCGTCATCCTGTCTTTGCACCTCGTCTCGTCTTGTCATCTCATAGTCTCATCTCATCTCGTCTTCTTATCTTTTCATCACATCTCACTGTCTCATCTCAAGTCATCGTACTGTCTTGTATCATCTCACTATCTCATCTAATCTCATCATCCCATCTCATCTCCCTTTCTCTCCTTGTTGTCTCATCTCGTCATCTTGTCTCATTATCTCATCTCATGTTCTCATCTCATAGTTTCATCTCATCATCCCATCTCAACCCACCATCCCATCTCGTCATCATCTCGTCATCCTGTTTCATTGTCTCATCTCATCATCCCATCTTGTCTTGTTTTATAATCACATCTCATCTCATCATTCCATCTCATTGTCCCATCTCATCTCTTCATCCCATGTCATTATTCTGTCTCATTGTCACATCCCATCATCTGTCTCACTGTCCCATCTCATCGACTCATATCATCATCTTATCTCATCCTCTTATCTCATCTCATCTTGTCATCGTGTCTCATCTCATCATCCTGTCTTGTCATTCCATCTCATGTCATCTCTTCTCATCTCCTTCTTATCATCTCATCTCGTCTCCCTGTCTCATCATCTCAGCTCATCTCATCATCTTGTCTCATCTTTTGGTCTCATCATCTCATCGTTTCATCTCATCATCTTGTCTCATCTCATTGTCCCATCTCATCATCCTGTCATCTTTTCTTGTCATTTTATCTCATCATCTCATCTCCTCTCATCATCCCGTCTCATCATCCCATCTCATCTCATCATCCCATCTTGTCTCCCACCTCGTCTTGTTGTGCCAACTCACCATCCTCTTTCATCATCTCATCATCTGTTCATCTCATCACGTAATTTCATCTCATCATCTCATCTCATCTCATTGTCCCATCTTGTCATCTTGACTCGTCTCGTCATCTCATTGCCTCATCTCATCTCAAGGTCTCATCTCATCATCTCATCATCTTGTTCATTCATCTCGTAGTTTCATCTCATCATCCCATCTCATCTTGTTGTACTGTTTCATTGTCAGATCTCATTGCCTGTCTCACCTCATAGTCCTCTTTCATCATCCATCTCATCATCCCATCTTATCACCTCATCTTGTCTCAGCTTATCATCTCATCTCATCTTCCAATCTCATTGTCTCATCTCCCCTCATCATCCCGTCTCCTCTCCCAACTCATCTTGTCATGCTGACTCATTGTCTCATCTGATTGTCTCATCATCTCTTTGTTTCATCACATGATTTCATCTCATCATCTCATCTCATCTCATTGTCCGGTCTTGTCATATGGACTCATCTCATCATCTCGTCGTCTCATCTCACCTCACTGTCTCATCTCATCATCTCATTCTTTCATCTTGTATTTCATCTCATCATCCCGTCTCATCATGTCATCCCATCTCATTGACCCAT
This sequence comes from Tamandua tetradactyla, assembly GCF_023851605.1. Classification (NCBI taxonomy): domain Eukaryota; kingdom Metazoa; phylum Chordata; class Mammalia; order Pilosa; family Myrmecophagidae; genus Tamandua; species Tamandua tetradactyla. The sequence goes on from NC_135354.1 coordinate 4,520,076, forward strand.
CTCATTGCCAGTCTCATCTCATCGTCTTGTCTCTTCATCTGTCTCCTCATCCCATCTCATCATCTCATCTCATCTCATCTTGTCTCATCTCTTCATCTCATCTCATCTTCCCATTTCATTGTCTCATCTCATCTCATCATCCTGTCTCATCATCCTGTCTCATTGTCTCATGCCATCTTCTCATGTCATCATTTCATCTCATCTAGTTGTTCTGTCTCAATGTTCCATCACCACATCTCGTCTCTTCTCATCTTCCTCTCTTGTCATCCTGTCTCATCTTCCTGTCTCATCTCAGAGTATCATCTCAACACCCCACTTCATCATCTAATCTCATTGTTTCATCATCTTGTCATCCCATCTCATAGTTTCGTCTCATTGTCTCGTCTCATCTCATCATCCTGTCTTTGCATCTCATCTCATCACGTCCTCTCATAGTCTCATCTCATCTCGTCATCTCATCTCGTCTTCCCTTTCATCCATTATCGGGATAAATTCATGAATTGGAAAATTCAATATTGCAGATATGTTAACACTCCTCCAAATAAGGGTATACTACTTCTTGTAGCTTTTCAGTTTTTACTGCAGTCAATGCAGTGCCAATCATTAGGCAAATTCTCAGCAGGAGGTAGAAAGCTGAGAGTTGATTTTGTCATTTTCTTTACTTTTAGTAATTTTAATGACATTTTTAACTACATTGGAAAAAGAAAAATTAATATATTAAATATATCTCATCTCATCTCATCATCTCATTTCATCTCTCCTTTCACCTCATCATTTCATCTCAACTCATCATCCCATCTCATTGTCTAGTCTCCCCATTTCATCTCATCTCGTCATCTCATCTCATCTTGTTGACTTGTGTCTTTGTTCTGTCTAGTTGCATCATTTCATCTCATCTCATCTCATCATCCCATCTCATTGGCTCATCCCCTATTTTTGTCATTTCATCTCATCATCTCATCTCATCTCATCATCCCATCTCGTTGTATCGTCTCATCATATCATCCCACTTTGTCATCCTCTCACGTCTCCCTGTCTCATCTCACAGTCTCATCTCATCACCCCACCTCATCATCTCATCTCATCATCTCAACATCTTGTCATCTCATCTCATAGTTTCATATTGTTGTCTCTCCTAATCTCATTATCCTGTCCTGTCTTCTCATCTCTTCTCATCATCTCATAGTCTAATCTCATCTCTTCTCATCTTTTCATCATGTCTCATCATCTCATCTCAACTCATCATACTGTTTTTTCTCGTCTTCTCATCTCCTCTTCTCATTTCATTGTTTCATCTCATTATCTCATCGAATCTCATCATCCCATCTCATTGTCCTGTCTCATCTTGTCATCCGTCTCATCATCCCATCTCATCTCCCTGTCTCATCTCATCATTTCAGCTCATCATCTCGTCTCATTATCCCTTCTCATAGTTTCATCTCATCATCTAGTCTTATCTTGTCATCCCATCTTGTCATCTCGTCTCATCTCATCATCACATCATCACATCTCATCGGGTAGTCTCATTTCATCATCACATCTCATCTCATCTCTTCTTGTTTTCCCATCTTGTCATCACGTCTCATCTCCCTGTCTCATCTCACCTTCTAGTCTCATGGTCTTGTCTCATCATCTCATCATCTCATCTCAAAGTTTCATCTCATTTTCCCATCTCATCGTGTCATCCTGTCTCATCGTTTGTCTCATCATCCCATCTCATACTCTCATCTCGTCATTTCATCTTGTCTCATGTCATCATCTCATCTCATCTCATTTTCTTGTATCATCATCCTGTCTCATTGTCCATCTCACTGTCCCATCTCATTGTTTCACGTTGTTGTCTCATCATGTGGTCTCATCTCATCTCTTCTCATCATCTCATCTCATGTCATTTTCCCATGTCATCATTCTGACTACTCGTCTTGTCTCTTCTCATCTTCCCATCTTGTCGTCCCATCTTGTCACCCTGTCTTGTCATCTTGTCTCATCTCATTGCCTTGTCTCATTGTCCCATCTAGCCTTCTCTTCATTTCGTCTTGTTGTCTCATCTCAAATCATCAGCCTGTCTCATCATTTAATCTTGTTGGCTTATCTGTTTTATCATCTCATCTCATCATTCCATCTCATCATCTCTTCTCAAATCATCATCCCTTCTTATCATCTTGTCTCATCTCGTCATCTCATCTCATCTCATTTTCTCATCTCATCATCTCCTCCTAACTTGTCATACCATCTCATCATCCCTTTCTCATTGTCTGGTCTCATCTCATCATTCCATCTCATCATCCCATCTCATTGTCTCATCTCATCCCCTCATCTCATGTCATCGCCTCATCATCTTATCTCATCACATTGTTTTATCTCATCTCATAATCCCTTCTTGTCATCCCATCTTGTCAACTCTTCTCATCTTGGGATCCAAACTCGGCATCCCATCTCATCTCACTGTCTTGTCCTACCATCTTGTCTCATCATCTTCTCTTTTCTCATATCGGTTTCTCATCATCTTATCATCCCATATCATCATCCTCTCATCATCTCTTTTCATTTAATTGTCCCATCTCAAAGGCCCATCTGATATCATCATCCCTTCACATCATCCATCTACTCATCAGTCTTATCTTCTCATCTCATCTCATCATCTTGTCATCCCATCTCATCTCATCATCTCATCTCGTTACCATGTCTCATCTCATTGTCCTATCTTTTCATCCATCTCATCATCTCATCTCTGTGTCTCATCTCGTCACCACATGTCATCACCTTGTCTCCTCATCTTGTCACATCTCAGCATCATGTCTCATCATCCCATCTCATCATTTCATCTCCTCATCTCGTTTCTTCTCTTCATCCCATCTCATCATCCCATCTCGTCCTCTCATCTCATCTTGTCATCCCGTCTTTTCATCTCGTCTCATCATCTTGTCATCTCATCATCTCTTCTTATCATTTCTTCTCATCATTTCAACTCAGCTTCTCATCCCATCTTCTGTTTCCGGCTCATCATTCCATCTCATTTCCTATGTCTTCTTGTTGTTTCATCTCGTCATCTCATCTCATCATCTCTTCTTGTGTTCTCATCTCATAGTTTCATCTCATTATCCAATCTCATCATCTTGTTTCACCTCATCATCCCATTTTGTTATCCTGTCTTGACTCACAGTCTCATCTCATCACACCACCTCATTGTCTCATCTTGTCATCTTGTCTCAGTTTCGTCTCGTTGTCTCATCTCATCTCATCATCCTGTGTTGTCATCTCATCTCGTCTCATCACCTCAGACTCATCTCATCTTCTCATCTCTTCATCACATCTCATTGTTTTATCTCAACTCGTTGTACTGTCTCATCTCATCTTCTCATCTCCTCATCTCATCTCGTTGTTTCATCTCGTTATCTCATCTAATCTTGTCATCCCATCTCATTGTCCCGACTCATCTTGTCACCGCTTCTCACAATCCCATCTCGTCTCCCTGTTTCATCTCATTGTTTTGTCTTGTCATCTCATCTCATCATCCCTTTACATAGTTTCATCTCATCATCTCATCTCATCTTGTCATCCTATCTTTTCATCTTATCTCCTCTCGTCATCTCATTGTCTCATCCTATTGCATCGTCTCATCTCATCATCTCATCTCCTCATCTCATCTCTTCTTGTTTTCCCGTCTTGTCATCACATCTCATCTCCCTGTCTCATCTCGCCATCTTGTCTCATCATCTTGTTTCATCTTCTCATCATCTCTACTCATAGTTTCACCTCATTGTCCCATCTCATGATGTCATCCTGTCTCATCTTCTGTCTAATCCTCCCATCCCATCCTCTCATCTTGTCATCTCATCTTTTCTTATATTATCATCTCATCTCATCTTGTCATCTTGTCTCCTCATCCTGTCTCATCATTCCGTCTCATTGTTTCATGTTGTTGTCTTGTCTTTTGGTCTCATCTCATCTCTTCTCATCATCTCGTCACATCTCGTTGTTCCATGTCATCATTCCTTCTCCTCATCTTGTCTCTTCTCATCTTCCCATCTTGTCATCCATCTCATCTCCCAATCTTGTCATCTTGTCTCATTTCATTGTCTTATCTCATTGTCCCATCTAGTCCTCTCATCGTTTCACCTTGTCATCTCATCTTCAATCATCTTCCTGTCTCATCATCCCATCCCATCATCCAATCTCATCATCCCATCTCATTGTTTCATCTTGTTGTCTCATCTCATTCATCCTCCCATCTCATTGTTCCATCTCATCATATCTTCTCATCTCATCATCCCATCTTATCATCTTGTCTCATCTTGTCATCTCATCTCATTTCATCTCATTGTCAAGTCTCATCATCTCATCTCAACTTGTCATTCCATCTTGCTGTCGTCCCTGGCAGTGGAGGACGATGCTTGGGGGCAACTTCCTGCTGCTGTGGTTGATCGAGAGCTCTTTGGTTGGGGTCTAAGATGGCGCCGGGACTCAGTGCAGGGCACTGAGGGACCCAAGGACTTGAGCCAGATACCAATTGAAGGCACAAAGCTTCTTTATTGTTACATGATATTAGCTAGCGTGCTTGGGGGCTCAAGTGCCAAAGAAGGGCCCCGAGGCTCAGTGAGCTCTGGTTAAATACAGTTTGGAGGAGGGGTGGAGTCGGGGCATGTACGTCAGAGGAGGTTGACCAATCACACAAGTTAAGAAGCAGTTGCTAGGCTTAGGGCAGGAATTAGGTTGGGGAACAGGTGCTGAACATAACAGGAAGGTTTGAGTTTTGTGGTCGGCTACGGAAATGGGCGGTCTACAACAGGAGGGGGAGAGACTGCAAGTAAGAAGAATAGGGAGTGAGATTTAGAAACATTTTTAAGGACTGCTAGGCTCCAATCCCAAATAATATGCCACACATCTCATCATCCCTTCTCATCATGTGGTCTCATCTCATCATTCCGTCTCATCATCCTATCTCATCCTCTCATCTCATCTCATCATCTCATCTCATCGTCTCATCTTCTAGTCTTTTCTCATTGTCTTGTCTCATTTTGTCATCCCCTCCTGTCATTCCATCTCATAATCCCATCTCGTCTCATCTCATCTTGTCATCCCATTTCTTCATCTTGTCTCAGCATCTTGTCATTTCATCATCTCTTCTCATCATTTCATCTCATCATCTTGACTCATCTTGTCATCCCGTCTTGTAATCCCAACTCATCCTCCCATCTCATCTTCCTGTCTCTTCTTGTTGTCTTGTCGTCTCATCTCATCATTGTGTCTCATGTTCTCATCTCATAGTTTCATCTCATCATCCCATCTCAACCTATGATCCCGTCTCATCATCCGTCTCGTCATCCTGTTTCATCTCATCTTATCGTCCCCTCTTTTCTTGTTTCATCATCACATCTCATCTCGTCATTCCATCTCGTTGTCCTGTCACAATACTTCATCCCATCTCATCATCCTGTCTCATTGTCCCATCCCTTCATCCATCTCATCATCCCGTCTCATCATTTCATATTGTCATCTCTTCATATCAACTCAACTCATCTCATCTTGTTGTCTTGTCTCCTCTCGTCATCCTGTCATCTTTCCATCTCCTCGTCTCATCTCTTCTCATCTTCCATCTTGTCATCCTGTCTCATCTCCCTGTCTCATCATCTCGGCTTATCTTATTGTCTTGTCTCATCATTTGGTCTCATTGTCTCATCATTTCATCTCGTCATCTTGTCTCATTTTGTCATCCTGTCTCATCATCTTGTCATATTTTCTTGTCATTTTATCTTATCATCTCATATCCTCTCATCATCCTGTCTCATCATCCCTTCTCATCTCTTAATCCCATCTCATCTACTGCCTCGTCTTGTCATGCTGACTCATTGTCCTGCCTCATCATCTCATCATCTCTTTGTCTCATCATGTAATTTCATCTCATCATCTTGTCTCATCTTGTTGTCCTGTCTTGTCTTCTGGACTCTTCTCGTCATCTTGTCGTCTCATCTCATCTCACTTTCTCTTTTCAAAGTTTCATCTCATTGTCTCTTCATCTCGTTCTTTCATCTTAGTTTCATCTAATCATCCCGTCTCATCTTGTCATCCCTTCTCATTTCCCCTTCTCATCACCCATCTCACCTTGTCATCCTGTCTCATCATCTGTCTCATCATCCCATCTTATCGTCCCATCTCATCATCTCATTCCATCTCATCACATCACCTCATTGCATCGTCCCATCTCTTCATCCCATCTCATCATCGCATCTCATCATTTACCTTATCATCCCATGTCATCTCTATCTCCTGTCTTGTCATTCTATCTCATCGTCTTTCCCTCATCCCATCACATCATCTCATCTTGTAGTCTAATCTCATCCCATCTCATCATTTCATTGATATCCTCACCCTATTTTGTCATCTCATCTCATCCCGTTGTCCTGTCTTGTTGTCCATACTCATCATCTCATCTCATTTTCCCATCTCAACATCTCATATAATCTTGTCAACCTGTCTCATCATCCCATCTTGTCTCCCTGTCTAATCCCACCATCTTGTCTGATCATCTTATCTTGTTGTCTCATCTTGGCGTCTCATCTCATCATCCCATCTCATTGTCCCATCTCATCATCTTATCTCATCTCCTCATCCCATCTCATTGTCTCATGATCTCATCACCTTATCTCATCTCCTCTGCATGTCTCATCATCCTGTCTAGTCTCATTATCTTGTCTCTTCATCTCATCTCATCTCATCATCCTGTCTCACCCTCTCATCCTCTATACTTGTTATTTAATCTCATCATCTCATCTCCTCATCCCGTCTCATCTTCCCTTTCATCCATTATTGGGTTGAATTCATGAATTGGAAAATTCAATATTGCAGAGATGTTAACTCTCCTCCAAATAAGGGTCTACTACCCTTTGTAGTTTTTTAGTTTTTACCCCAGTCAATGCAGTGCCAATCATTAGGCATATTCTCAACAGAAGGTAGAAAGCTGAGAGTTGATTGAGTCATTTTCTTTAGATTTTGTAATTTTAATGACATTTTTAACTACATTGAAAAACCAAAAATCAATATATGAAATATATCTGATCTCATCTCGTCATCTCATCTCTTTGTTTCGTCTCCTCATTTCATCTTGTCATCTCATCTCATCATCTCATCATCTCATCTTGTCTTGTTGAGTTTTGTTTTTATCCTGTCTATTCGCATCATCTCATCTCATCTCATCTTGTCATCCCATCTCGTCGACTCATCCCCTATTTTTGTCATTTCATCTCATCATCTCATCTCATCTCATCATCCCATCTCATCATCTTGTCTCATCTTATCATCCTGTCTTGTCATCCTGTCTCATCTCCCTGTCTCATCTCACAGTCTCATCTTATCACCCCACCTCATCGTCTCTTCTCATCATCTCATCATCTTGTCATCTCGGTTCATAGTTTCCTCTCATTTTCTCATCTCACCTTGTCACCCTGACTTGTCATCTCATTTCACCTCATCACATAGTCTCATCTCACCTCGTCTTCTCATCTCTTCATCATGTCTGGTATTCTCATCTCAACTCGTTGTACTTTCTTGTCTTGTCTTCTCATCTCCTCATCACATCTCGTTGTTTCATCTCATTAACACATCTAATCTCATCATCCCATCTTGTTGTACCATCTCATCTTGTCATCCCATCTCATCATCCCATCTCATATCCCTGTCTTCTCTCCTTGTTTCATCTCATCATCTCATCTCATCATCCCTTCTCGTCATTTCATCTTGTTGTCTCATCTCAAATCATCCTCCTGTCTCATCACCCCATATCATCATCCTATCTCATCATTTCATCTTGTTTTCTCATCTCCTTCATCATTCCTTTTCATCATTCCTTCTCATCATTTCATCTCATCTCATCATCCCGTCTTATCATCTTGTCTCATCTCATCATGTCATGTCATGTCATTGTCCCGTCTCATCATCTCATCTTGTCTCATCTCGTTGTCTCATCTCAGCATGTCATTCTGTCTTGAAGTCCCATCTTGTTTCATCATCCCATCTCATCATCCCATCTCATCATTGCGTCTCATCATCCATCTCTTCATCCCTTCTCATCTCATGTCATCATCTCATCTCATAATCTCGTCTCAACATCTCATCCCATCATCTTGTCATCGAATCTCATCTCAATGTTTTGCTTCATCTTGTTTCCTCTCATCATCTCATCTCATCTCGTCATCCCATCTCATCTTCCCATCTCACCTCTATGTCTCATCACACCATCTTGTCTTATTGTCTCATCATCTCATCATCCCATCTCATTGTCCGTCTCATCATCCCATCTCATCATCTCATGTCATTGTCTCATCTCATATTCACATCTCATCATCTCATCTTGTCTCATCATCTCATCTCATCTCATCATCTAGCTTCATCTCATCATCTCATCTCTTTGACCCACTTCATCTCATCGTCTCCTCTCATCATCCCATCTAGTCATCTCATCTCATCTCGTGATCCCATCTCATCCTCCCTTCTTGCTTCCTTGTCTCATCCCACCTTCTTGTTTCATTGTCACATCATTTCATCTTCCCATCTCATCATCTTATCTCATCATCCCCTGCCAATGTCTCATTTCCTCATCTCATCTTGTCCATCTCATCATCTCATCTCATTTCATCAGTCTGTCTCAAGGTCCCATTTTGTATCATCAACCCGTCTCATCATCCAATCTCAACATCCTGTCTCATCATCCCTTCTCATCATCTCATGTCATCATCTCATCTCATAGTCTCATTTCATCATCTCATCTCATCGTCTCGTCACCTCATCTTGTCACATCATCTTGCTTCATCTCAGTTTCTCCTCTCATCCCATCTCATCATCTCATCTCATCGTCCCATTTCGACTTCCCATCTTGACTCACGTCTCATCCCACCATCTTGTCTCATTGTCTCATCATTTCATCGTCCCAACTCATCATCTCATCTCTATGTCCCGTCTCATCATCTCATCTCATCATCTCATCTTGTCTCATCTCATCATCCCATCCCAACACCCTCCTCATCATCCCATCTCATCTCATGTCATAGTCTCATCTAGTATTCTTTTTTTTTTTTTTTTAAAGGAAAGACAGAGAGAAGGAAGGAAGGATAGAAGGAAGGAAGGAAGGAAGAAAGGGAAACATCTTTAAACATTTTCTTGTTTTATTGTATTTTGTTTTTCCGTTTTTTGTTACATGGGCTGGGGCCGGGAATCGAACCGAGGTCCTCCGGCATAGCAGGCAAGCACTTTGCCCGCTGAGCCACCGCGGCCCGCCCCTCATCTAGTATTCTTGTCTCATCATCTCATCTCATCATCTCATCTCATCGACTCCCTTCTTCTCATCATCTCTTTTCATCATCCCAACTCGTTGTCTCATCTCAACTTGTCGTCCCGTCTTGTCTTCCCATCTCACCTCCCCATCTTTTCTCCATGTCTCACCCCACTGTCTTTTCTCATTGTATCTCCATTTCATTGTCCCATCTCGTCATCTCATCTCATTGCCCTGTATAATCATCTCATCTCATCATATTATCTTGTCTCATCTTGTCATCTCATCTCATCTTGTCATTCTGTCTGATTGTCCTGTCTCACCTCATCATCGAATCTCACCACCCAATCTTGTCATTCTATCTCATCATCCATCTCATCATCCCATCTCATTATCTCATGTCATCGTCCATCTTGTAGTCTCCTCTTGTCATCTCACCTCATCATCTCATCATCTCATCCCGTCTCATCACCTCACTTCATCTCGTTGTCTCATCTCATCATCCTATCTCGCTGTCTAATCTCATCTTGTCATCCCATCTCATCCTCCTGTCTCATCTCCATGTCTCATCCCACTGTCTTGTCTTATTGTCTCATCATTTCATCGTCCCATCTCATCATCTTATCTCATCATCCCATCTCATCATCTCATCTCATCGTCTGATCTTGTCTCGTCTCATCATCTATTCTCATCTCCTCATTCTGTCTCATTTTCCTGTCTTGTCTCATCATCCTGTCTCGTCTCATCATCCCGTCTCATCATCCCATCTCGTCATCCCATCTGATCATCTGACTCGTCATTTCATCTCATCATTTCATTTCATCATCTCATCTCATTGTCTCATCTTGTCATCTCATCTCATCTTCTCATCATCTCATATTGTCTCATCGTCTAGCTTCATCTCATCATCTCGACTCATCATCCCATCTCAACCTCTCATCTCATCTCGCTGTCCCGATTCATCCTCCCATCTCATCTCTATGTCTCTTTCCACTGTCTTGTCTCATTGTCTTGTCATTTCATCATCCCTACTCATCATTTCATCTCATCCTCCTATCTCATTTTCTCATATCATCATCTCATTTTGTCTCATCTTGTCATCTCATCTCATCTCGTCATTCTGTCTCATTTTCCCTTCTCATCTCATCATCCTGTCTCATCATCCCATCTTGTCATCCCGTCTCATCATCCGTCTTGTCATCCCATCTCATCATCTCATGTTGTCACCTCATCTCATAGTCTCATCTCATCATCTCATCTCCATGTCTCCTCATCTCATCATCTCATCTCCATGTCTCCTCATCTCATCATCTCATCTCCATGTCTCCTCATCTCATCACCTCGTTTCATCTCATCATCTCCTCTCATCATCCCATGCAACATCTCATCTCATTTCGTTGTCTTGTCTCATCATCTCATCTCATCGTTTCATCATCTCATCTCGTCTCATCCTTTTGCTTCCTCTTGTCGTCTCCTTTCATCATCATGTCTCGTCTTCTCATCTCACCTAATTTTCCAGACTCATCCTCCCACCTCATCTCCATGTCTCATTCCTCCATCTTGTCTCATTGTCTCATCATTTCTTCATCCCATCTTGTCTTCTCACCTCATTGTCCTGTCTCATTGTCTCATCACATTGTCTCTTCTTGTCTCATCTCTTTGTCTCATCTCATCTCGTCATTGTTTCTCATTGTTCCATCTCATCTTGTCATCCCCTCTCATCCTCCGTCTCATCATCCTGTCTCATCATCTCATGTCATTGTCTCATCTTATAGTCTTGTCTCACCATCCCATCTCATTTCCTCATCCTCCAATCTCATCTCATTATTTTGCTTCATCATGTCGTCTCCTCTCATCATCTCATCTTGTTGTCTCATCTCATCTCATCATCCTGTTTCATCCTCCCATTTCATCTCCATGTCTCATTCCTCCATCTTGTCTCATTGTCTCATCATTTCATCATCCATCTCATCATTTCTTCTCATTGTCCTGTCTCATCATCTCATCATCTCATCTTCTTTCATCTCTTTGTCTCATCTCATCTCATCATTCTGTCTCATTTTCCTGTCTTGTCTCATTATCCAGTCTCATCATCCCATCTCATCATCCTGTTTCATCATCTGTCCCGTCATCCCGTCTCATCATCCTATGTCATTGTCTCATCTTGTAGTCTTGTCTCACCATTTCTTCTCATCGTCTCACCATCTCATCTCATCGTTTCCCTTCATCTCGTAGTCTCCTCTCATCATCCCATCTCATCATCTCGTCTCACCTCATCATCACTTCTCATCTTCCCATCTCATCTCCATGTCTCATTCCATCGTCTTGTTTCATTTTCTCATCATTTTATTGTCCCATCCAGTCATCTCATCTCATCATCCCGTCTCTTCCTCTCATCTCTTCGTCTCATCACATCTCGTCATTCTGTCTCATTGTCCCATCTCATCTGGTCATCCCATCTCATCATCCCATCTCATTATACTGTATCACCGTCCATCTCATCATCCCATCTCATCATCTCATGTCATTGTCTCATCTCGTTGACTTGTCTCATCATTTCATTTCATCGTCTCATCATCTCATCTAGTCTCATTGTCTCACTTCATCACGTTGTTGCCTCTCATCATCCTATCTTGTCATTTCTTCTCATCTCGTCATCACACCTCATCTTACAGTCTTGTCTCCTTGTCTCTTCCCACCATCTTGTCCCATTGTCTCATCATTTCATCGTCACATGTCGTCATTTCATCTCATTGTCCCTTCTCATCATCACATCTCATTGTCTCATCTTGTCTCATCTCGTTGTCTTGTCTCATCTTGTCATCCCATCTAATCTTCCTGTCTCATCTCCATGTCTCATCCCACCATCTTGTCTCATTGTCTCATCATTTTATTGTCCCATCTCATCATCTCATCTCTTTGTCTTGTCATCTCTCTCTCATCTCATTCTCTCACTTATCTCGTCATCTCTACTCTCACCATACCATCTCATCTTCTCATCTCCCTCATCATCCTGTCTTGTCTTCCGCCTTGTCTCCATGTTTCATCCCACCTCTTGTCTCATTATCTCATCATTTCATAATCCTATATCATCATCTCATCTCATCTTCCAGTCTCATCAGCTCATCTCATCATCTTAACTTGTCTCATCTCATCATCTCATCTTGTCCTTCTCTCTCATCATCCCATCTTGTTATCCTGTCTCACTGTCCATCTCATCATCCCGTCTCATCATCTCGTGTCATCATCTCATCTCATACTCTTGTCTCATCATCTCATCATCTTGTTATCTCAGCTCATCTCATCCTCCCGCTTCATCTCATCATCTCCTCTCCTCATCCCATCTCATCATCTCATCTCATCATTCCGTCTCATCGTCCCATCTCATTGTCTCACCTTGTCTCATCTCATCATCTCATCTCATCTCTTCATTCTGTCTCATTGTCCCATCTTGTCTCATCATCCAATCTGATCATTCCATCTCATCATCTGTCTCAATGTCTGTCTCCTCATCCCATTTCATCATTTCATGTCAGCATCTCATCTTGTTGTCTCATCTCATCATCTCATCTCATCATCACATCATCTCACCTCATCTCATCATCTCACTCCATCTCACCATCCCCTCTCATCATCCCATCTCATCGCCTCTTCACATCTCATCATCCCATATCATCTTCCCATCTCGTCTCCATGTCTCATCCCTATGTCTTGTCTCATTGTCTCTTCATTCCACCATCCCTTCTTGTCATCTCTTCTCATCGTCCCATCTCATCATCTCATCTCATTGTCTCATCTCATCTAATCATTCTGTCTGTTTTCCCATCTCGTTTCATCATCCTGTCTCATCAGCCCATCTCATCGTCCATCTCATCATCCCGTCTCATCATCTCATGTCATCGTCTCATCTCGTCCTCTCATCTCATCATCTCATCTCATTGGCTCATCATCTCATCTCCTTTCACCATCTTGATTCATCTTGTTGTCTCCTCTCAACTTCCCATCACACATTCTCATCTCATATTGTCATCAAGTCTCATCTTCACGAGACTTCTCCATGCCTCATCACATCATCTTGTCTCATTGTCTCATCATTTCATCCTCCCATCTCATCATCTAATCTTCTATTCCTGTCCAATGTCTCACTTCATTGTCTAATCCTGTCTCGTCCAATCATCTCATCTCATCTCATCACTCTGTCTCATTGTCCTGTCTCATATCGTCATCCTGTCTCATCATCCCATCCTGTCATCTCATCTCATCTCATCATCCCATCTCGTCTTCCTATCTCCCTCCATGTCTCATCCCACTGTCTTGTCTCCTTGCCTCATCATTTCATCGTCCCTTCTCATCATCTCATCTCATAGTCCCAACCCATCATCTGATCTCATATCTCATCTTGTCTCATCTCATCTCCTCTCATCTCGTCATTCTGTCTTGATGTCCAGTCTCATCCTCCTGTCTCATCATCCTATCTTGTCATCCCATCTCATTGTACATCTCATCATCCCATCTCATCATCTCATGTCATTGTCTCAACTCATAGTCGCATCTGGTCATCTCATCTCATCATCCCATCATTTCCTCCTGTCTCATTGTCTCTGCTTCATCTCGTCGTCTCCTCTCATCATTCCATCTTGTCATCTGATCTCATCTCTTCATCTCGTCTCATCTTCCCATCTTATCTCTATGTCTCACCCCAACATCTTGTCCCATTGTCTCATCATTTCATCATCCCGTCTCATCATCTCATCTCATTGTCCCATCTCATTGTATCATCTCATCGTTTCATCTTGTCTCATCTCATAGTCTCATCTCATCTCATCATTCTGTCTCATTGTCCAATCTCATCTCCTCATCTTGTCTCATCATCCCATCTTGTCATCGCAGCTCATTGTCCATCTTGTCATCCTGTCTCATCATCTCATGTCATCATCTCATCTCATCGTCTCGTCTCATCATCTCATCTTATCATCTCGTCATGTCTCATCATCTTGCTTCATCTCATCATCACTTATCATCATCCCATCTCGTTGTCTCATCTCATTTCATCATCCTGGCTTATTCCTCTCTTCTCTACATGTATCATCCCACCAGGAGACTATAAGTCTCATCATTTCATCGTCACATCTCATCATCTCATCTCATTGTCCCATCACATCGTCTCATCTCATTGTCTCATCTTGCTTCATCTCGTTGCCTCATCTCATCTCATCACTCTGTCTCATTGTCCCATGTAGTCTCATCATCCCATCTCATCATCTGTCTCATCATCCCATCTCATCATCTCATGTCATCATCTCATCACATCATCTCATTTCATCATCTCATCTCATCATCTGGTCATCTCATCTCATCTCATCATCTCGCTTCATCTCATCGTCCCTTATCATCATCCCATCTCGTCATCTCATCTCTTCTTGTCATCCCAGTCATATTCCTGTCTCATCTCCATGTATCATCCCACAATCTAATCTTATAGTCTCATCATTTCATCATCCCATCTAGTCATCTCATCTCATCATCCCATTTCATCATCTCATCTCATTGTGTCATCTTTTCTCATCTCATTGTCTCATCTCATCTCGTCATTCTGTGTCATTGTCCCATCTAGTCTCAACATCCCTTCTCATCATCCGTCTCATCATCCCATCTCATCATCTCATGTCATCATCTCATCACATCATCTCGTTTCATCACCTCATCTCATCATCTCTGAATCTCATCTCATCTCATCGTTTTGCTCCATCTCATCATCTCCTCTCATCATCCCATCTCGTCATCCCTTCTCATCTCATCATCCCGTCTCATCTTCCTTTTTGTCTCCATGTCTCATCCCATGGTCTTGTCTCATTGTCTCGTCATTTTTTTATTAATTAAAAAAAATTACTAACACAACATTTAGAAATCATTCCATTCTACATATGCACTCAGTAATTCTTAATATCATCAAATAGATGTATGATCGTACTTTCTTAGTACATTTGCATCAATTTAGTAAAAGAAATAGCAAGACAACAGAAAAAGAAATAAAATGATAAATAAAGAAAAAATAAAAATAAAAATATATATAAACAAACAAATAAACAAAATCTATAGCACAGACTCAGTTTCATTCAGTGTTTTAAAATAATTACATTGCAATTCCGTAGTATTGTGCTGTCCATTTTGAAGTTTTTGTATGTAATCCTGTTGCACAATCTGTATCCCTTCAGCTCCAATTACCCATTACGTACCCTGTTTCTAACTCCTGATGGTCTCTGTTATCAATGACATATTCCAAGTTATTCTCTAATTTTTTTCCCATCATTGGGACTATAGAGTACTTCTCCTTTAGTTTTTGGCTAGTCTCACTCAGCATAATGTTCTCCAGGTCCATACATGTTATTACATGCTTCATAAGTTTATTCTGTCTTAAAGCTGCATAATATTCCATTGTATGTATATACCACAGTTTGTTTAGGCACTCATCTCTTTATGGACATTTTGGCTGTTTCCATCTCTTTGCAATTGTAAATACTGCTGCTATAAACAGTGGTGTGCAAATGTCCGTTTGTGTCTTTGCAGTTAAGTCCTTTGAGTAGATACCTAGCAATGGTATTACTGGGTGGTATGGTAATTCTATATTCAGTTTTTTCAGGAACTGCCAAACTACCTTCCACAGTGGTTGCACCATTTGACATTCACACCAGCAGTGGATAAGTGTGCCTCTTTCTCTACTTCCTCTCCAGCAGTTGTCATTTTCTGTTTTGTTAATAATGGCCATTCTGGGGGGTGTGAGATGATATCTCATTGTGGTTTTGATTTGCATATCTCTAATGGCCAGGGACATTGAGCATCTCTTCATGTGCCTTTTGGCCATTTGTATTTCCTCTTCTGAGAGTTGTCTGTTCATGTCTTTTTCCCATTTTATAATTTGGTTGGCTGTCTTTTCATTGTTGAGTTGAACAATCTCTTTATAAATTCTGGATACTAGACCTTTATCTGATTTGTCATTTCCAAATATTGTCTCCCATTGTGTAGGCTGTCTTTCTACTTTCTTGATGAAGGTCTTTGATGCACAAAAGTGTTCAATTTTGAGGAGCTCCCATTTATTTATTTATTTCTTCAGTGCTCTTGCTTTAGGTTTAAGATCCATAAAACTGCCTCCAATTGTAAGTTTCATAAGATATTTCCCTATATTTTCCTCTAACTGTTTTATGGTCTTAGACCTAATGTTTAGATCTTTGATCCATTTTGAGTTAACTTTTGTATAGGGTGTGAAATACGGGTCCTTTTTCATTGTTTTGCATATGGATATCCAGTTCTCTAGGAACCACTTATTGAAGAGACTGTTCTGTCCCAGGTGAGTTGGCTTGACTGCCTTATCAAAGATCAAATGTCCATAGATGAGAGGGTCTATATCTGAGCACTCTATTCGAATCCATTGGTCAATATATCTATCTTTATCCCAATACCATGCTGTTTTGGCCATTTTGGCTTCATAATATGCCTTAAAGTCAGACAGTGTGAGACCTCCAGCTTCGTTTTTTCTCCTTAAGATACTTTTAGCAATTCAGGGCACCCTGCCTTCCCAGACACATTTGTTTATTGGTTTTTCAATTTCCGAAAAATAAGTTGTTGGCATTTTGATTGGTATTGCATTGAATCTGTAAATCAATTTATGTAGAATTGACATCATAACTATATTTAGTCTTCCAATCCATGAACACAGTATGCCCTTCCATCTATTTAGGTATTCTGTGATTTATTTTAACAGTTTTTTGTAGTCTTCTTTGTATAGGTCTTTGTCTCTTTTGTTAAATTTATTCCTAAGTACTTTATTCTTTTAGTTGTAATTGTAAATGGGATTCGTTTCTTGATTTCCCCCTCAGCTTGTTCATTTTTAGTGTATAGAAACGCTACAGATTTTTGAATGTTGATCTTGTAACCTGTTACTTTACTGTACACATTTATTAGCTCTAGTAGTTTTGTTGTAGGTTTTTCTGGGTTTTCATCCTATGGTATCATATTGTCTGCAAACAGTGATAGTTTTACTTCTTCCTTTCCAATTTTGGTGACTTGTATTTCTTTTTCTTGTCTGATCACTCTGGCTAGAACCTCTAACACGATGTTGAATAGCAGTGGTGATAATGGACATATTTTCTTGTTCCTGATCTTAGGGGGAAAGTTTTCAATTTTTCCCCATTGAGGATGATATTACCTGTGGGTTTTTCATATATTTCCTATATCATTTTAAGGAAGTTCCCTTGTATTCCTGTCCTTTGAAGTGTTTTCAACAGTAAAGGATGTTGAATCTTGTCAAATGCCTTCTCTGCATCAATTGAAATGATCATGTGATTTTTCTGCTTTGATTTGTTGATATGGTGTATTACATTAATTGATTTTCTTATGTTGAAACCTTCTTGCATACCTGAGATGAATCCTAATTGGTCATGATGTATAATTCTTTTAATGTGTTGTTGGATTCGATTTGGTAGAATTTTGTGAAGTATTTTTGCACCTATACTCATTAGAGAGAGTGGTCTCTAGTTTTCTTTTGTGTAACATCTTTGCCTGGTTTTAGTATGAGGGTGATGTTTGCTTCATAGAATGAATTAGGTAGCTTTCCATCCACTTGGATTTTTTTGAAGAGTTTGAGCAGAGTTGTACTAATTCTTTCTGGAATGTTTGGTAGAATTCACATGTGAAGCCTTCTCGTCCTGGACATATCTTTTTGGGAAGCTTTTGAATGACTGATTCAATTCCTTTACTTGTGATTGGCTTGTTGAGGTCATCTATTTCTTCTTGAGTCAAAGTTGGTTGTTCATGCCTTTCTAGGAACTTGTCCATTTCATGTACATTGTTGTATTTATTAGCGTAAAGTTGTTCATAGTATCCTGTTATTACCTCCTTTATTTCTGTGAGGTCAGTGGTTATGTCTCCTCTTCCATTTCTGATGTTATATATTTGCGTCCTCTCTCTTCTTTTTTTGTCAATTTTGCTAAGGGCCCATGGATCTTATTGGTTTTCTCATAGAACCAACTTCTGGTCTTATTGATTTTCTCTTTTGTTTTCATGTTCTCAATTTCATTTATTTCTGCTCTGATCTTTGTTATTTCTTTCTTTTTGCTTGCTTTCGTGTTAGTTTGCTGTTCTTTCTCTAGTTCTTCCAAGAAGACAGTTAATTCCTGAATTTTTGCCTTTACTTCTTTTCTGATATAGGCATTTAGGGCAATAAAATTCCCTCTTAGCACTGCCTTTGCTGCATCCCAAAGGTTTTGATATGTTGTGTTTTCATTTTCATTCACCTCGAGATATTTTCTAATTTCTATTGTAATTTCTTCCTTGACCCACTGGTTGTTTAAGATTGTGTTGTTGAGCCTCCACGTATTTGTGAATTTTCTGGCACTCTTACTATTATTGATTTCCAACTTCATTCCTTTATGATCCGAGAAAGTGTTGTGTGTGATTTCAATCTTTTAAAATTTGTTGAGACTAGATTTGTGACCCAGCATATGGTCTATCTTTGAGAATGATCCATTAGCACTTGAGAAAAAGGTATATCCTTCCTTTGTGGGGTGTAATGTCCTGTAAATGTCTGTTAAGTCTAGCTCATTTATTGTAATATTCAAATTCCCTGTTTCTTTATTGATCCTCTCTCTTGATGTTCTGTCCATTGATGAGATTGGTGAATTGAAGTCTCCAACTAATATGGTAGATGTTTCTATTTCCCTTTTCAGAGATTGCAGTGTATTCCTCACGTATTTTGGAGCATTCTGTTTCAGTGCATAAATATTTATGATTGTTATGTCTTCTTGTTTAATTATTCCTTTTATTAGTAAATAGTACCCTTCTTTATCACTTTTAACTGTTTTACTTTTGAAGTCTAATTTGTTGGATAATAGTATAGCTACTCCTGCTCTTTTCTGGTTTTTAGTTGCATGATATATCTTTTCCCAACCTTTCACTTTCAACCTATATTGTTCTTTGGGTCTAAGATGTGTTTCCTGTAGACAGCATATAGAAGGATCCTGTTTTTTAATCCATTCTGCCTGTCTATGTCTTTTGATTGGGGAATTCAGTCCATTAACATTTAGTGTTATTACTGTTTGGATAATACTTTCCTCTATCATTTTGCCTTTTTTCTTATATATATCATATCTGATTTTCCTTCTTTCTACACTCTTCTCTATACCTCTCTCTTCTGTCTTTTCATATCTGACTCTAGTGCTCCCTTTAGTATTTCTTGTGGAGCTGGTGTCTTGGTCACAAATTCTCTCAGTGACTTTTTGTCTGAAAATGTTTTAATTTCTCCCTCATTTTTGAAGGACAATTTTGCTGGATATAGAAGTCTTGGTTGGCAGTTTTTCTCTTTTAGTAATTAAAATATATCATCCCACTGTCTTCTAGCTTCCATGGTTTCTGCTGAGTAATCTACACATAGTCTTTCTGGGTTTCCCTTGTATGTGATGGATTGTTTTTCTCTTGCTGCTTTCAAGATCCTCTATTTCTCTTTGACCTCTGACATTCTGTTTAGTAAGTGTCTTGGAGAATGCCTATTTGGGTCTATTCTCTTTGGTTTGCACTGCACTTCTTGGATCTGTAATTTTAGGTCTTTCATAAGAGTTGTGGAATTTTCAGTGATAATTTCTTCCATTAGTTTTTCTCCTCCTTTTCCCTTCTCTTCTCCATCTGGGACATCCACAACATGTATATTTGTGCACTTCATATTATCATTCAATTCCCTGAGCCCCTGCTCAAATTTTTCCATTCTCTTCCCTATAGTTTCTGTTTCTTTTTGGATTTAAGATGTTCCATCCTCCAGTTCACTAATTCTAGCCTCTGTCTCTTTAAATCTACCATTGTAGGTTTCCATTGTTTATTTTCAACTCTTCAACTGTGTTTTTCAATCCTATAAGTGCTGTGTTTTCTTTTTTCAGAATTTCCATTTCTTCTTTTTGTTGATCCCATGCCTTCTTCATGTCCTCACTCAATTTATTGATTTGGTTTTTAAGAGTTTTCCAGTTTCTGTTCATATATTCAGAATTAGTTGTCTCAGCTCCTGTATCTCATTTGAGTTATTTGTTTGGTCCTTTGACTGGGCCATATTTTCAATTTTCCTGGCTGATTTGTTATTTTTGCTGGCCTCTGGGCATTTAATCAGATTTCTCTGAGTGTGGGACCCAACAGGTTGAGAGACTTTCTTGTTAAGTCTCTGGGCTCTGTTTTTCTTATCCTGCCTGGTATGTGGTGCTTGTCTGTCTGTGCGTCCCACCAGCAAAAGATGTTGTGGCTCTTTTAACTTTGGAACACTGCTGGGTGTGTGCTGGAGACAGAGGAAAGTTTGTAGGGTGGTTTTAATGGCTTCAAATTGTGAAGTCCTGGGATCTGAATTCCTTGAGACAGGGATTCCACCTGTTTTGCATTTCACCCCTCCTGCAGGGAAGATTCAGGTGGTATAGAGCCCTTAAAGCAGCCTCTTTCTACATTCAGGGCAGTTGTAACCTATGCAATACCAGCGCTGATCCCAGAGGCAACAAAGCCTCAATATAAACAGCCACCCAATGCTCTGTTTCACCCCCTTTCCTCTTTTGTAGTTAGCCCAATTAGCGTCTTCCACCATGATCAGTTTTCCTGGGCTGAGGGCCTATTTTTAGTAGTCAGAAGTTGTACCTTAAAGGCACTATTGGTGTTAAGTTGTGCTCAGTCTCTACTACTGTTGGAGACTCTTTCCTTTCCCTCTGGGAAGTCTCCTGTGGGGGAGGGTTGCCAGCCATAGTGCCTTGGGGAACTGCTGTTCTGATGCTCCCAGCCAGCCCGGGAGAACACATGTGTGGAAGGTGCTGTGGTTGCTGGCCACTGTGGCTTGGTGGGCCGCTGTTCTGAGGCAAACAGCTGTCCCTGGAAGCCTCACATGGGGGAGGGTCACTGGCCACCACAGCTTGGGAACCCTGCAGATCCAAAGATCCCAGCTGGCATGGGAAGCCGTGTGTGTGGAACGGGCTGTGGTCACTGCAGTTTGGAGAACCAGATCCAAAGCCCCCAGTGTGCTTCGGAGGCAGAGAGGGGCTCTGTCTGCCAGACACAGTGGCCCAGGGAAGCACATGCCTCTCAGGGACCTCACTGCAGTGGAGTCTCGTAACTGGTCCAGACATTCTGGAATGGGGTATGCTGTGTGTCTGGTCTCTGTTTTGGCTCTGGGAGCTGTTCTGTACTGTTTCTAATTATTTAGTAGTTGTTCTGGAGGAGGAACTAAGACCCATGCACCTTAATAAGCCACCATCTTCTCCAGAAGTCATTGTCTCATCATTTCATCATCCCCTCTTGTCATCTCATCTCATCGTCCTATCTTATTGTCTCATCTCATCATCCCATCTTGTCTCATCTCATCATTCCTTCTCATCTCATCATTCTGTCTCATAGTCCTGTATCATCTCATCATCTCGTCTCTTCATCCCATCTCATCATCTCATCTCATGTCATCATCCTGCCTCATCTTCCTGACTTGTCTCCATGTCACATCCCACTGTCTTGTCTCATTGTCTCATCATTTCATTGTCACATCTCTTCATCTCAGCTCATTGTCCCATCTCATCATCTGATCTCATCATTTCATCTTGTCTCGTCTCTTTGTCTCCTCTCATCTTGTCATTCTGTCTTATTGTCCTGTCTCATCTCGTCATCCCATCTCACCATCCCATCTCGTCATTACCTCTCATCATTCATCTCGTCATCCCGTCTCATCATTTCAAGTCATCGTCTCATCCCATAGTCTCATCTCATTTTCTCATTTCATCATCTCCAATTGTCTCGTCTCAACATCTCATCTCATCTCATCATTCTGTCTCATTTTCCCATCTTGTCTCATCATCCCATCTCATCATCCTGTCTCATCTTCCATCTTGTCATCCTGTCTCATCATCTCATGTCATCACCTCATCTCATCATCTCGTCTCATCATCTCATCTCATCGTCTCAACATCCCATCTCATCTCATCATCTCGCTTAATCTCATCTTCTCTCATCATCCCATCTCATCATCTCATCTCATGTCATCTTCCCGTTGTATCTTCCGATCTCTTCTCCATGTCTCAACCCACCATCATGTCTCATTGTCTCATAATTCCATTGTCCCATCTCATCATCTCATCATCCCATCTTATCATGCCATCTCATCATCTCATCTTGTCTCGTCTCATCATCACGTCTCATCTCTTCATTCTGTCTCATTGTCCCATCTCGTCTCATCATCCTATCTCATCATCCCCTCTCATCATCCCGTCACATCATCTGACTCGTCATCCCGTTTCATCATCTGATGTCATCGTCTCATCTCAACATCTTGTCTCATCATCTCATCCCATCATCTCCTCATCTCATCTCACTTCACCATCTTGCTTCTTGTCATCTCCTTTCCTCATCCCATCTCCTCATCTCATCTCACCTTGTCATCCAGTCTCATCTTCCCGTCTCATCATCCCATCTCATCATCCCATCTCATCATCAGTCTCATCATCCCATCTCATCATCTCATGTCATCAACTCATCTCATCATCTCATCTCATTTCATCACATCATCTTGTTTGATCTCATTGTCTCCTCTCATCATCCCATCTCATCATCTCGTTTCATCTCATCATCCCGACTTGTCTTCCCATCTCATCTCCCTGTCTCATCCAACCGTCATGTCTCATTTTCTCATTATTTCATCATCCCATCTCTTCATCTCATCTCATCATCCATCTCATCATCTCATCCCATCGTCTCATCTTGTCTTGTCTTGTCTTCTCATCTCATCTCATCATTCTGTCTCATTTTCCCATCTCGTCTCATCATCCCATCTCATCATTCCATCTTGTCATCCCATCTCATCTTCCAGCACATCATCCTGTATCACCATCTCATGTTGTCAGCTCATCTCATTGTCTCATCTCATCATCTCCTCTCACTGTCTCATCATCTCGTCTCATCATCTCGCTTCATCTCCTTGTCTCCTCTCATCATCCCATCTTGTCCTCTCATCTCATTTTATTGTCCCATTTCATCTTCCTGTCTCGTCTCCATGTCTCATCCCGCCATCTTGTCTCATTGTCTCATCATTTCATGTCCCATCTCCTCATCTTATCTTATCATCCTTTCTTATCATCTATCTCATTATCCCGTCTCATCATCTCATGTCATCATCTCATCTCGTCATCTCGTCTCATCATCTCATCTCATCATATCATCATCTCATCTCATCTCATCATCTCGCTTCATCTTGTCATCTCCTCTCATCATCACATCTCATCATCTTGTCTTATCACGTCATCCCACCTCGTCTTCCCCTCTCATCTCCATGTCTCATCCCACTGTCTTGTCTCTTTGTCTCATCATTTCATTTTCCCATCTTGTCATCTCAGCTCAACATCTCATCTTGTCTCATCACATCCTCACGTCTCATCTTGTCATTCTGTCTCATTGTCCCATCTCATCTCGTCATCCCATCTCATCATCCACTCTCATTATCCCATCTCATCATCTGTCTCATCATCCCGTTTCAACATCTCATGTCATCGTTCATCTCGTAATCTCATCTCATCATCTCATCTCACCTCATCATCTCGCTTCATCCTGTCTTCTCTTCACATCTTCCCATCTTGTTGTCTCGTCTCATCTCATCATACCCTCTCATCATCCCATCTCATCTCCATGTCTCATCCCACCATCTTCTCTCACTATTTCATCATTTCATCATCCCATCTGTCCCAACCCATAGGACAGACAAACCTGTACCTGAGGGAGGGAGTGTGAACTGGGGGGACAAGAGACACAGAGAATGGAGACAAGACAGGATTCTGATCAAGTCTCAATTTATTGAAGGCAAATCCAGGGTTTTTAACCAGCAGGATGTGAGAAGTTCCTTGTATCAGGCATTAGCATGTGATAGGCATTGCCCAGTGGCTAGGCCAATCCACAGAATCTAAGATAGCAAACGCAGCTCAGCCGAGGCTAGTCAGCAGATTTCTGGGCAGAGCAGAGCAGACATGAGAAAATAGAAACTTTACTTGAGATAAAAACTTAACTTGAGTTAGTATCCAAGATGGTGTTGGACCACAAGGTGGTCAGTAGATGTTGCCAGACACCAAGATGATGACCAGCATACTGCTGGTGCCATAAGCAGCTTCCCACAGGCCCCCATTTTTTATTAGTTTAAAAAGATGGAGACTGCAGCAACGGCCTATCCCAAGGGGACTGTGCCTGTCTTAGGTCGGGACACCACAAAGTAGACAATCTGCAACCTTACCCATCATGGAGGTTCAAGGCAGCATAAAGCCAGGCCTCTGTCTTAGGTGGTGGATTATTCAGACTAATGTGTCCAGTTGCCCATCATTCGCTACCCAGTCCTGCACTTTGGGATGTGCAGATGAAGTGTTTTTTATATGTGTTCATTACCATCACAACTTTGCCATTACGAGTCTAAGATAGCAGACCTGAAGGGGCTGCATTTTTATGGCGATTTAGTTATTGTTTCAAGAAGACCATCACTTTATTGAAGAGGATAGGTCCTAGTGAAAATAGTATTAGTAAGCCATGTAAAGGTAAGGCAATAGTCTGTGATGATGCATTGACAGTAGTTCACAGGATAATTCTCCTATAAGTTCTTTCAATGTTTTAAGTCTTCTTATTTATGCCTTTAATGAATCTTAAATAAACAGCTTAACAATTACAGTTGAGTTATAACATCATCAGGATAGGACTTGAGGGAGGGATAGGTTGATACTGTTTCATAAGCATCATAATGTGAAAAGTATCAACTTGGGTTTTAATGAAAGCCAGAAGGTGCTTGAATATACAGGGACCTATAAATATTAAGAGAAGGATGATAAGAAGGGGTCCTAAGATGGAAGAAATCAGGGTAGTTAGCCATGGGGATTTATAAAACAATTTTTATAGGTGTTCATTACCATCGCAGGTAATGAACAATTAGGTTTCTTAGGCTTACCACTCGCGTTTATGGTTCATAATTCCTTCCCTAAGCTTGGTCATAGATTCTTTAACTATGCCGGAATGATCAGTGTAAAAGCAACATTCCTCACCTAATGCAGCACAAAGCCCTCCTTGCTTAAGAAAAAGTAGGTCTAAGCCTCTTCTGTTTTGGAGAACAACTTCTGATAGGGATGTAAGGGATTTTTCTAGATGGGTTATAGAAGTTCCAATGCGGGTTAGGTGATCATCTATTGCAGCTCTTAGGTTGGAGAGGCTTTGTTGTTGAAGGAAGATTGAGGCGATGCTGGTACCTAGACCAGCCATGCCAAAAAGAGAAGCAAGGGTAATGGCTGTGATGAGCTCTCTTTTTTCTCTCCGCATAGCTGGAAGTTGTGTATCCCAGTACTGATAAAGGTCCTCTTCGTTATTTAAGAGGATATGGGGCAACAGTGTTACTAAAACACACATTTCTCTTTTTTCAGCAAGAGTCTTCCTTGACACACAAGGGGTAAGCCCTGTAGAAGAACACAGCCATTTTGCCCCTACTAGGGGAATATAGTATTTACCTTGTGATGAAGAGAATGATTGTGCACAGACCTTCTTTAGGAAGATGGGGATTTCACCAATGCAATGCCCAGAATGAAAAACAGATTGCATGGTGAGACCAATTTTTCTGTTATGTCAAAGGCATTGGGAGGGATTGTCTTCATTAGAAATATTAAATGAGGCATTAACGGCCATGGCATCATAATAAGGAGGCTGGGCAGAAAGACACAACCAACAACTGCAAGTAAGATTAGGAAAGGAGGAGTTTATGGAAAGAAAAGTAACTTGTAGCACTGGCCAGAGTGGGTTATCAACTGGTCCAAGTGCAGTGAAAGAGTCTGTTTTATTAAGAGTAACAATAGGAGAGGAGACAAGATGACTCTTACTTGACTTGTGAGGAGTAGTTGGAGGCAGGGGCACAAGCACTTTATTTGGCCCAATGGTAGATGTTTTCTGTATTGTTTCCTTTTTTATAATAATAAGACCTCCCAGGTAAAACCCTTCCACATAGATCCTGATGCCCCAATTCTACCGATCAGCCAAGAGGTATCATTAGGAAGCTGTATGGTAAAGTTTAATTTATCACAGTTTGATCTATCATATAGGTAATTAATGGACTGGTCACGAGGTTTGCATCCAAAAGGAGCCCAAGTTAAAGTTAAGTATTGATCAGCAGAAGGGGGTTTCCAGGCAGTGGTTAATGTTTCACACCCCCAATATGGACGATAATACTGATTGGGAACATTGAAATACAGTTTTCTTGGATTAGAGGACAGGAACAAGTAGTACTGGGCTGTGTTAAGGCATGGTGTGTCCCCTGGAAGCAGAATCAAAGCACAAGCATAAACAATGAAAGAGGGATGGCCTGTTGTGATCTGAGTCTGTACAATTTTTGAATCTTCCCATCATGCCAAGGTCCATTTCCAGGGCTGGTGAGGATTGGAATTGGAGATATAGAAAGAGTTACCCAAGCTCTTGAGCATATGTAGTAGGAGAAAGTGTAGGGTGGCAATTTTGAATGGCAGAAAGTATAACAAAACCATATTGATAAAGGCTATTGGTTTCCTTGATTAAGGAAAACAGATTAGTAGGATGACGCACCCTGCAGTGCATAAATATGCTATGGCAAGCAGAATTCTCTCTAATGGATTCCAATCCTCAGGGGCGAATGTCGTTAGTCCGATTGCAAACAGGAGGGCAAGGGAAACAATTGGCAATAAGAGCAAGGAATTCATGTGATTTTAATGAGGGGGTATTTACCAGTAGATGGATTCTTAGACTTCAGTAATCTGTCAGCTTGGCCATTGTTGAATAGGTTATAGTGGGGCTTGCCAGTTTATTAGTGGCTTCAGCTGTGCTGGAGAAAGAAAGAGAGAAAAATGCCTTTTCTCAGGGCGATGTTTTTGCCCTCGACAGACTGTTATTATCTATTTGTTTTATTAATCGCTCTGGGAACCATCTGGCTGAATCAAATTCTTTGGAATATATACAAACTGATCCTCTTCCCCATATCAGGACCGGATCTGGTCCTCGCCAACTGTTATCCAATGGATCTTTCCAGAGGACTCTGGAGAACTGTGTTCTTGATTCTGTGCACCAGAATTGTTCTGCAGCAGAACGTCCATCTCGATCCAAGATTAAAAAATTTAAACTTAAGAGTGAATGTGAAAGTAAATTTCTGGGTGACTTTTTAGTGGGGTACCACTCCCCCTTATTAATTTCCCAAGAGTGGTTTTTAAATATAAATGTGCTCATTCTACTATTCCCTGTCCTTGTGGATTATATGGTATGCCTGTGGTGTGTTTAATTTGCAACTGTTGACAGAATTTCTGAAACACTTGACCTGTATACCCAGGACCACTATCAGTTTTTATATGCTGAGGGATTCCTAGCACAGCCATGGCTGTCAACATGTGTGCAACAATTTGTTTTCCTGCTTCACCCATTTTGGGTGTAGCACATATAAATCCACTAAAGATGTCTACATTAAGATGCACATACTTAAGATTACCAAATTCTGGGATGTGTGTTACATCCATTTGCCATAATGCATTTGGTACTAGACCTCAGGGATTAACCCCCAGATGTGGTGTAGGTAAATGTGTGATGCAGCTTGGACACTGTTTAACTATTTGGTGTGCTTGTTCTCTGTTGATGTGAAACATTAGCCATAAGATGCGAGCATTAAGATGATGCAGCTTATGAGCTTCAATAACTTTTGTGACTAAGTCAGGTAATTGGTTGCTAAGGATAATATTTGCACAGCACATAACACGCATAGCCTGATCAGCTAATTGATTCCCTAAGGACAGTGGTCCAGGGAGATTAGTATGGGCTCTAAAGTGACCAATAAAGAATTGTTGGGTTCTGTTTTGAATAAGAGATTGTAGATTAATAAACAGACAAGCTGCTTGAGAAACATTTTTAATTTGAGCTGCAGTTTCTAATAATGGCACAGATTGAACAATATAAGCACTATGTGTATAAAGATTAAAATATCTGTTTGGATAAGCTGAAAACACTGCTATAACTGCTTGCAGCTCTGTTAGTTGAGCAGAATTACAGTGTGTTCAGAATTGAATAACTGTATCATTAACAACATAAGCGGCGATCCCTGATGAGGACCCATCAGTAAAAATTAAGAGGGCATTTTTAAGCGGCTGCAAGGAGGTTTTAAGTGGAAATATAAAGTCATGAGAGCTAAGAAACTGCAAAAGTTTATTATTAGTGTAATGATTGTGTGTTTGGCCTGAATAGGAAGCACAAGCAACAGGACAACAGTCTGTGGTTTGGAAAAGCCAATTAACCTGTGTCATAGTATATGGTTGAATAATTATGTTTGGATCTTTACCAAAATATTTAACACTTTGTTCTCGACCTAAAAGAATGATACCAGCAACTGCCTGATAGTAGGGATAAATAGCCTTTATAGGAGAAGCATGAAAGTGAACCCACATAATAGGTGCCTTTTGCCAAAACACAGCTGTAGGTGTATAAGTTGTTCAACAAATTACTAGAGCGAATGGTTGAGTATAATCTATAAAAGTAACAAATTGTGATTGAATAGCTTGCTCTACTTTATCAATTGCTTTATGTCCTTCGGGGATGATGGTCCTAGGGGAATTGGGATCAGAATTTCCCTGAAGGAGGTCAAATAATGGTTTGAGATCTCCAGTGGTTAATGTTAAGTAAGGTCGGAGCCAATTAATATCTCCTAAAAGTTTCTGGAAGTCATTTAATGTTACTAATTTGTCCAATCTTAATTCCATTTTTTGGTTGATGATTTTATTTCCACTTAAGTGAAACCCTAAATATGTGTATGGGTCTTGTAACTGAATTTTATCAGGCGCTATTTGGAGTTCATGAGATGCTAAAGCTTTAGTTAGATCATGATAATATTGTAAAATATCCTGACCGTTATTTCCTGCTATCAGTATACCATCCATATAATGAATAATATAGAGAGCCTCCCATTTTTCTCTAATGCTGGAAATGGCTGAACTTTCAAATTTTTGACACAAGGTGGGGCTATTAGCCATACCTTGGGGCAGAACTTTGCATTGATATCTTTTCATGGGTTCTCTGAAATTAGTGGATGGTACACTAAACACAAAACACTTTTGATCTTCTGGATGTAGGGGAATAGTAAAGAAACAGTCTTTTAGATCTATAATGATTTTATAATGATTAAGAGGAATGGCTACAGGAGAGGGCAATCCTGGTTTCAAAGCTCCCATAAGTACCATAGTTTTATTTACCGCCCTTAAGTCCTGTAATAACCTCCATTTTCCTGATTTTTTTCTTAATTACAAAGATAGCTGTATTCCAAGGTGAATTACTTTCAGTAATATGACCTGCACTAACTTGTTCCTGTATTAACTGTTGTGCAGCCTGCCCATTATTATTATCATTAGTAAAGATGGTAATAGCTAGCAGGGAAGCCAGAACTATTTTAGACAAAATCCATTGTGTTCATTTTTTAAAATTATAAAAGTTTTAACATAACAAATGATTATTAATTTGTCCTTAAGTGTCACTTAACGCTATTGTCAAAAAGTATTGAAGGTAAACAGAGTTCACACACTATGTGATTAATAAACCAAAATCTCCTTGTAAAATATTAAATGGGTTCTGTAACATATAATTAAGAGTTCTTAAAGTGGCAGGTAGAAAAAAAATGAAAGCAGAGTGTCAATAATGATAAATGTCCATAATAAATTGACTAGATGTAAAATGAATTTATTAGATTGATTAAAAATGAATGTAGGGATGAGGATTTTTTATAATTGGTTGTGTGTTTTTGATAATTTCAAATTTTTTGCATGCAGTTTTTATGATATTTTTCTACAATAGTGGCTCAATTACAATTTGCTTACATGACTGAGCCCAGTTTGGTCCTCTGGGAACTGGCTAGGGACCAAGAGGAACTTCTGGGACCTAGATATATTTATGAAAGTACATCTTTTTCTGGGAGGGTAGCCAGTCCTCTCAACTAGAGTACACATTGTAATTATTTCTTTTCAAGGTCATGTGATAGCAACATGAGCTGCATGTAATGGCAACATTAGGCAAATAGAACAGATGCCACAAATATATATTTTCTTGCATTTATCTTTTAATTTGATTTGTTTTTAATTTAAGGCATAATTATTTTGGGATAAATTTAGTTTATACCTAAGTAGTTTATATAAACACTGGATAAAGCATTAAAATATTTTGACTTAAAGGAATTTAGGTATTTATATGATTTGAATATTATTTAGTCAGTAATAGATTTATTTACAGCAATATTACTTAGATTAAGAGAAAGTTTTGCCAGTATAATGATACCCAGAAGAAAATCAGTGTATTTTATACAGATAGACATGATAAATTAACGTAAGCTATTTTGATAAAACATAGATTCTTTGCCTTTTACACTGATTATTTAGAAAAAAAATTATATCTATTAAGAATCCAAGAAAATTTTGTTGTTTTTGACTCATTAACTCTTTCTTAATTTTGACCATAATTTCCCCCTTTATAAATTTCAGTAATTATTATATTAGTTCAGACTTTGTCTTACATTTTTATCATTTTGTAACAGTTATTCATTTTATCTTAAGATAAAGCTATTTTCTTTATTAATAAAAATACATCATTCTTTTTTATATTTAAATCATTATTTTAAACAAATATTTTACCACATATAATTACTATCAAAATTGAATTTGTTAAAATAATGTTAAATACTTAGAATATTTTAGTTAATGCATCTTTGAAATATTAATATATAGTTTTAACAAGAATTTTTAGTTTTAAAGTTCTGATAATATATTTTTCTTTTCAAACATGAATAGGAGCTAAACTCATGGCTAGTTTCCAAATTGCTGTTTGTCGAAAATTTAAGTTAACAAAAGGAGATGGGGCTGCTATTCCCATTCTGAGTCATAGGATTTTATCTGCAACATTGGTATAAATTTCAGTAGAATAATTATTTTGATTAAACCAAGGTAACTTAACAGAACACTTTGAGTCAGAACTATAATCTTGAATTGTATACTGCTTGGGGACTAATTTGTTATAATTCCATAGGAACCATTAATGAGTACTGACTCTTGCTCTGCAGTGATCCTATTGAATGTTTTTTGACTCAGATGTATATGAATTTTTATATAAAGGCAGCTTATTAAGAACTTTTTCTTTGCTAAAGGTATGGTAAAGAAGCAGTATTGTAAATCTATCATAATAATAGGAAACATTATAGCCATTATGCTGAAGCCAATAACTTTTTTGTGTGACATGTTTAAAAAGTTTCTTAAGTAGAGCATCAGAAACCTCCGTATCTGTGGAGTGTAACAATTTCTTAAGTAAAGATAAATATTCCCATTGTATCAATGGTAAGTTGCTTATTATAAGACCTAAATTTAAAAGCCCTCCCAAATTCCGGGAGGTATGTACACTTTCAGTTCCTCAGTAAAGGTATATTCCTATGCTGTGACATAAAACATAAATCCGAAAGCCCCTCACAAATTCCAAAGGTGCCTTATCTCTTGTGGGAGCCAGAGACAAACTTCTTTTAAAAATTCAAAACATTTCAACAAATCTTTAACTTTAACCTTTACTCCCCATGTCTTTAAAGCATGTAAGACCTTCTACAAAAGGTTCATGCTGACTAATTGCTTGTCCCATAATTGTGCTGACTACTCACTGAGGATCCTGTCTGCAGGGCAGGTTCCCCTGCAGTGTCATCTATGCTGCTCCTCTTGAGCCTATTATTTGTGCCTTATTCTTCTATGTCGACCCAGCAAGGGTTTCACAGTCAGCATTCTTCACTGGACCCCTCATACTCAGGTCCCTATTCAGGCGCCACTTGTCCCAACACATGGGACAGACAAACCTGGACCTGAGGGAGGGAGTAAGAATTGGGAGGACAAGAGACACAGAGAGTGGAGACAAGACAGGATTCTGATCAAGTCTCAATTTATTGAAGGCAAATCCAGGGTTTTTATTCAGTGGGACAGGGGAAGTGCCTTGTATCAGGCGTTAGCATGTGATAGGCATTGCACGGTGGCTTGGCCAATCCACAGAAACTAAGATAGCAAAGGCGACTCAGCCGAGGCTAGTCAGCAGATTTCTGGGCAGAGCAGAGCAGGTATGAGAAAATAGAAACTTTACTTGAGATAAAAACTTAGCTTGAGTTAGTATCCAAGATGGTGTTGGATCACAAAGTGGTCAGTAGATGGTGCCAGACACCAAGATGATGGCTGACACACTGCCAGTGCCATAAACGGCTCCCCACACCCATCTCGTCATCTCATCTCATCATCCATCTCATCATCTGTCTCATCATCCCATCTCATTATCTCATGTTGTTGTCTCATCTTGTCATCTCATCTCGTCATCTCATCTCATCTCATCATCTCGTGTCATCTCTTCATCTCCTCTCATTATCACATCTGATTGTCTAGTTTCATGTTGTCATCCCATCTCATCTTCCCATCTCATCCCCATGTCTCATCCCAGTGTCTTGTCTCATTGTCTCATCATTTCATTGTCCCATCTCATCTTCTCATTTGATCATCCCATCTCATCATTTCATCTCATTGTTCCATCATGTCTCATCTCATCATTCTGTCTCATTGTCCTGTCTCATCTCATCATCTTGTCTCATCATCCCATCTTGTCATTCCATCTGATCTTCTGTCTCATCATCCAGTCTCCTCATCACATGTTGCCATCTCATTGTCATCTCATCACGTCATCTCATCTCGTCTCATCATCTCACTTCATCTTGTCATCTCCCCTCATCATAACATCTTTTCATCTCGTCTCATCTCATCATCCCGTCTCATCTTTCCATCTCGTCTCCAGTCTCATACCACCATCTTGTCTTATTGTCTTGTCATTTCATTGTCCCATCTTGTCATCTCATCTCATCGTCCCATCTCATCCTCTCATCTCATCCTCTCATCTTGTCTCATGTCGTCATCTCATCTCATCTCGTCATTCTGTCTCATTGTACCATCTTGTCTCGTCATCCTGTCTCATCATCCCATCTCATCATCTCATGTCTTCGTCACATCTCGTCCCCTCATCTCCTCATCTCATCTCTTCATATTGTATCTCATCTCAGCTCATCATCCCATTTCATCTCGTCATCCCCTCTCATCATCGCATCTCATCTACTCATCTAATCTGGTCATCCTGTCTCAACTTCTCATTCATCTCCATGTCTCATCCCACCATCCTGTTTCATTGTCTCATCATTTCATCATCCCATCTCATCATCTCATCACATTCTCCCATCTCTTCATTTCATCTTGTCTTGTCTCATCATCTCTTCTCATCTTGTTATTCTGTCTCATTGTCCCATCTCATCTTGTCATCGTGTCTCATCATCCCATCTTGTCGTCCCATCACATCGACCGTCTCAACATCCCGTCTCATCATCTCATATCATCATCTGATCTCAACCTCTCATCTCATCATCTTGTCATCTCATTTAGTCTCATCGTCTCACTTCATCTCATCATCTCCTCTCATTATCCCATCTTGTTGTCGCATCTCATCTCTTAATTCCGTCTCGACTTCCCATTTCATCTCCATGTCTGATCCCACTATCTTGTCTCATTGCCTCATGATTTCATTGTCCCATCTTGTCATCTCATCTCATCGTCCCATCTCATCATCTCATCTCATCATCTCATCTTGTCTCATCTCGTCGCCTCATCTCATGTCGTCATTCTGTCTCATTGTCCCGTCTCGTCTCGTCAGCCCATCTCATCATCCCATCTCATCATCCCCTCTCATCATCTATCTCATCATCCCGTCTCATCATCTCATCTCCTGGTCTCGTTTTGTCAAATCTACTCATTGCCTCATCATCTCACTTGATCTCATCATCTTGCTTCATCTCATTGTCTCCTCTCATCATCCTATTTTGTCATCTCGTCTCATCTCATTGTCCCATCTCATCTTCCCATCTTGTCTCCCTGTCTCATCCAACCATCTTGTCTCATTGTCTCATCATTTCATCATCCCATCTTGTCATTTCATCTCATCATCCACCTCATCATCTCATCTCATCATCTCATCTTTTCTCATCTCGTTGTCTCATCTCATCTTGTCATTATATCTCATTGTCCCATCTCATCTCATCATCCCATCTCATTTCATCATCCCATCTCTTCATCCCATCTTGTCATCCCATCTCATCTTCCATCTTGTCTTCCCGTCTCATCATCTCATGTTGTCAGTTCATCTCATCTTCTCATCTCGTCATCTCATCTCATCGTCTCGTCATCTCATCTGGTCTCATCATCTCGCTTCATCTCCTTGTCTCCTCTCATAATCCCATCTCATCCTCTCGTCTCATATCATTGTCCCATCTCATCATCTCATCTCATCTCATCTCCATGTCTCATCCCAACGTCTTGTCTCATTGTCTCATCATTTCATCATCCCATCTATCATCTCTTCTCATCATCGCATCTCATCATCCATCTCATCATCCTGTCTCATCATCACATGTTGTTGTCTTATCTTGTCATCTTGTCTCGTCATCTCATCTCATCTCATCGTCTCGTGGCATCTCTTCATCTCCTCTCATTATCCCATTTCATCATCTTGTCTCATGTCATCGTCACATCTTGTCATCCTGCCTCATTTCAATGACTCATCCCACCATCATGTCTCATTGTCTCATCATTTCATTGTCATATCTCATCTTCTCATCTCATCATCCCATCTCATTGTCTTATCTTATTGTCTCATCTTGTCTTGTCTTGTCATCTCAACTCATCATTCTGTCTCATGGTCCCATCTCATCTCATCATCCCGTCTCATCATCCCGTCTCATCATCCTGTCTCATTGTCCATCTCTTCATCTTGTCTCATCATCTCATGTCATCATCTCATCTCATAGTCTCGTCTCGTCATCTCATCTCATCATCTCACCATCTCACCTCGTCTCATCGTCTCACTTCATCTCGTTATCTCCTTTCATCATCTGATCTCGTCATCTCGTTTCATCTCGTCATCCCTTCTGGTCTTCCCATCTTGTCACCATGTATAATCCCATCATCTTTTCTCATTGTATCATTATTTCATTGTCCCATCTCGACATCTCATCTCATTGTCCCATCTCATCATTTCATCTGATTGTCTCTTCTTCCCTTGTCTCATCATCTCATCTCGTCATTCTATCTCTTTGTTCTGTCTCATCTCATCATCCCGTTCCATCCTCCCATCTTGTCATCCATTTTCATCATCCAACTCATCATCCTGTCTCATCATCTCATGTCATCATCTCATCTGGCAGTCTCCTCTCATCATCTCATCTCATCGACCTGTCTCATCTTCTCATCTCATCATCTCATCTTATCTCATCTCGTTGTCTCTTCTCATATCATCATTCTGTCTCATTGTGCCATCTTGTCTCATCATCCCTTTTATCATCCCATCATATCATCCATATCATCATCTCGTTACATCATCCCTTGTCATCCCGTCTCATCATCTCATTTCATTGTCTCATCTCTTAGTCTCATCTCGTCATCTCATCTCATCATCCCATCATCTCATCTCATCTCATCATCTCATTTCCTCTCATCGTCTCCTCTCATCATCCCATCTCGTCATCTCATCACATCTTGTCATCACATCTCGTGTTCCCATCTCATCTCCATGTCTCATCCCATGGTCCTGTATCATTGTCTTGTCAGTTCATCATCCCATCTCGTCATTTCATCTCATCATCCTGTCTCATTGTCTCATTTCATCATCTTATCTTGTCTCGAATCATAGTCTCATCTCATCTTGCCATTTGGTCTCATTGTCCCATCTCATCTCGTCATCCCATCTCATCATCCCATCTTGTCATCCCATCTCATTGTCCACATCATCATCCCATCTCATCATCTCATGTCGTCAGCTCACCTCATCATCTCGTCTATTCATCTCATCTCATCATCTCATGTTGTCTCATCGTCTCGCTTCATCTCGTCATCCTGTCTCTTCATCCCATCTCGTCGTCCTGTCTCATTGTCCATCTCATTACCCCATTTCATCATCTCATGTCATCATCTCATCTGGTCATCTCATCTCATCAACTCATCTCATCATCTTGGCATCTCATCGCCTCTCATTGTCTCGCTTTATCTCATCATCTACTCTCATCACCCGTCTCATCGTCTTTTCTCATCTCGTTGTCCCATCTTGTATTCCCATCTCATCTGCATGTCTCCTCCCACTGTCTTATCTCATTGTCTCATCATCTCATCATTTCATTGTCCCATCTCCTCATCTCATCTCATCGTCCCATCTCATCATCTCATCTCTTTGTCTCATCTTGTCTCATCTCATCATCTCATCACATCTCGTCATTCTGTCTCATTTTCCTGTCTCATATCATCATCCCATATCCTCATCCCATCTCATTGTCCATCCCATCATCCCATCTCATCATCTCATGTTGTCATCTCATATCGTCATCTTGTCTCGTCCTCTCCTTTCATCATCTCGTCATCTCATCTCATCTCATCATCTGACTTCATCTCTTCATCTCCTGTCCTCAACCCAACTCGTCATCTTATCTCAGCTTATCTCCATGTGTCATCCCACTGTCTTGTCTCATTGTCTCATATTT
Source organism: Tamandua tetradactyla (assembly GCF_023851605.1). NCBI lineage: Eukaryota > Metazoa > Chordata > Mammalia > Pilosa > Myrmecophagidae > Tamandua > Tamandua tetradactyla. Next base: position 4,556,966 of record NC_135354.1, read on the forward strand.
TGATTGTCCCAACTCGTCATCTCATCTCATCATCCTGTCTCAACATCTCATCTCATCATCTCATCTTGTCTCATCTCATCTCTTCATTCTGTCTCATTTTCCTGTCTCTCCTTGTCATCCTGTCTCATCATGCCATCTCATCCTCTGGTCTCATCATCTGTCCCATCATCCTGTCTCATCATCCCATGTTGTTGTCTCATATCATCATCTCATCTCATCCTCTCATCTCATCGTCTCATCATCTCCTCTCATCTCATCACCTCACTTCATCTCTTCATCTCCTGTCATCAACCAAACTCATCATCTCGCCTCATCTTGTCATCCTGTCTCATCTCCATGTCTCATCCCACTGTCTTGTCTCATTTTCTCATCATTTGATCATCCCAACTCATCATCTCATCTCATCATCCTGTCTCATCATCTCAGCTCATTGTCTCATCTTGTCTCGTCTCATCGTCTCATCTCATGTCATCATTCTGTCTCATTGTCCCATCTTGTCTCGTCATCCCGTCTCATCATCCTATTTCATCATCCCATCTCTTCATCTCATGTCATCATCTCTTCTTGTAGTATCATCTCGTCATCTCATCTCCTCTTCTCATCATCACTTCTCATCCCATTGTCTCACTGTATCATGTTGTCTCCTCTCATCATCACATCTCGTCGTCTCATCTCATCTCGTTGTCTCATCTCATCTTCCCATCTCATCCCCATGTCTCATCCCACCACCTTGTCTCACTGACTCGACATTTCCTCATCCCATCACGTCATCTCATCTCATCATCCCGTCTCATCATCTCATTAATCTGTCTCAATGTCCCATCTCATCTCGTCATCCCTTTTTATCATCCCATCTCATCATCCCATTTCATCGTCCATCTCGTCTTCCCATCTCATCATCTCATGTTGTTTTCTCATCTTGTTGTCTCATCTCATCATCTCATCTCATCGTCTCATCATCTCATCTCATCCCATTATCTCACTTCACATTTCATCTCCTCTCATCATCTCATCTTGTCATCTGCTCTCATCTATTGTCCAGTCTCATCCTCCTGTCTTGTCTCCATGTCTCATCCCAATGTCTTGTCTCATTGTCTCATTGTTTCATCATCCCATCTTGTCATCTCATCTCATCGTCCCATCTCATCCTCTCATTTCATCATCTCATCTTGTCTTGTCTCATTGTCACATCTCACTTCTTCATTTTGTCTTGTTGCCCCATCTTGTCTCATCATCCCATTTCGTCATCCCATTTCATTG